>NC_077247.1:29380434-30029362 GCF_947179165.1 Solanum dulcamara | reverse complement strand
TGAACCATAAAATGCTTAAGCCAAATAGCTTCTTGCACAGCAGATGAAAGTTCTATGAATTCAGCTTTCATAGTAGACAAGGTTATGCATGACTGCTTCTTTATACTCCATGATATGGAGTCATTGGCCATTGTTAAGCAAGAATGCATATCCAGAGGTGGATTTTCTTTCATCTAAATTTCCTCCCCAATCAGCATTAGTGTAGCCTTTGAGTTGCAAATTATTTCCTCGATAACATAAGGAATAATCGACTATACCTTTGAGATACCTCAATATCTTTTTAACTGCTTTCCAATGTTGTGGTCTTCGGTCAGATTGATATATGCTTACTATCCCAACAGCATAACAAATATTCGGCCTTGTACACATCATATCAAACATAAGACTTCTGACTACACTGCATAAGAAAGTTTTCTTATTTGTTCCTTCTCTTGTGAAGTCTGAGGGAACATCATTCGATTCAATGCTTCACATTTAGAAACTAGAGTGTTTATGGGTTTGCAGTCTTGCATATTAAAGTTTTCAAGAACTTTCTTAATGTAAGGTTCTTGTGAAAGAGATAACAATCTCTTTAAATGATCTCTTGAAATCTTAACTCCAAAAATGTATGTTGCTTCACCTATATCTTTCATATCAAAAGTAGATGATAACCACTCTTTTGTTTCTTTTATAAAATCAAAGTCACTTTTATCTATTAGTATGGCATCTACATACAATGATAATATCACAAACTTATCCTTGAATCTTTTGATGTACACATAATGGTCTTCATGAATCATAACAAATCCATACGATATGATCACATTATGAAAATGTAAGTACCATCGTCTAGAAAATTGTTTCAGGCTATAAATCAATCTTTGAAGTCGACATACTTTATTTTCTTTGCTTTTTTCATGAAACCTGCAGGTTGTTCCATATAGATTTCTTCTTCTAGTACTTGATGTGTCGAGTATTTATGATATTTTCGAAGCTCAAAACAGTGAATTAGTTTGTGTTGCAAGCATGTTTTGGTGATGTGATGTGCATTTTGTTTGCTTTGCAGGAAAACTAAGTCATGCATGAGTTTTGGTGATTTTGTGGGTCTGGGTACTGTTGACTGAGGAACTTAGAGATACAATCCCCATCATCGACTGTAGTGCTTTGTACGGGCCATGTTCTCTAGCATAAAGATGATGAGAAGAGAAATTTGCTGATGAAATTTTGTTGAAGGAGATCTTCACGAAACCCACCACAAATCATAATGCCTTACACGGGCCGTGGTGGATGTCGTAATGCTAAAGTTTTGAAAGGAAAATGCTGAAAATTTTGCTAAGTATAACTTTACAGAACCCATTACGGTCCATGGAGCCCACTACAAACCGTAGTGATTGCTCGTAGAGGCTGATGGAAGAAAGAGAAAACTTGTCAAAGTCTATCACCAAGGAATCTAGTACGGATCGTAGTCAGCACCACGAGGTGTGATGGTTGCTAGAGAAAAAAACAAATCTACACAGCAGGAGCTAAATTAGCACCACGAGATGTGACGGTTGCCTGGGAAAAGATGAAATCTACACAGCAGGAGCTAAGTTAAAAACCATGGAAAAGCACCACAGATCGTGAAGTTCAGTACATTCTGTGGTGAGTGAGCATGAAAAGGGCCGACTTCAGTTTCCCTAGTTGGTTTAAGATTTGGTTTTTTATTTTTATAAATACCCGAATTTATTTTATTTGTAGGGTTCAGTATTTTATTATTATTTTGAGTACTTTGTGAACACATTGAAGCAACACTTAACTACTTTTGGAGATTGATTCTTGAAATCTCATTCTGGTTTTCATTCTTGATTTGTGATTCGTGTGATTGATTTAAGATTGACTTCTTCATCTACTTAAGTATTAATTCATGAATTATACACAAATTCTTGTTCTTTTACTTACAAGTATGACTACCTAAGCCCCCAACTAGGGTTGTGGAAACTATGACGACTTAATTAAATAGGCAAAACATAGGATTTATATTTGTGATTTGTTTTTGCATGTATTGTGATTTCTTTATTCAAAAGTCTCTTAGTGAGTGCACGCATTAAGAACTTGCACATATTCATTGCTTTCCTAGGAGGGAGGTAGTGATTAAAAAAGGAATATCACAACAGTAATTCGAAGTGTCTGACTTCAAAAGAAGGGATAAACTTCGTCTAAGTTACTTGATACCGGTAGAAAGTAGTACTCTGAGATCTAGAGCGAGTTTTAGTAAAGCATACATTCTAATACCAGGAAGAGATGAATGATATACATCTAAGAAGGACCGGAAGGTGAATTACATGTTACCTACCTCGCTAGATTTTCCATGTAATGCATTAAACGATATCATAAATATGGATTGTCTATTAAGTTACATGTCATGGGGAATACAATCCTAGCTAAATTCTTATATTGTTCAAAACGTAATTTTTAGTTACTTTTCTATAATATCTTTAAGTTATTACTTAGTTAAATAACAAAAAAAACTCCATTTACTTTATGCATCTTTATTTTTAGGAAGTAGTAATTACGACTAAATAGTGATAGCTAATAGAACTTGTTTCAACCTATTCCCCGAGGGTTCGACCCCGATTCTTAGTTAGGTAAAATATACTTCTAACGATTGTCTATATCTCTTTCGAGAGGTGTAATTGAGCGTTATCAAAATGGTGTCGTTGCCGGAGAATACGACTTTGAAATATTCTATTAGGTTCTAATTCAGTTTGTAGTTCAATTTCCTAATTTTACTTTTTATTCCTTGTTTGTGCTTTTGAAGGTAATAGATAGTGCATGAAAAACATCTGAAGCAAGGATGAACCACTACTTCCCTGATCTTAAACTACAAAGATCAATTCAAAAGATGAATGCGTAAGAGAGTGAGGAGCAAACGCAGAGAGAGTTGGCTGAAAATCGAGTAAGGGATGATGTTGACAACAGGGATGAACTCAATGGAGCTTTGTGAGGTAAAGATCAGAGACTTGTGAATTTTTCTTTGATTGATGATGATGCTGATACAGATTTTACAGGGGCTACTGGAGCTATAGTCCTCCCACCACTACCTCAAGGTGTGAAGTTCACTATCACTAGTACTATGCTACAAATGTTGAACTTGAAGGGAATATTTAGTGGAACAACTAGTGATGATGACAACCAACACCTGATGAACTTTATCACCACTTGCAAGTCTTTTAAAATCCCTAGGGTTAGCCAATCATCTGTGCAACTGCGCTTGTTTCCATTGTCTCTATCTGGGGAGGCAATGAAATAGTTGAATGAACTTCCATGTGACTCTATCACAACTTGGAGGAAGTTGAGAGAGGTATTTTTGGAAAAATTATTCCCACCATCCAAGAAGATGCAAATCAAGGATGACAATAATGCTTATAAGCAGCTACTTAATGAAGCAGTGCATGGGACTTCGAAAAGATTCAAGAAGAAGCTAAAATACTATCCAAATCACAATTTGACTGATGTGCACTTGAAAGAGATATTCTACAAGTCTTGCAACTTTGTGACCAAGCCAGTGATAGATGCGTCTTATGGTGGTTCCTTTATGGCTAGGACATTTCAAAAAGACACAATAATTCTGGATCAGCTCGCAAAGAACAATAGAGCTTAGTATACCAAAGATGCAGATTATTCAGGATTCACAATTGAGATGTCAACAAAGCAAAAATGAAAAGAGGAGGAGCGTGATCAAGACATGGCTCACATGAAGATACAAATAAATTCATTGACCAAGCGCATTTTAGGTGGAGGATTAGAGAAGGTAAAAGTTGTGGTTACTAGAAATCGATATTATGAGCCAGACTTCGATTATGAGGAGGAAGCTAAGTTTCTAAATAGCCAAGGAGGTTTCCGGACATACAACTCCAAGAACCAAGGTCAGAACTTTTAAAGAGAAAACTACTATGACCAAACCGAAAATCATGATCGAGGAGGGTGGCAGAATAAAGACAACTTCAAGAATGACAAAAATGGGGTGTATGTGCCACCTATGATTATAAAGTGAGCCGGTAACAATAATGGTGGCTTTAAGCTGGAAGAGATGATGCCAAAGGTCCTACAAAAAGTTGAGGCAACTTAGTCTGGAGTCAGAGATATGCGAGGTGACATGACTAATATCATCTAGTTGGTGGATTCACACTCTATCTCTATAAAGTAATTGGAGCATAAAATGGGCCAATTGTCAGCAGCATTTAATCAGAAGAAGACTGGTACTTTGCCTAGTGACATGGTATAAAATCCTAGGAAAGATGGGCAATGCATGGCAGTGACAATGAGGAGTGGTAAGATACTTTCTAACATTATTGTTGTAGGTACTGAGAGAGATAAGGATGCAGCATCTGAGATTGATGGACAAGCCAAGCATCAGGTAAATAAGGCAATTTTGTTCGATAATGATGATGAGGCTGACAAAATAGCATTGGATCAGAAAAAGACTGAAGAGAACAGTGTTACAAAGCAAACAGAGGTAGAGAGACCTCATCATTTGCCACTTATTCGCAATCCACCACCTCCATTTCCCCATAGATTAAAGAAAAAGGCTGAGGATGGCAAGTTTCTGAAACTCATTTCAATGCTTAAGGAAATATCATTCAATATCTCATTGGTCGAGGCGCTAAAGCAAATGCTAGGTTATGCTAAGTTCATGAAGGATTTATTCACAAAGAAGAGGACAGTTTCTTTTGAGCCAGTTGATAATTTACATCACTGTAGTGCCATTGCTATAAGGTCATTAGTGGAAAAGAAGAAAGATTCGGGTGCATTCACAATACCTTGCACCATTGGTGTTTTCGATTTCACAAAGGCTCTATATGATTTAGGAGCTAGGTATTACAGTAGGGATGATAGGGATTACGTTTCGTGAAGGACTTCACAGACCGTTTTGTTCTCCTTGCAACCCAAGTAAACCACCTCTATATTTTCCATCTCTTACATCACGAAGAAGTAATATGATCTGTGGTCCTCTTCATGAGTCACCACCACAGGGCGTGAAGCCTAGTTGGCTAAATGATATTCAATCGACCCAGGTTCAAATTAATTAGGGTTTTTAGTTTATTACCCATTTTTGCCATAAATCTGGGTCATTCTTCATCTTCCTCAATACAAATCAACACAATGGATGATATAGGCAAAATTCTTCCTCTCCAAATTCCTTGGCGTAAAAAACCCTTCCCCTATCCAAAGATTCAAAGTCTAAATAGTGTTTTGTGGGTATAGTTGTGTGCCCTAGAATGTGGAACGGTGTAGTCAATTTTGAATATATCAAAAGAGTATGTCTTTCAATTTCTTATATTGATGATGTGATCTTGTTAAGACTATGAGGAGATGCAAAATGAGAGTTTCAATAACTATAATATATTCATATTTCATGTCTCTATGATTTTTTGATTAAATATGGTGATTTAAATTTGGACTGTGATAATACGACATTAAAGTCAAGTGCATAATTATAATAGTTCGAACATAAATATGTATTTGTTGTTTTGTATGTTTCAATGGGTTGTTTTACTTCTAATGATTGTAAAGAATAGGTTGCAACTGAGAAGTGTTTGTTAATGGCAGACCTAAGAGGTCAGGGATGATGACCTTCACCATGGACTATATTGCACTTCACGATCCATGGTGGAGGCCCATTGGCCTCCCTACTGAAAGTTTCTAAGTATAGGATCACGAAAGGTATTATGAACCGTGAAGTTAATCACAAGCCGTGGTGCTGTTTCGTGGTTCCTACACTTAAAAAATTTTAGAGCACCCCTGACACATTGATTCTGGAAGGCATTACAGACCGTGAAGTTTATCACGGGCCGTGGTGATGTTCCGTGGTCCTACACTTGGAAACTTTTCAGAGCACCCCTGAGACATTAATTCTGGAAGGCAATACAGAAGCCTTCATGGTCCGTGATGACTTTCACGGCCCATGAAGGTCTCTCATACTGAAACACTTGACAGTTTTCTGAGATTTTGAAAATTACAAAAATATTTTTCACTTTATTTTTCTTTTCAATTTCTGTTTGCGATCACCCTATGATAGATTGAGCGACGTCATTTCTTAAGGTTTCTTGTCATGCTAGTATGAATCATGGGGAAGTATGAGTGCCCATTTTAATCGTCTCATCATCTTGTTCCAATACTAACCACTTAAGCTTTTTGCAGGTATCATGGAACGACCCCGCACCAAGAACACTTCCCAATACCAACTCCATAACTCTACATCTAAAGAATCAGAGCATGAGTCAGATATGAGTCAGAGGAAGTATTAGGAAGTGATGCATCCAGTGGGTCTGAGGTTCAAGTAGACACCCACATATCTCTTCACGCTCCTCCCAAGACTATATCCAAAGCAGTTGTCGAGGTTGAGGTCACTCCCTCCCAGTTTAAAAAGAAGGCAGCCAGCTCGGCCAATGAGGTAAGCAGGGACGATATACAATTTGGTAAAGAGGGTAGTGATTCTAGTGATAAGAGTGTTGAAGGTACTGGGGATGATGAACTGGAATCTATAGAGAAGTTCACCCATGCAAAGGAAAGTGACCCAGTTGCACGTCGAAATGTCATTATTTTTCTGAGAAACAGGTGGCTAGTTCTAGGCCAACATGATATCTTTTTAAACAGCCCAACCAAAGGGTCTAAAGTCTTCTGTAAATGAACCATTGTGACAGAGGTTCGAGTGATCCCTGATAACCTCTACGACCTACCTGATCTCAAACACCTCTTCTACAAGCATCATTTTAGGTGGATGACCAAAGACCCGGGATATTATGGTGAAAATCTAGTTCGGGAGTTTTATTCAGCCTATGCGGCCTCAATTCTAAATGATATGGCCAAGGGGATATCGAAAAAGAAAAAAAGGGCCTTAGCGTTAAAGACACAATTGTTGAATGAAGTCACAGTTAAAGGCATGCTAGTGGATATCTCAGAGACTATAATCCAATTATTCCTATATGGTCCAGATTCCAAATCGATGTTTGAACAGATATTTATGAGCACCGACACCATGAGGTTAGTGATGAGGCAAATATGGGTGATCCTGCGGTGCACCGAATGATTATGGAATGTGTTGCAAAGCATACTGCTAGTGAGGGCAAAAATGCGTCATGGGTCACTAATGCTAAACAGTTGATCACTAAGGTTTCACTCAAGCTTCCAGCTAAGTTTTGGTGGGCCATTGTCCGTGACCATCTCCGACCGACTGTGAATGACAACACACTTCACCCCACGCAAGCATCTCAAGTAGCCTACATTATGGATTGGTTTGGACTACACATCGGGAGGCTAATTACGGTCAAAATTCAGGACCAAGCATTTAATGAACGGGCTGGACTCCCATTCCCATGTTTGATCACTGTTTTATATGAGGCCGCAGGGACAGTGGTAAATCATCACTTTGACAAGCGCATCCCAACAACTAAGTCCACAAATGCGGCACTAATAAAGGACTTGGAGAACCCACTGTACCAATCCAAGTTGGGCCAACCTATTGGGCCAGTCACTATATCTACAAGTCCACCTCCTTCTACTCTAACTTTAGAAGGCGAGACTTTATGACCTCCGATAGAGGAGACCACCGAGCAACCCAAGGGAGACACTAGGCCTACCCCATCTACGCTCATAGTTTTAGGTATGATGATCACTGTCCCTTATGCACTACTTGAGAAAATAGTGCAGGACCATAGGAAGACATGGGCGTTGGTTGATCAGGTGATTGAGAGACTACCTATGGTGGTCTAGACACAGATACATGAGGAGGCGACTCATATTCGCATCGAGCTCCAATAGGAGGTGACACTGATATATAACTGTGTTGATAGCCTTGAGGTGCACATCACTACTGAGAGTGGTCATCTAGATGATGAGGATACTGCGTCCTTAAAGAAAAAGTTGGTTGCTTTACATGAAGTTTTAGGTAAATTGGAAGCAAAGATATCCTCTACTGCCCCGGCGAGTCCTACAGATACTTTACTATAGTTGTTGTCGGCTCCACCTACACCTGTACAGATAAATAGAGTATGGTGCTCTATTTCAGCACTTGATCCTGATAAAAAGGTCAAGGGTAAGAAGCGGCGATAGAGAGATGAGTCCCCAGATGAGGAAGAAAAAGTAGAGAGGAAAGTTGAGAGGAAGGAACGATGTGCTTCTCGTAAAGAATTTGAGGAGAGGCAGGGGCTTAAGATATAGCATCTTGAGGCTTCTAAGGCTGGAGAGTCATCTAGTGGAGCTATACCTTTTGGGACTTCTGTGATCCCCGCTCCAGTTGAGATTGTGCATGAGGTGCTTCCTAGCGCACTTACTCCTATTACAGGCAATGACCCTTCAGGTGAGCCTCCATCATTGAGTGCACCAAACCATGCTGGTGCCACTACACCACCACCGAATGACGCCTAGGGAGTCGCAGGTATGATCATTTCCCTTGTATTTATCTTTGAGCATATTGACGTGCAATTAAGGATAATACACAGACTTTTGATAGGGGGTGGGGCATCCTGACGCATGAAGTTTTTGTTGTCATATTTTTTTTTCTCTCAAGCGTATGTCTAGTAGAACTGACATATTTAGGATTGTTGTTAAGTAAATACAAAAGTTTGTAGATAGATACAATAGCCTATGAAAGGAAGGAGTTGAAATGAACTAAAATGTCTCTTAACTAAAATTTGTGTGAAACACTATATGATTGATCTAGTTTTTGAAAATAGACTTGTTAGGATCTTTGTAGGATATTGTACATATTGACTTGTCGATCAAATGCTATCTAGGACATGACTGGTTCGATTAGTGCTTAATAGTATAACATATGTGTCATGTGCGTGTGAGCTTAACTACTTAATCCGAACAATGCACCTGTAAGCTAGAACTTGCTTGGTTTGTCTTACTAAAATGATTGACTAGATTTATTAGGACATGATCATAGGCCATTATTGATAATGATCCACTTAGCCTAAATTTAACCAACCAAATGAAATTTTACCCTTTGAACCAAAAGTTTGAGCATTAATGAACCTTTTCTTTGATTAACCAAAATTCACCTTCCCTTACTGTCGGTGAAGTCAAATTTTAGCCCTGGTCCCTCCAAGGACAATGTGTACCTCAACTCAGGCCAAAAGCCTAAGTTGAGGGTGGCTACTATAAGGAGAATCAGTTGTGTGAACCTTTATCTTGGCCCTAGTCCCTCCTAGGTGATTGTGTACTTCAACTTAGGCCAAAAGCCTAAGTTGAGGGTGGCTACCATAAGGAAATCATAAAAGTAAGGGTATGAAAAGAATGATAGAATGAAAAGAAAACAAAATCATGGGTTGTGGTCGCAAATGAAAAAGAAGATAAGTGTAAAAATGAGTCATAAAAAAAAGATTGAACAAAAGAGGAAACCACACCCGAGAAGAACGAATGAGGAAATAATGGAACAACAAGAATTTGGAGGTTTGAAAATAAGTAAGCGAAGCCAAAGTAGTGTTTGGAGGGGAAAAATAGTCACTTTTATCCTAAATATATCCTACCCAAATCCGAGCCTACATTACAAGCCTAAAAAGTCCTATTGTGATCCTAATGAGATTATTCAAGAGTTGAAGTATTGGAAATAAGGGCAGGTCTATGGTCTTTACTTTTGCATTATTTGAATTTATTTTGAGAGTGCGAGAGTTTTGTTTCAGTCTTTGTTTATTCTCTATATACTGTGAGAGAGACTTCTTTATGGTTAGGGCACTATGATTATATTGTTGAATTGCTATATTGCTTAGTACACTGACAGTTGCATTTGTTTGCTTGACTGTGAGTAGTGCTATGTCATAAATTGATCCTTGTGAGTTAGTTGGACTGCCAGTGCATTGCATAGTTGAGAATGAGTCATGATTGATGAGATAGGCTGCTAGACATCTATACTATAGTCCTTTGTATTTATACGTCATGTTGTTTTGTTTTTCATCATTGCTTAAGGACAAACAATGATTATGAATTGAGGATGTTGATGTGTCAAATATTTACGATATTTTTGTCGCTCAAAACTGTGAATTAGTGTGTATTACAAGCATATTTTTGTAGCCATGATGTGCATTTTGTTTGCTTTGCAGGAAAACTAAGTCGTGCATGAGGTTTGGTGATTTTGTGGGTCTGAGTACTGTTGGTTGAGGAACTGAGGGATACTAGCCCTATCACGGACCTTAGTGCTTTGCACGGGCCATGGTCGATGGCATAGTGCTCATGAGAAGAGAAAGCTACTAATGAAATTCTACTGAAAGAGATCTTCACGGAACCCACCACGGACTGTATGCCTTACATGGGCCGTGGTGGATACCGTAATGCTGAAGCTGTGAAGAGGCGAATGCTTAAAATTTTGCTAAGTGTAACATCACAGACCTATTACTGTCCATGGAGCCCACTACGGACCGTAGTGATTGCTCGTAGAGGCTGATGGAAGAAAGTAGAAACTTGTCAAAGGCTATCACCATGGAATCCAGTACGGATCATAGTCAGCACCATGAGGCATGAAGGTTTCCCCTGAAGAGATGAAAGCTACACAGCAGGAGCTAAGTTAAAAATCACGGAAGAGTACCACAGACCGTGAAGTTCAATACAGTCCGTGGTGAGTGAGCGTGAAAAGTGTTGACTTCAGTTTTCCTAGTTGGTTTAGAATTTGGTTTTGTATTTCTATAAATACCCCAATTTATTTTATTTTTAGGGTTTGGCATTTTATTATTATTTTGAGTACTTTGTGAACACATTGAAGCAACACTTAACTAATTTTGGAGATTGATTCTTGAAATCTCATTCCGGTTTTCATTCTTGATTTGTGATTCGTGTGATTGATTGAAAATTGACTTCTTCATCTGAGGAAGTATTAATTCATGAATTCTACACAAATTCTTGTTCTTTTACTTACAAAAATGAGTATCTAAGCCCATAACTAGGATTGTGGAAACCATGACGACTTGATTAAATAGGCAAAACGTAGGATTGATATTCGTGATTTGTTTTTACATATATTGTAATTTCTTTATTCAAAAGTATTTTTTAGTGAGTGCGTGCATTGAGAACTTGCCCATATTCATTGCTTGCTTGGGAGGGAGGTAGTGATTAGAAAAAGAATATCACAACAGTAATTCGAAGAATCTCACTTTGAAAGAAGGGATAAACTTCGTCTAAGTTACTTGAGATCGGGAGGATATAGTACTCTGAGATCTAGAGCGAGGTTTAATAAAGCATACATTCTGCTACCGGGAGGAGATGAATGAGATACATCTGAAAGGATCGGAAAGTGAATTAGATGTTACCTAGCTCACTAGATTTTGCATACAATGCATTGAACGATACCATGAATAGTAATTGTCTATTAAGTTATATGTCATGGGGAGCACAATCCTAGCTATATTCTTATATTGTTCACAATGTAATTGTTAGTTACTTTGCTATAACATCTTTAAGTGATTACTTAGTTAAATAACAAAAATCCCCATTTTACTTTATGCATCTTTATTTTCAGGAAGTAGTAATTACGACTGAATAGTGATAGCTAATAGAACTTGTTTCAACCTATTCCCTGAGGGTTGGACCCCGACTCTTAGTTGGGTAAAATATATTGCTAACAATCGTTTATATCTCTTTCGATAGGTATAATTGAGTGTTACCAATTCTCCATTGAGAAATGCAGTTTTCACATCCATTTTATGCAATTCAAGATCCAACTTAGCCACTATAGACAAATTTATCTTATTGAAGTAAAGCGTACAATAGGTAAAAAGGTTTCTTCATAATCAATTCCTTCCTGTTGTGTGTACCCCTTAGATACTAGGCGAGCTTTGAATCTTTTGATGCTACCATCTGTCTTACGCTTTATTTTGAAATTTCATTTATTTTCAATTGCTTTTCGGCCTATAGGTAGATCAATCAATTTCCACACTTGGTTAGATTTCATTGACTCTATCTCCTCATCCATTGTTTTTAACCATTTTTTTATCGGGGCATGTAAGAGCCTCATTTATATTTTTGTCTCTTCATCATCCGGAGTAACTATAAATGCTTCGCCTTCGATCTTAAATCGATGAAGGGAAATTTGTCGACGACTTGTTCGTCGAGGTTGAGATTGACAAACTGATTTATCAATTGATAAGTTACTCCCACTCAGACAAGAAATATCAATAGGATTTGATTCAGATGATGTATTTGTGGAAATAAAAATTGATCCATTATCATTAAAATGACTCCCACGCAAATCCATTTGAACTTTGGCAGCGAAAATGGTCTATTCTGTAATTTCATAAAGAGATAAGTCTTGACCTATCTTGCTCTGCTTAGCAAAATCATTCTTTATGAATGTAACATCACGTGATTCAATTTCAATTATAGTGCCATTATTTTGTTCACGTAACCCTCAGATTGTTCAGAGTATCTTATAAAGATATATTTTCTTCCTCTTGGACCTGATTTTCCACATTGGAAAGAAGGATTATGAATAAAAGCAGCACAACCCCAAGGCTTTAAAATGCTCAAATCGGGCGTTCATTTAGTCCATAACTCATATGGCATAGTTTTAACTGATTTTGAAGGGACACTATTAAGTACAAATGCAGCAGTGAGTTAAGCATCACCCCAATAGGTGATTGGCAATTTTACTTGCACCATCATCGACCTAACCATTTCTAACAAGGTTCTATTTCGTCGTTCCGCAACATCATTTTGTTGTAGAGTATAAGGAGTAGTTAATTATCTTTGAATTCCCTTTTCTTCACATAATCGTTTGAACTCATCAAATAAATACTCTCTTCCTCGATCGGTTCTTAGAGATTTTATTTTTCTATCTAATTGATTCTCAACTAAGTTCATAAACTTAATAAAGAAACCTAAAGCTTCATATTTGTGAGAAATAAAAAATACATAATCAAATCGAGTAAAATCATCAATAAAAGTGATGAAGTAAATAGCACCATGTCTTGACCTTACATTCATTGGACCACAAATATCAGAATAAATAAATTGCAATGGAGTATCAGCTCTTGTGCATTTTCCAAATGGTTTTCTTGCAGTTTTTCCAGCTAGGCAAGATTCATAAGTAGACAATTCTACTTTATCTATTGTGCCGAGCAAACCTTCCTTAGCTAAGTGATTCATTCTTTGCTGACCAATATGGCCAAGCGTAGCATGCCATGTATTTACATCATTCTCACAATTAGAAGATGTAAATAAGAAAAAAATAATATTATTATTATTGGGACTTTGAAAAACGTCCAATACAAAGAATCGGTCGTAAAAAAAATAGTTCCATATTTTGTCTTGTCCAAATGCATATTCATACCATATTCATAAAAGAATAAATTAAATCCTAACTTAATCAACATTCGGACAAAGACTAGATTACGACGAATGGATGGGGTAAATAAGACTTCATGTAGTAGAGTTCGGCCACCATGCATTTCAAGTTTGCAGGTACCAATCCCTTTAACCTCCTCTCTGGAGTTATTTCCCACATACACTCATTTGGATCCTCATGGGATTCGTCGGTAATCTATAAAGCATCTCTTTTCGTTGCTATATGTTTGGTGGCTCCCGAGTCTACAATCCACATAAGAAGTGACTCAGTTAAAAAAGCATAACAAGAAACATTTACATCACTATGTAAATTGTTCATAAGGTCATGTACCTTTTTAGGCTCTAGACAATTACGACCAAAGTATCCTTTGTTCTTATAGTTATAGCACTTAAGCTTAGCCATATTCTTATAAATCTTTGGAGCAGAAATATTTTTCTCTCCTTATTGATTAACCTTAGGATTATTTGAGACTTTCACATGTTGGAGGGTATTACCATTTTCAGGAAGTGTCATAGACCATTTAGAGCTTCAAGAGTTTCATGCTCTTTCGGGACATAATTGGTTTTCATGTTCCATATTTCACAGTCATCACTATTAAGCTTATCACATTTTTTAAGCTCGGCAATAATATTTTTTACAACAGTTGACATACTTATTAAACAAGTATAAAGTAACATGAGACAACTATGTACAAATTATAGCCTAAATTCATAAACATAATTGTTCTTAAGATATTTAACTATGTTAATATTCCTTTCATATTAGGTTCAGATTCGAAAGTTCACTAAGTTCCAATCATCATCCTAATTCTAATATGTCATAAATCTAACACAATCAATCATCTAAGAACCACTTATCTTAAATCACATAATTCAAGACAAAATATACACAATTATATAACAAATATAGAAAAATTCAATGAAGAATGTAATTGCATAAATAATATAAATTTAAATTCATAAAACTACAAATACATACAAATAATATACACACTATCACTATAATATTTCTTTGTGAACAGGAATAGATAAAATAAAATTTATATGCAAGTCTATAGACAATTTATATCTTATAGACAATCAATGAGAATGACATATAGTCTTCTTAACTATCAAGTTAATGCATTTATCCATAAAATATTGGACCAATCACTTGTAAGATCTCGACTTTTTGAGAAGTAACTTATGTCAAGACTTGTCAAGTAATTTCTTTTGAAAATCATAATGCAGATCGTAAAGCCATATATTTCTTCTCCATAGTTAATAAATCCCCAACCCAAACAACTTCTTAAATTAACTTGCTAATTCTCGTTGTGTGTTTCACAAATCTTGTGAGATCATCATCTTGAACATTGGATTCTGACAAAAGATTAACCAAATTGTCAATTAAAATTTTCACCCTATCCTTTTGTTGCTTTGTGGAAACTCGCCTGGGTGTATTTATCATTACCATGATTTTCTGTAACACATACAGAAAATGGTTAGGACTAATCATGTAACAAAAGAATTATACAACAATTTGTATAAAAGAAGTCTTGTGTGGAATTTAAAAAGAAAACTTGATTATGATCTACTCTCAAAATTTATGATAATTGGGTGTCTAAAAAAATTGTTCATCTGCTAAAAAAATCCAACGTGGAGGATTTTTAACAAAAACTCCAATCATTTTTTTTCTTCACTGAAGCAACATAACAATTCCAACATATGATAAACTTAACTTGTCCACTTATCAACCAAAACATTAAGCCCACATTAAAAAAGAACTCTCGTCACTTTCCACTTTCCAGAAAACAAATGGAAAAAAATGTTTTCCAATATTACCATCAAATAACTATTAGTATTGTAAAGGAACAAAAAGAAAATGTGTATATATTGTCACCACATATTTCAGGCGTTATCAATTTTTATTTTTTTATTTTTAATTTTGAAGTGCCAATAATGTTGCCAACAATTTTGAAATACAGAGAAAAGCCATAATGTCAAGGATTCTCAATCCTTTTCAATTGGTGATGCGTAAATTTTCCTCTTTTTTTCTAGCTTATGGGTCAAAACAGACAAACAATATCCTCCCTTTTCCTTATTATTTTGTTTGTTGTTATCACTAAAGTTACTTTTACAAGCCAAAACTTCGTAAAAAAATTTACATTGGTAGTAAACAAAAAAAACTCTTCGACCACACTATTTTGAAGGAAGAATAGTGAGACTAGGAATAAATTAAAACGCAAGCTCTAATACTAATGAAGAATCTAAACAATTTGTAGGATCACTGAATATTGTTTTACTAGTCTAATAGTGTAATGACTTACTAATACGAACTACACCATATAAAGTCGTAGTCTATAATCGCGTATCTATTACAGTTGTTCACTTTTCGCAGAAGAAATCTTCACTTGAAACTTTACAAGAATTGGAGAAGGAAGAAGGAGAAGAAAAGAATAAGTGTATGTTCTTTTTTAATTTGCAGAAAATGAAAAGGTACCTTGGTTTTTCCTATGAAACCCCTTTTTTATAATCGAGAAACAACTATTCAAATAGATTAATTGTCATAGAAATGCAATGGGATCGCATTTTTAGAGGCCATTTTCAAGTTTTCCGTCCAGTAGCACCTTCCCCGTTGTTTGATCCTTCACAACACAAAAACAGGGGTAAAACTCGAAATAAATATTATTGTCAGCAATAAATTCTTGGTAATCTTAGGTACATATATAATATTTTTAAGATTAAAGTACTGTGAAGAGGACATCAATTTTGATTCACCAATATGAGAAAGAGACAAACCTTCTCCATTACCAATCATGATCTGATTTAATCAGTTTTAAACATCAGATAGGATCAATCACGACATTAGGTTGAGCAATATAACAATCATCATCAATTGATTTCAAGTAATTTATCATAGTTATCATGCCCTTCTTAGTCGTCTGAAATTGAAGGCGCAATTGCATCAACCTCGCCTTGGATTGAGATGCGAACACGGTCTCTAAAGTCTGCCACCCCTCCTTAGAATTAGCACAACTAACAACCTATCCTGAGAGAGAAGAGAGTAGCCAACTCAATAGAAGTTGATCTTGTCGACGAGTTTGATGGACAATTATAAGTTCCATCAACATAACCTCGTAAGGTTGGAAGGATTTGGGACCCCACAGGACATAATTGTTTCTGTCCAACTTCAGCGAATTTGTGTAACATAAAAATGAACATCTTTTTGTAGTAGAGAACAAGTAAAAGTGGACAGAGAAAGTACTTGTCTAATTGAAATCAATTGTCAATTATAGTCTTGGATTCCTAAAATGACAATTTAGGACAACTTTTTTTGGCTAAAGTGACAGTTAAAATACAATGGAGAGAGAATTCAACAAAAAGGGGCAAAGTGCCTCTTAAAAAGTTTAATAATGCTACAGAAATGTCATCACCAAATTAACGGGTACTTTCTGGAAAGCGGTCTTAGTGGACGAAGTTGGCAATGACAGCAGAGGTAGATCACATTTCCTGATGATAGAGTAGACTAGATGTTGAAAGAAGAAAATTCTAGTATTCATAATGTTAAACCCTTTTGCATAGAAGAATTCTTTAGGACATGACGACTATGATAGAGTAAAATGACAAACACTCTCGGAGCTCTGCATTCCCACACTTTGTCATCCAGCTTTTGAGCAGAGACGATACAAAGGTATTGACAAAATCATCACATAAATTGCAGGTCTTTTCACAGGGCTGGGACATGGTTCTTTATGAAACCTTCTTGCTATCAGAACGTGACAATGTACGATCCAGTGATTGCAATTGAGAACGAAGATTTTGGTTTTCCTCAAGTAAGCGGTCATATTCAAGAAGAAATCCTTCTGACTGCTTTTTTAGAGCACCTGCATTGGCTTCAGCTCTGATTTCTTCTTTGGTCTTCTCCTCCAGTTCTGATTCCAGCTGCCTAATTTTTCCACGCAATGCACTTGCCTCTCCCTCCAAAGTTTTGATCTCCTCTGAAGCCCCACTCTTTCCATCCTCAAAGGCTCTGTTTTGCTTTTTCACAGCTTCCATGGTTTTCCTCCTCATACTAAGTTCTCTTATATAATGGTGTAGTCTATCTATCATAAAGGCGAGGAAGAGGGAGAATCCTGCACAAAAGGTTAATTGTGAAATCCAGAAGTCGAAAAACACCAAAAGAAACTGGGAACAGAAGACAGGGATAAAGTGCAATAGATCTCCCTCAAGTCGGATGTCTTTCTATGACACGCCAAAAAAGGCCTAGAAAGGTATAATTTTATACATGACAAACAATTGCTAGCATTAATCCATAAATACTAAGCAAATTCTCTAGTAAATAACTTCAAATTTACTATGAGACCAGGCTGTAGAGAAACCTCAAAAGGAAAAGATATCAAGTTGATTGCAAGTGAGAAAGAACTTGTGAACCACTACAAGTACTTGGTAACACACATCTAAATATACTTAACATTACTATGTGGGAAAAAGAGAATCAGTATCACTTGATAGCTCCTTTCACATCTCATAGCAGTAAACATGGAAGCATAGCCATCATTAGTAACATTTATGCATCATAGTTACAAGATGACTTGAAAAGAATCAATAGCTTGCACAAAACTACGTCCATGCAGGAATATTCTTCCAATTTTTTTCTTTCTTTGATCCATGAGCATTTCCCTTAATGATTTTCTTTTTGATAACCAATAAATCCACGAGGGCCAGTGGCACATGGTTTGAAATTCAATGGATAATGGGCTTGCCCCTCTACCCTTCCCCACTTAAATACGAAACTTCAGTCTGCGGCACGCTCAAACTCATAACATGAGCCTAACCCACACATTATATGTTACGCTCTTACCACTAGATCAAAGCCCTAGTGGCCCATTTCTTGAGATTCTTCCTAGTCTTAACTTTTATTCCTTTTGATTGAAAACTTTCAAAACCAAACCAAGGGAAGAATCGAGCATTACTCTTATTTGTTAAACAACCATATAACCACTCCACAATAACATAACTCTCTTTATGGGCATCACTCTAAAAGGGGGCTAGCAGCAGGTGCGGGTCTATGTAGAAGAGTGGGGGTGCCACGCCACCCGAACGCTTGAGACTTTGTATATATACGTAAATATATGTATAAGAACAGAATAAATAATAATCATGCCACCCGGAGTATCAATAGACCAAAAGGTGCCAGTGGTGAAGGGTCAAGTTTTACACTCAAAGACTCAAGTTTGATTCCTATCTGGTGCACTTTTCAAAACATTTTTAGTAAGCTGCAGTTAGGACTCACATCAACATGATATTTTAATTATAAAACTTTTAAATTTAATCTTTGTGAAGAATAATAAAATAAATTATTGTTTACAAACGTATAACATATAATTAAATACCAAAAGCAACCGATAAGGCTATCACAGATATAGATCAACCCCTCCCCAAAAAGAAGAAAGAAAAAAAGAATCAAAGTGAAGGAGAGTGGCTGAGATGCAGACAGTGAAGACAGATCATATAGAATTTTATCAAGTGAGTATAATCCAAAGATCATTATTTCAGTACACCCTTCTACGGCTAAGATATCAACTTTTGGCCGGAAGTCATTTGTAGAGGAAGCAGAAAGTAAAGCCAGAGCATATTCACCTGGCAAGTTCAAATTCAACTACAGCACCCACATAGTACTCCCTCCATTAAGGTGTTTTCCTAGGCAGGGAGTTTAAGAATATAAAGAATACTTTTACTTATAAGCCAAATATATGAAAAGAACCAAAGTTCTCTTTTAAATGAGTGGTGGTGAGAGGTTTAGATGTCTTTTTACTCTGTCTCCCCGTATAAAGGAATGAAATTTTATATAAAGTGAATCCCAAAAAATCCCATCATCAAGCTTAAATAGTTTCTAAAAAGGAAAAGGTGTCATTCTTTGGGACAAACAAAAAGAAAGGGAAGTGTTGAACATAAAATGGGATAAAGGAAGTAAGTTTTTATCTAGTATTCACAATGTGCACTGACTGGCCTATAGCCAGATGCCACAGGTGGAGAAAACCATGCATAAGTTTACAAAGTTGACTGTATAAGGCAAGACCTCCACCATTCCATTCTAACCCGCACTACGGTTTTATCAAAATAAATGAGGTATTGAGATTTCATCCTTTTTTAAGAGCACTAAAGCTATGTCCTTTTTTAAGAGCACTAAAGCTATGCATTGTTAATAGTTTTTCTAACACCGTTATGCTTAAAGAAGTGAAGATCAAATGATGTCATATAGCAGATGACAATAAGAACGACAACAGTTCTTGTGCAAAAAGAAGTGTGGCACGAGCATTTAAAGTTTTTAGCATGCCCCATTCAGACATTGATACACACACCGGTCATGAACTACTCATAAGTATGTCATTTATCAAAAGTAACAAAACATTGTTTAGAGAGAACGGAATAGAACCACTATCATATAGTAAGGTTCTCAAAAAGAACTAGAGAATCGAACTTTAATTTGACACTTAAGCTATCAAGCCGAAGAAGTTAACAGTATTCAGATCAATTAGACCTTAATTAGTATAGACTATATACAAAATGAAATAAAAGGTGTAAGCTTGGCCATGAATAAATAAACTATAAAAGCTGTAATTCCAAGTAAACCACAGATTTACTCATAATTCAGAAGCAGTATTCCTATGAACAATAATTCAAATCACTCAGTTAAAAAGTTGCAGGGATAAGGGAAGAGGATAGTTTTGCAGTTTATAAATGCAGCAAAATAGATGTACCAGAAAACATAAGGAAAAGAAAAGAATCTTAGAAGAGGCAATTGAATTTCAAAAAACAGAACAAGAGGAAGGTTTATTGTGTAGGTAGATGCATTTCTACATACATCTGTGTGTGTATATCTAATATATATGTATGTATGTATATAGTTTGAGACTGAGATGGTAGTGCAAGTGAACCCACTATTTTTATGCTGGAGAGCTGATCCAGCATACAAGCAGTGGATGCACGTGCACGGCATGTGTTATCAAAGGCATTCTTTCATTGCATAAATTGATGAAGCAATGTGAATTTAGGAGTTATAGTTTCATGCGTGAAGCCATACGCTTTAGAGAAGCGTACGCTTCCAATGCTGATGCAAAAAAGTGATCCCAACGAGAAGAGGATAGTTCTCTAAATATCAACTTTTGAGGAGTTCGATTATATCTTTATGGTATTTTTAATTTTCTGTAAACTGTGTGTTGCACTTCAAAGAAGCATGCACTTTGCTTCACCCTATTCTCTTCAAACCCATGGACCTTATTGCTTTTTTATACTTCAAAACATTGCACACTACTATCTCAGACTCGGGCCCCATTTATTTGCATTAAGATTAAGACATTTGAATCTGAATGCATATTTAAATTATGAAGATGTTGTTTCTACATCAGAATACTGAATACTGAATGATTAAGACTATTTATTTTTTAACATTTGAATGTGCATAATTTATTTATTTATAAACATAATAAATATACAATTTGAAGAAAAAGTAATTAAAATATAAGACAAATACAAATTCAATAAAATAAATCATTATTTGATATAAAGAATGTAAATTAATGTTCATTAGTGATGGTAGAGATGATTTGTAGTGGTGGTGGTGATGACAGTTAGTATTAATGACTAGTATGGTGATAGTTGTGATGGTAGAAATGGTTGGTGTTATAGTGAGTAGCGGCGATGATGGAAGTTGGTAGTGATGTGATGATGGTGGTGGTGGTAGTTGTGATGGTGGAGGCAGTTAATATTGTAGTGAGTAACGCGATGGTGGCAGTTGGTAGTGGTGGTTGTGATAGTGGAGTTGGTTAGTCTTGCAATGACTGGCACGATGATAGCAATTGGTAGTGGTGGTTGACGATGGTGTTGGGGGTAGTTGGTCGTTGTGCTAGTTGAGATGATGGAGGTGGTTGGTAATAGGAATTGACCACGGTGGTGGTAATGGTTGATAGTGGTGGCGGAGGCAGTAATGGCAGCAGTGAATATAATAATGACGTAGCACCCGACAATAATGGTTGCCAATGATAGTTGTGACGGCAGAGGTGGTGGTGTTGAGATGACAAAGGTGGTGGCTGGTGATTGTGGATAGAGTGGTGATAAAAATTATGCACACAAAAATATCTCTCAATAATATTAAGACTTTGTTCAAAATCTTAATGATCACGACTTATTTAGACCAAATAATTGTCCAAATCTTAATATGAAAAAATTCACTTAATGGCCCAAGGTCTGAACTGTTCAGATTTAGATCTTCATTAAGTATAAACAAAACAAATGAGGCCTCAAACTATATAGTAAATGCATAGAACAAATTTGAAGGAACATTTGGGAATCTGTATGTACATTGAGAGGGAGCTGTACCTACTACCTCTGAATCCGGAATCTGCCTCTACTAGCACCAGTCCACGCGCACATATTTTATATAAATTTATTCATTTATTAATTAATTAAAAAATTTACATCCATAAGTTTCATAAATACTAGTACTCCCTCTGTCAAATTGTGGCGCTTCTGGATTTCTCGAGTCTAATCTTTTGTTTTGACCATTAATTCGAATTAGAAACTAAGTTTTGAGAAATAAAATTTACATATTTGAAAAAAAAAACTATAAATCAAAATAATTAATAACTTCGAATATTTGAAAAAAATTGTGGTCCTTTTGAGTCTTTGCCCCTCGAAAATTGGGGGGAAGTAAGTAGTATAATTGGAAGTAGTCTAATTACATCGGATACACAAGTCAATATCAGAAGATGAGAGTTGAGATACCCATAAGTGAAGCTTCTAGAAGATGTTGAGCAAAAAGAATCTGATCAGTTGGAGTAATATCACCACCTTCATCGACCCACCGCGAGTGGATCGATGCAACACTGTAGATAGTAGACATCATAACCACGAAGACAGTTCCAGCAACTGTTTTCACAATGATTGGTCCGCGTCCTCTCTTCACCCTATCAAGCCCCATTATAACAAGCTTCCTTAATGGCGTCTTGAAGACGAAGATCACGATTAGTGCCATTTCAGAAAAAATCAAAGTGAACAGTAACTGAATCATAATTCTAATCGATTTATCTTCCTCTTAACGGTCGAGATTTCAGATGTATTAAGAGCAGGAGATTGTTGAGTGCTCACAGCTGAGAAGAAAAGAAAGAAGAAGAAAACGAGAAGCAGCAGAATATGATTTGGAGAGGTTTTTGTATCTTCAATTGCATATTTGTATAGGACTCTTAATTACACTCAGGTCCCTCGACTTTTCACAAATGTAAATTTGGTATTAACAAAATCTTTTTTCTTTTTTGGTCTTCTTGGTTGGTGGACTAACGCGAGGCTAATCCAAACCCCTTCTTTAGTTATTTTTATTTTGTTTGACTTATGTATCAAAAATAACTTTATTTATTTATTTTAGTAAATTAAGAAAAATTTATCATTATTTTTCATATTATCTTAAAATTAATTTATATAAAATATTATAGTCGAATTCTGAATTTTAAAATATACATAATAAAATTAATTTACTAACCTTGACAATTAATATGTGACAGGAAATATAATATAAGCCTAAACTGACTTGTAAATGAGGCCCATCAATGCGTTGTACATGTGATTGCTTTACTTTTTTTGAATAGAAAAACTTTAAATTCCTAAAATAAGTCATTTATTAGTTTGTAAATATTAAAATTATATTGAATTTAAATTCGTAAATTAATTTGAACTATATTAAACTCAAGAAAATAGTCTAAATGAGGTGGCAATCCAAGTCAAATAAATGATCCACTAAAAGCACACCATGTGTCAAAGTTTTGTGGTAATCCAAGTCAAATTAAATGAGCCACTAAAATGACACCGCGTGTCAAAGTTATATGGCAATCCAAGTCAAATTAAATGAGCCATTAGAATCATGTCATGTACCAAAATTATGTGGCAATTCAAGTCAAATTAAATAAGCCACTAAAATCATGTCATGTGTTAAAGTTATGTGTCAATCTAAGTCAAATTAAATGGGCCACTAGAATAATGTCACGTATATATGCGACATGTTCTGACCAATCAAATTAAAGCTCTTCACCAAAGGAATTTGATTGGTCAGTTCAAACCAACCAATCAAATCACACCCTCATACCACTCCCTACAACTATAAATAGGGGTCCTTATTATTGTCAGAGGAGGGTGAAAAAAGAACAAGAAGCAAGAAGAGAGCTCGTGGATCAAAGGCTGTAAATTTTCTACAAAGCTAAAAAGTTCAAGTAATCAAATTCAAGTTCAAGCTCAAGATCAAAAACGAAGAAAAATATCAAGAAGTTCAAGATCAAGTTACTTTTTCATATTTATTATTCATCATAACCGTACAAGTATTCGTGACGAATAATTCAAATCCAAATTTAAAGACGAAGATTCAAGATCAAGCTATTCGAGCCCTTGACTCTAAATCAAATTCAAGTTCAACATATTCCATATTATTTAAAGAATCAGAGGATTATCATAGAGATTGTAACACACACTACATTTTGAAATCAAATATTACTTTTTGTTATTCCAATTTTCCGGTCTTGATTATTTATTTTTCTCGGCTCAAAAATTTATTGTTTACAGTTCTGGTTTGGAATAAAATTATATCAAATGGTAGAAACGTCCATTAGATTAAATTAAAGAAAGAGCAAAGAAAAATGTTGAACAGAAAAAGAGTGGAAACAGTTCAATTGTTCAACAGACAACAATAGTCAAATTGTAAACGGATTCAAACTCCTGGTACTAAAGTTAGATTGTTGTTTCCCTTTAACTCTTGTGTTATTCCCTTTGACTCTTGTTTCGTCTTCACTGGGAGGAGGTCTGAAATAGTGTTTTGGAATTCATCGATTTCAAAATAGAAATCGATTATTTCTAAAAATGGGATCGACCAAAATCAAAGGGGGATAGAGCAAGGACTCCATGTTCAAGGGACGGGTTGTTCTACAACATATCCGAAATTGGGATCTCTCTCGCAATGGATGGTTGTTGTTCTCTGTTGACCCACAGCGAGGCAGAGATGAATAAGTGACATATGTCAATAAACAGCCTTAAAGTGGTTACAAATGACCTTAAGGAAGAGCGGATGGTTCATGTAGCAATGGAAGAGTCAGTCAATAGTTCTTAACCAACCCTTTCATTTTTGAATTATTAAAGCCCACCTACCTTGGGATAAGCGGTTACCAAAAGTTTGAAGCTAACTTTAATGAGCAACTCTTCCTCGTAGGGTCACCAAAGCAGGCTCCTTTAGCCAAGACCACCTACCTAGAGATAAGAAGTTACCGGAATTTCGGAGAGTTTTCAATCGTAATTCAAGCTGAATAAAAAGATCTTTCAATCTCAACAAAGAAATGAAAGCATAACTCTTTGCTTGCTCTGAGGGAGAGGTAGGCGAAGTGTGGATTTTTGATCTATTTCTAAGCCAGGAAGATGCCTTGAACATGACAAATTATCTCTAAGATTAATGCGAGTTTGTAATGACCCGTTAGGACATTTTGAGAACCAGTCATATTTTTTTTCACAAAAGACTCAGTCCATAAATTTTTAATGGTTATTGTGGATAATTTGATAATTCCGCTTATTTAGTTGAGGGGTAAATTTTGAAAATTAATTTAGTTGGTGTGCTAAATTGATAATTTATTTAATATTCTATACCACTTATCCCATATTTATGAAAATTAATTGGGGGTAAACGGAGGTTACAACATTTTTTTTCATACCTAGGGTGCCGCAATCGAAGATGGAGATAATAGGTACTATGAACTCTTTCTTGGCCTTTCCATTTTTTTCTTATCAATTAATAATAACAACAATGTGCTTAAGAAATTGATGTCTTTAGTTAGATGGATTGGAGCCTATGGTATTTGTGTACTAGTGGATGGAAAGGAAATTGCAGTTTACTTGGATTTATTTATGGTTTATTTGATCTAGGGGACAAAGGTGAGTGATCAATCATGGACAATTATAAGACAATAACGAGGAATCATCATATATATATAATAAAGGTTAATATGGGTTAAAGAAGTGATTCGTTGTTAGAGGTCAATGTTTATGCATTAATTCTTGGTTTAAGAATATTTTTATGCTTGAAATTTGTAAAATATGAGTGTTGCCATAAAAATTGGCATCAAGATTAGAAATTTGATTATAGATTTGGGTGAGTTTTTGTGTCTAAGCTAGACATATAGTAAACTGGGTTTTGTTAGTTTCGAAATATTATTGTGATTATTTATTTGACTAGATTACGTTGATTTGGAGGCCCAACGAAAAGGGAAGGCTCAAGTCCCGGAGTAATTGCTTGATAATTTGAGGCAAGTAAATTTCTAAACCTCAGTTTAAGCTTGTAGATGCTTGTATTTCCTTGTTATGTACACTGAGAAGTAATGAGAATTGGACTGGGTTATTGATTGTATGATTGGCCTTAAAAATAGAGATAGGGGTATAAAATGACGATCTAATAACATGTATTGGTGGAATTGATGTGATGAGATTATGAATTTATTTTGGACATGTGAAATGACTATGTTGATACGAGATAGAAAAATTATTGTTGTTGTCATGTTATTATCGTGAATCATATGAACATGAATTGATTGCATGGGTTTTAACATACTATACTAAGACTGAAAATGATATGAAACAAAGAGGTCGGGCAACACGCTCTGTGACAAGTATTATGAAATAAAGGAGTCAGGCCACACGCTCCGTGGAAGCATACGTATATTGAGGCGATGGGCCACACGCTCTGTGGCAGGTAACATGGACAGAAATGTCCCCCATGGGTTCTGGAATGTAATTCAGCGGATGTGTACCGATAGGACTGACATGCATCATCTCATTGCATTACATCGCATTTTGTTGATATTTGTAAAGTTCGTGTTTACCACTTATTTCTATGTATATGTTAAACTTGACTTCATATGATTCATTTGATGAGACTACTGATGAGTATTCGTGGACTATATTATTATTATTGTGTAGAGTATAGAGTTGGGTTGATTTTATGCAGGTTGTAGTTAAGAAGGTTCTGTTGGGATGACAGGAGTACTTGTATCTATTGAGCTTTGCTTAGTTTTAGTTATTCAATTTTCTGAGTACTGTGTTGTTTGGTACTCACTCCTTACTTCTACACTTGTGTAGGTTGTGATTCCGGGCCTTCTTGATCTCCTAGTGTTTTCCACCACATCCAAGGATATCATTTTGAGTGTTGAGGTAGCTGTTACATCCATCTAGCGGACAACTCTTACTCTTTTATTATGTTTTAGTCTTATTTTAGAGACAAAGACATTGTGACTATATTTCTTTTTGTACTTCAGTAATATATTAGTGGCTTGTACATGTGACAACCAATCTTGGGGTATTTTGAGTTTGTTTTACGTGTTTTCAATTAAGTTAAATTTTGATTCATGTCTTTTCTTCCGCATCTACTTTCCATTGGGCATTAGGTTGACTTGTCTCGGTGGGTTGATATGAGTGTCATCACACCCGGATTCGGGTTGTGACTAATGGTATCAGAGTCCCAAGTTCATAGGTCTCACGTGTATACAAGACGAATCTAAGTAGAGTCTTGAGGATCAGTATGGAGACGTCTGTACTTATCTTTGAGAGGCTATGAGGACTTTTAGGAAATATTCCCTTTGTTCCTTCATTTTGTATTGTGTGTGGTTACTTATGTTGGTACTAAATTTTCACGTGTCCTTTTTGGCAAATGGCTAGGACCATAACTACGGCTAGTGGTAGAGGAGGTTAGGCACTCCCCGAGGTTGATGTTGGGACCACAACTAGGGGTAGAGATAGAGGCCAAGCTAGAGGCCATTGTCGGGGGTGGAGGCAGGTAGAGGTCATGCCCGAAGAGCGGCACCAGCTAGAGGTCGTACTAGAGAGACTTCTCTTGAACCACAGATTAATGCTAAAGAGGAACAGGTCCCTCCAGAGCTTGCTACTGCACCATTGCTTCAGGCCACTTTGATGCGAGTATTGGATGTGCTCGAAAGATTTAATTAGAGTGTGGGGGTGATAGGTACACACGAGGGTTCTCAAGATAGAGTAGGAGCGCAGACCCCAGGGCAGCATCAGATTCCAATTGTTCAGGTTTCAATAGGCCAGCCACCTGTGGGCTAGCCACTTGTGGGCCCTAGAGTTGATAAGGGTGAAGTACAAGTAGGGGGAGTTCAGGGTGTACCTATAGTCATATTGACTGACGACGAGCAACACCTATATGAGAGGGTTCAATAAATAGACCTACCACAGTTTTAGGGTAGGAAGACTAAGGATGCACACGAGTTCCTGACCATGTGCCGAGAGTTATTGGGGGCAGTAGGGTTATCTGAGACTTACGGAGTTTGTTATACTACACTTCGGTTATGTGGGCCAGCTCGAGAGTGGTGGAGAGTGTATCTGAGTTCTAGGCCATTTAGATCATTCCAGTTGATTTGGGATGAGTTTGCTAGTGCCTTTTATAACCATTTTATCCCCTGGAGTGTGAAGGAAGAGAGCCGATTATGGTTTGAGAATTTGAGGTAGGAGGGTCTTACGATTGTTAAGTATGAGACTCATTTCTACCAGTTGTCCAAACATGCCATGGTTGTCCTTCCTAATAAGACAGAGCAGATTCGCAGATTTGTGCGAGGACTGAACTATTCCATTTGTACCATAGTTTTTCAACCCGCCCGTGAGGGTGCTTCTTTCCAGTCCATCGTGGGTGCCACTAAGAAGGCGGATTTGATGGAGAGAGAGAGAAGTTCGGGGACCCCAAGAGGGGCCGTACTTATGGTCAGTTTTCGGGTACCTCATTTGGAGGTAGAGGGTCCTATAAAGGAGGTGGTTCCTTCCAGTGTAGAGGACCAGTTCATGCATCTATGCCGGCTTCTAAGGATGGTCAGACACCTCATGGGTCCTATAGTACAGGTCAGAGTTACCAGGGGTCACAGTAGAGGCCGGTGAGCCGGGGTAGTTATACAAGTTCTTTAGGTTCATTGTAGAGGTTTTTGCACTGGAGATCATGCTATACTTGTTGAGATCTGTATTATATTTTATGGCAGTGTACATCTCAGGGTCGAGGAGGAACCCAACCTAGTTCTTCAGTTGCAGTTAGAGGACCAGCGCCGCCAGTCAGAGGTCGATGTAGAGGCCAGACTAGTAGAGGTGGTCACACTCTTGGTAGGGGTATTGGGGGTGATATAGTCCCTTAAGGAGAAAGTAGAGGTATTGGGTAGGTCGAAAGTGGTAGGGGAGTTCAGTGTTATGCTTTTCTAGGGAGATCGAGGTTGAGGCTTATGACACAGTTATCACAAGTATTGTCCTAGTCTGCCATCGATCTGCATCTGTATTATTTGATCCAGGGTCTATATTTTCCTATGTGTCTGCCTATTTTGCATCTGACTTTGATTTGACATGTGATCATATGTCTATGCCCGTTCATGTTTCTACACCCGTGGGTGAGCCCTTAGTGGTGGATCGAGTATATCGATCCTATCTTATTTCCTTGGCCAGGTATGATACTTGGGTAGATATAATTATTCTTGGGATGGTAGATTTTGATGTGATATTGGGTATAGATTGGCTTTCTCCCCATCATGCTATTCTCGATTGTTATGCTAAAACTGTTACCTTAGAGATACCTGGTGCCCCAAGGATTGAATGGAAAGGTACTAATGGCTCATATCCCAGTAAGGTTATCTCATATATTCGTGCTCAGAGATTGATTGATAGAGGATGTATGTCTTATTTGGCCTTTATTCGGGATACCAGTATTGAGTCACCTCCTATGGAGACTATTCCAGTAGTTAAGGAGTTTTCTGATGTATTTCCTACTGATCTTCCTAGTGTTCCTCCAGATAGGGACATTGATTTTGCTATTGACTTAGAGCCTGACACTAAACCCATTTTTATTCCTCCATATCGTATGGCTCCAGTTGAATTGAAAGAGTTGAAGGATCAGTTGAAAGACTTATTGAGTAAGGGGTTTATTCTCCCTAGTGTGTCGCCTTGGGGTGCACCAGTTCTGTTTGTAAGAAAGAAAGATGGTACTACTATGAGGATGTGTATTGATTACAGGTAGTTGAACAAGGTAACTGGTAAAAACAAGTATTCTCTTCTCCGTATTGATAATTTATTTGATCAGCTTCAAGAAGTGCCATTGTTTTCAAAAAATAAACGTGAGGTCCGGTTACCATCAGTTGAAGATTAGGGCATCAGATATCCCTAAGATAGCTTTTCGGACTTGTTATGGTCACTACGAGTTCTTGGTGATGTCATTTAGGTTGACCAACGCCCCTACAGCATTCATAGAGTTGATGAACGGAGTGTTTCTCCCTTACTTGGATTCTTTTGTGATAGTATTCATTGATGACATCGTGGTGTATTCTAAGACTGAAACAGATCATGTCCGCCATTTAAGGTTGGTACTTCAGAAGTTGAAGGAAGAAAAATTGTATGAAAAGTTCTCTAAGTGTGAATTTTGGCTTGATTCTGTGACATTCTTAGGACATGTGGTGTCCAAAGAGGGGATTAGAGTGGATCTAGCTAAGATTGAGGCAGTTAGAGGTTGGACAAGGCCTACTTCTCCTACTGAGATTCGTAGTTTTGTGGGGTTAGCCGATTATTATAGACGGTTCGTGCAGGGCTTCTCCACTATTGCAACTCTATTGACTAGATTGACTCAGAAGGCCATGGATTTTTATTGGTCCGACGAGTGTGAGGTGAGCTTCCAAAGCCTCAAGACTTTATTGACTTTGGCTTCTATTTTGATGCTACACGAGGAAGGTGTGGGCTTTACTGTATACTGTGATGCTTCCGGTGTCGGTTTAGGTAGAGTGTTGATGTAAAAGGGAAAAGTGGTTGCCTATGCTTCGAGACATTTGAAGGCCCATGAGAAAAACTATCCTACTCATGATTTGGAGTTAGTAGTCATGGTCTTCGTGCTTAAGTTGTGGCGTCATTACCTATACGGTGTGCATTACGAGGTCTTCACCGATCATAGAAGTCTTCAGTATATATTCAGTCAAAGGGATCTAAACTTGAGGCAACACAGATGGATTGAGTTGTTGAAGAACTACGACATGACTATCTTGTACCACCCAGGAAAAGTCAATGTGGTGGCGGATGCCTTGAGTAGGAAGTCCTCTAGTATGGTGAGTCTTGCCGCGATCCGAGTTGAGGAGCGACCATTGGCTAGAGATATTCAGAGGCTGGCTAATAGCCTTGTCCGATTGTAGATTTCACTGGATGATGGTGTTCTTGCTTTTGTGGAGGCACGTTCTTCCTTGATTGAATAGATTCGAGAGAGATAATTTGAGGATGAGAAGTTATGTATCATTCAAGATAAGGTATTAAGAGGTGAAGCTAAGGAGGCTATACTTGATTCAAAAGGCGTATTGAGGATTGGCAGCAGAATTTGTGTGACTAAGGTGGGTGACCTGACTAGACTTATTTTGGAAGAGGCTCATTGTTCAAGGTATTCCATCCATCTGGGAGCGTCCAAGATGTATCATGATCTGTGCCAGCACTATTAGTGGTGTGGCATGAAAAAGGAGATCGTAGAGTTCATGTCCAAGTATTTGACTTGCTAGCAGGTAAAGTGTGAGCACCAACGGCCTAGGGGTGTGAGTCAGAGGATGCCTATCCCCACTTGGAAGTAGGAAATGATCACCATAGACTTCGTTGTGGGTTTACCTCCCACCGTAGGTGGTTATGATTCTATATGGGTGGTGGTTGACAGACTAACAAAGTTCGCCTATTTTATTCCAGTTAAGGTGAAGTACACAACGGATAAGCTAGCCCAATTGTATATTAGTTAGATCGTTCGGCTTCATGGCATCCCAGTATCCATCATTTTGGATCGGGGTTCAATATTCACTTCACACTTTTGGCAGGCATTACAGCATGGTTTGGGCACTAGACTTGATATGAGTATAACTTTTCACCCACTAACCGATAGTCAGTCTGAGTGGACGATTCAGGTATTGGAGGACATGCTCTGAGCTTGTGTTATTGATTTTGGTGCTAGATGAGATCAACACTTGTCCCTAGCAAAGTTTGCCTACAATAACAGTTATCACTTCAGTCTCCATATGGCCCCATTTGAGACTTTGTATGGTAGGAGGTGTCGATCTCCTATTGGGTGGTTTGATTCAACTGAGATGTACTCTTTAGACACAGACTTGCTTAGAGATACTATGGAGCAGGTTCGTAGGATTCAGGGTAGACTCTTGACAACCTAGAGTAGGTAGAAGAGTTATGCAAACCGGAGAGTTCGACTATTGAAGTTCATGGTGGGTGATTATGTTTGGCTTTATGTGTCGCCCATGAAGGGCGTGATGCAGTTCGGGAGGAAGGGCAAGCTCAGCCCTCAATTAATTATGCCATTTGAGATTTTGGCATGCGTTGGAGAGGTAGCTTATAAATTGGCCTTACCACCTAGCTTATGGGTTGTGCATAGCGTGTTTCATGTTTCTATGCTCCGGAAGTATGTTTTGGATGAGTCCCATGTGTTATCACTCGATTCAGTGGAGTTGGGTCCAGACCTGACATTTGAGGAGGAGCCTATAGTTATTCTAGATAGGTAAGTTCGTAAGCTTAGGATCAAGGAGATAGCTTCAGTAAAGGTACAATGGAAGCATCGTTCAGTCGGAGAGACGACTTGGGAGACGGAGGCTGATATACGTGGTAGATATCCCCATCTCTTTGAGGCTTCAGGTATATTCCTTTACTTTATGTTCGAGGACCAACATGCTTTTTAGTGGTGGATAATGTAATGACCCGTTAGATCATTTTGAGAACCAGTCCTATTTTTGTTTTCACAAAAGACTCAGTCCATAAATTTTTAATGGTTATTTTGGACAATTTGATAATTCCGCTTATTTAGTTGAGGGTAACTTTAGAAAATTAATTTAGTTGGTAGGCTAAATTGATAATTTATTTAATATTTTATACCACTTATCCCATATTTATGAAAATTAATTGGGGGTAAACGGAGGTTACAATATTTTTTTTCATACCTAGGGTGCCGCAATCGAAGATGGAGATAATAGGTACTATGAACTCTTTCTTGGCCTTTCCATTTTTTTCTTATCAATTAATAATAACAACAATGTGCTTAAGAAATTGATGTCTTTAGTTAGATGGATTGGAGCCTATGGTATTTGTGTACTAGTGGATGGGAAGGAAATTGCAGTTTACTTGGATTTATTTATGGTTTATTTGATCTAGGGGACAAAGGTGAGTGACCAATCATGGACAATTATAAGACAATAACGAGGAATCATCATATATATATAATAAAGGTTAATATGGGTTAAAGAAGTGATTCGTTGTTAGAGGTCAATGTTTATGCATTAATTCTTGGTTTAAGAATATTTTTATCGTGGTCATCACATTATGCTCTAAGTTTTTATATATTGGTATATATAATTAAATAGTAGGTGTATTATATTATATGAACACCATTAAATCTATCTTATTTGGAAGTTTGAGTCTTAACTCTTAACCCTAGGCTTAAATTTGTAAAATATGAGTGTTTCCATATAAATTGGCATCAAGATTAAGAACTTGATTATAGATTTGGTGAGTTTTTGTGTCTAAGCTAGATATATAGTAAATTGGGTTTTGTTAGTTTCGAAATATTATTGTGATTATTTATTTGACTAGATTACGTTGATTTGGAGGCCCAACGAAAAGGGAAGACTCAAGTCCCGTAGTAATTGCTTGATTATTTGAGGCAAGTAAATTTCTAAACCTCAGTTTAAGCTTGTAGATGCTTGTATTTCCTTGTTATGTACACTGAGAAGTAATGAGAATTGGACTGGGTTATTGACTGTATGATTGGCCTTAAAAATGGAGATGGGGATATAAAATGGCGATCTAATAACATGTATTGGTGGAATTAATGTGATGAGATTATGAATTTATTTTGGACATGTGAAATGACTATGTTGATACGAGATAGAAAAATTATTATTGTTGTCATATTATTACCGTGAATCATATGAACATGAATTGATTTCATGGGTTCTGACATACTGTGCTGAGACTGAAAATGATATAAAACAAAGTGGTCGGGCCACACGCTCTGTGAAAAGTATTATGAAACAAAGGGGTCGGGCCACATGCTCCATGGAAGGATACGTATATTGAGGAGACGGGCCACATGCTTCGTGGAAGGTAACTGTAACAACCCCTAAAATGTTGTATGTCGGTATTTCAATTCTCGACAAAAATAATACAGCCTTTGTATTTTGGGCATAACTTTTCATAGGTTGGTCCAAATTAGATGATTCAAATTTCTGGGTAATCACAACATCCTTACCTACAACTTTCATGAAGAATATAACTTCAAATTCGGAGTATAAGTAGGTCAAATAAATTAATCTTTGCAAGATATAGTGCTGTGACGGAATTGAGTGTTGATAGAAGAAAATTCATATCTCACTGTAGGTTGCTCCAAATTGATTGATTCTTGAATGATATGAAACTAGACTTCCATATCTACAATTCTTATGAAGAAACCAAATCCTAATAAGGAATTTATCTTATTCAAACGTAGCTTCGAAAATGAGTATTCTGTTAAAAAGAACTCATCTTACCTACCATGGAAACATCTAGATGCATTTGACATCATGCATGACATAAATTGTCCTCCATTTAACATCATCCATGACATCAATATATTCCATTAAATTTTCAGATTTTTCTTTATAATTATTTTATTTATTGTTAGGTTCCTCTTTCCCACCTATAAATACCCACCTTATTTCCTCATTTTATTCATCAAGCTTTCCTAAGCATTTCTTCTCTCTATATACTTCTTCTCAAATATAGTTTTAGTTTTAGTAGTATAAAAATACTACTCCGGTTATTCTTATACTCCGGGTAGTACACAAAATGCTCCGGCGAGGAGAAAAGGCTAGGGATCCAAGAGTATTCCAATTCGGAGTAAACCTTCGGATTTAAGGTATGTAAGGCTTTCATAGCATTGGATTGAGTTCGTCCATGCGCCCAATATTTAAATTTATTATAATTGAGTTATAGTTGAGTTTTATTCAAATCTTGAATTCTAGATGAATTAATTCTTCTTCTATTGAGTTTGATATATTTATGCATTAATATTATTATTATTGTTATCTCTCATATTATTGGAATTATTGTTCATGGCTACTTTCCCATGAATTCTAATTGATTTGATATTCATGAATATTTTTACATATGTTTTGAGTAAAGATGTTGGCTTTTTATTATTTTTATTGATAAAAAGAGAGTTATATGAATTAATACTATATATGTATTTTATTGAGTTTTGAAAGAGTAAAAGAGTTGAATTTGAATGAATTTGAGAAAAATGATATTTTGAGAAAGATGTTTTGATGAGATGTAAATGATGTTTTTGGAAGTATAATGATTGATGAACATGAAATGAGATGAGTTTGATGATTTAAATTAAAGTCCAATGAGACTAGATGATGAGTTTAATATGAGCACATATTTTGGGAGTAGTATTGAGCACCGAGTTGGGTAAGAGTTTAATTGACTCAAACCCCAGAACTACGTAGCCAGCGTAGGATGGAGGCTATGCCTCTTAAGTCCCAAAAAGAGGACTTTGATGAATGGATCCAAGATGGTGATGTCCTTTACCCTGGCAAGGTATTGGATGCATGTGGCAACGACATCGCTTCGTTGTATCATCGCTAGCTCATAAGTGATGGTTGTCGGTTAGAGAAACTCTCAACTGAGTAAGCATTGCTTATTACTATTATTTTTATTATTATATTTTAAACTTGCATTACATATTCATGTTGAGATGATGTTGAGTTCTGAGCTGAGTTTTCTTGAGAGGAGTTTCTTGATATCTTTCCTTATCTTCCTGCCATTTTACATACTCGTACATTCCACGTACTGACGTCATTCGACCTGCATCGTTTTATGATGCAGATACAGGTGTTAGAGATCCTCAACAGGCGCATCGTTGAAGATCATTTCTTTTCAGCTATTTGGTGAGTCCTTCTTGTATTCGAAGGAACTCCTTATCCTTTTATTATTGTTGAGTGTGATGTTTCTTTTGAGGTAGCCATGGACATGTCATTGGCACCATCTAAGAGTATTAGAGGCTTCATAGACAGAGTCTGATGATGTAATCGGAGTCGTTCTCCTTAGAAACTACTTCTTCTAAGAATTATATATTTTTCCTTTGATTATGACAATCCCACATTAGTATTATTAAGTCTTCCGCTGATGAACAAATGAGTAATGAGACCAAGTGGTTCTCTCGGAAGCCAGAGATGGTTTCTGAGTGCCGGCCACGCCTAGGGTACCCTCTCGGGGCGTGACAAACTTGGTATCAGAGCACAGAGTTCAAGAGTCCTAGGGTGTCTATGAAGCCGTGTCTAGTAGAGTCTTGTTTATAGGTGTGTCGTGCACCACACTTATAATCAGGAAGCTATAGGACATTAGGAATTATTTCATTTCTTTCATAATCTGAGTTCGTGCGATAGAGTTTAACTCTATAAAAGCTTTCTTTCTAATTCGTGCGTTTACACGTTTCAGACATGCCTCCTAAACGTTCAGCTAGTCAGAGGAACGCTCCCAGCACTGAGGTTCCACAGTCAGTGATGCCTCCACGGAGAACTAGGGGCCGACCTACAAGGTCTACTGAGGTACCCCAAGTACCTACTGTTCAGACCACTCCTACTTCTGAGGATGATTTTCGAGGAGCGATTGCTATGCTCACCCAGTTGGTGGCTGCTCGAAATAGTAGCCAGAGTTCACCAACTCCTAGCTCTAGTTATCAAGAGCCGTCTGCTGCCACGAGGATCAGAGATTTTCTGAGAATGAATCCACCGGTCTTCACGGGTTCTAACGTTGATGAAGACCCCCAAAATTTCATTGATGAGATGTGGAAGATACTAAAAGCGATGCATGCTACAGAGATTGGGGGTGTTGAGTTGGTGTCTTATCAACTCAAGGATATCGCAAATGTCTGGTATAACCAGTGGGAAGAAAGTAGAGGTGAAGATGCAGAGCCTGCTCTTTGGGATGAGTTTGAAAGAGCATTTCTTGATAACTTTTTTCCCCAAGAGCTACGTGAAGCAAAAATTGAGGAGTTTGTGAACCTCAAGCAAGAGAGTATGACTGTGAAAGAATATAGTTTGAAGTTTATTCAATTGTCCAAATATGCCCCAGAAATGATTCCCCATATGAGGTCTAAGATGAGGAAGTTTGTCTCTGGCCTAGGCAAACATGTAAAGAAAGAATGTAAGGCAATGCTAATGATTTCTGACATGGATTTTTCTAGATTGATGGTGTATGCTCAGCAGGTTGAGGATGATAAGAAAAAGGACCGAGAAGAACACCTAAGCAAGAAGGCTAAGTCTGCTGGGCATGAGAATGAGCAGAAGCAAGGGAAGGGTAACAAGTCTTTCTTTCAGAAAAGGTCTTCCAATTATGCACCTTCCCCGACAAATACTTTTACACCTAATACCAGGTATGATCAAAGATCTCTAAGTCACCAAAACTTCCGATCTCAAGGTTCTCAGTCCCAATTAAGTATGGCTCAAGGTTCTAGAGGGAAACCACCATGTGCTAGATGTGGAAGGCTCCATTTAGGAGAGTGTCGTGTGGGCACCAATGCTTGCTACGGATGTGGAAAGATAGGTCACTTCCAGAATGAGTGTCCTTCAAAAAGGTAGGGAGATGGAAATAGTAGAGCTCAGTTTTCTTCTGCAGCTCCACAGAATAGAGGTAATCATAGAGGTGCAGCTTCAAGTGCAGGTGGGGGAACCAACCGTCTGTATGCTATGGGTAGTCGCCAAGACCAAGAAAACGCACCCGATGTTGTTACTGGTATGCTTCGAGTCCTTTCTTTTGATGTGTATGCATTACTTGATCCGGGTGCTACATTATCTTTTGTGACTCCTTACTTGGCTAGTAAATTTGAGATCCTTCCTGAGTGTCTTCTTGAGCCTTTCAGTGTGTCTACTCCTATTGGTGATTCTATCTTAGCTGAGAGGGTCTATAGAAATTGTACTGTGTCAATCTATCATAGGGATACCATGGCTGACTTAGTTGAGTTGGACATGGTTGATTTTGATGTGATTCTTGGTATGGACTGGCTTCATTCTTGTTATGCTTCGGTTGATTGTAGGACCCGAATTGTCAAATTTCAATTTCCAAACGAGCCTATCTTAGAGTGGAAGGGGAATTCTGTAGTGCCTAGGGGTAAATTTATTTCCTACCTTAAGGCCAGAAAATTAATCTCTAAGGGATGTATATATCATATAGTTCGAGTCAAAAATATTAATGATCAGACTCCATCTCTTAAGTCAGTTCCCATTGTGAATGAGTTTCCTGAAGTCTTTCCTGAGGATCTACCCGGAATTCCTCCTGATAGAGAGATAAACTTTGGTATTGATATCCTTCCTGATACACAACCTATCTCTATTCCTCCTTATAGGATGGCTCCTGCTGAGTTGAAAGAGTTGAAAGAACAACTGAAAGACCTCCTAGATAAGGGGTTTATTAGGCCAAGTGTCTCACCCTGGGGCGCTCCTGTCTTATTTGTGCGAAAGAAAGATGGGTCCCTTAGAATGTGCATTGATTACCGACAACTAAACAAGGTCACCATTAAAAACAAGTACCCTCTCCCCAGAATAGATGATTTATTTGACCAACTTCAGGGTGCCACATGTTTCTCTAAGATAGACCTCAGATCAGGCTATCACCAGTTGAAAGTGAGAGAATGTGACATCCCGAAGACGGCTTTTCGAACCCGCTATGGTCATTTTGAGTTTCTTGTTATGTCCTTTGGATTGAAAAATGCTCCAGCAGCTTTTATGGACCTCATGAACCGAGTATTCAAGCCATACCTAGATACGTTTGTAATTGTCTTCATCGATGATATTTTGGTCTACTCTAGAAGTAAGAGTGAGCATGCTAATCACCTTAGGATTGTCCTTCAAACTCTTAAGGAGAAGGAGTTGTATGCTAAGTTTTCAAAGTGTGAGTTTTGGCTTGAGTCTGTAGCATTCCTAGGTCATATTATATCTGGGGATGGAATCCAAGTTGATACTCAAAAGATTGAGGCAGTTAAGAACTGGCCCCGACCCACCTCTCCAACCGACATAAGGAGTTTCTTAGGTTTGGCTGGTTACTACAGGAGGTTTGTTGAGGGATTTTCATCCATATCCTCACCATTGACTAAGCTGACTCAGAAGAAGGCTAAGTTTCAATGGTCTGATGCTTGTGAGAAAAGTTTTCAAGAGTTGAAAGCTAGATTGACTACTGCTCCAGTACTATCCCTACCAGAAGGAATGGATGGTTTTGTAATCTATTGTGATGCTTCAAGAGTTGGGTTGGGATGTGTATTGATGCAGAAAGGTAAGGTCATTGTCTATGCCTCCAGGCAGCTTAAGACTCATGAGAGGAACTACCCCACTCATGACCTTGAGTTGGCAGCTGTGGTATTTGCTCTTAAGATTTGGCGTCACTATCTTTATGGTGTACATGTGGATGTGTTCACAGACCATAAGAGCTTGCAGTATGTATTCAGCCAGAAGGAGCTGAATTTGAGGCAAAGGAGATGGCTAGAGTTGCTCAAGGATTATGACATGAGCATTCTCTACCACCCAGGTAAAGCAAATGTAGTTGCTGATGCTCTTAGCAGATTATCTATGGGAAGTACAACTCATGTGGAAGAGGAAAAGAAGGAGTTGGCAAAGGAAGTGCATAGACTTGCGCGTTTGGGAGTTCAACTTATTGACTCTAGTGAGGGTGGTACAATAGTACGAAATGGAGCCGAATCATCTCTAGTTGCAGAGGTGAAAGAAAAGCAAGATCAGGACCCTATTCTTCTTCAACTGAAGGATGAGGTTCACAAGCAGAAGGTAATGGCTTTTACCAAAAGGGGAGATGGAGTGTTGAGATATCAAGAAAGATTATGTGTTCCAAGTGTTGATAGTATTAGGGAGAGAATCATGAAAGAAGCCCATAATTCTAAGTATTCCATCCATCCAGGTTCAACAAAGATGTATCATGACTTGAGAGAAGTATACTGGTGGAGTGGAATGAAGAGAGATATAGCAGAGTTTGTGTCCAAGTGCCCAAATTGCCAACAAGTTAAAGTTGAGCACCAAAGGCCTTGTGGAGTGGCTCAGAATATAGAGATACCGGAATGGAAGTGGGAAATGATCAATATGGACTTCATTACCGGTTTACCACGAACCCGCAAACAACATGACTCTATTTGGGTGATTGTGGATAGGATGACCAAATCGGCCCATTTCTTGCCGGTTAAGACTACGAACACTGCAGAGGATTATGCCAAACTGTATCTTAGAGAGATTGTTAGACTGCATGGAGTTCCTTTGTCTATCATCTCTGATAGGGGAGCTCAATTTACTGCTCAGTTTTGGAAGTCATTTCAGAAGGGCTTGGGTTCAAGAGTGAACCTTAGTACTGCTTTTCATCCGCAAACAGATGGCCAGGCAGAGCGTACGATACAGACTTTGGAGGATATGTTAAGAGCCTGTGTCATTGACTTCAAAGGTAATTGGGATGATCATTTACCTCTTATTGAGTTTGCATACAATAATAGTTTCCATTCGAGTATTCAAATGGCTCCTTATGAAGCTCTATATGGGAGGAGATGTAGATCACCAATTGGTTGGTTTGAAGTTGGTGAAGCTGAGTTGATTGGACCAGACTTGGTTCACCAAGCTATGGAGAAGGTGAAAACCATACAAGAGAGGTTGAGGACTGCTCAAAGTCGCCAAAAATCCTACATTGATGTTAGAAGAAGAGATTTAGAGTTCGAAGTGTATGATTGGGTATACTTGAAAGTTTCACCCATGAAAGGTGTGATGAGATTTGGAAAGAAAGGGAAGCTTAGTCCCCGCTACATTGGTCCTTATCAGATTATGAGGAGGGTAGGTAACGTAGCCTATGAATTGGAGTTGCCTCCAGAATTAGCTGTTATTCATCCCGTGTTTCACATCTCTATGCTTAAGAAGTGTTTGAGAGATCCTTCACTTGTTGTCCCAGCTGAGAGCATTGGGGTGAAAGAGAGTTTGAGTTATGAAGAGATTCCAGTTCAAATTCTTGATCGTCAGGTTCGCAAATTAAGAATTAAGGAAGTGGCATCTGTCAAAGTCCTATGGCGAAATCAATTTGTTGAAGAGGCTACATGGGAAGCTGAAGAAGATATGAAGGCTAACTATCCTCATCTATTTATGCCTTCTGATGACGATATTCAAGGTAATATTCCTTACTTCTACCTTTGAGTCGATGTTTATTCTTGAGTTTGAGTCATTAACCATTTGAGTATCGGAGTTGATGTATTGATGATATTCATTCTTTATGTCTCCTATTTTCATCTTCATTCGAGGACGAATGATCCCAAGGGGGAGATATTGTAACAACCCCTAAAATGTTGTATGTCGGTATTTCAATTCTCGACAAAAATAATACAGCCTTTGTATTTTGGGCATAACTTTTCATAGGTTGGTCCAAATTAGATGATTCAAATTTCTGGGTAATCACAACATCCTTACCTACAACTTTCATGAAGAATATAACTTCAAATTCGGAGTATAAGTAGGTCAAATAAATTAATCTTTGCAAGATATAGTGCTGTGACGGAATTGAGTGTTGATAGAAGAAAATTCATATCTCACTGTAGGTTGCTCCAAATTGATTGATTCTTGAACGATATGAAACTAGACTTCCATATCTACAATTCTTATGAAGAAACCAAATCCTAATAAGGAATTTATCTTATTCAAACGTAGCTTCGAAAATGAGTATTCTGTTAAAAAGAACTCATCTTACCTACCATGGAAACATCTAGATGCATTTGACATCATGCATGACATAAATTGTCCTCCATTTAACATCATCCATGACATCAATATATTCCATTAAATTTTCAGATTTTTCTTTATAATTATTTTATTTATTGTTAGGTTCCTCTTTCCCACCTATAAATACCCACCTTATTTCCTCATTTTATTCATCAAGCTTTCCTAAGCATTTCTTCTCTCTATATACTTCTTCTCAAATATAGTTTTAGTTTTAGTAGTATAAAAATACTACTCCGATTATTCTTATACTCCGGGTAGTACACAAAACGCTCCGGCGAGGAGAAAAGGCTAGGGATCCAAGAGTATTCCAATTCGGAGTAAACCTTCGGATTTAAGGTATGTAAGGCTTTCATAGCATTGGATTGAGTTCGTCCATGCGCCCAATATTTAAATTTATTATAATTGAGTTATAGTTGAGTTTTATTCAAATCTTGAATTCTAGATGAATTAATTCTTCTTCTATTGAGTTTGATATATTTATGCATTAATATTATTATTATTGTTATCTCTCATATTATTGGAATTATTGTTCATGGCTACTTTCCCATGAATTCTAATTGATTTGATATTCATGAATATTTTTACATATGTTTTGAGTAAAGATGTTGGCTTTTTATTATTTTTATTGATAAAAAGAGAGTTATATGAATTAATACTATATATGTATTTTATTGAGTTTTGAAAGAGTAAAAGAGTTGAATTTGAATGAATTTGAGAAAAATGATATTTTGAGAAAGATGTTTTGATGAGATGTAAATGATGTTTTTGGAAGTATAATGATTGATGAACATGAAATGAGATGAGTTTGATGATTTAAATTAAAGTCCAATGAGACTAGATGATGAGTTTAATATGAGCACATATTTTGGGAGTAGTATTGAGCACCGAGTTGGGTAAGAGTTTAATTGACTCAAACCCCAGAACTACGTAGCCAGCGTAGGATGGAGGCTATGCCTCTTAAGTCCCAAAAAGAGGACTTTGATGAATGGATCCAAGATGGTGATGTCCTTTACCCTGGCAAGGTATTGGATGGATGTGGCAACGACATCGCTTCATTGTATCATCGCTAGCTCATAAGTGATGGTTGTCGGTTAGAGAAACTCCCAACTGAGTAAGCATTGCTTATTACTATTATTTTTATTATTATATTTTAAACTTGCATTACATATTCATGTTGAGATGATGTTGAGTTCTGAGCTGAGTTTTCTTGAGAGGAGTTTCTTGATATCTTTCCTTACCTTCCTGCCATTTTACATACTCGTACATTCCACGTACTGACGTCATTCGACCTGCATCGTTTTATGATGCAGATACAGGTGTTAGAGATCCTCAACAGGCGCATCGTTGAAGATCATTTCTTTTCAGCTATTTGGTGAGTCCTTCTTGTATTCGAAGGAACTCCTTATCCTTTTATTATTGTTGAGTGTGATGTTTCTTTTGAGGTAACCATGGACATGTCATTGGCACCATCTAAGAGTATTAGAGGCTTCATAGACAGAGTCTGATGATGTAATCGGAGTAGTTCTCCTTAGAAACTACTTCTTCTAAGAATTATATATTTTTCCTTTGATTATGACAATCCCACATTAGTATTATTAAGTCTTCCGCTGATGAACAAATGAGTAATGAGACCAAGTGGTTCTCTCAGAAGCCAGAGATGGTTTCTGAGTGCCGGCCACGCCTAGGGTACCCTCTCGGGGCGTGACAGTAACATGGATAGAAATGTCCCCCATGGGTTCCGAACTGTAATTCAGCAGATGTGTACTGATAGGACAGACATGCATCATCTCATTGCATTGCATCGCATTTTGTTGATATTTGTGAAGTTCGTGTTTACCATTTATTGCTCTGTATATGTTGAACTTGACTTGATATGATTCACTTGATGAGACTACTGATGAGTATTCGTGGACTGTATTATTATTATTATGTAGAGTGTAGAGTTGAGTTGATTTTATGCAAGTTGTAGTTAAAGAAGTTCGGTTGAGATGACATGAGTACTTATATCTATTGAGCTTTGCTTAGTTTTAGTTATTCAACTTGTTGAGTACCATGTTGTTTGGTACTCACCCCATGCTTCTACACTTGTGTAATTTGTGAGCCCGGACCTGCTTGATCTACTAGTGTTTTCCACCACATCCGAGGCTATCATTTTGAGTGTTGAGGTAGCTGTTACATCCATTTAGCGGATACCTCTTACTCTTTTATTATGTTTTAGTCTTATTCTAGAGACAAAGACATTGTGACTGTATTTTTTTTTGTACTTCGGTAATATATTAGTGGCTTGTATACGTGAAAACCAATCTTGAGAAATTTTGAGTTTGTTTTATATGTTTTCGATTAAGTTAAATTTTAATTCATGTCTTTTCTTCCGCATCTACTTTTCGTTGGGCATTATGTTGACTTGTCTCGGTGGGTTGATATGAGTGCCATCACACTCGGATTCAGATTGTGACAGAGTTTTTCTAGTAGGATTTACATTTACTTTCTCGTCGTTCAATGAAATTGGATACTTTTATGAAAAAATTAATTGAGATACACCAAGCTATAATCGGACACTACAATTATTAACTTTTTTCATTGACAGTAAAGGGTCGTTTGGTGTGAAGGATAACACCAAATAATTCCGGAATTAAATTATAGTGACACTTAAATTAGTATTTGGTTGGCAAGTCCGGGATAACTTATCTCATGATTAATAAATAGTTATCACTCCTCTTGGGTGGTATACTAGTTCCTGGATAACTTATCACGGGATAAAATAGGTAAATGACAAATATATCCCTTTAAATATTTTTTATACCTCACTTTTCACATTCATATATATTTACATTATTTTTAATACCATATATAACAACATTCACTCCTTATTTTTATGATAATTCATCATATTTTTCTATTAAAAAATTACACTATATAATATAATTTTTATTTATAAATTTATTTGACTAATTCTTATATTTTTTTATATTTTGATTTCTCATAAATTCTTTTTTACTTTAATAAATTTAAAATAAAAATTCTATTTTTAAATTAAATAAGAAGAAAGTTTTATTTTTAAATGCATACAGACATCATGAAAATGCACATAAAAATATTTAAGATAAAGAAGATGAAAGTTTTATTTTAAAAAATCAATATTGAATAACTAAATCTTTCAAAGAAAATATAAAATACTAAATAAAGTGAAGGGTATTTTTGTAAAGAAATAACCTATTCTTAAAATTTATGCAATGCATACTATTTTGAATACAACAAACCAAACACTCAATAAGAAATAATCTCAGCATAACTTATCCATCATAATTAATCTCAACATAACTTATCTAATGACAACTAATATAATCATAACTTGTGTTCAAACCAAACGACCCCTAAAGATATAACAACAAATAGGAAAAAACTGCTTGCAATATTTCTTTTTTACTAGTATGTTATAAAAATAATTTTTCTCTTTTATTTATCCATTATAAAAAAATCATGAAAGTATTATTTTATTTTCTTCTGTATTATTTTATCATTAAGTAATTACATAGAATATTAATAATCAAGTTAAAAAATTTAAAGCACATTTAATATGGATGATTCAATACAATAAATATTTAACTCCCAATCCCATTTTAAGATAGTTTTTATTTTTTCACGCTCATTAATAAAATATAAATATAAAATATAATTTATTAAGTTATTCTTCATTAATGAAAGCAAATTGGTTTTTTTCTTCTTAAATACTCCCTTTGTCCCATATTAGATGAACATCTTAGTAAAAATATTTGTCCCATATTACTTGATCACTTATTAAATCAAAATAGAATTAATTAAAATTTTCTTATTTTATCCCTACAATTAATATGGCTTTTTGAATGTAAACAATTCTCAATACTAGCTATTTCTATACTCTATATATATTGTATTGATATAAATAAAGAGCAAAATGATAAAGTCTTATGTATTAATGATTCTTAATTAGCATCTAAAGTTGGAAACTATCCAATATGAAACAGAGGAGTAATGTTAAGGGTAATGTCAAGTGATAAGGGGTTGGAGTATTTATTACCTTAATTTTGTGATAGGCATTCATGACTTGGGAATGTCAATGATAAAATTTCACACAGTTTAATGCTTCTACATACAACTTTTATCTTTTTCAGAATTTTTCTATTTTTATTTTGGAAATTTGTTACTAACAACATGAATTAGATAACCAGCTCTAATCTTTTTTAAGCTCTAATTTTTTTTTTATAAAAAAAAACATATGTGATAATGTAAGATAAGCATATGGTGAAGAGGAACCATGTGCCATAGCTAACTTGTACCTAAACAATTAATTGTTGAAGTAATGTCTACACACTAGCTTCCAAGTACAATTCACTTTGGGTGATCAAATTGGAAATACTAGTGGTATGACTACTTTACTGTTAATATAGGGTGTGTTTGGTAGGGGGAGGAGGGAGGTAGGGGAGGGGGGAGGAAACATTTTCAAGAATGTTTAATTGATTAATTTTTTTGTTTTTATTATGTTTAGGAAAATAGAGGTAAATGACTTTGTTTTAGTGGAATTAAGAATTTGTCAAGTTGACATTTCACGCTGATTGTGTTCTTCCCATTCTCAAACACACCTAATTTTCACCTTCACTGCCATAAGCTCCATTCCTACCATCCCGCATTTCATATTATTAATTTATCTAAATTATATATAAATAATTCTAGCATAATTTTTTTCATTTACATATTAAACATAAAAATAAGTAAAAAAAAATACTCACTTATTTTGCTAAATATCATAAGAACGGATTAAAAAATACTATTTTCCTTTCATACCGACACACCCATAGTATGGGGAGATTCACATAAGTAGGCATTTTAATTAAAGCTCATTTTGACTTGTAGCTTCTTCTTTTTTCTTTTTCACTCTTTTTTAGTTGTTACTGGTCTTTTTCTTAGACATCCATTTACCAACATTTATAAATGTTCTTTTAGTAATGCATGTCACATGAGATCTGTAAAAAATAAAATCAAAACAAAATATTGAAAAATTGTAGAGCTATTTTTTCTATTTGAATTGTACACCTATTCATAAAAGGTTATTTCATCCTTTTTGTTCAATGTAATTCTTCACAAGTCACCACTACCCCAGCCACTACTAATTTCCACATTATGGAAATGAAAACTGCAACCTTTACTGCAAAGTAAATGAAAACTTCTTGTTTGGATGGTTGTTATCTACTATATTATTAGTTTAAATATAATACTTTTATTTAATTATTACTCTATTTAAGTTTGAGTTCTAATTTAACCTAATGCATATATCATTTAAACTAGTAGTGCATATAGTTTACTTAATTAATTCATTTATTATGAACTTATTTTTTTCTAATAGAATGGTTAGGCACATAACTAAATATTAAAGAATAGACTGAAATTGGATTTAGCTCAAGCTCGATTATATTTTTACAAAGTTTGATTGATTTTGACTTGAGACTTTGTACTAGAGGTGTACAAAAGCAAATCGAAAATCGAATCAAATCGTAAATTGAGTCAAATAAGAAAAAAGCTTTGACAAGTGATTTGGTTTGACTTGGTTCGGTATTGGAAGAAAAAACCCGACTATACTTGAGTTGGTTTGATTTAAACTAAAAAAAAAGTCAATTTCAATGACCCTCGAGGTCTTTTCCTCCATTTTCGATCTTTTCAACGTTTAGAGTTTTTCTGTGGCGACCCCAAGTCATTTATGACTTGCTGGCACTAACAGTTCGGTCGCCTGGTCATTCGTTTGGGTTTTATACCTGTTTTTCTGTTTTAATGTTCTTGGAGTTTGAATGATTGGCTTCGGTCAAAACTATAAAAAAATAACCTCAAAACGAAATTCTGACGGTTCCATCAGCTCTGGAATGGCCAAGTTATGCTATTAGTATGATGGGAACGAGTATAGAGGCATTCAGTACGATTTTGGGGTCGTTTGGCGCTTTAGCCTTTGAAATTTAGCCTAAGGTTGACTTTGGTCAACATTCTTAGAAAACGTACTCGGTGGTTAGCTCCGGAATATTGATTTTGGTTTAGCATGACCTTTCTGTGGTTTCTGAGGCTTTCATTTATCTAGAAAACCTCAAATGAAAATTTTGAGTGCGTTATAGAGTCCAGAACGTCGAATTTGGTGGGGCAACATAGCTTGTTTGCGCGCACAGGGTTCCAAACAAATCCCGAGCACCCCGTCTGAGTTTTAAAGTGGCCAAAATCAACTGATGCAACTCAGCTGGTGTAGACCCAACTACCCTTCGCATTCGCGAGCCCTGGGTTCGTGTTCGCGAAGCCAAGCCATCCAGGCCTACGCGATCGCGAAGTCCTGTCCTCGTTCGCGAAGGCCAAGTCTGTTGAGCGTTCGTAGGAGATACTCCCGTGATCTCGATGACTCATTTTCGCATGGGCCACGATCGCGAGACTTGGGCTCCGTGATCGCGATGGCTTGTTGGGACTGGTCTTTTAAGTAAAGATCAGTGGGAAATCAACTCGTCCCTCTTTAGTGTTCTTACGATTTTGACAGCTAGAAAGATCCAAATTGGGCTATTCCAAGTGCTGGTTGTTTGTGAAACTCGTGGCTACGCATAGGAGTATTCGGAGAGCTTCGAAAAGCATCATTTCGAGGTAAATTCCATCCAATAAGGACTATCATCTCTCTTCTTAAATCTTTAACGGTGAATTAATTTGCATGAACTGATCCTTTCATATTTGAGCGTCAAATTGTGCTATATTTTTTTACCACAAGCTCACTAAGCTCAAATGAACCTTTTAACATAGCCGGATTTGGGATTTCCAATGCAGACCCATAATTTCATTTTAGACTCGATTATGGTTCAAATGTTTGGTGAGCTTCTTGCGTCCGGAGTTGCCGATTTCTATCTATATTGGATTAGAACTAGTCTTTACTTGCTTTCGAAGAATCTATATACTTATGTTTATATTCTAAAAGTCTTGTACTCCTATTTTGATTTAGATGCTCAACTATTGACTGAAGCCAGGTCTTGGGATGGTTCCTTTTGTATTATTTTTATTGTGGTTCTCATTACTTTCTATTTTCTGCTTTATTTGTTCATCTTCTGCTTGATAGCTCGTTGCTTCTAGTTCTGGACTAAGGGGTTAAGGTCTAGGCTTACCTGTTGGTGGGTGTTAGTAAGTGTCATCATGACGTGAGAAATTGGATCATGATAAATTGAAATCAGAGCTCTAGGTTGGCCGGCATCTTGGGTATAAGGGCAGTGCCTAGTAGAATCCTACGGATCGGTGCAAAGATGTTTGTATCCTATCTTCATGAGGCCATAAGGAATTTTTAGGAAATTTTATTCTTGACTCCTTATCGTGTGTCCTTGATTTGAATAATCACTAAAACTGAACCTTTAAAATCCATTCCTTCTTAGATGGATAGCACGAGGTTTCCAGTGGATCCAGTCAGAGCGTCAGCAGGTTCTATCAAAGCTCCAACAGATGGTTCTCAGGCCAGAGATGGGTTGATGGTTCCCTGATACGCTCAAATTATACCTTCCTAAAGAGTATAAAGCGATCGTTAATCAAATATAGAACCTAACAATGGTTAGGGTCAATCCCACGAGGAATATGGTTTAGACTTTAGATCAATCATTTATTATTTGTTTTAGTAATCAAGTTATTCTCGTAAAAAGAGAAAACAAGGGGGGATTTTTATAAACTAATTAATAAATCACATAGCAACCGTCAACGAATAAAAGTGCAGTTTAATGTGGTTTAAATCAATAAGAAGTTAAACTAGGGTTTTATATGTTCCCCACGAATCCTTAACTAAGTAGATCCTTTTTTATTAGTAATTTTTTTCTAGTGTATTACATGTAGAATTGGTAAGTTAATATTACCTAAGTCCTTGATCCGGCAAATAGGTGAATTTCACTACGCAACTTGATCCGTCTATAAGTGTATGCTTTACTAACCCTTACCAATGACTCTAGAGTTAGCTATCCCTTGATCCGTTCAATCTAATTAGATGAGGATGATTAGCCCCAAATATCGTTGTTTAATACCTTTTCCCATCCATTACCTCCTTGATCCAGCAAGTAAGGATAAGGCGAGTTCTAACGTTGGCCACCGTTAAAAAGCAATCAAACCAAAGGAAAATACAATACATGCATGCACACTATTCAAGAATTACTATTTATTAAGTTCTACATCGTTAATTTTTCATGATTTCCACAACCCTAGTAGTGGAATTAGCTACTCATAACTACTTTTTCACACTCAATAGTATTCAAGTTAAAAGAAATCATAAACTTACAATGAGAAGTATAAAAAAATCCAAAAATCTTCAATAAAATCCGAACGTAAAATATCGATTACGAAAATTCGAATTCAAGAATAAAATCTCAAAAGTAGTTTAAGCTATATTCTCAAACCCAAAAATATACATACAAAAATCTGAACCTAAGAAGTGTATTTATAGACTAATTTTCCTAAATAAATATGGATTTGGAAATCATAGGAGACTAAAATTCAGATTGGGTCTACGACTCATTTTTATGGGTCGTAAGCTTTTAGACAGGCCGTAGACCCAGCTCGTACTCTTTCACATTATACTGGGGAATTCTTCTTCCTCACGGCCTCTCTCTACAGCTCGTTATCTTGAGGACAACTCGTCAATTGGAACTGTAGACACTGTCCTTTCACCACTTGCAACTTCTAGCTACGACTGCATTCTACGCCTCGTTGAAATGTAAATGAGCCGTATAACCTACTCGTTTCCTTCACTGTTCCTTCTTTCCTTCACTGCTGCTTTGACGACTAACACATACGACCCATATATATAATGGTGGGTCGTAGTCTTAGCCTGTAGACCTCAAAAATCACCTTCCTTTAGTGCTATAATTACTCAACCACTTCTCCGACTTAGTTTCCTGCAAAATATGCACAACCAACATCAAACATGCTAATACATGCTTAAAAGACATGCACATTCTTAAGTTTTAAAGCATTAAAAGTACCATAAATACATGGTACATCAACACCCTTAACTTAAAATAGTTGTTTGTCCTCAAGCGACACTACTATACTACAACGACTATGCAAAACAAGATTTAAGAATGTACAACAATCATAGGCTATTAACTCCCGACCCTTTCCAATTTCCATTCATGATACTGTTGCAACCATTATTTCAAATAAGACTACTTATGTGGATCAATGCTAGACACTTCAACACCAATAGACAATTAACATGCGAAAAATATTCAACATTTTCATGACTATTTAGACAATGCGACTTGTGCCTTTACTAAAAAAAAAAGTCCCTTTTTCACTCATGAATTGCATTTATTATTTAAATTTCAGGGACGTGGGAAAACACTCACGCTCACAAACAAAATTTAGACTTTCATGCACAATACCATAGGCTTGCCCTTATTTTCAATACTTAGACTCTTGAAGCGTTGAACTAGGATCACTAGGACTTTTGTGGCTTGTAACGTAGGCTCGAGTGTAGGTGTGGTACATTTAGATTTTAGGGACTTTCGGCCCTCCTTAAACACTACATCAACTTTGAGTCCACCTTTTCTAACCCACACTTTGTTTCACTCTTTGTCTTCACTTGTTGCTTTCGCCTTAGGTGTGGCTTTTGTTTGTATATTTTCCTTATGCTTTTTTCTTCTCTTTTCTAACTCTTTCTAAACCATTTATTCGTTTTAGCCAACCACCTTTTTCTTCCTTTTCACATATCACTTTTTCAAACCTTTTCTCTCTTTTATTTTTCTTTTCTTACACCCCTTCTCTTCTCGCTTTCCTCTCATAGTAGCCACCTTCAACTTAGGCTAAAAGCTTGAGTTGAGGTGCACATTATCCTAGGAGGGACCGGGGAAAAAACAAGGGATTACCATTTGGATTAGGGGTATTTGAAATATGTGTTTATTTGATCAAAAAGGGTCTTTTAGAAGCTTATATCTTTGTTCAAAGGGTAAAACAATGTTTGATTGATTCTTTTAAGGCTAAGTGGAATAAGTCAAAAATGTCCTATGATCCTTTCCTAATCAACAGTTTAATCATCATAGTATGACCAACGGGGTAAGTTCTAGATTGGCACAACCAGTCCAAATACACAAATGCCTCACACACTCTTGGCAATAAGTTTCATTGTCAATCATCAAATTTTGATTCATGTTTTAGTCTAAGTCATGTGTTATCTTACTAGTTTACATCATGTCACATACAGATCTTACATAGTCAATCTATCAAAGATACAGTCACAACAATTTAAGAAAATTATGGAGGGGGTCTATTTATTTTTGTTTAAAATCTAGCCTTCATGTCATAGATCCCTACTCTTATTTTACCTTTACTTCCTAAACATGCTGGTTCAACATAAATTAAAAAAGTCCTATTGGGAAAAAGAACACAAGCAAGAAAACTCTAAAGATTTAGTCGAGTGTCAAGATACTCAGACTTTGCCTAAATACTCGTGCATTTATTTGTAACTACCCCACCCTTGCTTGAAAAGCCTTGCATTGTCCTCAATGCAGTACAACAAAAGTAAAAACAATATGGGGAAAGGGAAAAAAACCTATGGCGCCTAAGCGCTGAAGTCTATATGGTGGCATTCGAGTCCATCGGTGTGGATCCCGGTGCAGCAGCATGTGGTGTCATAATAGTCTGTGCGTCATCACGAGTGTCAACACAGGAGCTCGAAGATCTAATAACATACTGCCCCTCTTCCTCTCACTGTATCTCCTCGGTCACTATAGATGCCCGAGTGGCCTCCTCAACCTCCTCGCTCTCCCTCCTTTTTCTCTTCCTTACCCCATCCCTGTCCGAAGTGGCATCCTCAGTACAAGGTCTTTTTTCTTGGACCACCTCAGATTCATCATCTACAAATAAATCAAACAACTGTTGTGGCTGAACAACAGGTAAAGCAAATGGCATAGGGGCTGGTGTAACTAGGGATGTGATCTCTACACGGAGTGCTCTTATCTCAATTTGAATGGTAGTAATGTCAACACTGGAAGAGGCATATAACCTTGCGTTTACCCTCAACTCAAAGGAATCAATAAGTGCTTGAATTTGTCATTCTTTATCAGTTAAGGCAACTTCAAACTTTGCTGCCACGAGCTTTTCTAATTCGGTGATGGCTTTACGGATCCATGGCTTGATCTGCTGAATCAATTGGCCCAATTAGTCCTTGGTCTATGCTTATCGTTGTATCATAGTGTGTATAGCCTCGGCTGATATAGCGACCAAGCCTGTGTGCTGTGGTCGCAGCATGCTGGTAGAAGAGGCTACCGAAATAGCCGAGGCATCCTTAGATGGCTCTATGAAAGGTGTCTGCTGGTCCGAAGTAGCTGATGCATCATTTTGCATAAGAGGCGGAACATGCACAAACTCTAATAGTTGCACTTTTGGAAAGGGAGCGTACTGCTGTCCGACCAGGTTTGTATCATCTTTAATGAGCTCAGGGTATGTAGTTATATTTACTCTAATCAGCGGATCGACCCCAAAAATCAATAGGACTATAGCATCCCTGCATAATGAAAACAAATGACACAAGAAAGGGATCATGGTGTTCTGCCGAATTGCCCTCTCATGAATCTCTAAAATAATAATACTCACCACATATATCTCATAACCAGCCATTAGGCATGCTATGAGCATAGCTTGATCCAACGTCAAATGGTTATCCACATTGGTCGGACAGATTCAGCGTCTAACAATAGTCCACCAAAATTTAGCCACAAAGTTCAGTGACGCCTTCTTGATCGGGGTTGGGTATGATACCTAATCTACTGCGATTCCATGTCCTGCTATATAACCTGCTACCCATCTAAGTAGCTCTCCATGTTATACCTAATCCCGCATGGTATTTTTATCATAAACTACCTTATTTTCTGATCAAACTCCTCTATCGGGGCTGCCGGTGGAGATTAGGGTCATAGATGATATGTCAGACAGTCTCCTTGGATAGACTAAATGGGATCTCCCGAACCAACGTGGTTAAGAGAACTGACTGCTCTAGTTCCTTTCTTTTGAAAGGAGCCAACTGCTTATTGTAGCTGTGTATGAAGTGTAGAACTCTCGAAGCATGTTATTGTTGTACTCTCGGGGTGCTCAGCCATCCAATATAGTTGGTGGAGATGGAACAAGTTGCGAATCTCAAGAACCGCTTCTAGCCCAGTTGTGATCAGACACGACTCCTCAGTAATGGGTCTCCTCAAATTTTGATGATTATTTCTCTCTTGCCCTATTCTATAGAAATCTAAAAGCCTGGGCATGCACCACCACTTCGATTGACCTATGTGGATTGGTATAGAGGGTTTCGCGGGCATTGCCTTCCCCATGGGGGATTCAGATCTTGAAGCGGATGGTGGTATGGAATCATCGTCACTCTCTTCCACCTCTGTTGAATCTCTCTCTTGAAAGTGGGAGGGTGTTGATGTTGCAGATGTGTGGGTATGGGGGGAGTATCCATATGGTGCTAGTGAAGAGATGACTTAGTTGGAGTGATGTGATTTGGATCTCCTCACCAATGGTGCCACGGAGTCATGACAGGACTTCTCCTTGGAAGTACTAAGTTCAGCATCTTTAGGCACATCTTTGAGGCGTCGTCTAAAGTTTTCCAGGGCTTCCTTCTTGGACGATATTTCCTTCCCACTACCCTGCTTCAGTGGTTTTTTTGGAGACATTATACCTGTTAGGGAGACTTAGGACACAAACATAACTAGAAAACAAGTAAAGAAGGAAAACAAAATATTAGATAGTCACAGTGTTGTGGTCCTACAAAGGTGAATCTACGGGTCTAAAAGAGTACACGGCCTGTATACTCAATTCGTAGACGCATACCTACAAGTGTTGAGTCTATGAAGTTTGTCTACGAGAGCAGCTTACAACCCGTAGGAGTTTATATGGATCGTAAAGTTCAGTCGTAGACATAGACCTGCAGGTTGTAGTCTCTGAAGTTTGATTATGAAAGGACCTTACGACCTGTAGGTATTTATATGGACTGTAAGGTTTATTCGTAGGCTTAGTGGTATGCTATTGGAATTTATCAGTTTGTTTTAGACGAGTCCAATGCATGAGACGTAGATTTCTCTATGACACATAATTAGACTTGTGTCCCTTAGTGAATGTGAAGACTTAACCACTTATCTAGAGGTGTCGTTTACGAGGGGTAAGTGCGATCCGTAGAATGATCTACGAATCATAGAAAATCCTAGTTTGAACCATGCAAGATTTACTGATGATAAATATATTTCAAAAGAAATATTTCGTGTTTGTTTCTTGTTATTGAATCATACGCACAATTTCAACAAAACCCAGTGCTCCCAATTTACATTTCAACAAATGAAAAACCCGAAGTCACAAAATAACCCCATATTCTAGCAGTTGGCCTATTCTATTGATGAGTCATACGAATGAGATGTAGAATAGTATATGAGTCGTAAGTAGGCTCGTACTGGTCTGTACCTAGGAAGGTTCCCAACTATACTTTAAATCTCCTTTGACGAGGAGTAATTATGCCTTGTAGAACACTCCCACGTAGGAGATTTTCAAGTTCAGAAGGTGAACTTACACAGGCAACCCAATAGTCCAGATTCAATCACCCCTATTGAGTCAATTAAACTTATAATTTGTTATAACTCATAACCCCAATTAATGCATTATCTTGATTTGTTGCAATCTCAAAGTTTTATTTTGACTAATTTTCCAGTTGTATTAAACCTATCTAAGCAAGGTAAATATGAAATGTATCATTGAAATATCAACTTACCACAAGAAAGAAGTAAATCCTCTGAATGTTAAACTAGGACTGACTTTGGGTTTGAGACTCCTAGATGCTCAATGAGTTGGGATTTTTGGATTTTGGATAGTTTTGAGCTTCAAATTATGTGCATTGATGATGGAATTTGATGATGTTAATTTGGAAGAGAAGAGAAAAAATTATTTTAATGATAGATTGTAATGTTTCAAATGATTTTGTTTTATGCCTTTCAGTTTGCAGGTCGGGTCAGTAATACTATCCGCAAAATAGCCAAGCTACGACCCATAAGAGTAGATACGGGTCGTAGGCTTGCATCGTAGTTTGTATCAAAGAAAAGAAAACGTACGTGGAGTCTACGAGTGTAGGCTATGAGTCGTAGAGGTTTCAATAGGTCATCGAGTAGACTCGTAGACTTAAAACTACTTCTTGTATTTAATCTAGAGTTGGACGAGTCAAGTGTACGAGCCGTAGAATTTACTACGATCCGTACACAAGACTCATGTATCTTTCTGAATCCTCTTTCGTTTCTAATATTTTCAAGTCGGCATGGTCACGTACTCAACCTTTGGCCTATTTTTTTATGCGTTTTGTGAATCTAATTTGAAACGGACCTTGACAAAGTCTATGTTACCCTAAAAGCTAACAAATAAAAGTACATTGTTACACCCTACAATCTTGAGCTTGGAATGTCTCTTGAGCTTCTTAGAAGTTATCATGTGAGCCGGATAATCTACGACATTATCAAACAACTCTAAGGAAGGGAGAATGTGATACTCCATAGTAGAGAAGGTTGGAACTAAGGTCATGAGAAGTAGGAAGGAGTTGGAGGCCAAGTGAGGAGTCGTAGGACTCGATTTACCTATGTGAGCTACTAACTTAGAAATTTTACATACTTGAGCTACTTGAGTACATGTCGAGCTTAAGTAGTAAGGAATGCATAGGCTCTTGAAGTAAGACGAGATTACGAACTCACGAAAGAGAAATAAGGAAACGATGCGCCTACTCGAAGCAAGTAGGTGATGCACCTACTTGGACAAGCAGGTGATACACCTACTTGGACAAGCAGGTGATGCACCTACTTGGGGTCAATTAGGTAATGCAGCAGCTTGGGGTGGACCCTACTGCCACATGGCAACATGTAATTGGCCGCATGGATTGAGGTGGCACCCTAGGAGGCTGCCATGTGTCACCCCTAGGGGGATGCCATGTGGCACCTTCTAAAGAGGTATATATATATATTATGTGACTCTTAAGTTCAGTTTCTATCCAAAACATCAGCCAAAGGAGAGGAAAAAATATGGAGAACAAAAAAGGAAGGCAACCATGGTTTGGAAGAATTAAAGGTAAGTTCTTCAAATTTTCCTCCATGAATTAATTATCTAGGGTGTTTGTCAGTCATGTGGAGGTGTATATGTATAACTTAAGATGTCTATAGAACCATATCTTCATCTTTACACATGGAACAAACAAGAGAAAGTTGAAGAAAAATGTTAGAGGCAAGAAGAAAGAGGCTACGGGTTTGGCCCTTTGGAGGTGAGCCTCCGACTTTCGTTATGTGAATTAATTATTTACGGTATCTCATGGTTATATAACGGTGTTTAATAGCATAAAATCATAATTTGGGACAGCGAATAAGTGGCATAAATAGTCTACTCTGTTTCAGCACGTCAAGAGATTTCTGAGGCAAGTTTTGGTGAGTTTTGGCCAATTTCGGGTAAGGTAAAACCTTTCCTTTCAATTTAGAGTTTATGGTGTTTTATAAAGTGTATTATATGTTGTGTAAGTGGCTGGAAATGTAAAATATCATAGATATGCTTGACGTTAGAAATAACCTAATTTGGAGTCGTTATAGTTAAATTGTAGTCAAAATAAGGTGTTGTGCGTATGGGGTGCTACTGCAGGTGTGTGGTGTTATATTGCAGGGCCTAAAAGTATTCTAAAAAGGGTGTGGGATCTTCTGGTTGCAGATACACGACTCTTCACTTCGCATGGTTAAAGGTTTTATGAAATAAAGATTAAAGACCCTATTTTGGTATCGTAATGTTAAGCAAGTTGTTTGGAGCCTATGTTGTATAATGTTGCCATGTTTTATGTGTATATGAGCTACAGGTTATTGTTTTTGGTTGGCTGTAGTAACTAGGGATGCAATTGGATATTCGGATAGGGCACGTTATAGGAGAGGTGCTGCCTGATTTCCGGTAACGCCTTAACTAACTAAAGAGCTAGTTGAGAAGACAAACGAGGAAATGAGTTCTATAAATACTCATGTGAAACTTAAGATGCTGAAAGGTCAAGGGTTTTTGATACTCGTATTGCCTTCATGTTAAATAGGGACAAGGACGACGAGGCGAATGTGATAAAGAGTAAGCCGTAAGAGGTATGTAAAGCTAACGTTTCCTTCTTTTGGCATGTTTTTGGCATAAGTATGTAAAGCCTATCTTTTCTTTCATTTGGGCATGTCTTAGATTTAAGTGAAAAATGATATGTGTATGAAGCTTGGGGTAACTCTATTCATGAGCCCTGAACATGATTCATGATTCATAATTCGTGTTCACTTCTGAATGTTAAGACTCTTAAAGTAGTTAAGCTCTTATTCCTCAAGTCTTCTATATGCTGAAGAGTAGTGTATGTAAAGCTTAACTCTTCTTTTCTTGTGGCATATCTTAGCCATGAGTGGTTGGTATGTGTAATGTGGAGGTAGTTCCATTCTTATAACCCCAAACATGACTCGTTAATCTTATTCACTTCTTGATGTTAGAACTCCCGCAATGGTTGGGTCATGGTCTTGTAAGCCTTCTATGTGATAAAAAATAATACACGTAAAGCTTATCTCTTTCCTTTTCTTGAAACAGCTTAATGTAAGTGAAACGACATATGATATGAGTTAGAGACAGTTCCATTTATAGGTTCTGGTGTGACTCATGACTTATACTCACTTTTGAATGATAAGGGTCTTAAAGTAGTTGAACTATGACCCTCGAGCCTTCTATAGGCTGAATAGTGATGGAAATATGTAAGCTCCTATACCTAGGGGCTCTTGAACATACTTTATGGTGATACCTAAGGGATGTTTGACATGTTACCAAGTCTTACATGCATGTATATGCATTGTTATGTGATATGTGGATCGGGCCGTCGTCCCTCGGCACTATTAAATGATATGTATGCATACAGATCGGGCCATTATACCTTGGCATTATCATACAATATATGGATCGGGCCATCGTACCTCGGCATTATCATATGATATACAGATCGGGCCATCGTTCCTTGGTATTATTACATGATATGTAGATTGGGCCATCGTTCCTCGGCATGTGCTTGCTATATATATAAATCGGGTTGTACGTTCCACAATGTTAATAATATGCATATGCCTATCATGATAGATGATGTATTTGTAACACCGAGTCCCCGAGCGGGCTGAATACGGTACATGATAATGGTACACATGACTTTATTTTGTGAGGTGAAGGTATAGTATCCTATTAAATATTATACTTGGTTTCCTACATCCTTATTTCAGTTGTTATCTCAGTTATGTTATGCTTATATACTCAATACATATATCGTACTGACCCCCGTTCTCTGGGGGGTTGCATTTCATGCCTGCAGGTACAGACACAGATTTTGGGAGTCCACCAGCTTAGGATTTTACTCAGCAAATTTTGAAGAAGCTCCATTGATTCGGAGCCGAGCTTTCTACCAAACCTCTTATGTATAATTTATTTATTCAGGGGTACGATGGGGCCCTGTCTCACCATATGATACAGTTAATACTCTTAGAGGTCCGTAGATCCGTGTATGTGGGTTGTTGATGAGTTTGTTTTAGTTATGCCTGTATGTCGTGTTATAAATGTTATCGTGTTATGGCAGCCTCATCGGCTTGCGTGCCCTTTTTATGTTATGATACAGGTGGAAGAGGCTATAGATATATAAAAAAAAGTTTTGACCCATTGGGGTTGTTGTGTATAATATCATATCACACACGGTTCAACTTGACTATAGTTGATAGATACGTATATGGGGTCCAGATCAAACTCCAGTCGAGGCCCCGGGGTTGGGTCATGACATACATGACTAAATTGGGTTGCCCTCTAAATAGCGCTTGATTTAACGTCGCAGCACGATGTAGATATACATAGTTACTCAGACTTCACTAAGCTTTCATAATTCCACGGTTTTGATTTCATCCTCTGTGCCCATGTATGCTTTGATTCGTTGACCATTAACTTTGAACTTCGTACCATCCTTCTTTTCTAGCTCAACCACACCATGTAGAAAAACTTGACTCACTCTAAGTGGTCCCAGCCATTTAGACTTGAGTTTTCTAGGGAATAAACGCATCCTTGAGTTGAAAAGAAGGATCAAGTCTCTGGGTGTAAATTTTCTCTTTTCAATCTTTTAGTCGTGATATTTCTTCATTCTTTCTTTGTACAAGGTTGCGCTCTCATATGCATTTAGGCAAAACTCATCAAGCTCATTTATTTGATTCATCCTTTGCTTTGAAGCGGCGTCCCAATCTATGTTTAATTTCTTCAACGCCCACATAGCTTTGTGTTCCAACTCTACGGGCAGATGAAAATATTTTCCAAAGACAAGTTGATAAGGCTACATACCTATAGGTGTTATACAGTGCGGTAATCCCATAGAGCGTCATTGAGCTTCCTTGAACAATCCTTTCTATTTGCGCTCATCGTCTTTATAAGTATTTTCTTAATTTCACGATTTGAGACTTCAACCTATCTACTAGTTTATAGATGATAAGAAGTTGCTATACTATGTCAAATCCCATACTTTTTAAGTAACGCTTTGAATAATCGATTGCAAAAGTGGGAATTTCCATCGCTGATTATTGCCCTTGATGTACCAAATCTTGAGAAGATGTTACGCTTGAGGAAGATGGTGACACTCCTTCCTTCATTGTTAGGAAGTGCAACAGCTTAAACCCATTTAGACACGTAGTCAACCGCAATGAGGATGTATTTTATTCCATTTGAACTCAAAAAGGTCCCATGAAGTCAATTCCCCATACGTCGAACAATTCAATTACTAGAATATGGGTGAGTTGGAGTTCATGTATCTGTGAAATTCCTCCTTCCCTTTGGCAATGATCACAAGATTTGGAAAAATCATGAGCATCTCGATGAATTATTGGCCAGTAGTACCCACATTGTAGGATCTTGTAGGCTTTCTGAATAACACTATGATGGCCACCACGGGCAACGAATGACATGCTTTTAAAATACTCATCATCTCTTCTTCAGGTACACAGTGACGAATAATCCCATATGTACAAACATGGAACAAGTATGGTTCTTCCCAAAAGAACTTCCTTACATCGGACATAAACTTACCGCGTTAATGAACATTTAAATCGGATAGCACAATATCGCTATCCAAATAGTTGGCAACATCGGCACACTATGGAATTACGTCATGTGATGCTGCCAATACTTGTTCGTCAGGAAAGGTGTTATTTATCTCAACTCTATCTTCCAAATTTAACATCGCCTCTTCTTCAAGCCTAGAGAGATGGTCTGCTACTTGGTTTTCTGTCCTTTTTTGGTCTTTTACTTCAAAGTCAAACTCTTGTAAAAGCAATATCCAATGAATAAGTCTTGGCTTTACATCCTCTTTTTCCATGAGATATCTCAATGCAGCATATTCTGTATGTATAATGACTTTGGTACCCAACAGGTAATATCTAAACTTCTCGAAAGCGAACACAACGGCAAGCAACTCTTATTCGATCACGGTGTAGTTTCTTTGAGCAACATTAAGGGCTTTTCTAGCATAGTATATTGGATGTAAAATCTTCTCGTGCCTTTGTCCGAATACTATGCCAAGTGATACTCCACTTGAATCACACATGACTTCAAAGGGGTGCTCCCAATCCAGTGCAATAATGATAAGAGCCGATACTAACCTTTTCTTCAACTCTTTGAATGCTTCTAAACAAGATTCATCAAAAAAAACTTTGTCTCATTCTCTAGTAGTTTACATAAAGGATGTGCTATTTTGGAGAGTCTTTGATGAAGCGGCGATAGAATCCAGCGTGTTCCAAAAAGCTTCAAATACCTTTTACGGAGATAGGAGGGGGTAACTTTACGATTACCTCAATCACTGCTCAATCTACCTCAATGTCTTTATTTGAAATCTTGTGACCCAGCACTATGCCCTCTTTCACCATAAAGTGACACTTCTCCCAATTTAGTACAAGGTTGAACTCTTCACACCTTTTTAGTACATCTTGAAGATGGGCCAAGCAATCCTCGAATGAGTCACCAACCACTAAAAAATCATCCATGAAAACCTCAATTGTATCTTTTACCATGTCCAAAAAGATAGACATCATACACCGTTGAAAGTCCTCTGGTGCATTACACAATCCGAGTGGCATCCTTTTGAAAGAAAACATCCCATATGGGCATGTGAGAGTGGTCATTTCTTGGTCTTTTGGTGCTATAGATATCAGATTGTAGCCTGAATATCCATCAAGAAAATAGTACCAACATTTGCCAGCTAGACAGTCGAGCATCTGATCCATGAAAGGCATTGGAAAATAATTGTTTTTAGTCTATGAGTTAAGCTTGCGATAATCCATACACACTCTCCAACCGGTGACAGGCCTCACTAAAATGAGTTCATTATTTGCGTTTGGCACCAAAGTAATACCACCCTTTTTGGTATATATTGGATAGGACTTACCCAATTACTATCAGTAATTGGATAAATAACTCCAACATCTAACCATTTAATGATCTCCTTTTTAACTACTTCTTGCATAGGTAGGTTGAGACTTCATTGGTGTTCAATGCTTGGTTTAAAATCTGGCATGAGTTGGATTTTATGAGTATAGATGCCCGGTGATATGCCGATGATGTCAGCTATGGACCACCCTATTGCTCTTTCGAAATGCCTCAAGACTGATGTAAGAGCTTCTACTTGCTTTTGATAAAGATCGGCAGCTATTATGACCGGCAACATGTTGTTGGGTCCTAAGAATGCATATTGTAAGTGAGATGGCAGTGCTTTGAGTTCCAAAGTTGGAGGTTCCTTGATAGATGGCTTCGCAGGTGGAGTTGCTCTATTCTTCAAGTCTAAGTCGAGTCTCTTGGGTACGTGATTGAAAGTCCTAAGGCCATTTAGTGCACAAACGATCTCATCATATTCTCCAATGTGATCTTTATCAAAGTTCATAATGATGGCAGTTAAAGCTTTAACACCCAACCTCACTTCAATAGATATGTCTGGTTGCAAATCGTCGACAACATCAATCACGGATACAACTTGTAGATTATTGTGATGCTTCATTGTTCGACATACATCAAAGATCACTTCTTCATTGTTTAGTCAAAATTTTAGTTTGCCAGTTTCCATGTCTACCAAAGCACGTCCTCTTGCCAAGAATGGTCTACCTAGAATGATAGAAACATCAAAGTCTACTTCGCAGTTAAAAATGATGAAGTCAGCAAGGAATATGAATGATTCAACCTTCACTAGGACATCATAAATAATGCCTGCGGACTTCTTAACAGTGCGATCTGCCATCAAGAGTCGCATTGACATCGATTTGGAGGCTTCCAAGCCTAATTATCGGAACATCACGAGCGGCATCAAGTTAATTCTAGCACCGAAGTCGCACAACATTTTTGCAAAATTGAATACCACAATGGTACATGGTATAGTGAATGCGCCTGGGTCTTTTTTCTTTTGCACAAGGGAGCGAGTGGAGACTTCACTACAATGATGCAAGTTATCGGCCGGTTCAAAGCTTACCGTTCTCTTCTTTGTGACAAGATCCTTCATGAACTTGGCATAACCCAACATTTTTTCTAGTGTCTCTAACAAGAGAACATTCACTAAAAGTTGCTTCAGTATGGAAATAAACTTAAGGAACTTTTCATCTTCAGCCTTTTTCTTCAATCTTTGCGAAAAAAGATGAGGAGGTCTTGGCATTGGAATTGGAGTTGGATCAGGATCGGCGTCTTTTGCATTGCCTCCTTTCTCATCATGCTTTGCATCTCTTTTTTCAGATTATTCGGTGCTTGGCTTTTTGACTATTGCTTCTTCCTCGATTTTTCTTTTGGCTTCATCCTCACTAACAACTACATTGTGTACATCATCCTCAAGTTATGGCATAGGTGGATCAACTGTTTGAATGCCACTTTGGGTGGTCACCGCTATGCATTATCCGTTATTCTTTTGATTTTGAATTGTATTACTTGGGAGAGTTTCTTTTTGGTGTGGGTTCAAAGATCACGAAATCTGCCCCAATTATTGTTCAATAAGTTTTATGGATGTAGAATATGATTCAACTCTTTGATTTATTCCAAAAATATCATTGTGTATCTCCTTAAGATTATCCTCTGTTGCATCATACTTTTTCATCATCTTAGCCATCATGTCTTCGATTTTTGCAAGTCTGAATCACCCATCTTGATATCCGGGTGGGATATATGCACCACCATTGTTATTGTCTCTCCTTCTCCAATCACCTTCTATATCTTGCCCGTTGTTTCGATCATTGTATCTATTTTGGTTGTAATTATTCTTGCGATTGTAGTTTCCATCATGATTGTAATTATTGTCGCGATTGTAATGGACCTCTCGATTGAAGTTGTTATAGTTTTGACCTTGATTTCCTTGACCTTGGCACCAAGAATCCTGATTAGATGCTTGGGCGTTGGTCCGGAAATCCCCCACTTGATCATTCACAAAATAGGTATCTTCCTCATATCCATTATCGTCATAACTTGGTGCCCTATTTTGATGGTCAATTGCTTTAGCTTTCTCTTGTCCCATGCTTTTGACTACCAACCTGATGTCAGTCTTTAATTGATCGAGCTCTTGAAGTATCTCTTTATTTTATAAGATGGGATTCTGATTTGTGTGAACAGAAAAAGTTCTTTTTAAAGTTTCTGTGTCCCTAGTGCTCCAAGCTCTATTGGTCTTTGTAACACGATCAAGTCTCTTTGCGGCCTCTTGGAAAGTGCTACCCAAAAATGCTCCGCTAGTGATGGTGTCGGAAATAAGCTTTCCAATATTATCAAGTGCACGGTAGAATAGCTCAAGAAGTGACTCATCCGCTATCCTATGATTTAGAATGCTTGTAGATAATTTACAAATCTCTCTCAAGCTCCACAAATTGACTCTCCGGGCAACTATTGGAAATTATTGATTCTGTCAGTTAGTTTCAACTTCTTAGATAATGGGAAATATTTCTTCGTGAATGCTAGGTGTAATTCATCCCAAGTTGTGATGGAGTTATACGGGAGTTCGTACAACCAAATTGAAGCTTCGCTAGTAAGTGATAATGAAAAAACTCACAATCCAATAATATCCATATTCAAGCTTGGGTCGCCAACACTGCTTTGACAAATGTATGCCATAATAAAGCGTTTGAATCATCCCACTAGTGATGCTAAACTTTGTTCCTGGCAGCAATAGAGGTAACACAATCGCACCCGTAGTTCCGACAGCCTTAGAATGGACCCATAGTTGTTCCATATGCCGAATTCAGGGCGTGTCTAGGTGGAGAACGTTGCCTTTCTACTTGTGGGTTATTAAGGATATTCTGCGGTTGATGTTGTAGAGAATGTTGTGGTACATTGTCATGTTGCTCTCTAAGATGTTTCGTGCCATCCTCAAGTTCGTGTCCTTCGTTATTATTATTGTTGTTCGCCATCCTACGTAATGCTCTTTCAATTTCGGGATTGGATGGAATCAAGGGATTGCCTTGAATTCTCGTATTTGGCATTCACTAGAAATTAAAAGCTATATTAGCACAAATAAAAAGAAAAGTAATGTAAAATAAGAAAATAACGACTACCAATCAAATAATAAAATTAATCTTAATCTAAAAGCAAAATTCTCCGACAATGACGTCAAAATTTGATACGCTCAAATTACACCTCCTTAAAAAAGTATAAAGCGATCATTAATCAAACATAGAACCTAACGAACTTTAGGGTTGATCCCACGAGGAATATGGTTTAGACTTTAGATCAATCATTTATTATTTGATTTAGTAATAAAGTTATTCCTGTAAAAAGAGAAAACACGGGGAGAATTTTTATAAACTAATAATAGAAAATGTCAATGAACAAAAGTGTGGTTTAATCTGGTTTAAATCTATAAAAATTTAAACTAGGGTTTTATGTGTTCCCCACAAATCCTTAACTAAGTAGACCGCTTTTTATTAGTTATTCTTTTCCTAGTGTATTACATGTAGAATCGATAAGTTAATTTCACTTAAGTCCTTAATTCGGCAAATAAGTGAATTTCACTATGCAACTTGATCCGTCTACGAGTGTATGCTTTACTAACCCTTACCAATGATCCCAGATTTAGCTATCCCTTGATCTGTTCAAGCTAATTAGATGAGGATAATTAGACCTAAATCTCATTGTTTAATCCCTTTTTCCATCCATTATCTCTTTGATCTGTCAAGTAAGGATAAGACGATTTCTAACGTTGGCCACCGTTAAAAAATAATCAAATCAAAGGGAAAAATAATACATGCATGCACACTATTTAAGAATTACTTTTTATTAAGTTCTACATCGTTAATTCTTCATAATTCCCACAACCCTAGTAGTGGAATTAGCTAATCATAACTACTTTTTCACACTCAATAGTATTCAAGTTAAAAGAAATCATAAACTTACAATGAGAAGTATAAAAAAAATCCAAAAATCTTCAATAAAATCCGAACGTAAAATATCGATTACGAAAACTCGAATTCAAGAATAAAAGCTCAAAAGTAGTTTAAGCTATATTCTCAAACCCAAAAATATACATACAAAAATCTGAACCTAAGAAGTGTATTTATAGACTAATTTTCCTAAATAAATATGGATTTGGAAATCATAGGAGACTAAAATTCAGATTGGGTCTACGGGTCATAAGCTTTCAGACGGGCCGTAGACCCAAATCGTACTCTTTCACATTGCACTGAGGAATTTTTCTTCTTCATGGCCTCTCTACGACTCATTATCTTGAGGACGACTCGTCAATTGGGGTTGTAGACACTGTCTTTTCACCACTTGCAACTTCTAGCTACGATTGCATTCTACGCCTTGTTAAAATGTAAATAAGCCATATAACCTGCTCATTTCCTTCACTGTTCCTTCCTTCCTTCACTACTGCTTTGACGACTAACACATACGACCTGTATATACAATAATGAGTCATAGTTTGAGCTTATATATCTCAAAAATTACCTTTCTTCAGTGCTATGATTCCTCAACCACTTCTCTGACTTAGTTTCCTACAAAATATGCACAACCAACATTAAACATGCTAACACATGCTTAAAGGACATGCACATTCTTAAGTTTTAAAGCATTAAAAGTACCATAAATACACAGTATATCATACCCCAGCAGGGTTCATTATCAGTATCAGAGTATGTCATAGGATTTCTTGAGAGGACTAGGAATAACCCCACATTATCCCCTACGGGTCGGGATATGAGTTGAAATTTCATCAAGGGATTGTCGTTGCCACTCTGTTTGGCATCAGAGCACTTGATAGAGGTTGGGTCTACCTTTTCTCAGGTTTCTAGACATGCGAGGACTATGGAGAAAGCATCCCACTTTAGGGTGAGTATGAGTCCAGCATTGGTCATCTTCCTTCTCGGCTCATCAGGCCTCCGCAGTAGCAACTCAGGTTCTAAGAGGTTCTGAGGTAGGTCATGGAGCTCACAGAAGACAGAGTTTAGGTCATACTTCTCGAGCTAAGAACATTGAGACTTCAGCTGTTGGAGCTCATCCTATACCAGTTGGGTCATTTCAGTGGATTGCTATTGGTGAGGTTGCTATGAGTGTGGCGAGGAAGATCACTTTGTTAGAGAGCATCGTAAGACCCCTTTGCAGCCAACTAGGGGTGGTTCTCTAGGTGTTAAAGATGGACCACAGTTTGTTAAGGACCGTTAGAGGAGTTCGACACGTTCTTTACGCTGGGCTTCAAACTTTAGAGGATGCTATGATTGTGGAGAGTTTGACCACTAGTCCTAGGAGTGCCCAGGAGAGAGTTGATATTTCAGACATTTTAGAGTCCTCCTATTCACCAGGCTAGGGTTGTTGGACCTTTTTGTATCTATAGAGAGCTTGTCATCGATCTAGAGAGTGTCCCTGATGTGGGACCCATGCATAGTTTGCTTAGTCAGGTCGGTCTTATGGTTTTGCATTGCCTCTAATTAGTGGTAGTGCCCAGAGTGTTGCTGGTAGTACTTTAGGTGTTCAGACCAAGGTTGGTCATGATCTGTTTTATGCTTCTACAAGTTAGCCAGAAGTTGAGGATCCAGGTATTGATTTTATTTGCTTGGTTTCCTTGTTTTGCTCTGTATTGCTCATTTTGTGTGGTTTTGGTGTTTTCATACCCATACATGCCTATTTGACTTGTTAGTTATCCCATGACTTTGTTAATAGCCTTAGTTGGACTTATGTGTATATGGTTCAGTATTGTAGTTGATTTCTTTTAGTAGTGGATCGACTATGTTGAGTTTCTGTTTTGAGTAGTGGTTGTTGAGCAACTCCCCATGCCTTTGCCTTGGTGGTTTGAGATGAGTTTTTGGCCGGGCTAGTTAGCTATTACCTTTTTGTCTCCCTTACCATCAATTTTTTTATGGTGCCGACCCTTATTAGATAGGTGACTAGACCAACCTTGTTTTTTCTAGGAGTGATGACACTAGAGGATCTAGTTAGATTTGAAGGTCTCCTTAGTTGTGTATGTCCCGTTGGGTTAGTGGTTGAATGGATCCTTTTATATTATGCATAGATAGCCTTAATTCGATTAGTATTCCTCCTCTGCCATTTTATCTTTCTTGGCTTAGACGGATGTCTCCATTGCTTGGCTTCATTTGGTTCATAATTGGAAGTTTGGTTGTTGAGGTAGTATGTGAATGGATGTGTAGCATCTTTGGAGTTGCAGTAGATTCTGCTTGTCGATTCCTCTTTGTGCCTTATCATTATTTTTAGTCCTTAGGTTGCGGAATTGAGGTTTGCTCTCTTTTACCTACCTGATTGGTTCCCTGATGGCAACATTGGTGTTTGGGTTAATGGTAGCCAAGAGAAGTGACTATTGGAGTTGTGAGAAAGGTGGTTTAGCCTTCGCTAGTATTGTGGTAATCTTCGTTGGTCGTCTCTTCCCTTCCACCTTGGTCTTATTCTCATCTATAACGTGGTACTCCATTCGTCAATCTTTTGGAATCATCCCTTTTTGAGGGTTTTGGTGCCAGGTTTGGCTAGTTTGGAATTTGGGAAGTGTGATTTCTCTTTATGCCATGTTACTCCTGTTACTAGTTCTCTACGGTTGTATTGGTAGCTCTCGAGGTTTGGGTGGTCAGTTAGAGTTGGAGCACTGGTATTCGTGGTTGGATTTCGAAGTATCCTAAGTTGAAGGATAGAAAGTTGGTTAGAAAGTTCATCTACAAGATAGGATCAAAGTAAATCATGGAATGTGGGATTTTTAATTTGTTTAGGATGAAAGGTTGTTTTTTGGCATAATTGGTAGATTATAGTGTTTGTGAGTGTGAGTAGATGCCCTGGAACCATTATCGATCAGTTGTCCATGATTGTGCGTTGCCTATGGCTTGGTTTATCTTGGACTAGGATGGTTGGCTCAGATTTGAGGTGGCAGAGTAGGTTGTGGGCACATAGTGCCTGTGTTTTGGAAGTTCCTTTGGTCGGAGTAAGTCACTGAAGCTGGGCTTAGTGTGACCTTGTCATTCGCGATATAATCATCCTTTAGAATGGGGTGTTTAGTTTCAAAAAGTGAGTTTTAGCTTGGATGGTTGGTTTTTGAAGCTGAGAATGAAATTTAGGGCTTTGCCCTAGGTTGGCTTCCTTGTTTTGTCAGCCCTAGAGGTCTAGTTAAGATATGTGGCTACTTCGAGGTTCTGGAGTTGGGTTCTATAAACAAGTTTCAGATGGTGTTGGAGGTTTTCAGGAAAGCTAAGGATAGGCAAAACACCCTTGGTGGATAGAAGCAGAAGGAGTTGGAAGCATAAGACCAGAATTTGGAATCTTGAGTTGAGTTGCACCTGCCATGGTCCTGTATTTCTCATTTCAGAGGTTTCGAGGTGGTTTTGGTTTTCCTTAAACGAATTTGGTGTTTTTGGTCAGGTTCGGGCTAATTCAGCGAGAGTTGGAGCCTAGAAAAGAATTGGAGGAGTTTTGGAGTTGGAAGTGAATTTGATGATTTTTCTCTCAGCCTGAGTTCTATGATGGCATTGTTAAATCCCATAGGGTGTTCGAGGGTCTGGCCGAGCCTGCGGGCCAGGTACCCTAATCTTTTTGTGCCTTCAGGCTATAACTGTACTTCTACTAATGTAGAAAAAAGTTCTTTTAATAGTGGATATTGTAATGACCCTCCACGTCATTTTATCTATTTTTGAGCCTTTTCAATATTTAGAGCTTTCCTATAGCAACTCCAAGTCAATTATGACTTGCTGGCACTGACAGTTTGGTCGCCTAGTTGTTCGTTTGGATTTTATACCTGTTTTTTTATTTTAGAGTTCTTGAAATTTGAACGGTTGACTTCAGTCAAAGCTCCAATAAAACAACCTCAGAATGGAATTCTAACGGATCTATCAGCTAAGGAATGGCCCAATTAGGCTAGTAGCATGATCGTCATGAGTTTTGAGGCATTCGGTACGAGTTTGGGGTCGTTTGGCGTTTTAGCCTTTGAAATTTGGCCTAAGGTTGGCTTTGATCAATATTCTTGGAAAACATGCTCGATTTGAAATTCTATTAGCGCAGTTAGCTCTGAAATATCGAATTTGGTCTAGAATGACCTTTCGTGTGATTCTGGAGGCTTTCGGTCCATTTTGAACCTCCTTGTTGATTTTAGCTTAAAATGGCACTGGATGTGAAATCCACTTTTTGTTGAGATGACCTCGGATGGAAATTCTGAATGCGCCATTGAAAACAGAACGTTGAATTTGGTGGGTTAACATAGTTCGTTTGCATGCATAGGGTTTCGAATGAATTCTGAGCACCCTATCAGAGTTTTAAAAGTAGCCAAAACCAGCTCATGCAGCTCGGTTGGTGCAGACCCAACTACCCTTCATGTTCACCAGCCCTAGGGGCCACTTTTGGGAAGCCAGCCATCCAGGCCTACGTGATCGCGAACTCCTATCCGCGTTTGTGAGGGTCAAGTCTGCTAACCCTTTGCATTCTCAAGGATACTCCCGCGATAGCGATGACTCTTTTTCACGTGGACCGTGATCGCGATCCTTGGGATCCGCGACTGTGATGGCTTTTGGGGATTGGTCTTTTAAATAAAGACCAGCCATGAATTAGCTCGGCTCTAGTTAGTGTTCTTGCAATTTTGTGAGCTTGGAAGCCCCAAATTGGGTGATTCCAAGTGTTAGTTGTTCGTGAAACTCGTGGCTATGTGTGGGAGTGTTTGGGGAGCTTCGAAAAGCATCATTTTAAGGTAAATTCTATCCAATAAGGACTGTCATCTCTCTTTTTAAAGTTTAAATGGTGAATTAATTTGCATGAACTGATTCTTTCGTATTTAAGCGTCAAATTGTGCTATAATTTTTACCACAAGCTCATTAGGCTCAAATGAATCTTTTCATAGAGTTGAATTCAGGATTTTTGGTATGGGTCGCATAATTTCATTTTAGATTCAATTTTGGATCTGTCACCGAAAAATGTGATTTTAGTGTCAAAATATTCGTATTGACATTGTGATCGATATTTTATTAGCGTGGTAGCACTAAGAGGTGATTCGGGGGTCGAAAGGTTCAAATTGGAGGATTCGAAGTACGCATGATCAGCTTTGCGGTAGGCTGCAATCTCCCACTTTGACTGAGCTTTAGTAGATATCGTTTAGTATTTATTTCATATGATTTAGGTTTGTATTTGTTGAGTTTAGGACTTCCTCCTTCTATTCCATTTTCTCGACTCCGAGTGAGCCTTAGACTAGCTTAGTCTCTTAAAATCCTTATCTTAGGTCTGTGGCTTTAGCCGCATGTTGGATTGGTGAGATTATCCTTCTTAGAATTGTTATTGATAACTTTAGACTAGGTTTGAGCCTTAGATGTTTCAATTGTCCTACTGAGTACCATTTGTTTGGTACTTATACTATACTTTTGCCCCCTGCAGATCATAGTAATCGTCGTTGATATAGACTGGTGCGGAGCAGCTTTTGGTTGGGAGATTTGGTAAGCTCATGGCGTCCGGAGTTGTCGATTTCCATCTATGTTTGATGAGGACTAGTCTTTACTTGCTTTCGAAGACTGTATGTACTTATGTTTATATTCTAAAAGCCTTGTACTCCTATTTTGATTTAAATGCTCGACTACTGACTGATACCAGGTCTTGGGGTGGTTCCTTGTGTATTATTTTTGTTGTGGTTCTCATTACTTTCTATTTTCTGCTTTATTGGTTCATCTTCCGTTTGATAGGTCGTTGCCTCTAGTTCTAGGCTAAGGGGTTAAGAGTTAGGCTTACCTGTTGGTTTGTGTTAGCGGGTGTCATCATGACCTGAGAAATCTGGTTGTGACTTCAACCCGAAACCAAATCAGTTCGACACAATATATATAATCTTTAAAATTTATTTTTACATAAAAGTATTTACTTTTATATAATTTTTAAATATTTCTTATATTTTTTATCTTTTAACATATTATTTCAAGTTTGAAACTTAATTTTGAAATGGTCCAATGAAGGTTATAATTCATAAATGTCACTAACTCTAATAAAGCTCAAATCAAAATCAAATTAATACTAATGTTAATAAAAAAAAAATCAGCACTAAGAATGACCAGAATGTTGAATATTCGTTCTTTAGTTTACGTTGGTTTGACAATTAAAATATATAACCTAATTTTAGTTTTTCTTTAATGTTTAGCCATGTAACTAATACTTATTAGACTTATTTTAGCATGATCTAGTACTTTTAAATTATGATCATTTTCATTATGACATATTAATTTATAATATTTATTTTATGGAATTTCATTATTATTTTTGTGTTGAATATTTTAGTGTCATCATTCATCTCATATTATGTGTTATTTTCTTAAGAAACACCTTGGATAGTTGTATTTTGGTAGAACTAAAGATATATTTGAAGCACCAAGTTAATTATATGTTAGTATGAATACTTTACCGGAAAAACTCCAAAAAACCCAAAAGCCTAAGAAACCCAAAAAAAGCCCGAGGTTAAAAAATCCTACTTTAATGAATTTGGTTTGAATTATAGATTTAAAAATTTGACACAAATAATTTAATTTGATATTTCGAACCAACCCAGTTATGTATACCCCTACTCTGTACTATAACCTCGGCCCGATAATGTTGTTAAAGGATATAAATAATTAAAGCTAGAAGGTTGGAAAATAGGTTTTAAATTTTTATTGTTAATACAATTATTTATTCAAATGCAAAGTCGAAAACATTTTGTCCAGTACTTGATTACTAAAATTAGTATAGTAAGAGAAATCATCCTAAAGAATATTACGTATTTCTTTAAGAGGAAATATTTGTGTCAAAGTACTACTATTTGTCTTTTAAAAGCAACCTTAAACATTCAAGTATTCTTTTGACTCAAACATGGTGTTCGTTATTTTTTATTATTATTCTTTCATGTTCCGTTCGTGAATTGTTGTCATTTTCAGGATCGTCTCCATCGTAACGCTATTAAAGCAATTATTTGGGGTCTCAATTTTTTTGAGCCTCCATTTTTTCTTTAAAATATAGTATATATTTAAGAAAATCTCATGTATTTGATAAATTTGAAAAGAATTTTTTGGTTAGAAAATATAGTAATTTTTTTTATCTCATTTAATATAGGGATCATAGTAATAATTGAAAAATAGCATAGTATTTAGGTAATTGTAACATCCTTTCTTATGTGACTATCTGATTTGTCGCCTCATTTATATTCTGATAATTATCATGAACCAACATTATTATTCTTATATTTACTTTTTTTATCCTCCTTTCACTATTTTTATTCTCTCATTATTGAATATTCTAAAGTCTCTCAAACGATTAAACCTTTTAAATGATGCAAAATCTATTGTTGTTTGCTTATAAAAAGATCAAATTTATTTTTTGTTGTCTTCTTCAAATTTCAAGCACTAAATCTAATCAACGCTATTTTTATATCATTATATCAACTTATCAAATAGTGCAACACTATTTTTCGATATCATTATATAAACCTTTAAAAATATTGAGTTAAATTTTATTATTTTAACTTTATATTACATATTTTTCGTTGAAAATTTACATTGTTTACATTTTACTTCGTAATGTCTATGTATATCCTACCTCGCCAAACTTCATTTGTAGGATTACACCGGTATATTATAATTATTCAATTTTTATATGCCAACTAAAAGAAATAATGTCTCACTATAAAGTTTGGCTTTAGGCCCCCCATATTTGTTGAGATGGTCCTGGTCATTTGTAGCAGACGTTTATGATTGTGCCTTAACAGTTTTACTTTTATTATTTTTGAGCTATGTTGGATAAAAAGGAATTGCTCGAATGGTAAACACCCCTCACTTTCAATCTTAAGATTGTGAGTTCGAGTTGGAGCAAAAAGAGGTGGAAGCTCCAGAGGGAAAGGGTAAGGAAAAATAAGATGGCCCAATTATTTAAATAATATATTATATATTATTAAATATGAATTTTAGCACAAGTTTTACTCTTATTCGAAATACTTTTACTTTTTTTTATCCGAAGTAGCAAAAAAAGAATGAATACACTCTTTTCTTTATTTCTCTCTTCCATTAATTTCTGCAATATTTCTCCCTCATCCATTAATTTCTGCAATTCGTTCTCTCTCCCAATAAATTCCCCAACAACTCCAACCTCCACCAAAAATTTGTTTTTGTGTTAAATTTATATTATATGAATACATATATAATACACTTCTAACACAATTTTAATATATTAACCTACAAACTAATTTAAATAGTGTGAATGTTTGAAATTCTAGTATAATATTTTTTGACATCATTAATAACAAAAATAAATATAAACGATAATTGTAATACATTTTGAATTTAATATATTACACATATTATAGGCATGTTTCAATGCACGCGGTGAATATATAACTAAAATATTTTCAATACAACAATATATTTTAGCACCGTTAATAAGAGAAAAAATAAAAAATAATTATAATATATTTTGAATTCAATATATTATACATATTATATGCATGTTTCAATGAACATGGAGAATATATATCTAAAATATTTTAATACAAATGTATGATAAGTATTATGTGTAAATTTCAAACATTCCAATAATATTTAAATTAATTTACGTTGTTGAAATGTATTATATTTGTTGGGACAATAATAATCGAATTCATAACAATGTATAATATTGAATTCAAATTGTATTACAACATATTTAATATAATTTTAATACAATTGTAATACAATTTTTCAAAGTTTCACTTCTTCTTCTCTGGTGAATCACCACCACTAGATCATCTTCGGACTATCAGTAGCTCCAACCAACCAAAAAACAATCAACACGCAGTTCACCCACGCTCAAACTAACCACCAAACTCTTTTTTCCCCAATTTTTTGGTGCACTCACCATCACCTGCACTGTACGCCACCTCTTCATGTCTTCCTTGTCTTCTTGGTGGGAGCTTGTAATTTTTAGTTGGAATTTGATGAATTTTTTATTTAGTTGTTACATTGTTTGTTGTTGTTGGATCTATTAGGTAGTGGTGTGGAGGTGAGAAAGGAAAATGGGAGTTGGGATAGTGGTTGCTTGTTTTGTTCGCCTGAGAAACCATCTCCGTCAAGGTTAGATGGAGAAGAAGAGGTTGGACAGAGAAGGAGAAATAGAGAGATGAGGAGAGTAGCGAGATAATTTTAAATATTAAAAGTAATTATGATATGGATGGTAATAAAGTAAAGTATCTAAAACGGGTAATAATTAATCTAAAAATATTCTTTTATGTAAGAAATTCAAAAAAAAAAAAAAAAACTATGTTGAATTCAATGTTTCGATGATTGACAAACATTATACAAGAATCAAATTCTGTAACTGTAGATTTAAGTCTTTCGCAAACAACTGTAGATGACTATTGAATATTGATCAATGGGTTGGAAGCGGATTTCAAGTGTAAGAAGGATTTCTTGAGAAATTTAGTTTATGATATAAATGGGTGAATCAAGGAACTAGAACTCAACATGAAAACATTATTATATCTGAACAAACGTAAAGTCTTGAAATTAGGAGAAACCATGTGAAGGTCAAAAGTTAAGACAATCAAGTTCAATTGGGATTGGATTTCTTGGCTAAATTTCAATGGGTTCGGGATAAAAAAGACAAGAAAATTTCGAACATTACATCTGTTAAATAAAGCACCACATTGATCATAGGTGCTATTTACACATATCAAGATTTATTCTTAAGTGTCATTGTGAGGAGTGCTTTGTAAGAGTAAAATCATCAATGAAGAGAACCCGTTCCTAAGCAAGATATTGTTATAGTTCTCGAGTTGTCAGCTTAATTCTTTGTTCATAATATTATAACCTATTTACTTTAGTTCAGATTTTTGCAATAGGTGTTTAATTCTTAGGTTATAAAGACTTTCAAATCTAGGGTTAGAGTCTTAAGCTAACAAACCTAAGCTTTCAATCTAATGAACCGAAAGAGAAAGGGATCACAACATGATGACGACGACGATAGTGAAGATGATGATGATGATGTGAAATTGAGCTTACACAGTCATCATGATCATCAACTCAATGACTCACAATCCAAGATTTAGTGTTGAACAACATCACTTTGAGTATTAAGAAATTAATTGCGAGAATTTAAAAGTGAAAGTAAAGAATAACACAACTTTGATGCTCTCGTTGTGACTTGTCTAAATTGTTACTTATGATTAATTCAGAAGAGTAATTCTAGAAAATCATTGCTCTTAATTTAGAGATGCTAGTGATTTTGTAGATTATGCACACAAAAGATTCGATTTTATAGCAACCTATTTTTAGTTTTGACCTTTTTATAAGAAATTTCATTTTTACATATAAGAAATATAAAAATCATCTCCCGCTCAATTTGTAATTGGTCATAAGAGATCATTTTCCCAAGGAGATTAGGGTGTGAATTATTAAAAACAATTAGGATAAGATCTAAATCACCAAAAAGTGCATATGTCGGGTGCAAATTGCAATCAGAAAAGCTGGAATTCTAACGTGTTGCAACTATACAAAAATTTCAGACCTGAACTCAAGGAAGTACCCACCAAATTCAGCAAAATATCTTCAACTCCTGCTAAAAGGCTTTCTTGATAAAAATGGTAGATTGTCTGTTTGACACACAAAGCTAAAGGTACTCGTCTACAAAATGTTGTCGTTCCAAGTAGTTTGAGAGATCAGGAAAATTGGAACGCAGATGACAATAGCTCTCCTAAAAGCTTTATATCACAGTTGCTGCCAAGGTCCTGCCTAAGAATATAGCAAGGCTCCTTTAACAGTGACTCAGATCACATAAGATCCTAAAGCATGTCATCGAAAGAGAATCAATACCGCATATTGTGATGGAGATCAAGATTGGCAGCTCAATGATATATGAGATGGTGCACCGCATAAGAATTCACATTAGCCAGCCCTCCGGAGAGAACTTTGGTTATATTACTTGCTCAAAGTATTTCCAAGTCAAATTTTGACCGTATTCCCACAGAATCGATCACATATCCGTTGAGGGTAGAAGGGAAATACTCTTCTTGACGGTTTTCCGTGCTCGCCAGTGAACGGCTGCTGCAGTTTCTGATGTTCCCATCTGAACAGTAGTTAAAAAGAGAATCAGCACTAGATGCTAACTCTTTTATCCATAGTCCATGACCACGAGTAACATAAATCTCCACAAAGTGGGAACATAATAAATAGCAGCAAATACAACTTTTCTGTTCCCCCTCCCCCCCTGCCCATTAAAGATGCCTCCCCACTTCCTTTAACAATCGCTGGATCATATTCTTTTACAAAAGCATAGGTAAATAATTAGTGGCACAATACACATCATTACCTATATATGGCATTACTCAAAATAATGAGTTAAGCCAATTAAACAATGCCTTGAAATACTAGAAATGCTACTTGACTCCGAAGGCTGACCCCCCCACCCACCCAAAAAAAAAAAAAACTTCCCCACAAAATGAATAAACAAAAGGCAAAGGAGGATAATTCTTGAATACGTCGCTATTAATAGATCATATAACAACAAATATATCAGACGAATGATTATTTTTTCCAATCACCCACATCAAAGTGAATAAAGACTGTTAACATGTGTGAATTGCCTCCTCTAATATATATATATATATATATATATATATATATATATATACGAATTTGCAACCAAATACAAATTCCAAATATATCTAAAATATAAAATATCAGAGAGAGGACATTAGTATTTCTTTAATTTTATGTTCATCATGCAGCCTTTCGTGTGGGCATGATTCTTTATCATGAACCAATTGGTAATAACTGCTGATGCGCTGACAATAAGACTTAGAACTTATGACCCTTAAAAGTTATAACCATGTCAAGATGTGTGATAAAGCTTAAATTGTAAGAGAGAAGACACTTGTTCATTTTAGGTCAACAATTGGAGTTGAAACAGCGCACACCTTTTTCCTCTAATTCCCAGTTTATCTCTGAACATTTTCTGCTATTTGTTTTAGTAAGAAAAATAATGTGTTCCCCAAAGGAGGAGGAGAAGGAATGATCGCGTACCTTGACTTCCATATTATAATAGTCTTGCCACAATCTGACATCTTGATCATAAGCTGTAAGTGCAGTTTCAAACAGTTTTCGGACATTTCCCAGACTAATCTTATCTCCACTAGACGCAAGGTTCAATTCCAGCTCAATGCAATTCCTATACAAAGAAAGTCCTGGGTGCGGTAAAGCAAAAAATCTGCACAAGGTGGTCAAATGTCAGTAACATGTATCTATTGCTCTTTAAAGAACAAATGAAACATCATCTAGCATCTCAGCACCCCTAAATTTGAATCCACATGTCGGAAGAAGTTGTGATTAAGTAATAGGGACAATTTCAAATATATACAATAAAATAATTAGTTTATAACAAACATAGTCATGTTTTATTTACATAAGAAATAGCCAAAATCATAGGAAATATATAGTGACTATACAATATAGCTTGTCAAAAGTCATAGAAAGTATACAGTGACTATACAATATAGATTACTTATACATGAGCTATACACTAAATATACATTATGATATATTGTATACATCTGCATATACATGTATATACACCGAATGACCATTTTTTGGGTAATTAAAATGACCGAATGGCCATCTACTGTAATTATCCCAATAACAACAACAAAGTCCAAAGACTGAAAAAAGCCCTTATATCTCTCAACACCCTGAATTTTAAAGAATCCAATATCAAGTAAGAGTTGCACCAAGGAGGAACCAGGTTAACCTTTTTGATACTAGTAAGCAAGTGAACTAACGAGGTACCTAATTACCTAAACCAACTTCAGAAAACAATTGATTAGCTAATGCAATAGTGAAGGATGATGATTTGTTAATAAAGTGATGCAGTTGGAAGAGGGTTCATTATGTAGATTGTATTCCCTTAACCTAAAAAAGTGGGCTAAAGATAGATGTCAGCACACTTTTACCACGCTCTTAAACAAGTCTTCAGGTTAACGTACAAGAACACATTCTCTATAACAGAACAGTTTATCAAACAATAGACTATATATACATGACAATAATCAATCAGCAGTAGCATACCTCTTATACAACTCTCTAGCACTCCCAAGTCCATCCCTTTGCAGAACAGAATTGATGATGGTAGTAGAGAGGGAAAAACCATCATCACTTCCACCATCTTTGGCCAGTAAAGTCATAGAAGTCTCCACCAACAAGTCAAAGAACTTCTTATGAGTGGAGAAATATTTGAGCGCCTGCATAATATGTAATGTAAATGGATCTTAAGAATTTTTTTGGAGAAAATGGATCTATGAAGTTCAAGCTTATAAATATCCCACTCATTCGACACTAGTAAAACTAAAGCATAGAAGGAAATCAGACTGAATGGCATCTAACAATATTACTCGAAAGAAAAATTAAAATGATAAACAAAGAAGATTCTTGTGCTTGATGAAAATACCATGGAACTGGCTCCAAGAGGTCCTAATTTTTTTTTATTTTGGCTCAGCTAGAGCTTCCATCCCAACAACTACTGAGAAAGATATAAGTATTTCTGTTGGGTAATATTTAGTTTAGTTTCACAGAGATAAGGACAAATCCAGCACTCTTTATGAATGCTACTCTATGCCAAAAACATACACAAACAACAGTAAAACTCTGTTGCATCATGCATCTGTCATTTACTTGTACATCTCTAACATGCTAACATGCTAACATGCTCAACAATGTAACGTGCACTGAACTCAATGGGATCTGCCAACATACAAACACTGCTCAGACTTGCATTATATATCTAATCACATGAAGCCCTCAATGGATGCTTCCCTACTCTAAAAAAAGTAAAAAGCAAATAGAAAATAAAAACAGAACATAAATGCCAGTGAAATGGTGTAGCCATGTGCATGTCTCAACCACTGATACATCTCTAACATACTCAACATAACGTGCACTGAATGGAATCTGCTGAAATATAAGCACTGCCCAGACTTGCATCTTATATATAGTAATGTAACATGCCTCAATTCTCACAAAAGGAATTATTCAAATAGCAGAAGTTCTTTTTTAAGAAACAGTGTATTAATCATCAGTACAAAGATAGTGTATTTACATGTTCAAAAAGAAGCAAAAGATGTATCCTTGGTCAGCTTATAAGTATTTTATAATATCTAGTAAGGATTAAGCTTCATCTACATAATTTTCTTTACACCAAAAATGAAATAGCAGAAGAAATATTGATATATGCAACTGGAAAGCAAGACCTCATATATCAGTATATCACAGCTAAGTCAGAAGGAGCAATACAGTTTCTATCACCATCTTATAATGCATGACAAAGACTCTAAACAGGGAAAGGTTTAAGCTTTGGCCTACCATAAGCCATATAGTTTCTGCTTCTGATATGGGAAATTTCAACAAAACATTTCTCAAGGGCTCAAAGATAGAAGACAGAGCTGCCTTATTTGGCATACATTTCTTCTGGATAAATCTCATTTCTATTGAGAACCATAAAGCCCATAGCTGCACTGCTTCTGAAAATTTTCCAGAACACAATTTCTCCATCAAAGTCTTAGCTTCATCTACTTTCCCAAGTTGCAGTAGAAAAGAAACATGCTGACAAGCAAGATCTTCTGTGATGCACCCCATGGTTTCAGCCTTTTCATATACTACCAAGAGATGTGAAATAGGATCCATAGCATGACTAGCTGCACTGAAGTGCTCAGAAGATTGACTTCCCTGATTTTTAAAATAGATGACGTCCATCAAGAACTTCGCATAACAATCAAACATTGAGGCTGAAGGCACAATTTTTAAACCCTCCTCATAAACCTACAGAATCGATGCATGTAACCTTGTCAGCAGGGTACAGATATAAACCATAAAAAGAGAAATGCAGATAATGAAATCTCCAACCCCACCCACCCCCTCGAAACCCACAGAAAGAGTATCAAAATTTGTCACTCAAGAATGTACAGTTGCCTGTACCTGTTAATGAACGAAGAAAGTTATACAGGATATTCTGAAAAACAGTGGTTTACTACCAGGCACTGAAAGAGTGAATCAAATCATAAAACTAAAGGAAAGGAAGATCTCAAACAGTAAAGCACAAGCATAGTAACATTTCATGTGCAACCAAAGACTTTTGGTAGATGTCTTCTGATTTAGTCACTGGAGAAGTATAAAACTATCCTCGACAGTAAAGTTCAAATAGCACACGCTCTGTTGCACATGAAGGAACAATCTTCCCATCACACTAGAAGATGGACACTCAGAAGGGGTAATTCCAGAATTTATGCCACTTTTCCTTAGACTGGAGAATTGGAGCAAACAATAACTGAGGATTATTAAGGAATTAAGAACCTTCATTTCAAAATAGCAAGCTTAAGTTTCTGGCAAACATATGTCCTTTTCACGTGATCTTAGACATGAAAGATCCAGAAATTATCACATTAGACAGGCAATACAAGGATTAGATTATAACATCAAAATCGAACATGTGGATCAACTAAGGTTTAGAGTTACCTGAATTGCTCTGCTTAACTGATCAGCTGTCATTGCTTCAGTAGTCTCTAGATCATTAAGATCAATCACTTCCTGTCTTGCAAGCCAATCCCAATATTTTGGTTCATTTGAAAAGTCTTGTTTCATATCACCAAGTATTTCATTTCGCATATCTTCTGAATGACCTAAATCTGTTGCTTCTAGTATCTCAAGAAACTTTGTTCTTAAACTGAAACTGGAAGGGAGGGCTTTAATAGAACCACTGTAAACTGTCTGGAGAACACTTAAACCTTGTTCCCTAAATAAATCTAATTTCTCCTTCGAGTCTTCATCGTGAAGGTTGGATAATTTGTCTTCCTCTCTTTTATCATCAAGGACAATAAATAATTCCTTGTTCTCATCTCTCCAATGTTCCTCTTTAGCATTTTTGCCAGAACGAGCCAGTGTTCCCTCATCCTCTCCTAGCACAACTTTGCGGGCCTTTAATTTATTTAGGTATGTAAGCTCCATTCTGAGATATTCTACCCACAGATCCTCAGAAGTTGGACATGCTCTCAAGCCGCTATGCATTAGGGCACGAGCAGAAGCAGCATTTAAGTTGTTATCGAACTCCCAAGCTGCAGCATATATCCATATTCCAGGCACCTTAGGATGAAACCTGATTGCCTGCGCAAGGGCCTATTGAAGAACAATAGGCGTGAGAACAGTATAAGACACCCGAGACTCTCAACATTTAATGATTTGACACAAAGAACAACATCCAAGTTAGGACACTCTCATGCTCCAAATCCTACTTGAACCATTGGCAACTTTTAATCTGATTAAATATATACCTAGCATATAGTAAGGAGCCTCGGTTAGTTATTCACTTAATTTTTTCACCTTTCTCCACAACTATGTACCCAATTAGACTCTAGAAAGTTTTGATTATCAAGAGAATTCAGATGTGCTTTATGCAAAAGAATAAGCTTTCAAAGCTCTTTTTCAGTCAAACAAACAACCTATCGATTTTCAAAGAACTCTGGGCCATTGGAATTCATACATATAAGAGGAAAATCAACATCAGATAGATTTTGCCATTTGACCATGATGCAACTGATCATATGCATGTGCATAAATACAGATAAGAGAACAAATGATTAAGAAATATATATTGTTTGTTAAATCCCAAGAGAAGTTAAAGAGTTAAAAACTAGAAACTTGACCACAGAACATACTTAGTAAACCAACTTTGTAATCAAGGTTTAGTGTGTTGACTGCCTTAATTTACAATTATATTCAAAATACACATTTAACTGTACAAAATAAGTTCAGCAAATTCACTGGTTTGCAGAAGGTGCAAAACTAACACACTACGGACAATCCTCAATGCTTGACAAATGGAACTTTATAAAAAAAAAAAGACACTTCAACATAATAAAAGAAAACTTAACCGCCCTTTCAATTATACTCATTATCTCAATCTTAAGCTTTTTTTTATTTCCAATGTTTTAGAAGTTGTTTGCACTCTAATAATAAGTAAATCTCATCAAGAATCAACCAATCAACTACGCCTCAATGCTAATTAACTTTGTTCCGTCATTCCAATAATAGAAAATTATGCACATTATAAGACAATCTAGGAACTCTCTAAATACCTGGCTTATGGAATAATAACTAATTTAAGGATAAAACACGAAACTTGAGCTTCCAAATAAGCAAGTTTCTGCCAAGGTAAAACGTACCTTCTTCATTCGACCATTCCTTCGCTCCCTACAGAACTCCAAATACTGAAACCAAAGCTCTATATCTCCCTTAAACCTAGTCGTGGCGAGCCGATACGTCTCAATAATCCTGGAAACTCCAGCATAATCTGAAACTGATTTTTTCAACTTTCTTTCGCCGGTTTTTTTCATGTGAGTTTTCTTACGGAGAAGTCGTAGAGAATCGAGACTTTTCTCATAGTCAATGTAAGCTAAAAAATCCTGCTTCAATGGACTAGGTCTCTTCAGCCTGTACTCAAATTTCCGGCGCTGTTTCACTATTTCCGCTATTTCCTGGCGGCTAAATAGACCGCGTTTTTCAAGGTCGTCCAACTCAGGGAGCATACGCTCCAGCTTGTACTGTACAACATCCGCCATAGATTTTCTTTGTTTTCTCTTCTTCTTACTCACTGGGCAAGAAAACTACAAGGAGTCTCTAGTAGAAGTACAGAAAAAAGGAAAAACGAGCAGAGGAGGGTTTGGGAAAAAAAGAAGTTCAATTTGGGCTACATTTGTTTGATTTCTCATCCGGCCCATTAAAAATGAATATGGGCTTGGCAACCCCGTTGATGGATCTAACTACTTTTTGATTTTTTTAAAAGAAAAAATTAGATAAAATTCCTTAATCAAAATTACTCAATCATTACTTATTACACAATATGGCTTTATGCAAACCTTCTTGCAAGTGAAATGCAACTTTTGCTGCACTGCTTCTCTTCCTTCTGCTTCTTCAAATTTATATTTTTTTTTAAAAAAAATTGAGAAAATATTTGTGTTACCCTTTTTGACTAGGCGTTAAAAATTTAGAAGTGAATATTCAAAATCTGGTTTAGACTCGGGGCTCCTTAAGGATTCAATGCTTCATTTATAGAGTTGTTCAAAATAGTGTACAAAATTTTCACCTTTCGCTTGCAAAGATAGACATTAACAAGTGCTGAAACAAATCTTGAGATATGCCTTTAATGACTGCTAATAATTTTCAAGAAACACTCATCACCATCAAGCAGTTTTGCCATGTCTTTTTTTTTAAAAAAAAAAAAAAAAAAAAAAACTCTTTAGCGTACCCCATTTGTTTATTTACTTTATCCCTTGTTGGCATGAAAATCATAGTTGCTCCGTCATTGTTTCGTCGAGTTTGAGCTTCGAAATAAATATTGTATAAATATTATATATTGATGTATTTATATTTCTGATACAAAATTATACATTATATATACATTTTTACACTATTTATACAAATCAATACATTATATATTAGAAACAAGCAATGGGTAAAATGTTATCTATTGTAATGACCCATTCCTGTTGTTATGGGAAAACCAATAGTGAAAGATTTGGGCTAGAAAATTTTTTGAGTAATAACTTTGTAATTTCAGCCAAGGCAAGTCTCAAACGAAATCTGAGTGAAGTGAGGTCTAGGAATCCGGGATTGGATTGAAGTTAATGTTTAAGTTTGGATTTGGATTTGATTTTTTGATAGTCAAGACGTTAAAGATCCATAGGGCTTTTCAGAAGTGAATTCGGGTGGGTAGAACTCCCGAAATTAAATTCAACATGAAAGGATTATTTTATAACGACAAGATTTAAGGTTGTTTAGTAAAATTGGGGCTTGGGGAAAGAATTTTGAAATACTATTTCTGTGCAAGCTGTCATAGCGGGCAAAATCCCACTATGACGGGACCACTATAGCAAGATGGAGGCCTCTATAGCAGGCTGATCATGGACTAAATAGGGAAAAGTCTCAAAAACGTTATGATTTCTACAATTTCATACTTGGGAGAGCAAGGGGTGACCTAGGGCTATTTCCTTCAATTTTCTATCAATTCTTGAGCCAAAGGTAAGTTAATTACTCCCTTAAATTATATTTTGATTCTTAAACCTTAGAATTCATGAAATTATCATGGGCAGAGGGTTCTTGACTTGAAATTAATGGTGAAAAAACCCTAGTTGGATGGTAGGATCATAAAATTGTCCAAAGGTTAGTATTTGAGTATAATTCAAGTAATTTAGGTCATTTTTCATTGCTTCTTTGTATTCTTTGTTTGTTTTACAGCAAGAAGAAGTCAGGACACTTCAAAAAGAGAAAGCTCAGGTTCTTTAGAGCATTAAGTCTTGATTTGAGGTATGTGATGGTTGTCCTTTTTTTGTTTTTGTTATATGTGCATGTTAACTACTCTGTAGTTGATCTTGGGCGCATCTACGAGCCCATGTTCCGTGTTTCCCATATTTATTAGGCATTTTTGATAAGATGTTGAAGCTAATTGATGTGTTTTGAATGAAATACCTATCAAGTGCAAACTAAGGTAGGTGTTGAAGTAAATGCAGGAAGTTCGGAGAAGCACAAGAAATAAGGGAGAAAATTTCTATGCAAGCACGATGTTGGCGCGCTGCGCCAGCATGCAAATTTCAGAGGCTCATTCTGGATGCGATATTGGCGCGCCGCGCCAAGAAGGAAAACAACAAATTCTCTGCAGGCGCAATGCTGCGCGCCAGCATACAAACTACAGAGGCAATTTCATGGCGCAAGGCCATTTTTGTTGAAATTATTTTTGTCGCCTTTATAGTTACGTACGAATCCTTTTTTAAGAGTATATCTACCGCGCAACAATTTTTTTAGGTAAATAACAACATGTATATGTAATGTATAATTTTGTATATACGATATGTAAGTATGTATAAAAAATGTATGTTTATTCATAAATACTATTATACAATATTTATACACATATTTATACGTTCTTTTTATTAAGAAGTGAGATTATATAGAACAATTACCTCAAATAACCTTAGGAAAACTTTCAATATTATTTGTAAGCTAAATTTCCAAATGGGCGTATCCTTTAATTATTTTTTGGGGGGGATAACACACAAATACCTCTTCAACTATAATCGAAATCGCTAGAACACATTTTAACTATACATGAGTCTTATTATCTCTGAATTATTTTAAAGTGTAATAAACACACCCTTCAGTGCTGAGGTGGCACAGAGAGTGGTTCACTCTCTTTGAGGCAAGTGAGACACGAAAAAGAGGTATAAAATCTGACTAATTTGGACACATGTCCATTTTTAATTGGACATTTGCATTATTAATTAATACATATAAGTAGTTAATATTAAAACTAAGTTGATAGCTTTTAATTATTTTTTTTTCATTATGAAATAGAGCCCAATTTTATCATTTTTAGAAATATAAATATTTTTTTCACAACATACTTAAATTGCCGATGATCTTTTTCTAGATATTTCATCAATTTGTATAATATCATAAGAATTATACATTTTCTTTTTCTTTTTACTCAGACACTTAACATGAAATTCGGAAAAAAAATGCATATTAGAGATTTAGTTTAGGCAATATATGGTGAGCACAATTAAAATTAAATTCCTTTTTTTAAATTTTTATTATTATTATTTTTAGATCGGACGATTTTTTGATTTTTTTTTTTATATTTGACGATTTTTTTTAGATATGACGATTTTTTTAGATCTGAAGATGCGCTAACGTGGCACTGACGTGGAGGCGAGTGTAAATCATCTCCCTTCATGTGAGTGATTGTATAGGTTTAGGGTGTGTTTATTACACTTTAAAATAATTCAGAGGTGTAATAGGACTCATGTATAATTAAGGTGTGTCCTAGTGATTTCGGTTATAGTTGAGAGGGGTACTTATATATTATTTTTTATTTTTTTTAAAAAAAAAAGAAAAATTAAGGTGTGTGTCCGTTCACCGATCTAAGTTACTAGACATGGCATGATTACTTTTTTATTACCATTTAGCCAAGTTTCTATAAGGGTCTGTTTGAAAAGATATCTAGTAATTGAAATTGGTATTATTATTAGGATAGTAATTACATAGCCTAGTAATTACAATGACCTATTTATTTGTCAGAACGTAATTACAGTGTAATTACAAGTGTACTGTTTGGTTGTACAAGTGCAATCATAAGGTTATATTAAATTTTAAAAAATAAAAGTTAATTATTTAAAATTTAAAATTTATATTAGACAAATAAAGACATTTATAAATGATATTAAATTAAATATTTAAGATATACAACAACAACAACCTAGTAAAATCCCACAACATGGGTCTGGGGAGGGTAAAGTGTACGCAGACATGACTCCTACCAAGGTAGGACGACTGTTTTACGAAAGACTCTCGATTAAATAAAAGCATAAAAGAGGTTAGATAAGGCATATATGAGAAAGCAAATAACGAGAACGACAGGGATAAAATAGAGTAATTAAAGTACAGAAAGTAATAGATAATAACAGAAATCAGAGCCCAAGAAATTATAGTGTGCTAATGCGTCTACTAATAAGGAGGAATAACGAGAATATGTACTAGCCTTCTGCCCTAATGTGGGTCCTCCACACCTTCCTATCTAGGGTCATGTCTCCGGTAAGCTATAATTGCGTCATGTCCTGTCTAATCACCTCTCCCCAATATTTCTTCGGCCTACCCCTACCTCTCCTGAAACCATCCATGGCCAACCTCTCACACCTTCGCACTGGGGCATCTGTGTCTCTTCTCTTCACATGCTCAAACCATCTTAGTCGCATTTCCCGCATCTTGTCTTCCACCAAGGCCACTCCTACCTTATCTCGAATAGCCCCATTTCTAATCCTGTCGCTCCTTATATGCCCACACATCCATCTCAACATTCTCATCTCGGCAACTTTCATCTTTTGAATGTGAGAGACCTTAACCGGACAATACTCCACTCCATATAATATAGTCGGTCTAACCACCACTTTGTAGAACCTTCCCTTAAGTTGTGGTGGCACCTTCTTGTCACATAGCACACCGGAAGTGAGCCTTCATTTCATCCACCCTGCCCCAATACGGTGTGTGAAATCATCATCAATCTCTCTGCTGCCTTGCATGATAGATCTAAGGTACTTGAAACTACTTTTCTTTTGGATGGCCTGGTCACCAAGCCTAACTTCTACGCCAACCTCCTAAGGTGTCTCACTGAATTTGCACTCTAAGTACTCTGTCTTGGTTCTACTCAGCTTAAACCCTTTAGACTCCAAGGTATGTCTTCAATCCTCCAGCTTAGCATTAACTCCACTACGAGTCTCATCGATCAAGACTATGTCGTCCGCGAAAAGCATACACCATGACACCTCACCTTGAATTTATCGCGTCAATCCATCCATCACCAAGGCAAATAAAAATGAACTGAGAGTTTATCCTTGATGCAACCCCATTCCGACAGGGAAGTGCTCTGAGTCCCCTCCTACTATCCTTACCCTGGTTTTGGCATCCTCATACATGTCCTTGATCACCCTAATGTACGCCACAGGTACACCTTTAGCCTCCAGACATCTCCATAGTATCTCTCATAGGACTTTATCGTAAGCCTTTTCTAGGTCAATGGATACCATATGCAATTCCCTCTTCCTCTCCCTATACTGCTCCATCAGTTTCCTCATAAGATAGATGACTTCTGTAGTTGATCATCCCGGCATAAATCTGAATTGGTTATCTGAAATAGACACGCCTCTCCACCACTCTTTCCCACACTTTCATAGTATGGCTTAGAAGCTTAATACCTCTATAGTTGTTGCAGCTCTGGATATCCCCCTTGTTTTTATATAGAGGGATCATTACGCTCGACCTCCACTCTGGATATCCCCCTTGTTTTTATATAGAGGGATCATTACGCTCGACCTCCATTCTTTAGGCATCGTTGTCGTCTCAAAGATGACATTAAATAACCTAGTCAGCCACTTCAAAACTACCGTGCTCGAACTCTTCCAAAACTCCCCAGGAATCTCGTCAGGTTCGGTCGCTCTTCCCCAACGCAACCTACGAACAACACCTTTAACCTTCTCGACCATAATACTCCTGCAACACCCAAAATCGTGACGCCTCCCTGTATGTTTTAAATCTCCCAACACAATCTTTCTGTCCCCTTTTTCATTCAAGAGTTTATGGAAGTATGACTGTCATCTCTGTTTAATAAGGGTCTCCTCTACCAATATTTTACCATGTTCTTCTTTAATGCACTTTACTTGACCCACATTGCATGCCTTTCTCTCCCGCGCCCTGGCTAGCCTGAACAATTTCCTATCCCCACCTTTCTCTTCTAGTTCAGTATAAAGGCATTCAAAAGCTGTCGTTTTTGCCGTTGAAACCGCCGACTTCGCCTCCTTCCTCGCTATCTTATAAAGTTCCCTATTCGTCCACTTTTCCACCTCATCCTTACTTTCTATCAACTTCGCATACGCCATCTTCTTTGCTTCCACCTTCCCTTGCACTTCTCCATTCCACCACTAGTCCCCTCGATGTCGACTATGACTACCTGTCGAGACTCCCAATACTTCTCGTGCTACAACCCTAATACAACTAGCCGTCCTATCCCACATACTGTTCGCATCCCCACTATTATTCCAAATCCTCATATCCTTTAATTTCTCTCCCATCTCCAGGGCACTAGTTGTGGTCAAACTCTCCCATCTTATCCTAGGTCGGTCCTTCCTGACCCTCTTCTTTCTCGTCATATTGATCCTTAAATCCATCACCAAGAGCTTATGTTGGGTTGTAAGGTTGTCGATCAAAATGACCTTACAGTCTTTGCACAGACCTTTATCATCTTTCCTGAGGAGTAGAAAATCTATATGAGTCTTAGCCATTGAACTACAGAAGGTTACCAAGTGTTCCTCTTTCTTTGAGAAACTCGAATTGGCTATCACCAACCCAAAAGCTCTTGCGAAATTCAAAAGTGAAACTCCTACTCCATTTCTATCCCCGAAGCCAAAGCCTCTATGTACATCATCATACCCTCCCGAAATAGACCCGATGTGCCCATTGAAATCCTCTCCCACGAAAAGTTTCTCAGTAGGAGGTATGCCTCCCACTAACTCATCCAAATCCTCCCAAAAACGCCTCTTATCCTCCTTGCCTAAGCCCGCTTACGGCGCATAAGCACTAATAATGTTCAACATGGTCCCTTCAACGACCACCTTAATCGACATCATCATATCAGTGACTCTCCTAACCTCCACCACCCGATCTCTTAAATCATTGTCTACTAAAATGCCTATCCCATTCCTATACTTCGATCTACCAGAGAACAAAAACTTATACCCGTCTACCTCCTTAGCTTTAGAACCTATCCATTTGATCTCTTGGACACAAGCTATATTAATCTTCCTCTTCTTTAGAATCTCAACTAGGTCTATGGATTTTCCCGTTAACGTCCCAATGTTCCAAGAACTTACTCTCAGTTTAGACGCTCCTTTAACCCATTTGCCCCTCCTTACCCTCGTTCCCGTCCCTAAGCAAGAACATGACCCTAGTCTACCATCACTATTCAAAGCCACGAAAACACGTATAAACTAATAAATTATTTAAAGGTCAAAAGTCAGCAAATTATAACTATAAGTGTATGAAAAAAGAATAAATATGGAAACTGGAGGTACCAACTCTAGTTGGAATGAACCTGGTTCACATCGGCTTACCAACAAGCTTCTTTTCCTCTTAGACAATTTATCAAACAGATAGAGTGCATTCAAAATCAAAGCTTCCAAAGATGGAGATGAGCAGTTAGTTGTTGCTATTAAAGATAGCGTGAAGATAAACAAGAAACAATAGTGAATCTGAAGAATTGGGTCTGCTTCAGCTGTAGTATAACTTCGAGTAGAACTGGTTTAAGCCACAAACGACAAACCCTCCTCTGCCTCAATTCCGACGAAATCTTCTGTTTGATTTTAGGAGTTTGTTGAAAATGGTGGAGAAGTCGACTCCACCAAAGGGAATTGCAAGCAGTAAAGGAGCGAAAACCGATCCTTTCAGAAGATTTGCTTGAATTCTCTTAAAAATACTTGCTTGCAAATTCTAGCAAAATGGCTTTGTCGTTCTCCGAAAGAGACAAGCTTTGCACAGTAAAACTCCTGTATTTTGTTTGGAACATCGAAGAAACTCTTTAAGAAAATGATTTGATTCACCAAATTAGTGCATCCTATATTCCACATGATCTTGGTTAAAGGGAAATTAACCTAAATATTTAAGATATATATTAATTAATAAAAATATCTTCTTAACTAATATTATAAAAATAATTTATTGATATTTTTTAAATTAATATATTTTAATTAATTTAATCATAAAAACTAAAAGTATAAGATTTTTATGAACATCATGAAATATATGTTTGACAAAAATGTTAATATTATGAATATAATGTCATAAAATTATTAAAATATTTGACAAAAAAATAATCTATCAAGTTTAACTAAAAAATAAATGGTTTGCAATGTGAAATATCAAGTCAATACTACTAAGACAAATGAAGTTGAAAATATAACATAAATTCTAAATTCAAAACAAAAAATTGAATATGATATTCTTATATCAAATTTCAATATAACATACATAAATATAGTTTAAAAGAAAAGGAAATTGTAAGTTTATAACCTTATTTAATAATGAATTCTACTTTAATTTTAAAATTAAAATATTAACAAAATTATGCAAATAAAAAAATAGAATAATAAATAAATAAATACATAAATAATAAGAAAAATTGCATGGAATCACATGAAAAAAGTAAAGGTTGAGAGTGAGGAGGAAATAAAATATAAAAAATTAAAAATATAGTTTTAGAAAATAGTATAATAATAAAACTATTTTTTTAAAAATAATAGAAATAAAAAAATAAATTAAAATGAAAACATATAAATATAAATATAGAAGAATTTTAAAAAGTTTCATGTAATTACATAGTGTAGTTACATCAATTTTCTTCAATCACACTCAATTTCTCTCTTACCAAGTAATTACTTGGTCTACCAAATATGTCAAAAAGTGTAATTACACCCAATTACACCAAATCACAATTATATTATTACTTTCCAAACATGCCCTAAATAAAACCATAATCCTCAAGTCTTAGGGTGTGTTTGCTATGAAGGAAAATGTTTTCCTAGAAAATGTTTTTTTGGAAAACAAGTTGGTTTCTAACTTATTTTTTCATGTTGGATTGGTGAGTGACAAATATTTTTTAGAAAATATCTTTTATTTTTGGCTAGAGAGTAGAAAATATTTTTTAGAAAAATAGTTTCTGACATGAAAATCAACCCTAGTAATTGACTCGGGATCCGACCCCGACACCTGATGTGGGACCCAACACGACTCTCAACTCAAGATTCGACTTTTAAATTTAGACCCGATCCCGACTTTCGAATCAAAATCTGACCACACTGACTCTAGACCTAACTTTCAAATAATTTAATTTTTTTAAAAATAAATTTTTAAGTTTTTTGGGGAGTGGGGAGGGGGAGGGGGTTTGGAGAGGGGGAGGGGTTAGGGATGGGTGAAAAAAATTAAAATTTCAAAATTTGAAATATTTTTCAAAAAATAAATTAGGCTTGTGGGGTGGGGGGTTGGGGTAGGGGATGAGGTAAAAAAAAGAAAATTTCAAAATTTAAAATATTTTCTGTGTGTGGGGAGGGGACTGGTAGGGAGGGGGGCTGGTAGGGGGACGGGATAGGGGTGTAGTAAAAAAATGAAACTTTTAAAATTTGAAATATTTTTCAAAAAATAAATTTTTAAATTTTTTTGTGGGGTGGGGGGTTTGGGGGAGAGGGAGGGGGTTCAGTGAGGGTTGGTGGGGGGAGGGGCGGGGGTGGGGTAAAAAGAACGAAATTTTTAAATTTTGAAATATTTTTCAGAAAAATAAAGTTTTTGAATTTTTTTTAGAGGGTAGGGTGGTCGAGGTAGGGACGGGATAAAAAATGAAAATTTCAAAATTTGAAATATTTTCAAAATTATATTTTTTATTTTTTCTTAAAAAAGTAAATTTTAATTTTTTTTGTAAGGGTGGTCTTGTTTGGGGTGGGGTAAGAAGAAAACATTTTTGAAAAATATTTTGTTAGTTTTTGAAAAGAAGTCATTTTTCTTAAATTTAAGAAAAATAAGTTGATTTGAAAAACATTTTCTAAAACATTTAAACCAACACCAAACACACTCTTATTGGCTTCTTTTCTTTCGTTTTCTATTCTCAGTCATCTTCGCCACCACTCCCAGACCATCACTTTACCATTGTTTGTTGCCTTTTCTCCGCTAGTTGAAAATTGTCACCACCAGTGGCAGATTCAGAAATTTTATGAAGGAGTTCAAAAAAAATTAAACATGCTAATCAGAAAAAAAATGTGTTTATTCAGATTCGAACCCGCGAGCTGAGACAAGCTAAGGCAAAATATTGAACCCCATTTGCCACTGAGCTAGTCCTTTGGCTTATGCTCAGGGGGTTCAATGTTAAATATATACACATAAATTAAAAATTTTATCTTACATATATAATGTAATTTTTTAACGAAGGGGGTTCGGATGAACCCCCTCAACTACACGTGGGTCCGTCCCTGGTCGCCACCGATCGGCAAGATCTATGTACCTTAAAATTACATGAACCGAATCATCTCCTTCTCCTTTACCAAGATCCTTAACCTAAAGCCTACATAACTCACTCCATCTTCACGAATTTTAGAATATGTAAAATCCTAATTTCTTTATTCTCAAATTTGTGAAGCTGCGCTCATCTCCAACAATGTTTTCAAATGCTTTCACGAGGAGAGGCATGATCAAATCACACATGATGTATCATAATTCTGGTTGAACTACACAAAATTTAACGATTCAACTTAGCCCAAATTTACGGAATATTACAATTTGCTAACATAGAATAATTTTAGTAACATTTACAATATTGCATAGAATAATTTTAGTAACATTTACAATATAGCCTTTTTCAATAAAATTCAATTCGATGAATTATTGTGACGTTCTTAAAAGTTAAAACCCCCACAGAAGACAGAGATATACCAAAGCGAAGAGAATAACACTACAAGACTGAATAATGTATCATTGGACTCGCATGGTCAAACAACAACTCTATACTTTAAGGGGCAATATAAAGCTAATACATGAATAATTTTGGTTATTCATGTATTAATTTTATATCATATTTGGTTTGTAAATAGGATAAAAGTTATTCACTTATTACTTTTATATAATGTTTGGTTGCGTCTTTTGTAATCCTACATAATTAATACTTACATAACTTATGAGGGAATCCATATATAAGTTATGTGAGATAGAAGGTGGAATAAGTTATGTGGTATTAGTTATACATGTATTAAAATAATAAATTACACATTTACCCCTTTTTTGTGCTGATTTCTTAATCATATTCAATACAAATTACTTAATTGCTTTTAGTTATTTTTTATTTATATTATTGTTTTAACAATTGATATATATTTAAATTTTAATGTGTTATTTAGATAGTTATTTATTTTCACGAGTATAATAAATATTAGCTCACTAAACATTTTGAAATTAAGAAATAAGAATTAGCTTACTAATATTTTTTAAAACTCTATATAACTAATTCTTGTACAACTAATACCAACATAATTAAACTCTACTTAACTAATACCTGCATAACTCTAACCGGTAACCAAACGATCCCTAAGTGAATTAGCACAAAACCCACAATTACAAATTCACTTAACCCACAATTACACGCCAAACCCTTTGCCATCGCTAAGAATACCTTAAGTCCATGCCTATTGCATGCAGTGACGGAATTAAAATTTTCATTCAGGGATTAAAAAATAAAAATATAAACGCGTGAACTAGAGTGCAAATACAAACATCAAAGAAAAAAAGTTTTAAGTTATTCTAACGTTTTTTTAAAGTAGTAGTAGTACATCAGCAAATAATTCAATTTTAAAAAATTAGACAGCCTATGCACCCAGCAAGAATCGAACATGCAAATTGGGGATAGTATTCACTATACTAAGTTTGGGAGTCTATTACCACTAGACTATCTCTCCTCTTTGATTTAGATAGTTCAAGTTTAGTATATCTATAAAAATATAGAAAAACAATCCTATATATACTGTGTAATTTTTTGTTGAGAGGGTTCGAATGAACCCATGACACCCACGTAGGTCTGCCCCTGATTGCATGTCATCTAGAAATAGATTAATGATTTGAACTTTATGAATTTTATTTACGAATTTTAGCATAATACATTTGATTTATTGAGTTCAATATCTCGTATTGGCGAATAACATATGTACATCATCTAAGTCAATTTGCTAGCTAAGTTTGAATGAACCCATAACATTAACACTACTTCCAACACTGCTTTAATCTGACAAAAACATTTCTATCACTTTAATGTTAGATTTGATATATTGATGAAAATTTCCTCTGAAAATGTGTATCATCTTTCCATTTAGAAAGTACAAATTGATTTGATTACCGATCCAATTGACTATGTTTTTTGGTAGGGCGATGTCTATTGAAAATGAAATAAGAAAACGGGTGACAAACACATTGAAGCAAACTTTAGATCAGATGATCATTACAACTCTCAAGCAAATTATTCTCTTTGTTTCATACAATATATATATATATATTCTGTTTTAGCTCTTGGAGGAATAAACAAAATCTTGTTTGGGTAAAACTTTCAAACACGTACAAATATTATAATGTTTCTAAGTTGTATTTGCCATTGATTTATAACTTCAATTTGACGTAAAAGTAGAGAGAAAAACAAACATACTAATACATGGCCAAGTATATTGAGAAATAAAAGTGTCATTAAAACTTGCATAATCAGCCAAACTACAAATTTGACTCACATATAAGAATTAGAAAAACATGCAAATTAAACGATAACATATATTTGAAAGAAGAGTAACTAGCGCAATATGCGAAGTTGGTCTTATTTGTATAGAATAATAGTAATATATCATATCGTGAAAGACTTAATCAAGGGTTTTGATTTCCAAGTGCTTCTTTAGCTTGTCCACCAGCAAATGAACCATCACCAATAGGACTAGTACCTACATCACTATCACCGTTAAAACCAAAACCTCCACCGACATTTCCTGACCCGAAACCTCCTCCGCCCATGCTGGACCCAAAACCCGACCCACTTCCAATTTCAGTTCCCGTTCCAGCTCCAGTTCCGAAACCCAATCCATTTCCACTTCCACTTCCACTTCCACTTCCACCTCCACCTCCGAAGCCCAATCCACCACCGTTTGGGCCACCTCCCCCCACAATTCCTCCAAAAGGACCGAATCCTATAACCGGCCCTACACCAAATGCGGGCCTACCAAGCCCGTGACCGCCAAAAAATGGTGGTAAAATTGGGTGACTTATAAACTTCATATGTTCATTTGATTGAGCTTTCATGGAGTTAGGGCTCCTAATTGCGTTTGTCGATAAAACAAGTGTAGAAGCAACAATTAGGAGAACAATATTGGTTGCCATTCTATATAAATGTTAATAGTAATTAGTACTCTAGTAACCAAGCTAAGATGTTTTTGTGATGAGAATTTTGGGTTTGGAAGCTCAAGTTATATAGTAGTAAGTAAGATTAATAATAATGTGAAAGTTAGGTAGGAAGATATTAACTCATGCATGCATTGCACAAGTAGTATAATATTTTGTTTACAAAATAGACCAAACCTTCGTGATCAACCAAACTCTTCCCTTACATCAAATTAATTAAGTAGATCATTCCTTCAAGTGTACATCCATCTTTATCTTCTTGTACTAGCTACTTTCTTCTTTTAATATTTTTAATTTCGGTATTTAATTATATTTTCGGTTATTCGTAGAAACATGATCATGAAGATTCATGAAAATAATAATATACCCACCATGATCATGCTTTAACTTTTTTTTTTTTTGGTACACATGCTTTAACTATTGTCGGAACAAGTGGAACTTCGAAGTTGATAATCTAACACACAAGTAGGGTTTTTACGGAAATCAAATTGAATCAAATCAAAGTTGTGTTTGATTCGGTTTATAATGGACGTTTTTAATTTTAAAAATCAATAATATTTAATTTGGTTTTAATATTAACAGAAAAGAATATCCAAAAAATCAGAACCAATTCCAACTATCTCTCCAAATATTATGTGTTTTTTTTTTACAGAGTATAAAATAATGTGCTGCACATTAATCTGTTTTATAAAATAATGTGCTACACATTAATCTGTTTACTCTTGATTCTTAATCAGGTGTTTGATTTTGTAGTAATTAATCTAATTTTTTGCCTTTACTTTGTAGTCTTCATTTCGCTACTTTCAAGATTTTTTTTCATGTTCAAAATAACCTGTCTTTGAGTCCCTTATTCATACTTGTTTGATTCAATTATCATTAAGACATAATTGGTAGATCACAACTCTTTAATATTTTGCCAATAAAATAAAATAAAATAAAATATTGTAAGAAGTTTTAGATATTATGTTCCTTGAAAATGCGTAAATTCTTGGACAATGCATACGATTTTATCAAATAAGCTATATATAATCAGCCTAACATGTGCTTCGGAAGTATGTTGTCATATATTTTCAAAACAAACGACAAAAATGAATTAACAGAAAAAATAACAAAAATCAAATCAATAAAAATCAACTTAATTAATCTGATTTGATTCCAACATTCGAACAATCAATTTAATAAACTTGATTTTCTTTTAGAGAAAATCAACTCAAACAGAGCCATAAACACTCTACACACCAGGAAAATCTAAATGAAAATTATATTACATATAACAAAAGACAACTACAAGGGAGCAAGTGTCTAAGACAACATATTACTACACATGTCTACTACGTTAGAAACTATAGATACACTAGGAGTAGTTAGTATATTTAAGTTCTAAAGATACAAAATGTTATTTCTATCCAAAACAAGTGAATAGATGTTTAAGGTAGTTGTCGTTGAGGTTCTATATTCCTAATAGAATTGCCTTCCTCTGCGTCCGGTGATATTTCTTGCGTTAACATGCGCTGATGAAGTTTCCTCACACTATCATCATACAAGACAACCAAAATATGTGGTGGTGGTAGTGGTCATCCTACCAACACTTTTTAGAGCTGCTTGAGGTGCTAGCTTGTCTACTAGTTAATTTTGTTCCATGTAAATATGATGATGAGTCGTGTGAATCCATCACTAGTTAAGGGATAAGGTCGCGGCTCAACATATTCGGAGGTCTAAAGCAAAATTTTAATTAGAAGCCTAAATTCTAAATAAACTTCATATGTATTTATTTAAATTTTATTTTTTTCTTACTTAGATGCAAATTACTACTTAATATTTTTTTATGATTTCTTCGAATACCTTTTTTTTTTCAATTGTTAGTTTTAGGTAAGATTTTATCAATTAATCGTTGAATTTTTTTCACCGAAGCAATCATTATATGAATTGTTAACATAAAGAAAAGAGTTAGAACTATAATATCTAATTCAAAAAGTTAATAACTTGATATACCTCACTTAATATGTATGTTGTAATGCTTAAAAAATTAAGAAATATAATAAAGAATTTGTAATTCACTTTGTCCAACACTTTTCAACTATTGATTCATATTTTTTGACAAAGTATTAGTGCAACTCATAAAAATTTGGAGAAGAATACAAAAGGAGTTAAAAAGAATAAAATACTATGAATGTTAGCGGAGAAAATGTAAAAAGGCAAAAAAACATTGTCTTAATTTCATCTATTTGAATGATGTTAAAAATAATAAAATAATATAATTTTTTAAAATTTATTTTATCAAAAATAATCACTTTTTCTAAAAAATAATAATTAACGCATAATTTATTATTGATAAAAATTTGAGGCCCCTAAGGCAAATGCCTTATTTTTTAAAGGCTAGAGCCGGCCCTGATGTCCTTGACTAATAAATAACTAAGAACAAAAGGTGACAAACTACTCAGCAAAAAGTAAAGCAAACACATGATGTTTACTTGGAAACTTCTTGTTCAAGGAAGAAAAAAATCACGACCTATCACGTACGATTTCACTAGAAACTCCACTAAAAAATGAGAAATATTTCAGATTACAAAACTCTTGTAACTTAGGAATTAAACTCTTAATCCCTTCTCCCTTGTAACAACTCTATCACAAGACATACAAGGCAATAAATGTATTGCCCTCACATTCCACCAACTAGCTCTAGTTGATACAGACTCAAAACAACAACAACAATACAACATGTCTAACCAACCAAGAACTCGAATCTATTAAGATAAGAGACAATGAGATATCTACACAAGCTTCAAAAGAATAATAGGTTTAAAATGTTAGAACAAGAAACAAGACCTAACAATAAGGAACTAAAGGACAACTTCGGTTGATAAGAGCAGTTCCCTTGTATTAGAGGTCTTCACTTTCTGAAAGTTGAGACAATTTATATGTTGAGACAAGAGCAATATTTTCAGTATTTCAAATAGATTTTTCTCTTATTGTCAAGTCCTCTTATTAATGAGAGAGAGAGACAAAGGGCAAAACCTTAAACTCTTTTCATTGGTCGAGAATCAAAAGAACATTGTTGTCCTGCTGCTACACTACCCTGTCACCTTGCTGCATTGTACAAACATGGTACACTTTACAACTCTTCCGGATTTGACTTTGCGTAAGATAATTGGAGGTACCAGGTCCTTTCATTAGGTTTTTCAATCATCAAAATCAAGTTTAAAACATTATAACATTTCTCCCCTCCCTTTTTTATGAAGACAAACTATGTGATCATTAATTCGGCAGCCAATGGGCAGGTTCCACATTTCCTCTGTCATAAAGTTCCCCATGTATCCCTTATCCTCCACAAAACTTTCCCCCTTTCCACATCATTAAAAAGAGTGAGCAGTAAACTGAGCATAACTGTAAAGTAATAATGTTAACTCATGGCTACTAAGGAACACAACATGACCAAATCAAACAAAGAGAATATTTCTATTTCTGCTCATAACTACTATAATATGGAGTTTTCTCTTTTCCCTAAAGCAAGAAGGATATGACAAAGTATTGATCTTAGATTTTCTATTTAATAATAGCAAATTAATTAGATATCAATGTACTATTGTTGTTAATCTTTGAAGTGGACTCGTAATGACTCTCTAGGTCATTTTCTTCTTATCAATATTTTTCATTATTTAGAGCTTTTCTATAGCAATTCCAAGTCATTTATGAATTTCTAGGACTGACAGTTTGATCACCCGATCATTCATTTGGTTTTTTATGCAAGTTTATTTATTTTGGAGCTTTTGAAGTTTGAACGTTTGACTTCGGTCAAAACTTTAGATAAATAACCTCATAATGCAATTTTGATGGTTCCATTAGCTCAGGAACATCGAGTTTGATTTAGAAAGATCCTTGATTTGGGTCCTAAGGCTTTCAGGCTCATTTTGAGCTACCATGTGGCTTATGACTAAAATGGAGCCTTGAGTGTGGGTTCTACTTTTTGTCAATATGACCTCTGATGGAAGTTTCGACATCTCCATTAAGTTTAGAATATCAAATTTGGCTGGGTAACACTATTTGTTTATATGCACGGAGTTTCAAATGAATCTTGAGCCCTCGTCGGGGCATTTTGCCAATTTAAATTTGAGATGGTGCAGCCTTTGCTGGTGCACCCAAATTTTTCTTCATGTCCGCGAGCTTTAATCCATGTTTGCGATGGCCAATAAAATTGGTCTTTGCGATCGCAGGCTTGGATGCTTATTCGTGAGGACCATTCTATTTGGTTTTCATTGTCACGGGCGTAGACCTACATGATTAAAATTAAGGATTTATGGACCCACTCAAGAATTGACCATCAAGATCGGGACCTCTAGGTCTATTGATCGAGATGAGTAAGTGGGTGCCAGTATATCAGTTCAATCCCATTTTAGCAACTCATTTTCAAATGTTTCCATCCATAAGTTAGTTTACTGAGCTCGAATTGAAGTAAAAATCATTGCTTAGTATTTGGAATAGCTAGGAGTGTATGTTGGGACATTGATAGGATCATTGTTGAAGCGTTAAATTCGTAAGTTCCCTTCGATTTCCTCTATTTTATCCCTTTGATTGTGAATTCTCAAGTATGGTGCATGAGTTATTTTGACTCAATTTAAAGATTAGATTGTGCCTATTTCTGGAGGACAAGTCCCTTGAGCTGATTGGGATTTATTTGATGGTACCAATTTTAGGAGTCCTTGTGCGGGTTTCACAATGCCATTTTGGCTCGTTTTAGACCCATTTTCAATTATCGTATTTTGGGTGTCAAAATGATCGTATTGACGTTGAGATCATTAATTTGATAAGAGTAAAGCTCCAATTTAATAGACATTAGAGTGCGTATGATTGACATCGAGGAAGGCTATGAATTACCAACCTTAGCCTTTGATTGTATAGTATTTATATGATATTTTGCTAGTTTTGTGAGGATCTTTTGTATGATTTCCATTTAAATAATCGCATCCTTACCTTAGTCTATTTTTGGGTATTTTTGAGGAAATAAACATGTATTTACCATGTCTGTGATGCCTTTATATTTGTGCTAAGCTGTATACCTATTGTATTATTATTACAGTTGTTCTTGACCCTAGCCTAGACTTAGGCTACTGATTACCGTAAAATTTCTATTTAGAGCCGTTATGCCTTAAAAAGTCCTCCAATATCGGTTCGAACGGTTCTAGTTCTCTGAAGACTAGTGTCGTATACTTGGATTCGATATTGTGAAACCCCTTAGCTCGATGATAACTCTTCCCTTATTAGATTACTATGCATAATATCCTTGTGTCATGGCCTCGGTGTTGTTCAATCGTGAATTTAGGATTAGGCTTGGGTTTTGGGCTAGGAATGAGCTATTTATGTGTAAGACCCTGTGCTATTCTAACTTAGATCGATAATCTGAGAAAAAAGAATTATCAGGGGTTCATGGGCACACTCTACGACCCGTGGAGTGTTCCAGGAGTCGTAGAGAGGCTCATAGTAACCCCCCAACACTTGGGTGAAATTTTGAGTTGGTGATCCTTTCACAATGGCCTCTACGACCCGTAGAGTGTTCTTTGGACCATAGAGATCATTCATAAAAAGGCCCTAATGCCCACTCTTCAATTCCCTTTCTACGATCCAGTGTTATGAGTCTTCAAGCGCCTTACGACCCATAGGATCAATCGTAGAGACAAATGGCACATTCCAGTAGCTACTGAAATGTGCATTTAGGTCCCACGAATGGGTCTACGACCGATGAAGATTTGTATGAATCGTCAAGGGGTTCGTAGACCCCAAGGCCAATTCTATCAGTGCACCTTCCATGATGTACTTTCATGACCAGTAGAAGGGTCTACAGGATGTATAAGGACCCATATACCGAACCTCCAAGAATCCCATCCCAGTAGCCCTTTTTACGGACACCTTCACGAGATGTGAAGAGTTGTAAGATTCGTGAAAAGGCACTTGTAGACGACTCTTCCTAGATTTAATAAGGGGTATTTGACTCTTTTTCCACCCTTTACCAAACTAAAATCAAAACATTTTGGGACTAAAATTAACCCCTTATCTGTAACCAATGAGGTGTTTCTCTTATTAACTCTTAGAATATTTTGAGAGCAAGGATGGGAGAGAAGAGCAGAAGCTAGGGTTCAAGCGTTTCAGCCAATTTCTTCAAGTTTCGTCTAGATCATTGATTTTCCAATTATGTAAGGCTAACCACAATGTTGGACTCTCTACATCTCATTCAGTTAAGTTGAGTTTTTGAGTTTGAGTTCCAATTCCGATATATTGAGTTCATGAGTTATTTGTTTAATTCCTTATTAAGTTCTTGTATATATTTAAGTATACTACAATGATTTTCATGAGTTGAGTTCTTGAGATATTTCTTTGTGTTTGCATTCACATGAATCATAGTTGAGTATTTGCATTATTTGTTTTGATACATTGTTTTTAGTTTAAAGAATGATATAATTCATCTTTTAATTGAGGAGAGTTTGAACATGAGTTGAGTTTTAAGAAGTCTCTTAGTTTCTATTTTAGCATGAGTATTAGTGAGTCTAAATGAATTGACTATTAATGTATTAAATATCTATTTCGAGATTGAGTTGAGAAGTTAAGCTAAGTTTTTAAATGCATTCATTGAGTTGAGATTATATCTATTTTAAAGAGAAGAGATGAGTTGAGAAGAGTTGAGTTTTGAGTAAAGTCCAATAAAACTAAATGAGTTAATTGAGTACATATACTCACTTGAGATATGAGCACAATAAATATATTTTAGAAAAAGTATTGAGCACCGATTTGGGTAATAGTATAAAATAACTCAAATCCCATAAACTACATAGCCAGCGTAGGAGGATCGTGCCGTTCATTTGGGCTACTCCTCATAGTCCCAAAAGAGAACTTTTATTGGATCCATGAGATGAGTTTCATCCCTTATCCTAGCGAGGTATTATATAGTTGTGGCAATGACAACAATTCGTTATATCATCACGTAGCTCATAAGTGATGGTTGTCGGTTAGAGAAACTCCTCAAAGAGTATAATACTATTTTTATATTGAGTTACATTAAACATCTATATTATGTAAAGCATTGTCTATTTCATATATTGCATGCTTCATTGAGTTAAGTTGAGTATCTTTGAGTAAGTTTCTTTTAAGCTATTTTACATACCATACATTCCATGTACTGACGCCATTTGGCATTGCATCATTTTATGACACATACATAGGTGATAAAGATTCTCAACAAGCGCATCATTGAAGATAGATTTCCATCCAACATTTGGTGAGACCTCCTTATATTCAGAGTCTCTCTTGAGTTTTTATTTTCAATCTTTTCATTACTAACATATTTGGGGTAGCCGTGGGCTTGTCCCGTTACCTATTTCAGAGTCAGTTGTAGAGGTTTCATTTACTAGACATATATAGAATTGAGCTATTCAGTTTCATCTTTCGAGTTCATGTTTTGCAAGCCTTGAGATTTATTATATCCATATTATATTTTGAGACTTTACTATGAGAACTGCATTTTTATAAATTTGCATGCCCATCATGCGTTATATTTTATGAGTTAAGTCTTCCTTTTAGTGAGTTAGCCAGGAAAAGTGTTTACTTAGGAAACAACAATGGTTTCTGAATGCTAACCACGCCTAGGGTGTACACTCAAGGCATGACAAACTTAGTATCAGAGCCCAGAGTTCAAGAGTCCTAGGATGTTTGTGAAGCCGAGTCTAGTAGAGTCTTTCTTATCGGTGTGAATCATCCCACATATATAATAAAGAAGCTACATGATCGTAGAAATTGTTTCACTTCAATCATACTCCAGTTCGTGCTATAGATTTTAACTCTATGAAGTCTTCTTCTAATTCGCGCATTTCATGATTTCAGATCATGCCTTCAAATATACTTTAAGCCAGAGGAACATCGCTGAGAATGAGATCCTACAACCATCCTGAATATAGGTCCAGAACCAAGCTCGATAGTTGAGAATGAGAATGAGAATGGGACTCAAGAGGTTCCACAGACTGCTCAATCGGCTATGACTTCTGAGGATAAATTCAGAGGAGAAATTTTTATGCTCACACAATTGATGACTGCTCAGTTTGGTCATTAGGGTACTCCAGTGCCTACCTCTAGTTCTCAAGAGCCATCTACTACTAATAGAATTAGAGATTTTTTGCGGATGAACCCACCCCTCTTCATTGGGTCCAGAGTTGTGGAGTATCCTCAAAACTTTATTGATGACATGTGGAAGATCCTGAAGACAATGGAGTTGGACTTGTTTCCTATCAGCCGAAGGATGTTGCTAATGTTTGGTACAACCAATGGGAAGAAATCCATGGTGAGGATGCTGAGCCTGCAATCTGGGCTGAGTTTGAAACCACATTTCTAGACCACTTCTTTCCGTAAGAGCTGAGGGAAGCAAAAGTTGAGGAGTTTTTTTTTTAATTTGAAGCAAGAGGGGATGAGTGTAACAGAGTACAACCTCAAGTTCATTTAGCTATCCAGGTATGCTTCAGAGATGGTTCCAGATATGAGAGCAAAAATGAGGAAGTTTGTTTCTGGCCTAGGCATGCATATGAAGAAGGAGTGTTAGTCAACCTTGTTGATCTCAAATATAGACACCTCTAGACTTATGGTGTATGCTCAGCAAGTTGAGGAGAACAAGAGGAAGGATAGAGAGGAGCACCAGAGAAAGAAAGCTAAGTCTGCAGGTAATGAGTCTAACCATAAAAAAGGTGGTGAAACCATTCTTTTTTTCAGAAGAGGTCTTCTGGTTATGTACCTTCATTAACGAGTGCACCTGCAACTAACAACAAGAATGACCAGAGATCTCAAGGTAATCAGAACTTCAGAGCCCAAGGCTCATAGTCTTATGGGAGTATGGTACAAAGTTCTTCATGCAAGCCATCTTGTGGCAAATGTGGTAGACTTCACTCGGGAGAATGTCGTGATGACACTAATGGTTGCTACAAGTGTCACCAAGTGGGTCACTTTGTAAGAGATTGCTCGTCTGACAGGTAGAGTAATGGGGGCAATAAAGACAATCTTCTTCAGTAGCACCACCAAATAGAGGTAATCATAGAGGTTCTACTTTGGGTGCAGACAAAGGCTCAAATTGTTTGTATGCTATGGCTAGTCTCTAAGACCAAGAGAATTCATAAGATGTTGTCACTTGTATGCTTCAAGTATTTTCTCATGATGTTTATGCATTACTTGATCTAGGTGCTACCTTATCTTTTTTGACTCTTTATGTAGGCATTAAGTTTGAGATCCTTGTCGAACAACTATTAGAGACATTCAGTGTTTCCACTCCTGTTGGTGAGTTTATTCTAGCTAAAAGAGTCTATCGAGATGATTTTTTCTATTTATCATAAAGATACTTTTGTAGACTTAGTGAGTTAGACATAGTTGATTTCGATGACATCCTTGGCATGAATTGGATTCATGCTTGTTATGCCTCAGTCAATTGTAGAATCTGAGTTGTCAGATTTCAGTTCCTAAATGAGCTTATCATAGAATGGAAGGGTAGTTCATCAATGCCTAAAGATTGATTCATCTCATACCTTAAGGCTAAAAAGTTGGTTTCTAAGGAGTGTATCTACCACATTTTCAGAGTTAGATATGATATTGTGGATACACCATCCCTTCAGTCAGTTTCAGTTGTGAGTGAGTTTCTTAAAGTCTTTCCTGAGGATTTACTTGGAGTCCCTCCCAATAGGGAAATAGACTTCGGAATAGACGTTCTTCCCGATACTTAGCATATCTCTATTCCACCATATAAAATGTCTCCCGCAAATTTAAAAGAGTTATAGGAGAAGTTGAGAGATATACTAGATAAGGAACTCATTAGGCCGAGTGTCTCACCATAGGGCACTCCTATCCTATTCGTGCGAAAGAAAGATGGAACCCTCTGATCCGCATAGCTCTTCTTCCTACTCTAGGTAGTATAGGGTCTCTCTTGGATCACCCGAATACTATCCATAGAATCATGCAACATGTCAGTTACCCATGGCCTAACCTCAAAAACATCAAACTATCCTATTAGAGATCGACATCTCCTTCAATATAATGCCTGAATGCAACAGTCTGAATGATTGAATGATAGATATTATTATACGTGAACTCTATCAAAGCCAAGAATTGATCTTACTGACCTCCGAAATCAATCACACAGGCCCTAAGCATGTCCTTTAAGACTTGAATAGTCCTTTCAGACTTACCATCATTCCGTGGATGGAAAATTATGCTGAGCTCAACTCTAGTACCCAAATCCCGCTGAATAGACCTCCAAAAGCACGAAGTCAACTGAGTATCACGACCTGAAATGATGGATATTGGAACTCCATACAAATAGACAATCTCTCGAATGTAGGTCCAAACCAACCTCTTTGAACTGTAGGAGTTTGAATTGATAGAAAGTGAGCAGACTTGGTCAATCGATTCATAATGACCCAGCTAACATCAAACCTTTGAAAAATATATGGCAATCCTACCACAAAATCCATAGCTATCTGTTCCCACTTCCACTCTGGAATGGGTAGCCGCTGTGTCAAACCACCTTGCCTCTGATGCTTGCACTTCACCTGCTGATAGTTCAAGTACCTAGCCACAAACACCGCAATGTCCCTCTTCATCCCACACCACTAGTAATGCTACTAAAGAATCTACCCTTTGGATCTAAAGACACCTTTCTAACCTCACCGCTAAGCACCCTATCTCGATTCACCCTCAACCTTAGATCATCAAACTACTTTGTTCGAATATGCTCCATCAAAGAAAATGTGGCCTTCACACAAGCAAGAAGCCTGCCCAACTCATAAATATCAAGTCAAACCATCCAGTTAGATAAGGACTGAATATTCAAAGCCAAATGTCACTTTTTTACGACTATGAAAGCCAAACTCCCCATAATCACCGCCTTCCAGCTCAAGGCATCTGCTGCTACACTTACCTTGCTTGGGTGATAGAGGATCCTTAGATCATAGTCTTTCAATAACTTCAACTTTTTACGTTGTCTCAGATTAAGGTCCTTCTGGCTAAAAATGTACTAAAGACTATATTAATCGTGGAACACCTCAAAATGAACTCCATATAAGTAGTACTTGAAATCTTTAACGTGAAGACGTCCGCCGCTAACTCCAACTTCTGAGTGGGGTAGTTCTTCTAGTGAATCTTCAACTTCCTAGAAGCATATGCAATTATTCTTCCCTACTGCATAACATACAACCGAAGCTGATACCAGAGGCATTACAGTAGACCGTAAACCCATGGTCCTCAACAGAAAGAGTCATAATCAGAATTAGAGCTGAAGTCAACAAGGTCTTGAGCTTCAGAAATCTTGCCTCACACTCATCAGACTTGGAAAAAGACATCCTTTTGAGTTACTCAAGTCAAAGGTGCTGCAATTGAAGAAAAAAACTCTATAAACCGCTTATAGTAGCCTGCTAAACCGATGAAACTATGAACCTCGGTGGGAGAATTAGGCCTAGCCCAATCACGAACTGTGGCAATCTTTACTGGATACACCATAATCCCATACTTAGACACCAAATATCCCAAGAATACCACAGACTCAATCCAAAACTCACACTTAGTGAATTTGGCATACAATTGTTGATCTCGCTAGGTCTGGAGCACAACCCTCAGATGCTAATCATGCTGTTACCTATCCTAGAGTAGACTAGAATGTCATAAATGAACATTATCACAAATGAGTCTAAGTAGGGCCTGAACACATGTTTCATCAACTCCATCAACGCCATGGGGGTGTTACTCAAACTAAAAGACATGAGTAGGAACTCATAATGTTCACATCAAGTCCTAAAAGCAATCTTTGAATGTCCACCATACTAATCCTTAACTAGTGGTAGCCCGACCTCAAGTCTATCTTAAAGAATACAACTGTACCCTGAAGCTGGTCAAACTAGTCATTAATACACAACATGAGATACCAGTTTTGATAGTTACCTTGTTCAACTGCTTGTAGTCAATGCACTTACACAAAGTACTCTCCTTTTTCTTCACGAAATGACAGAAAAACCCCATGGAGACACACTAGGTTTAGTGAAACCCTTACTCTTGAGGTCTTGGAGTTGTTCTTCAAGCTCCCTCAACTTAGTTGGAGCCATCCAATGAGGCAGAATAGAAACTATCCGCATGCCCGACTCAACATTAATGTCGAAGTCAATATCACAGTCAGGAGAAAGACCAGGTAGGTCAGTAGAAAACTTGTCAGAAAACTCTCTAACCATAAGAACTGATTCAAGATAAAGAGTGTTGGCACTAGTATCACAAACATAAGAAAAATAGTCTAGACACCACTTTCCTACCAACCATTGCGTACTTAGAAATAAGATCACACCCCTAGGCATATGGCTATCGGTACCATCCACACAATCGGAGGGATACTAGGCATGCACAAAGTAACAGCCTTGGAAAATCAATCCAAGACCATATGATGAGGAGATAACCAATCCATGCCTAATATCAGGTCGAAATATACCATATCTAAAATAATAAGTCTACCGTAGTATCATACCCCAAGATGGACACCACACAAGATCGATACACTCGATCCACTACTAAAAACTCACCTACGGGGGTAGCTACACACATAGGCACATGCAATGGATAAAATAACATATCCAAATGCATAGCATAATAGGTAGACTCATATGAATAAGTGGACCTCAAATCAAAGAAAGCATAAGTAGGATAATGAGAGACGGAGACCATACCTGTTATGACATCATCTGAATCCTCTGCTTCTGGCCTACCTGAAAAAGCATACATATGGCCGCGTCACCCTTGACCATCCAACCAGCTTGACTGAGGACCACCCTAACTGACTGAGGACCACCTTTACTAATGAACTAGAGCCTTGAGGGCTTGAACTTGTGGACCCTCCTAACCTTGTTTCCTAAGGAGGTGACCCATACAAAAATCTCTGACAAAGTGCCCTTACTCACCACACTCGCAACAACCCATGCTAGAAGTAATATGCTGGAATAGCTTGACTTGAACAACATGGACACCACGTCCAGAATACCCCAAATATGAACCCTGGGAAGTGTGACCCAAAGCCCAGCTGCCCTAAAAACTAACACCCACTGAACCACCATCTGTAAGTTATAGAGCCGTCTGAATCAGCCTACTAGGCTAAAACTATTGTGGATAAATCCGGCCAAGAAAACCACTACCTAGGACTAAGACCCACCAAAACCACCCTTATGGTGGGGCCTCTTATCACTGCCTTCATAGTTCTCGCGACGTATCCTCTCAATGGTTCGCGCATGATCAACTATCTGAAGAAACGAACAACTTGACACCACCATCTTCTCTGTAGCCAACAAAAATGCCAACCCTCTGAAAAATTTGTGCACCCTCTCCTACTTGTCGGCATAAGCATAACTGCATGCCTAACTAGCTCATGGAATTGTGTCTCATACTTTGAAATTAACATCGATCCCTATACCAGGTTAGTAAACTCATCCTGTAACCGCTCCCTCAAGATGCTAGGTACATACTTCTTTAAGAAAGCCTTGGAGAACTGAGTCCATGTCAATGGAGGGGACTCGCCTGGCTACACTCAAGATAAGACCTCTACCACTACTTCACTGACCCATCTATCTGGAAAGCAGTGTAATTGACCCCGTGCGGCTCAACCAATTGAAGTTTATGCAACCTCTCCTAGAACCCAAGAAAGAAACTCGTGGGCATCCTCACCTATCGCATTTGAGAACCTAGGAGGACCCAACTTGATAAACTTCCCAACATCTTCTGCTCCTCAGAAGTCATAACCGACCTAACTTCCATAGGATAAAAAAAATGTCGGGACTGACTAAATCACTAATTGAGAAGTTGCAGTAGTAGGCTGCGCCCCTAATACCTGAATAACTTATGCCCCTACCTAGGTTAAAGTCTGATCCTCATTCTCACCCAAGGGCTAGCTAAATTACTAGGCAAGGACCCACCTGGGACATACCCTCTATGAAACTGAGGATCCTAGCCAGAGTGTCCTGTAGAACTGGCGTGGCGATGAATCCTGGTGGAGACTGGGCTGGACCGACACCATCCGACCCATGCTGGTCCTGTTCTGGCTCTATAAAGGGCTCTAGTGATAGTGCCCGCTCCTCATCCCAAATAGGCAAGCCTAAACCCAAAGAAGAAGACATGATATACTTAAAATAAAAAGTGAATGCTTAAATAGAGATGTACAAAATAGGCCCTAATATATATATATATATATATATATATATATAGTACGATACAAAATGTACAAAACAGGCTGAAAAGTAATCGAGAAAGATGAACTATATAAGAGAATCCAAACCCGGACTTGGTGTCATTGGTATAAGAGTATCTAAGTACAGAAAGGCTGTATACATCAAGTCTGTCTAATCAAAACTCAAAATATATAGACAGATACAAAAGAAGGAAATCAGCACATCTCTTGACGCCAGGAGCTCACCATAATCCAAGTTTGTGATAGCCAAGAGAGATTTGATGCTCAGTGAGGGTGGCTCTTACTATGAGCTGCATCAGAGAAAGATGCACAACTGTAGTATGAGTTCCAAAATATGGGGTACCCAGTAGGCATCATAGGTCGAACGAGCTCAGAAAGATCACATATATAAAAGAGAGGTAAACGAAAACCAAACTCTGAAGGTAATGAAACCATTCCAAAAATCAAGCATGAAGCAGCTGAAGATAAGACAATCACAAGCACAGATAAGGCAAGATGATGCAATGCAACACCACTAATGCATAAGGTAAAAAGTTTTGAAATTAGCTCGCTGACCATCCTATGGACTCCCTAAGACGACTACGGAACACGCCTCAGCTCAACTATAGATGCAATAATAGTAAGACCTAGAATTTAGTCTATGGGACGTCAGAGCTTATCAACATATGCAGTGTGCAAAAGGGCAACCCGAGATTTATTCCATAGCCCGCAACATCAAGTAAAATAGTACCTTTTCTCATAAAAAGCCACATTTCCTCAAAAATAGTAAAACTCCCTTCAAAAATAAGTTCTTTAAGTTAAAAACGATATCTCGCTCCCACAGAGCTCACTAGTAAAAAGTCCAAGTAAAACCATTTAAGTACCACGAATATAACATTTCTCAGATTTTTCAAAGTATAAACGTACCTAATGCAGATACCATTGCTCATGTATACATATCCAATACAATCAACTTAATCACCAATGGTCACATCACATAACAACCTAGGCAACACCCAATAATAGTGCAAACTTACTAAATTCTAACTCCAGGTAGTCCAAGTCCAAGGCCTCAAGCCCAAAACAATACAATCAATAAATTCATAATACTCAGAAATAACCAAATGACACACAACCCCCAAATCAAGCCAACAAGATGAATCTAAGTTTCATGCCACCCTACTAGTACTTCTAAGGATTCTATAACGATAACCAAAGGTAAGGATCAACCTAAACTAAGGCTTCTCAACTAAACACTAATCTAAATAACCCAAAAATGGAAATATATTCTAAGGATCATGCAAGCCTAAAGTCCAATCCTAAACCCTTCCTAACGATCAATACATATATAATCTCGCTAAACCAAGTCTAAAAGAGAAAAATCATAACCTACCTCAAGGCCAAAATTACACCCGTTCCTCTATTCCGGAGCTTTTCCCGAATTAAGGGATCTGAATGACGCCACACCATCAAATTAGCAAAGAGAAAATTAAAACAAGATAAACAATATCCATATTGCAATAAACAAGAACATACCTAAAAATTGGGTCAAAATAGGACATTGGGACCTTCATCCAGAGTCACAAAATTGACTTTGTCACAAGGTCCAAATTAGATTAAGAAACTTGTTCCCAAAATGAGCACAATCTGAGCCTCGAATGAGGCAAAATAGTACCACCAAATTCATAGCTCAAGAGGGTCAAAAAAGGGAGATTTAAGAGATAAATAGGACAAAACTTACATGTTTAATGGAATGATTATCGACCTTGTGACATGCCCGCAAAATCTCCCAACCTAACCTAGCAATTACCACTGAAAATTTCCAAAAATAGAGCTCCCCAAATCGCCTAGGACTTAATTCTTTTTGTGAAATGCATGTTGAGTTCGTGAAGTCACTATTATAACTAAACATATTTGTTGATCGCGATCACGGGATCCTAGGGTCGCGATTACCATTCATTAAAGTGGACTAGGTTTACTTGACCACCCTAGGCAATCACATGGGTCAACATCGCGATCGCATTGAGCCAGCAAGCTGGTCTTCGCGATTGTGTGGTCTCATGCTGCAATCGCATTGACCAAACAAGCTAGTCTTTACGATCGCGTGGTCCCGCTTTGCGGTCACGAAGAGCAAGTGTTGGTGCATCATCACCAGCTTCATCAGTTCATTAAAGAGTTGGAAAAAAGCCCGACGGAGTTTCAGGATTTATTCAGAACCCCGTGAATGCAAATGAACTATGCTACCTTACCAAATTAGTATTTCAGACTCAACGAAATTCACGAAACAACTAACGGAGGTCATATCGATGGGATGTTGACTATAGTCAACACTACACAATGCTAACAGACAAGCAAAATGCCAAACACCCCAAAATTCACCTGATAAACTTGGGATCCAAGTCATTCTAGACCAAATTCGGTGTTACAGAGCTAACCATGTTGACATAGTTTTCATCCGAGCATCGTTTTCAAGAATTTTGACCAAAGTCAAACTTAGCTAAACTTTCAAAACTAAAATGCTTAATGGATCAAACTCACACCGAAAGCCTCAAGACCAAATCAACCACGCTACTAGCCCAAAATGGACCTTTCAAAGCTAATAGAACTAATAGAATTCTCATACGACCTTCGATTTTTTGGATGTTGACCAAAGTCAACTCTTTCAATTTAAAAGCTCCCAAAAAGAGAAAAACTTATAAAACTAAGTCCTGGCCACCTCGAGAAGCATGCCACCCATTCCAACATTTACAAACACTGCATAGGAGCTACGAGAAGGGGTAAAGTTATAATTTTACACTAAAATATAAAAATGACCACGAGGGTCAATACATTTTTATAGTTTGATCTTTTAATTATTTTTTTTCATACTTTGTAATCTTTTTCAAAAGATGAAAGTTGCCGAAATGAGAATGTTGAGATGGATGTGTGGGCATATCAGGAGCGACATGATTAGAAATGAGGCTATTCGGGACAAGGTAGGAGTGACTTCGGTGGAAGACAAGATGCGAGAAATGCAACTGAGATGGTTTGGGTATGTGAAGAGGAGAGACACAGATGCCCCAGTGCGGAGGTGTGAGATGTTGGCCATGGATGGTTTCAGAAGAGGTAAGGGTAGGCCGAAAAAATATTGGGGAGATGTGATTAGATAGGACATGGCGCAATTACTGCTTATTGAGGACATGAACTTGGATAGGAGGTGTGGAGGATCCACATTAGGGTAGAAGGCTAGTACATAGCCTCGTTATTCTTTCTTATTAGTAGTCGCATTAGCGCACTATAATTTCTTGTACTCTGATTTCTGTTATTATCTATTACTTTCTGTACTTTGATTACCCTATTTTATCTGTGTCGCTTTCGTTATTTCCTTTCTCATATCGCTTTGAACTTCTTAGCTGTATCTGACCTCTTTTTATGCTTTTATTGAGCCGAGGGTCTTTCGGAAACATCCGTCCTACCTTGGTAGGAGTAAGGTCTGCGTACACTTGACCCTTTCCAGACCCCACGTTGTGGGATTTCACTGAATTGTTATTGTTGTTGTATACTTTGTAATCTTTATATGGGTTGACAAAGACACAAATATTTAATTAAAGGATATAACAATTTTATGGTTAGCATTGCCCATATTCCTATTCAATAGTATCAACCTTCTTTTAAAGTTTACATCTTCCATAGGATTTTGTGATAAAAGAAAACACGATATCACTAATATTTGGACCCTTAATCCCATCGATCCCTTATTCACATCGACCCTTATATTTCTCTATTTCGCAAAGTGCGTTGTCAACTTATTATACATATATTTAGTTCACAGAAAGGAAGAGTTTAGGAAGAAAATTTATACTTTATGCCTTCGCATACTTGCTTAAAGGTGAAGTAATAATTTCAAAATGTACCTAATGATGCATGCGGTCATTGATCGTTTTCAAACATGACAGGCGTCAAGTGCAATTATAACAATAATATTATATTTACATTGCATTTAAATGGTTTTTTTTTTTATATATATATATATATATATATATATATATATATAAATAAATAAATTGAGTATTGATACTCGTTCATTAATTTGTTGCTTATATTTGAAGTCGTCGTCATTTTTTAAAATATAGAATTCCCAAACTTTAAATCCTAATTCTGCCTTTGTCCTCGACCAATAACATAATAATGTCAAAGTGCAATAAGATTCAATCATAATTCTTTAAAATATCATCACTTTATAATTATTGGCATAAATAAATTAATTTTTAACAAGATATATGAAGTGTCATCATTTTTGTGGTTGAACATTTTTTTTCTTCTTCTTCTTAATAACCTCTGTTACAAAGTTACTAGCAGTATCAATAACGTACGGTAGGAAATATACCAAGCCTGAGTGTTAAAATTATACACCGCATATCAATAGTTATTCTCCATTTTAAAATACAAACAAATGCTTACCATTATATGAATAATCTTAATATACTTAATTACCATAGTCATGTGAATAAGCAGAATAATTCTCCCATCTGCTGGAGATATGAGACGAACACCAAAGATAGCAAACAAAAATAACTAAAATAATTTCCTCATCTTCAATTCCTAATAAATACACTGAGCTTTTATACATTCTTATGCCAACTGCCACTTTTTATATTGTTCAACTTAACGACGGTAAACACTTCTACGGTAAATAAATATTATACATTAACATGTGCAAGTGTACATCAATTAGGCAGAATATTAAGCATGTGTAAACTTGTGATCAGAATACAAAAGAAATCTACAACTAGGCCTGACGATTAAAATTATATCCTGAGTAAGAAGGGGAATTCAACTTCGAAGAATCCTACCCTAGCAAAATTAGAGATTTTAGGTTGATAACGAGTTATGAAACTACAAAATAATAAAAAGAATATACTGGGGAAAATAGAACAAACTTCTTATTTCTCTTAAATGAATTAAGTTACAATGAAGAGAAACCCTTTATTTATAGGGAAAACTTGACTTTTCATCAAAACATATACATAAAAAATAGACATTCAATATAATACAAATACATTTACAACAAGTTTTTATTTTAAATTGAAAAATAAATTTAAATATTAAAAGTTGTATTTGGCATGAATACAAATTGGATTATTGGAGTTGTTTTTCAATTTTTATGAGGAATATGGAGTGAAAATAATGAAAAATAACTTTATGATATTTTTCAAATTTCATAAAATTTCAGAATTCAACTTCGTAAAACGATTTTTCGAAGTTCGATTTCCATAAAAAGTAAAAAATTCCATGATCAAATGCCACAGCTTTTCTCGATCAAATATCTAATAAACTGCCCTGATCATTCAATCATAAAACATTATGAAAGGGAGAGAAAAAAAGAAGATAAACAATTACCTAACACTTATTAAGATAGTGAGATCAATCATAAATGTCTCTAGACACCTATATTCACACAGAAATATTCTGTGAGACACATACAAATTAAAAGAGAATTTTGCATACTTGTGTTGACCCGATGGGAAAGAAAAATAGGAAAATGAAAAGGAAAAAGCACATTGATAAATATGGGTTGTTAGTTTTTCTAAGTTGTGACTGGTAGTGAATAATATGAAGCGTGTCTACCCGCTAGTTGTTTGTAGCGGTTAGTTTATATTTTTTTAGTTGGGGATATATATTCTAATAATTTAACATTGAGACTACGTGTTTTTAAGATTTTATATATATGTGTGAGAGAAAGATAGGAATAAAGGAAAATGCTTTTCATGTAATATATTTTTTTTGAAGAATGTTTTTTTAGAAAAATAAGTGAGTTTCGTACTTATTTTATTGTGTTCAGTAAGTATTCAAAAAATATTATCCTAAATATATTTATACATAATTTATGCATATAGTATGGAAGGTGGGGGGTGTGAGGTAGGGTTAGTGCTATGGGGGGGGGAGAAGATGATGCGTGCTAGAGAGTGAAGAAGACATAATTAATGTGGGATGTCATTAATAAAACTTATTTTATCTTTACTTTTATTAAAGAAGTCATTTCCCTCATTTTTAACGAGCATTTTCCAAAATATTTGACAAAATTGAACATGAAAAAATTGAAAAATATTTTTGAAAAATGTTTACTTTCGCGCGCATGCATATATGTAGACAGACACATAATCAACATATAATTTTTGCATATTTCGACCATATTAATAAATAAATTGATTGAACTGTACATATTAGTAATTTCCCTAAACAAAATGGTTGGGTCGTCTTGTAAGCTCAACAAATTAATAGGCCTACTTGTCCGTCCTTAGTCGTCTACTAAGAATATGTGCGGCACTTGACAACTTGATCACCTTCTTGCACCACTTGCTCATGATCTTGCTATGCCAAGTGTCACGATCCAAAATCGAGCCATGATGGCACCCTCTACACCCTCAAGTAGGCAAGCCTAAAATCCAAAAGACACTTGCGGAAGAAAGTAATTCAAATATAATAGTAATAATAACAATAAGCGGAAGACAAGAATATCATATAAGAAATGAGCCATATCATAAATTTATAGTATGATACAAAATATAAAAAAGAGGCCCGAAAGTGATCAAGAAGACAAACTGACACAAGACCAAAAGCTCACCACGATCTGGGTCTGTGAGGGCCAAGGAAGATCCAACGCTCACAGAGAGTGGCTCGTAATAGGAGCTGCATCAGAAAAAGATATAGAAGTGTAGTATGAGTACCAAAATACGGGATATTCATTAGGTATCATAGAGCTCAGAAAGATCACATACACACACACACACACACATATATATATATATAAAGGAGTAGGAGAGCGCTACAACTACAATCTAACAGTATAACGGACATTAAATATCGCCGAGCATAGAGAAATTCACACATTACCAAGAAAAGAGCATCTACATACACAAAAAATATGGTCACATAACAAGATAAGATGATGCAATATAATGGTCAAATGCATAAAAATAGAAGTCCGAAAGAATACTCGAGCCGCTCGGAATGGAACCTTGGACTCATCAACAGTAAACTAATAACCTAGAAATTTATAGATCGGCCACTGGAATGATACCTCAACTTATCAACCAGTAAAATGATAAAAACGTAGAACAAACTAGGTCAATGGGCACCTAGAATGGTACCTCAGACTTATAAGTAATAACTATAAATTGGAAGACATGCAACCCGTGCTACCTTTCCATTCATGTCATGTAATTTCGAGGGTTTTTCTTAGTTATCCAAATAAATTTCATTTTAAGACACAAATTCCAAACTAGTATATTTTCTCTTCAAAACCAAGTTCCTTAAATATAAAGAAAGAAAAGTATCTAGCCCAATGCATAAACAATTCATATGAATGCCACCCAACCAATATCAACAGATCACACAAAAAGTCACATCACACAAGAACCAGGTATACACCTATAATGGAGCAGTAGTACTCATCTGGAAGTTCAGCCAGTCTAAGTCCAAGGGCTCGAGCCCAACAATACAATAAATAAAACGACAAAACCCAAAATAATACAAAGTCATCTAGAAAATCCCAAGACACTCAAGACATGTGAAACTAAGTTTCATGTCACCTTAAATCATATTAAGGAGCTAAACTTGACAAGAAATCCAAGAATCAACCTAAACTAAGGCTTAGTAGCTAGAGTCTTAGCTGTAATGACCCTGTAGGTTATTTTCTTTATTCTTCAATATTTTCAGTGTTTAGAGCTCTCTACAGTGACCCCAAGTCATTTATGACTTGCTAGCATTCACAGTTCGGTCGCCTGATCATTCGTTTGGGTTTTATGCCCGTTTTTCTATTCCGGAGCTTTTATAACTTGAAAAGTTGACTTCGAACATAACTTCAGGTAAACGACCTCAAAAAAATTTCTGACAGTTTTATCATCTCTGAAATAGATAAATTAGGCTAGTAGCACGGTTGACCCAAGTATCAAGGCAATCGGTATGGGTTTGGGGCCAATTGACGCTTTTGCCTTTGAAATTTGGCATATGGTTGACTTTTGTCACTATTCTTGGAAATCACACTCAAATCAAAATTTTGACAGTGTGGTTAGTTTTGAAATGTTGATTTTTGTCTAGAACGATCCTTCGTTTGCTTCCCAAGGCTTTCGGTCTAATCCCGAGTTCGATTGTGGAAGTTAGCTAAATAGCATTGGGAGTGGGACCCATATTTAGTCGTAACATCCTCGTATGGGAATTTTAACTATGCCATTGAGTTTGGAACATCGAATTTTGTAGGGTAGCATATAGTGTTTTCACGTACAAGGTTCTAAAGGAATTCTGAGCACCCCGGCGGAGTCTTCGATATGCCAAAGTCCATCTTGCACCAGTTGTGTCTAGTGCCATCACTTTTACGATCTCTGGTCTCTAAAGCAATAGGTCGCTTAAGCAAACTTGTGTCGCAAAAGCGATGCCCGCTTTTTGGTGGGTGTCTCTTAAGCGACCAACGGGGATCTTTTTAAGCGACACTTGAGGGTCATTTTATGTTCAAAAATTCAGTTAGGTATTTAACTTTGAAGATCAATTTCTCAATCAATTTTGAGGTGATTTGAGTGATTCCAAAGGCTATTTCTCGTGGCTTTTTGAGGGGAATCAGGTGGTGAGCTCAAAAGTTGGTGTAGAAGCTTCAATGGAGTTAATTCCTTCCGTCTTGTTGTGGTCCTTTCTTGTTTTTGGCCATATTATGAATATATATGCATGTTGATATTGAAGTTGTTATAGTGTGTGAATTGTGCTTCCTTTTGGAACACAAGCTAGGTTTAGTATTTAGGACCTATTTTCTGAGTCAATTTCATAAGTTGCGGTGCAGATCCCATAATTCTTGATTTTTGACTCCGAAATTGGCCAATCTCTAAATTTGATAATCTTAGCATTCAAACAATCGTATTGATGAGGTGATTAACATTTTGTTAGCATGGAGGTGATTGGAGGCAATTCAGAGGTCGAGATCTTCATCGTGGTGGATTTGGAGTGCGCGTGTTCAGCTTTGAGGTAGGCTACAATCTCTCTCTTTTTTTGACTGGACTTTGTTAGATATCGTGTAGTATATTTTTCACATGACTTAGGTAAGAATTTTCTGAGATTAGCATTCTCCTCATCGATTCTATTTTATTGTTCCCTGGGTGGGTTTTAGGCTAGAATAGTCCTGTGAAATTATTAGATTAGGTTGTGGGATTGCCTTACCATTATTATCCTATTTAGGATTGATATTGATGGCCTTAGGCTAGATTTGAGCCTTAGGTGTATATTTTCCTTTTAGCTAGGCTTAACTTTCTGTAGGGCTTATTATGGATAGGATACTTTTTATGATAGTACCTGTTGCCTCTAGGCTCGTCGTAGTCATAGATTTTGCTTAGCTGTGCTTGTTGGGAGATGTAGTGGCATATTTTGGGGTAAGGCGTCAATCCTAGAGATATTTCTCCCCATATATAATTATGAGCCATATCTTAATTGTTTCACTTTTGTTTAATGGTAGGTTAATGATGTCATCTTACCTGTTATCTATTGTTGGGCCCGAGGCCGTATTAGAGGAGCGATTGGATCCTAGGTTAGTTCCTTGACTTGTTTTGTGCTAGGAATTGGTATTTTCTTTATATTTGCGTGTGTCTTATTTGGATACTGGTGATAACATGCTTGCATTGTTTGAGCATATTCACTCGTTTTGTGGTATGATCCCGATATTGTCATTCGAATTATCACTATTCCTTTTGGGAAGGCTTTCTCATATTTTTACTATTTTGAACTAGTTTTAACTGGAGTCGTACCACTCAGATACTTGGTCACTAGTTTAAAACTTATGGGGCATCGGGGACGTGGTCCTTATTAAAGGCATCTGGGATGCGCTCAATTTACTTGGTTATTTAGCGCGTCGACGCCCTTTCTTGGACCACCGATGCCCCCGAGTTTACTTTTGCTAGCTAGGCCTTGCCTCTGGGAGTTTACTGGCTGGGTGGGCGGGCCCTTTTTAGGGTTCTTATGATTGAGGTTACTAGTAAGATATGTTTTGGGCGTATTTAGTATCTAGGACTTCCCGCATTCCCTATGGGCCCCTCTGGCTAGTGCACTAGTAAACTGGATGAGAGATTTGCATGGGTACCACCTGGCGGACTGGGGGCTAGGATGGGTCTATACACTTGTGGTTGTTGATCTCTAAGAGCTACTGATGATGTCTCTATTCTTTACTGAAAACACGGATTCATTAGCATCGCCTATCACCCATATACTTGTATGGTGTGGTCCTCTGATTTTATAGGGGCCGGGGGTATGCTTGTCATTGATTGTACCTTCTGGGGTATGGGCGTCCAGTCGGTTTGATATTACTTATTCTTTTCTCTGTTATATTTATAGTTGTCACCTTTGGGTTGTATTTGAGTTAGATGATGGTTGGTACTCCCTGTTAGGTCTAGTCGGAATAGTTCCTAGGTGATTATGTAGATGGAGTTGCCAGTTAGCATTGTATTTTCATTAGTAGACTCCTATGATGCCTTCTTCCTGTTAATAGGTTGTTGGATTGCATTTTAGGTGTGTTCTTTGACTCTGTTCCTTTATCTATGTTTCCAGTCTTCTTGCCTTATTTCTTGTCATTATTGTGATAATTCTTGATTAGTTACTTGTGTAGTATTTACTTAATTATATGTTAATTATAGTTGCTTTATCTGTGGAGCTCAGTCGGCCTATGCCTATTGAGTACCATTAATTTGATACTAATACTACACTTCTGCCCCCTGCAGATCATAATACAGGTTATCACTATTAATTTGGACTGGTGCGGAGCAGCCTCTGATTCGGACATTTGGTGAGCTCCTAGCGCCGGATTTGCCTGTTTCCATCCATGCCAGAATAATACTAGTCTTTACTCACTTTTGAAGACTATTTGTACTCATGTTGTACTTGTAAAAGCCTTGTACTCCTATTTTGATTTAGATGCTCGATTACTTACTGATGCCTAGTCTTGGGGTGGTTTCTTGTGTTGGTTCAGTTGTTCTTTTTCTTCTCATTAACACTTATTTGCAACTTTATTTATTAATCTTCCGCTTGATAACCAATTGCCTCTGGTTTTGGGCTAAGGGCTGAGGGTTAGGCTTACATGCTGGTGGGTGTAAGCGGGTTGTCACGATCCAATTTCTCAGGTCATGATGACGCCTACTATGACCCATCAGTAGGCAAGCTGACCCATATCCCAGAATTGCAAGTAATAGGATGTCAAGGTAGAAGAACAACAATCTAATCTAAAACAGTAAAGCAATAATAGGAGCATATAATGAACAGGTGGAAGCACTAAATATATCTATACAACAAAAGGATTTCTTCTAGAACCTGGAAGTCACATGTACAAAGCTGCCCATTGGGATTAGACCAAAAGCCTCGGGAAGCAAACGAAGGGTCATTCCAGGTCAAACTTGACATTCCAAAACTAACCACGCTGTCAAAATTTTTATCTGAGTGCGTTTTCTAAGAATCTTGACCAAAGTCAACTATAGGCCAAATTTTAAAGGCAAAAATGCCAATTGGTCCTACACCTGTAGCGATTGCCTCGGTACTCGTGTTGACTATGCTACTAGCCTAATTTGGCCATTCCAAAGCTGATGGAATCATCAAAATTCCATTTTAAGGTCGTTTTCCCAAAGTTATGATCGAAGTCAACTTTTCAAGTTATAAAAGATCCAAAATAGGGAAATAGGCCTACAATCTAAATGAATGACCAGATGACCGAACAATCAGTGCTAGAAAGTCATAAATGACTTGGACTCGCTACAGGAATGATCTAAATGATAGAATGAATGCTTAAATTAAACAATGACCTGAAGGGTCATTACAATATCCACTACTAAAAGAACTTTAGTCCACAAAAGTAAGAGTCAAGAAGTACCTGAAGGCTCAAATAAGCCAGGGAACTGTGGCATCTCATGCTTGGTATCCCAGGTATCCTCCTTGACTAGACATTGCCTCTAATGGACCTTAACCACTGGAATAGCTCTGGAACACAACTGAATGACATCTTTGGCTAAATTAGCAACTGGTTTCTAAATATAGCTCAAACGATCATCCAAATCAACCGCGTCATATTGAAGCACATAAGAATTATATAGAATATATTGGTGCAACATCGAAACATAGAAAATTGGATAAATAGTTGAAAAGCCAGGGGGCAAAGCTAACTCATATGCAACCTCGCCAACTATCCTTAATATCTCAAAAAGAACCAATATACCTAGGGCTAAGCTTTTCCCGCCTCCTAAATATCATCACGCCTTTCATGGGCAATACATGAAGTAATACTCTGTCACCAACTGCAAACCTTAATGGTCGACACCTACGATTTGCATAGCTCCAGTGTCTACTCTGAGTTGTCTTGAGCCTATCCTGAATCACTTTCTCAAGCCCGTAGCATGTCCTCGATAACTTGTATAGTCCGCTCTGACTGACTATTAGTCTGTTGGTGAAAAACTGTGCTAAGGTCGATATGAGTACCCAGCTCCTTCTGAAAAATCCTCCAAAAGCTAGATATGAACTGCGAGCTCCGGTCTGAGATGATAAAAACTGGCACACCATGAAGTCGGACCACCTCCCGAATGTATATACGTGCCAACCTTTTAGCACTGTAGGATGTATGAATGGGAAGGAAGTATGTTGAATTGTTCAATCGATCTAAGATTATCCACATACTATCAAGACCATGGGAAGTGCAAGGCAACCCCACAATAAAATCCATGGTGATCCTCTCCAATTTCTACTCGAGAATGGGTTATCTCTGAAGCTCTCCACCAGGCCTCAAATGCTCGACCTTAACCGACTGGCAAATCAAATAATGCGACACGTAATCCGTAATATGTCTCCTTATTATGCTCCACTAGTAATGCTGCCTTACGTCACGATACATCTTAGTGGTGCCCGAGTGGATAGAATATCCTAAATCATAGGCCTCGCTAAGGATCATATGAGTCAAGTCCCCAATTCTCGGAACATAAAGTTGACGACCAAACCTCAAAATCATATCTGAATCTAAGGTAGCCAGACCGGCGTCACCTACCAAAACCCGCAATGCAGCTAACTCCTCATCCTCAAACTAACGGCTGCGAATCTGGTCCAACTAAGATGACTGATTTCCCACATAAGCTAACACACACCAGGAATCAGAAATATAAAGTTGTATTAGCCAGTTAGCTAAGGAATGGATGTCCAAAGCTAAGGGTCGCTCCATAGTAGAAAGGAAGGCTAGACTACCCATACTCACTGCCTTTCGACTCAAGGTGTCTACTACTATATTTACCTTGCCCGAATGGTAGAGAATAGAGAGGTCATAGTCCTTAAAAAGTCAATCCAACAACGTGCCTCAAATTAAGATCCCTCTAGCTCATAATGTACTGAAGTCTTTCATGATCAGTGTAAATCTCGCATTAAACTCCATACAGGTAGTGCCTCCAAATATTAAGCATATAAACTACGATTGCCAACTCTAATTCATAAGTGGGGTAGTTACGCTTGTGTAACTTAAGCTGCCTTGATGCATAAAAAATAATGTGGCCCTACTACATTAGTACACAACCCAAACTAATGCCGAATGCATCACAATAAATGGTAAATCCTACGCCCTCAACTGGAAGATTCAATATAGGAGTAGTGGTAAGCAACTCCTTGAGACTTAGTCAGCCGAGTCAGAGGTGCTGCTATAATAGAAAACCCCTCAAGAAAAATGCCTGTAGCACATTGCCAATCCGACGAAGCTACGAATTTCTGTCATGGAGATGGGCCTGACTCAATCTTTGCCAGATCCATCATAATGCCATCCTTGGACACCTCATGTACCAAGATTGCTAGGGAGTCAAGCCAAAACTCGCACTTTGAGAACTTGGCATAAAGCCGTTGATATTTCAAAGTTTGGAGCAACTCTCAAATACTGCTCATGCACCTCCCAGCTCTGCGAGTATAATAGAATGTCATAAATGAAGACTATGACAAATGAGTCCAAGTAAGGCCTAAACACTGGGGTCATCAAGTACATGAATGCGACAAAGGCGTTAGTCAACCCAAAAGACATCACCAGAAACTTATAGTGACCGTAATAAGTCCTGAATGCGGTGTCTGCTAGCCTAATTCTCAATTAGCGGTAGAGGGATCTCAAATCAATAGTAGAAAACACCACGACACTCTGAAACTGGTCGAGTAGGTCATCAATCCTAGCTTGGGGTAACAGTTCTTTACCGTCACCTTGTTCAACTACCTGCAATTGATACATATTTGCCTTATACCATCCTTATTCATAATGAACAAAAATGGGGCACCCTAAGGTGATAACTAGGCCGAATGAATCCCATATCAAAGAGATCCTGAAGCTGAACACTGAGCTCCTTGAGCTTTGCAGGTCTATACGGTACAATGGGATAAAAATTTGATGAAAACCCATCTCTACATTAATAGAGAAATCAATATCGTGGTCAAGAGGGAGGCCAGGCAGATCGACAGAAAAAACATCTGCAAACTCTCCGATGGTAGGTACTGAATCAATTTTAGGGCTCTCCCCACTCATATCTCTAACATAAGAGATCACACCAACTGGTGTGCGACTACAAGAGCCCTGCCACACCATTGGCAGAATACCAAGCATGGCTAAGGTAATAGTCTTGGCATAGCAATCCAAGAGCGCACTACACATTGAGGGAATAACTAGTCTATGCCCAGAATCAAATCAAAATCTACCATATCAATCAAAATGAGATCAACCCTAGTGTCATTCCTTTTAATAGTCACCAAACATGATCTAAAGACTTGATCCATTACTAAAGAATCACCTACCAGGGTCGAAACATGAAATGACTCAACTAATGGCTCCGGGATCATAATCAGCCGAGGGGAACAGTAAATAGATATATAAGAATATATGGAGCCTGGATCAAACAAAGTGGATGCGAGCTGATTGCATAATAAAACCATACGTGTGATCACATCGTCCGAGGCCTCAGCCTCTACTCTAGCTAGAGCTGCATAGAAATGGTCCTGAGCTCCTTTACCCTGAGCATCAACTCTGCCTCCCCGGGGACCACCCCGTGCACCCTGATGACCACCTTTGCGGTCCTATCCCTGGACTCCGCCATTAACTGGAGGTGTTGGTGCTAGCGCGGGTCTACCTGCTAGTGGAGTTGTAAGGTTAGCATACACTAAGGGCTCTCGCGAGATGAATGATCTAGTTCTCTACACTCATAGCACCCCTGGGAATGTCTGCTGAAAGCTAGAGGTCAGACTCCTTGGCCGAAAGAACCCATCTGCGAACCACCCCAGGGACTCAAACTGGCACTAAAACTAATCTAACAGTGATGATCACCCTCTGATGTCTAAATAGAGGCTTGGAAAGGGCGACTGTATTGACCCAACTAAAATCTCTAGTGGGATCTATCGTAGGACTCTTGAGGTCTAAAGCGGGGACCATCATGGCTATCCTCCTATCTAGATCTCTTACTGCTTCCCCCTTGTGCATCATGATGGATCTGTTCGAGCGTGTAAGCATACTCTACCACCTCCAAAAATAAGCGACCTACTGAGACTAAAGACTGAGTCTCGATTCATAGTTGGAGCCTCAATCCTCTGATGAAGCACCAAACTCTTTCCTCCTTATTAGGTAATATCATGGCGGAATGCCTGGTGAGCTCATGGAATTGGGCCTCATACTCTAATACTGTCATGGAGCCCTACTCAAATCGTGAAAACTGATCCCGAAGCTAATTTATGATGCTCCTAGGGATAAATCGGTCTAAGAAGGCCTTTGAAAACTCATCCCATATGACTGGTGGAGACCCAGTTGGCCTGGTATCTAGGTAGATATGCCATCACTTTCTGCTGGGATCGTCTAACTGATAAGCCGTGAAGTCAGCCCTTGTTGACTCTACCAAACTCAAGGTCTATAGTCACTCACGGCAAGTAAGTAGAAAATCATGGACATTCTCACCCATAACTCCAGAAAATTTCAACAGTGATAGTCTAAGGAGTAGCTCAAGCATCTTCTAATCTCGGAGTGGCATGACACCCTCTAAATAATCAGACTAAGTGGCTGGTGCCGGTGGCTGCTGAACAACCAGTGTTGTTGGCGTAGAATGGTCTTGCAGTACTGAAGCAGCGGGAGTTGGGACCTGATGCATACCCCCAATGGAACCTAAGATCTGGACGAACATCGCCTGTAGGTCTAGAGCTGCAGGGAAGGCTCGGGCAGTGGCTTGGCTGGTCCTGAGCCTACCATCGCTGATGTACTGGAGCTATTAGTGGCTCCACCTCCGGCTTTAGAGTATGCTCTCAATCTCAGGCTGGTGGTGCGGCCATGGCATGACCCCATGGTCAGCCTCTACCTCCAGCTCGCGTACGATCTATCCTATAAAAAAGTGGAACAAGTGAGATATTCAGAAACCAACAAGACACACACTACACGACGGTGATATAAAAGAGACACATTTCTAAAGACATCATGTAGCCTTTTAAAGATAAGTCACGAAGGTGTCCGCACTGATCCATAGGACTCTACTAGACGTCAGCTCCTTACAAGTGAGACCGGTAAACCTGGGCTCTGATACCAACTTGTCACAACCCAATTTCTGAGGTTATGATGGAGCCTACTATGATCCACTAGTAGGCAAGCTGACCCATATCCCAAAACTGCAAGTAATGGAATGTCAAGGTAGAAGACCAGCAATCTAATCTAAAATAGTAAAGCAACAATATGAGCATATAATAAACAAGAGAAAGTACTATATATATATATATATATATATAAAAGGATTCCTCCCAGAACATATAAGTCACATGTAAAGAGCTACTAATAAAAGAGTACGTGTCCCAAAAGTGGACCACGAAAATAGAGCTTTCCTAAAAAGCAAAAGAAAGAAAAAATATATGTACAAAAGGAGACGGGTAAATACAAAACGGAATGTGCTCACCCTCTTCTCCGATCACGATCGCAATTGGCTCGAATCAATGCCGGTAGCTAGTACCAGCATCATAAAAATAAATGCAAAGTGTAGTATGAGTACCAAAACAATAAGTACCCAACAGGCATAGTAGGCTGAGTGAGAAAGATAAACAAAAGTAAACTGAAATGTGAGTAAAATATCACACAAAAAGATAGGGCAAGAAGTAAATATGGGTCTGTACACGAGCATACTAGCAAACAAAGAGAAAGAATCTAACTAACTCCGCCGGGCTCCCATAAACCCGAAGGGTACAGTCATGCACAAATAAAAGATTAACCACATGCACGGACTCCTATAAGCTTGAAAAATGCAAGAATAACTGAAAGAAAATGAATGGAACCAAAGGATTTCAATAATATAACCATTTTCCATACTTAAACCGAACCAATTCCAAACTCTAACACCTCAACCCACAGCTGAGAGTAGATGAACTAATCAAAAATTCATCAGGAATTCAGGAATTTAACCACGTGCAAGCTGGACAACAGACTACAACTGTGTAACTATAGCTAATGAGTCGACATGAGTAGGCTAGACCACGGACTTTAATCGGATAATTGTAGCGAAATGTCAAGCACGGGTAAGCTAGACCACAGACTTTAACCAGTATTTGTAGCTAGGAAGCCTAGACATAGGTAAGCTGGATTACGAACTTTGACTAGGTATATGTAGCTAAGGGATTGGACCAAATTAGAATCACAACCAACCCTGCATCATAAGGACTACCCCTAAATTAAGTATCATCAATGCACCGCTCCAGCCCGAACCAAATATAACCTGATTCACTGAGAAAACATCCAAAAATCAAGAACCGAGCAATACAGGACCTATAGAAGAATAGGGTATTATGGAGGTAAGGTCACAAGATGAGTTACTACCTAGCAAAGGCTCAAACTATCAGACTCAAGTCTGCTATATCAGTCTACAGGGAGCTAACCCTCTGTAACGACATCGGAGAAGGTCTAAGTCCCAACGACACCAAAATTGCGCAAGTCTATGAAAACACTAGTCTAAACCTAGACTAAGGCCAAACGTGCTTCAAAACGTACAACCATAGGTATAGTATTCATCACAGGATAAGAACAACCAATAACCACAAGAGCCATGCTTACATAGTCCAACAATTTCTTAAAATAAGGCCTAGGACATGGATTCTATGAATTTAGCATGCTCGACACCCAACCCCACTAAGCTTATGCAAATTAATTTACAATTTCCTAAACATGATCTGTCTTATGTGGGGAAAATTGTAGCCTACTTGTAAGCCGACCACGCGTGCTCCAACTCATGAAACTAGAGCTTTTCCCTTCCAAGCGGCTTCCATATGCTGGCAGGCTATCAACAATAGAATCACAATGTTAATACGGTCGTTATGTCATAAAAAATATCGAATTTAGAGATGGACCAATTTTGGAGTCAAAAATTGAGAGTTGTGGGACCCACTCTATAGTTCACAGAATTGACTCCGAGAATAGGCTCTAACTACTACCCCCTACTCATGTTCAACAAGGGAACACAATTCACACAATAAATCAGACCCAAACTTGACATGCATTCATGATCAACTACAAGGCTTAAGAACTTAGAAATGCAGGAAAATGGGAAAATTACCTCCAAGGAAGCCTCAAATCCTAATTTTGAACACACCACTGGATTTCTCTCGAAAATCTATGCAAATAAGTATTTTGAATCGCCCAAATCGCCCAATAATTGAAGAAGAAAACCAAGTTTGAAATTTGGAACAAAATCTAATTTTTAGGTCTTAAGAACGACCCTTAGGTGTCACTTTTGCAACCACCCGGCGATTGCTTAGGCGACACCCACCTAAAAGGGGGGCATCGCTTTAGCGACAAGGCTGCCGCTTAAGCGACACCCGACCAAATAGGCTGGTCGCTTTAGCGAGATCCTGGACACTTAAGCAGCATTCGCTTTAGGGACCAAGGGTTTCTTAAGGAACGACACCAGATATAGCTAGTGCAAAAACAAGCTTAACATGCCAAATCATCCTACGGGGTGCTTGAGATTCATTCGAAACCCTGTGCGCAGAAACGAGATATACTACCCCACCAAATTCAATATTTTGGACTCAATGACGCTATCAAAATTTCCATACAAGGTTATTTTAATGAAAAGTGGGTCCACACCCAAGTGCCATTTCAAGCCCATTTCTACAATGGGCCTTGGGATTAGACTGGAATCCTTGGAAAGCAAACGAAGGGTCATTTTAGACAAAACTCAACATTCAGGAACTAACCGCTCTATCAGAATTTTGGCCTAAAACCTAAACAAACGACCAGACAACCGAACGGTTAGTGCCAACAAGTCATAAATGACGTAGGATCACTATAGGAATACTCTAAATAATGGAATTAATTCTTAACTTCAAAAATGACTTGGAGGGTCATTATACGGGTGCCATCACGGCCTGAGAAATTAGTTTGTGACATTATCTAAAACACTGAGAGTGGCCATTTCTAGTCTAAAGATCATAAAAGCTTAAATTTATTACCTAAAACCTTCCTTGTGATCATACTACTCATATATATACATATAAACTAACTGAGTCTCAAAGAAGAAACCATAACCTACCTCAAGGATGGAAACTGCACACAAATACTACTCAGGCACTTTTTTCTTTGAAGAGCCTTGAATTACTTCCATGCCTTCAAGAACACAACGAGCAAGAAAAAATGGGTCCCACGATATCCATATTACAAACATGGATTTTAGACAAGAATTGGGTCAAATTGACGTTACAGAATTACAAAAAAGACACTGTTATGATGTTTTCTTTAAACTAACGAGCACATTGCCGAGACATGAGCGAAAACGGAGTTTATTTTAGACCTAAAATGGTCAATATAGCTCACTTTAAATGTTAGAAATTAAGATGTGTAAGGGCTAAAACGGAAGTAAAATATGGAATTGAAGCTAGAAACGAGTTTAGAAAATGGAAAGAAAATTTTTTAGCTTTGAATCACTTAATTTGGTCAAGAAATGAGCAAATACACAAAGAAACAAGCTAACTTTAATGGTTTTCATCCTTGAAGAAATGAGAAAGAAGAGGAAATTTAATCAACAAATGACAACCAAAAAAGTGGTCAAATAGCCACTTTAGAGACCATCGCTAAAGCTAACAAGGGTCATAAATGAAACCCCCACCTAGGAGGCACTTGCCTCAAAAGAGGCCATCGCTTCCAGTGGATGGCTGGTGTCTTAAGCGACCCCTACCTCCCCTGGTGCCCCTCACTTTCGTGGTGCCTAGGCTACTTAAGCGGCCATCGCTAAAGCGACCTTGGGAGACTATTCTTGATATGTGGACCCGATATCCTCACCTTTTTGAGACATTAGGTACTTTTCTTTCTTTTATTTTTGAGGGCGAAAGTCTTTTTAGTAGTGGATGTTATAATGACCTTCGTGGTCATTCCCATGCTTTTGTATGCTTTTACTATTTTGTCTCTTCCCGTAGGTTTCTTTTAACATTTATGTGGTGTAGGCATGGGTGGCATGCTTTTCTAGGAAGTCAGGTGAGTTTTGAGTTGGTTTGGCCATTTTGAGGCTTAAGGTTATATAGAGTTGACTTTAGTCAACATTCAGAGACTCTGATATTGGGTGAAGATTCTGTCAGTTCCATCAGCTCCGAAAGGGTCATTTTGGTCTAGTGTAATAATTTGTTCGGGTTTGGGGTTTTTCATTTTAAGTTTGTACTTTGAGGCATTTTAGTTTTGAAGTTTTGTCAAAAGTTTTTACTTCGGTCAACATTTTTTATAAACATGCTCAGATTGAAATTCCATAATTGTGATTATATCTGAAATACTGATTTTGGTTTATAACGACTTCAGTTCGATTCCTGAGGCATTTGTGGTGAGATTGTTGCTTATGCGTTTTATTTGAGAATTCTTTGTAAATGTTGACTTTGGTCAACATTTTGATGAGCTGACCTTCGCTGGTTGTTTCATTGGTATTCCGTTGAGTTTAGAATGTCATTTCAAAGTGGTTCATACCTTTTTTGCATCATTTAGACCCCGAGTAAGTTCTGAGGGCTTGTTTGAAGTTGGAGCTTTGTGCTTCAACTTGCTATTGCTGCAGTCACTAGCGCCGTCTCTTTTGAGGCGCTAAGGCCGCTTCTGAATCTCTGGATGCTGACTAACTTCAACTTTTCAAACCTTAAGCCTCAAAAATAGCCAAACCAACTCAAAACTCACCTGACTTCCTCAAAAAGCGTTCCACCCATCCCAATACCATATAAATGCTACAGGAAATCTATAGGAAATGGAAAATAGTAAAATCATACAAAAGCACGAAAATGACCACAAGGGTCATTACAACATCCACTACTAAAAAGACTTTCATCCTCAAAAGGAAAAGAAAGGAAGGTTCCTAAAGGATTGAAAAGGTTAGGATATTGGGTCCGCATATCAACTCAGTCTCCCAAGTTACCTTCTTGATCGGATAATGCCTCCATTGAACCTTCACTAAAAGAATCTCCTTAGCCCTCAACTTCCTAACCTGCTTGTCTAGAATAACCATAGGCTCTTTCTTAAAAGCCAAGGACTCATCCAACTGAACCGAATCCCACTGAAGCATGTGAGACTCATCTGGAACATACTATATCAACATACAAACATGGAAAATAGGGTGAATACCCGAAAGAGCTAGAGGTAAGGCTATCTCATAAGACACTTCACCTACCTATCTTAGAATCTCAAAAAGACCGATAAACCTGTGGGTAAGCTTTCCCCTCCTCTCGAATCTCTTCATGCCATTCATGGGCGACATCTGCATAAACACACAATCACCAACCATACTCTAAGGGTGTACCCTCCCATATGTATAACTTTTTTGCCTACTTTGGGCAGTACGGATCCTCTCCTGGATCATACAAACACTATCCATAGAGTCATGCAACTAATCGGTGCCCAATGGACTAACCTCAAAGGCATCAAACCAGCCCATTGGAGATTGACACCTCCTAGAATACAACTTCTCGAATGGAGCCATCTGAATACTGAAATGGTAGCTATTATTTTATACAAACTCTGCCAAAGCCAAGAATTGATCCCAATGACCCCCAAAATTAATAAAATAGACCCAAAGCGTGTCCTCTATGACTTGAATAGCCCCTTAGACTGACCATCAGTCTACGGATAGAAGGCTGTACTAAGCTCAACTCTAGTACTCAACTCTCTTTGAACCTATCTTTAGAAATTCGCTAAGTACCATGATCTAAAATAATAGACACCAGCACACCATACAAATTGACAATCTCTCAAATGTAGATCTGAGCTAGTATGAATTGACAAAAAGTGAGCAAACTTGGTAAATCGATCTACGATAATCTAACTAGTGTCAACCCTCCAAAAAGTATGTAGCAAGTCTACCAAAAAGTTCATAGGTATCCACTCCCCTTCCCACTTTGGAATGGTTAGCTATTGGGTCAAACCACCAGGCCTCTAGTGTCGTACTTCACCAATTGACAATTCAAGCACCTATCCAACAAAGCTAAAATGTTTCTCTTCATCCCACACCACCAATAAAGATGCCTCAGATCATGATACATCTTTGCCATACTAGGATTAATAGAATATATAGAACAATGAGACTCCTCTAGAGTCAGCCTGACCAAGTCTCCAAATCTAGGAACACAGATACAACCATCAATCTTCAAAATACCTCTTGGTCTAATGTCTCCTTCTTCGCTTCCCTGCTAATCAACCTATCTCGAATGACCCTCAATAATGGATCATTAAATTGCTGTGCTCGAATCTACTCCATCAAAGAGGACCTAGCCTCCACACAAAAAAGTACCCTGCCCTACTCAGAAATATCAAGTTTAACCATTTGGTTGGCTAGAGACTAAATATCCACAATCATTGGTCCCTCCTTCACAACTAAGTAAGCCAAGCTTCCCACACTCTCTGCCTTCTAGCTTAAGGCATCCTCCACCACATTAACCTTGCCAAGGTGATAAAGAATCGAGTGGTTATAATCCTTCAGTAATTCTAACCATCTGTGCTATCTCAGATTAAGACCCCTCTAGATGAATATGTATTAAAGACTATGATGGTCAGTGAACACCTTATATTAAAATCCATATAGATAATATCACCAAATCTTCAACACAAAGACTACAACCGCAAACTCTAAGTCATGAGTGGGGTAGTTCTTCTTGTGAAGGTTCAGATGCCTAGAAGGATAATCAATAAATCTAGCTTTCTGTATCAACACACAACTTAGGCCAACACCAGAAACATCATAGTAGACTGTAAACACATGGCCCTGAATGGGAAAAATTAATATTGGAGTTGAAGTCAATAATATCTTGAGCTTCAGAAAGCTTGCCTCACACTCGTCAGACCAATAGAAAGAGACATTCTTCTAAGTAAGTCCAGTCAAAGGTACTGCTATTAAAGAAAACCCCTCTATGAAGAATATATAGTAGCCTTCTAAACTGATAAAACTGCGAAACTTAGTGGGAGAAGTAGGTGTAGCCCAATCACAAACTGCCGCGACCTTCGTCGAATCCACCCTAATCACATTTTTGGATACCATGTGTCCCAAGAATGCTACAAAATCAAGAAAAGGCTCACACTTAATGAATTTGGCATACAACTCCTGATCTTGCAAGATCTGGAGTATAATCCTCAAATGCTGTCGATGCTGCTCCCTACTCCTGGAGTAGACTAAAATGTCATCAATGAACACTATCACAAAAGAGTATAGGTAGGTCCTGAACACACGGTTCATCAAGTCCATGAATTCTTTTAGGGTATTAGTCAACCCAAAAGACATAACTAAGAACTTATAGTGGCCATATCGAGTCTTAAAGGCAGTCTTATGGATGTAAACCACCGTAATCCTCAAGTGGTGGTAGCCCGATCTCAAGTCTATCTTAGAGAACACTGTTGCACCATGAAGCTAGTCAAATAAGTCATCAATATGAACATAGGTTACATGTTCTTGATGGTCACCTTGTTCAGCTGCTTGTGGTTAGTACACATAAAAAAGGCACAATCTTTCTTCTTCATGAATAGAACAGGAGCATACCAATGAGACACACTAGGTCTAATGAACCCCTTACTTAGAAGTTTCTTAAGATACTCCTTAAGCTTCCTTAACTCAACTGGAGCCATCCGATAGGGTGGAGTAGAAACTGGCTATGTACTCAGCTAAACATCAATGCCGAAATCAATATCATCATAGAAAGACTAGGTAGATCACTAGTAAATACATCAGTACATTTCTAACCACCAGAACTGAATCAAGAAAATGATTGTCAGCTCTAGTATCACAAACATAAGACATCCCTTTCTTACCAACTACTGCACCCTTATAAAAGAGATCACACTCCTAGGCATATGGCTAATAGTTCCTGTCCACATAATCGGAGGAATGCCATGCATAAAGTAATAGTCTTGGAAAAATAGTTCAAGACCGCATGATTAGGAGATAACCAATCCATGCCTATAATCAAGTCAAAGTCTACCAGATCCAGTAAAATCAAGTCTTCCCTAATATCATACCCCAAGAAGTCATGACACATAATCGATACACTCAATCCACTATTAAAGAAGCACCAACGGGGGCTAGCTACATGCATAGGCTCTGGAAAAGGCTCACACAACATATCCAGATGAGTAGCATAATAAGGAGACACATATGAGTAGGTAGACCCCAATCAAATAAAGTATATGTAGTCTAATGAGAGACAGAGATCATACTTTTGATAATAATATCAAAGCCTCTACCTCTGGCCTCCTTGGAAAAACATATATATAGATTCCACCTCAACCGCTTGACCTACTCGACTGAGGACCATCTTGAGCATCTTGGGGACCACCCCTGCTGCCTTGAGCACCACCTCTAGTAGATTAGACCGGAGCCTTGGGGGCCTAAATCTACTGACCTTGCTGGCCGTTTTGCCTATGGTAACCGGTCGTAGTGGATTCTTTGACAAAGTGGCCTATCCTGCCACACTAATATTATGACCTATCGAAAGTACCCCTTTGAGAAGGATCGAGTGAACCTGATTGGCCACTATGTCATGAAGACCCAAAATATACACTCCGAGAAAACTAAATTAGAGCCTCAATCATCTGACCACTAGCACCCACAAAAATGTCACCATCTGTAAGCTAAAGAACTGGCTGAACTATCCTAGCTGGCTAAAACTGCTATGGGTAACCTCTTCCCAAAACTACCTTATCACGGGATTATGACCTACTGAAACTATCCTAACGATGGGGCCTCTTGTCTCTGCCTCCATAGACCTTATGATATATGAACTAAATGGTGCATAGATGATCAACTATCTACAGAAAAGAACAACCCAATGCCATATTTTGCTCTGTAGCCATCCAAAGTGGGACTGAGAGTCCTCTGGCTAATCTACGCACCCTCTCATGTTTTGTCGTCATAAACATAGACGCATGTCTAGCTAACTCATGGAATCATGCCTTATACTCTGCAACCGACAAGGATCCTTAAGTCAAGTATGTGAACTCATCCCGCGACCACTCCCTCAAACTTCAGGTACACACTTCTCCAAGAAATCCTCAGAAAAGTGAGTCCAAGTCATCAGAGGTGACCCAATTGGCCTGCACTTGAGATAAGACCTCCACCACTGCTGTACTAAACAGTCTAGCTGAAAGGTTTGTAATCAAACCTTTGAGACTCCACTAACCTAAGGTTATGCAACCTCTCCTTACAACTGATCAAAAACTCATGGGTATCATTTCTCGTTGTGCTTGTGAAGCTACAATAAAGCGGCACCTAAGTAGCTTAAGTAGCTTCCGCTAAGTGACCAAGGGCCACTAAAGTGATGGCACCAATGACTGCTGCAACAGCAAGTTGTACCTTAAAGCTCCAACTTCAGACGGACACTCGAAACTCGCTTAGTGTCCAAATGACACAAACCAAAAGTGCAAACCACTTCAAAATGACATTTTGGACTCAAAAAAATTGATGAAACAACCAATAAAGTTGGTATAGTCAAAATATTGATCAAAGTCAACACTTAAAAAGAATTCAATAATAAAAAGCCTAAACTTAATATTCTAAAGCTAATTGTTTTCAATTCGAGCATATTTACTAAGAATGTTGACCAAAATCAAAATTTGGCCAACATTTCAAAACTAAAATGCCTAAGAGCACAAACTCAAAATGAAAATCCCAAAACCAAAACCAATCATCACACTAGACAAAAATGACCCTTTCGGAGTTGTTGGATCTTACAAAATCTTCATCCATCATTAGAATATCTAGATGTTGACTAAAGTCAACTCTTTCAAACTTGATCCTAAAAAATAGCTAAACTAAATCAAAACACACCCAACTTCCTCGGAAAGTATGCCACCCATCCTAACACCATATAAATACTATAAAGAAGCTATGAAAAAGGGTAAAATAGTAAAAGAATGCTAAATCATGAAAACGAACACGAGGTTCATTACACCAACTCAGACTAAGACACTAGGAATCACTAAGAGAATGGTAGAGAGAACACAAGAGAATTTCTCAAAAGAATTGTGATGTATAGAACTTTGATTGTTTCTTTCTTTGCAAATGGATGATCTTTTATTTATAACACTAAATTAGAGGCTAATATGCAAATAATAATTATCATTTAAGTCCCAACATATTTATAAATAAGTCCCAATTCGAGAATACTCTACACAACTATAATGTTCTAAGGACTTTCCATGTAAATCCATGGAATTCTTAGGTCTTCCAAGGGAATACTCCACATATCCCTAGAATATTCTACTAAGGACTATCTTTTTTCTTATGTAAGGCTTCCATATGGTCATCATTATGTCACGTGGTATTAATATGGCATGTTGATATGGCAGGTCATCACACTCTCCACCACTTGATGTTTTGACGATCGCGATGCATTATTGCTGTGGCATAAATTCTTGAATCTTGTCCTTGAATTGCCATAATTCTTCGTACATGTCCCATGAGGATATTCATTGGTTGTTTTACCTTCCGATAGATAAAGAAAAGGGTAGTATACTTTTGTCCTTATTTTCTCATGGCTTGATAATCAACAATAGCCTTCATCTCCCAATCATGTGAGGTTGTGAAGTAATAGGAGCAGTACTCAATTAGACTCTACTTGGGTCATACTTGTCTTCATGGTCTGGTTTAAGCATGCTGGCATGAAAGACAAGATGAATCTTAAGATGTAGAAGCATATCAAACTTGTATGAGATTTTTTCCACCTTGAAAAAGATATTAAATAGGTTCTTATACTTGCAAAAGAAATTTTGGTGCATGCCTCGTAGTGCCTTTAATTGTCTTGGGTTAACTTTACCATCACCATGTCCCCAATTCTATAGTCCATGGGATGCCTCTTGCGTTCTACAAATTTCTTTATCCATTTAGCTTCCAAGTAAGACTTAACAGTATCAAATTGCTTCTCCCATACTTTGACCATATGATAAGCTCCCAACTCTTTCCTTAAAATATGGCTGGTAGTGAGTGTGGATTTTAAGGTTATTGTCTTGTGGCTAGCTTAAATATGTATGCCTTATGGATTTACTCAACTGCAAGTTAGAAGAAAATTGGCCCATGTCTAAGAGTGTTGCCCAATCCTTCTGATGTGCGCTTACATAATACCTCATGTAGCACTATAATAAGAAGTTGACTCACTCTGTCTCTTCATTCCTCCATGGGTGCAAGCGAGTAGAGAAGTGCAGCTCTATTTCAAGTATGTCAAACAACTCCCTCTAAAGGTTGCTAATCATTTATCCCCCTAATGTTAAAGAATCAAACATTAACTTCCAATCCTCATTTGGGTATCCATCTTTGTGAATTGTGGTGAAGTAATTGAATCTTATACTGTACACTCAAATTTTTAGATGATAATTATTTGGTTTCTTATGCTGAATCAATTTTAATTGGAGAACCTTAGTGGCTTGGTGCGTACACGTGCTGCTATATTTTAAATAGCACATTTCATATTAAATTTCTTTTAAGAGATGTGTTCTCATAACCAATGATTTAGATATAATTGGAGGCAAAGAGTTTCTGCTAAACCAATCAGCATTATCAACATAATTTTATTGAAATTTTTGAAGAATAAATTGAATAAAAGGGGAATTTGAAGAATTGAATTTATATAGACTTTAAACTTAGCCATAAAAGTGTCTAGGTTCATTGAACCGAAGTTTTGAAAAGACACAGTTACCTCTTATTAAACTTCAGATTTTGGACCTACAAGACCATTTCTATGGGTCGTCGAAAGATTGACGAGTTGTCAAAATGAATCTTCTAGTGAAATAAGGGTCTTGATGACTGATGATATGCCTTGGTAACCCCCAATACTTCACCACATTCTTGAAGAATAGCTTGACAATTTCCTTGGCTGTGCAACCTAGTAAGGCATAAATAAAAGTGGCATACTAAGAAAATCTATCCACGACCACCGTGATAGTGCCATAACCCTTAGAATTTGGTATAAAAGTGATAGTCCATAGTCACACTCTCCCATGAATGCTCTACAACTAGTAGTGGGTCCAAAGGTCCTCCTGGCTGTCTCTGTTCAACCTTGTCTTATTGGCATACAAGATAAGTCTGCACATAGCACTTTATGTCTTCTCGCATGCGCGTCCAATAGTAGAATGACTGAACTAAGGCCCTCGTACAACCTAGATGACTGTCCCATAAGGTGTCATGACTCTCCTTCCTAATACACTGCCTAATATCTCCAAGCTTAGGCATGTACACCTTTCGTTCAATAGTGAGAAATAAACTATCCTCTACCTAAAAAGGTCTCATCTTTTATTGGGTGGATAACTCCATGAGTTTCTTGGATACCGTATCATAATCCTTACCCTATTTTATAGAATCTTAAATGTCCCAACTTGTTGTAGTGATGGCAACAAGTTCATCTTTTCAGCTCAAGTCATCAGCCATGATGTTATCTCTGTTCGACTTGTACTTTATTGTATAATCAAACTCGGGCAAGAAGTTTTACCACCTAACATACTTTGGTGTAAGATTCTTCTATATTTAAAAGTAACTAGTTGCTAAATTATCAATCTTGACCACAAATTTTGACCTGAACAAGTAATGTCTCATTGTGCAAAGGCAATGCACAATAGCATACATCCCTTTTTCTTGCACAATGTAACTTCATTCTGTCTCATTCAACTTGCACCTCTCAAATGTTGTAGGATGCTTATCTTGCATCAATACACCCCTGATGGAAAAATTAGATACATCCATGTGTACCCCAAATGTCTTGGTAAAGTAGGGCAATGCCAAGACTAGCTCATCTATCATAACTGTCATAAGGTCTTCAAATACCTTTTGATAATATTCTGTCCAAACCCATGGATTGTTCTTTTTAGCAACTTGGTCAATGGTGTTTATTTGGATGAATATCCACTAATGAAAAGATGATAGTAGTTAACAAGGCCAAGGAAGGATCTTAATTCAGTTACCTTTGTAGATGCCTTCCACTTATGGATAACTCGTATCTTAGCTTCATCCATGTATAGCTTGCCATTGCTAATAACATGACCTAAGATCTGTACCTTTCATTGTGCAAACTCACACTTATACCTCTCAGTGTATAGCTTATTCTCTCATAAGACTTGGAAAACCTTTCTTAATTGTGCAATGTGCTTCTCTAAGCTGTTACTGTAGATGGATACATCATCTCATTAGACAATCATGAACTGATCAAGAAAGGGATGAAAGATTTTTTTCATGAGAGTGCAAAATGTATCAAGTGCATTGGTAAAGCCGAAGGGAATTACTAACCACTTAAAGGCTCTATATCTCTTCATACTTGTTATTTTTGGATTATTTCTATCCGCAATATGAACCTGTTAGTAGACTTTGAAATATAAACCTTAATAAAGTACTTGCCTTATCCAATTATATCTTATAGGTCAGCTATGAGTGGAATTAGATACTTTTTCTTCACCATGACTTTGTTAAGCGCCCGCTAGTCTATGCATAAGCACAAGGATCCATCGTTTGCTTTTTGGAATAACACTAGCATGCCAAAGGGTGCCTTCAATAGATGGATATGGCTGGCATATAATAGGTCTTTCAATTGTTTCCTGATCAGCTCCAACTCAGGTGGTTCTATGTGATAAGAAGTGAATGAGGATGGCTTAGCTCCTGGATCCAACTCAATTATGTGATCTATCTCACGCCTAGGAGGTAAGTTCTTAGGTAGCTAGTTAAGAATAAAATCTTTACTTTCTTCCAATAGCTTCTCTATGCAAAGAGGCAGTGTGTCCTAGTAACCAATGTCTTCCTCCGTACTTACAATGGTTGCCATAAACACCACCTCCACTTTTTTGAGCATCTTGACTAACTGCATAACTGAAAGTTGTGCTTGGCTATGTCCGTCTGGCATAGTCACTGTAGGCACCATTTTAGATCCTTTTGTTTCCATGAGCAAGAGACCTTGTAGGTAGGGGTCAATAGTACTATGACAATATCTAAATATCTCTTGCCCTAGAACAATGCCAAATATATCTATCTTAGTGATGGTAAATTTTGTCGTACCTTTCCAATTAGCCAATTTGACTCCAACACCATTGGCTACACCATGAGAATTAGGTGGAGCAAGCTTCAACTCTAGTATTTTTGTTTCGCCCCCGATCACAAAATTGAGAGTTGCTTCAGTGTCCACTAATGCATGAGTAGGCTTGTTATTCACGGTGAGATCTACATAATTTTTTTTATTATCATTGGGTTGGATAGATTGCTTCTTGACAGCTTTACATAGCCCTATAGTATCCAACTTATTGTGATTGAATCCTCTCCTTGCTTTTGTTCCTTCTGCTCACACGCTATTGCACTTAGACTCTTTTAAGTCTGGATAATTCTTGAAACCATGCAGGACTCCGCATATGTAGCATCCCTTCCTCTCAACTTGTTCTTTATTCTCGATATAGTAATAGCAACTACTCTACTTCTTCAAACAAACCTATTAGAATTTTCAGTCTTGGGGAGTTGTTGGTAGGACTCTTTACTTTTTCCATAATCTTTCCCATATTTCACATTGATACCTTTTGACTCCTTGACTATACCTTTGTGAGACCTATCATATCAAAAATCCATCAAAGACTTAGCCTTTTCTATAGTTTGATCTATATTTGTGACTTGTCAGTGTTGCAACTCGTGCTTAGCTCAATTCTACAAATCATCTATAAGGTGGAACAACAAGTCATCGCTGGTGAGGTCTGGGATTTAGAGCACAATGGTGGTGAAATCCTTGATATAGTTGGGTATTCTGCCTGTCTGCTTCAATTCTTGAAGTTTAGCCATTCCTTGTACAAGACATTATTCGGGAAGAATGACCGCTTGAACTTGGCCTTGAATTGATCCCACATGCTCATTGTGCATAGATGTCTCTTAGCATCAACTGATTTTTGTCTCCACCATAGCATGTCATTCTCTAACAAGTACAACACTACAGTGTTGACCTTGGTACATTTCCATATTGCAAATATTCGTTCAAGTGACAAAGAAAGTTATCTACTTCTTGTGGATCAAAATCCCCTTTGTATACTAGTGGCTTGAGAGCCTCAATCTTTGCTTCCCTTGTCACGATAAAATTCTAGGTTGTCTCAATCAAACCAGTATTGAACTACTCTTTAAGTGGCTCTATCTTTCCATTTATAGCATCAATAATGCTCAATGCCCCCATGAGTCTACATTCTAAGGTAGAGATGGTTTGTCTCATCTCTATCTCTCTCTATGTATGCCTATCTAAGTTATTTTGGATGCGCTCAATCTCCTCAAGAGTATGTCCCTCATGAATTCTAAGAGTTTCTTCTACCTCCCCTAAGTGTTGGCCAAATATCTCGACAACATCCATCTCTTTATTAACCTTCATCACCCATTCTCTATCAAGAAAGATGTGCTCGAGCAGGACCTCCACATCATCCTCACTCGCCTCAGTGGTAGAAGGTTCATGAGATGTAAGCCCTTCATTTGAATCTACCTCGAGTGGCACTGGTTTTTATTAGCGACATGTATCTTTTTTCTATAGCCCTTCTTGCTAATGACATCCTGGGTGATGTTGAGTTGGGTGTTAGAAAAGTTGGTTTCTTTGTCATTTTCCATTCCCTTAGTTGAAACCTAGCTCTGAAACTACATTGTCATGTCCTTAGTCTTCTATTAAGCACACGTCTGATACTTGACAACTTGTTCATATTTTGCACTACTTGCTCATGATCTTACTGTGCCAGGTCAGCCTAAGACACTTGGAATCTCTAAGAGATTGGTAGAGAGAACACAAGAGAATTGCTAGAAAGATTGTGTTGTAGAGAACTTTGATTGATTCTTGCTTGTTGATTTTACAAATGGATGCACCTTTATTTATACTATTAACTTAGGGACTAATATGCAAATAATAATTCTTATCTAAATCCCTACATATTTATAAATATGTCCTCATTCTAGAATATTTTATACAACTAGAATGTTCTAAGGACTTTTTATGTAAATCTATGGAATTCTAAAGTCTTCCATGGGAAAACTCCACATATCTCTAGAATATTCACCAAGGACTAGCCTTTTCCTATGTAAGTATTTCACATGGTCATCTTTATTCCACATGGTGCCTCTATAGAGTGATGACATGGTGGGTCATCACATACTATACAACAAGTTGATTATCCATTTCTAATTTAAAAAGGGTTAAGGGTAAATAACACAAATCCCACTAGTTTAGAAGCAAGTTACTTCTCTTCATGTTAGTTTTCAATATTACTATTCCTATCAGAATTCGAACGTTGGATATATATATTTGACGCTTTCAGATACATATATCTGAGATATATTTAACCAAATATAGAATGTAACATGTGGTCAATTAAGAAGTATAACTAAAATGCATAATTTAAGGAGGAAATCACTCCCTTAACAACTTTTGAATATCTTCGGTATCACAATTCCTAAAGAAAAAAAAAATTAAATTCCTTCCGTTCTTTTTGAGCAACAAAAATAAAATAATTCTTGTATTTGATCTTATTTCTTCTTAATATCTATTATGTATCTGAATTATAGAAGACAAATTAATCTAGATACACCACATATATTTGTGTTTGATTTCTAACAAATGTGTGGTGTATCTTGATTAATTGGTCTGTCATGTATTCGATCAACTTCACATGTATATGAGTTTGTTTCTAAAGTTATATATATAGTTTGTATAATTTATAACAAGACCAATGAATCCATATGCACCATATCATCTATATTTGTGTTGTAATAACTTGTTCTTGAGTGAAATCCAAAATAGATGAATGCTTATTTTTCACAGATTAATGATAGTGTCTTGAACTTCTATTAATGATCTTATTATTTGGAGAATTATTAGTCTCATAAAGTATATAATGAAAACCCCATATTGATGAAGTGTTACCTTAATTTGGTATAACTATTAAAAATTAGAAAATAATTTAAATTGAAAGATATAGAAAAATCATATACATGGTTTAAATGATAGATAAAAACCTAAAAATTGTATTGCTCCTTTTGCAATTCGGAGTTTTATGGTTTAATGAAAGAAATCATCTGAGGGAGAAGGAAGGAAGAGTATGGGGGTGATGAACGTGAAATGGGAGGGATGAGAGAGAGTGAGTTGATTAGGATATAGGCGTTAATTGGGGGATATAAAATGTGTTGAGATATTTAATTTCCCTAATTTAGGCTTGTTTTGAAGGAATGATCTCAATATATTTAACTTAAAATATGATACAAAATTCCTAATTAGTGAAAATATATATAATTATTTTAAAGTATAAGTAGGATTAATATATATGGCATAGATATATGTCTAATAAAATAGTTTTTCTTTATCCCCCACCCCATCCCCGTCCCCAAACCCCTCAAATAAATAAATAATGAGTCATGTATGTCTGACCAAACTTCAGTTTACGTTTTGTTTCGTTATGGTATTATTGACTTTTAATTCTTAAAATTAGATGGTCCAAAAAGAGTTAACATTCACATCAGAATCAATATTAATCTACTTTCTTATCATACCAACATGATGAAAAATAAGTTGATGGGAGAAAAATCTGAAGTATTAACTGTTAGGAAATAAAATATTCCATGATTACTTAGAACAATATAACATTATTTAAGTGTTAGAAATAATATATTTTTATTATTTAAATTTAACATTTCAATATAAAAACTTTGAGAAACACAATAAATTCCTTTTGAATATACGAAGAAAACCTCTCAAGGAACTAGTCTAAACAAGTACAAGAGCTTCTAAGAATAAAAAGTCATAAAGGAAATAGACACAAATTCCACCATAGGCATAGAGGAATGAAAGCAGTCGGGGATGATCATTGTCTTCACTTAATAAACATCACTGATCCTGCAATCAGACTATGCCAAGTGGCATAACAAGAATAGTTTAGTACAAACAATACATAATGTTAGGCATCATCGACAACCCGAATCCACCACATAATAATATGTAAATAGTCAAAAGGAAAACATTCAATATGACAAGTATGAACTCCAAACCTGGTCATCATGCCCCTACTACCCCAGATACACTATTCATAACTAGTACACTTTGATTCTAGCTTCTTACCTTCTTCCGCTACCAACTCTACCATTTATCATACCCCTCTCTTATCATGTTAAGGCTTTTCAAAGCCTACCCTTTATATTAGACTAAGGCTTCCAAAGCCTAACCCAATATACAACACTAAGGCTTCCCAAGCCTAACCTTTATACAAAATAAAGGCTTCCAAAGCCTAACTTTTTATACACACTAAGACTTTCCAAGACTAAACCTTGATACACACTAAGGCTTCCCAAGCCTAACTCTTGATACACACTAATGATTCCCAAGCATAACCTCTATACAGAACTAAGGCTTCCCAAGGCTAACCTTTATACAACACTAAGACTTCCTAAGCCTAAACATTATAAAACACTAAGGCTTCCCAAACCTAACTCTCTATACACACTAAGGCTTCCGAGCCTAAACCTTGATCAAATATACCCTAGAACACTTTTAACATACATACATAATCCATATAACTCAACATAGGGCAAGGCCCCTGGTTATTATTCCAACCTACCTATCACATGAGACATGAACAGACCATCACGCTTAACCATACTTGAGTCCCACTAAGCTTATCCTTATGACATATCCTACCATGTTTAACATGCAACCCTTATCTACACAAGAAATATTTCAACATTTAAATACAACTACCCAGCCTCTTATGGACCAACATGCATAACACATATAATTTCAAGTCAATAATAAAAATTGACTCCCAGTCTCAAATCTTGTATTAATAAACACATGAAATATATTCCACATTATCACAAACAAATCAATTCACTCAGAAACCAATACACATACATAAGTCAACCAATTATAATCTATACAAGGCATGGTACTCGAGCAAACTGATGATATCTCTTTACCAATCATGGTACTCAAGCCAAGTGATGATATCCCTGTATCCAGCATGATACTCATGCCAACCGATGATATCATGTACCAAGTATGGTACTTGAGCCAGCCGATAATATCATACACCAAGCGTGGCACCTGATCCAACTAATAATATATCCTAGGTTTAGTTTCTGATCCAACCAAGAGATATCATGTACCAGGCGTGGTACCTGAGCCAACCAAGAGATATCATTCACCAGGCATGGTACCCGAACCAACCTAGGAATATCATGTACTAGGTGTGGTACCCATGACAACTAAGGTTATCTGTACTAGACATGATACTCGTGCCAACCATGCAATCACAAATAACAAGCATAAACAAATCACAAATAATAATAATCACACTTGAAGCCACAAGTAAGTAAAATAGGTTCATTGCATAAGATAATCAACATGAAGCCATTTCACATTCACCCTTTATTTTGTGAACATGTATTACACAAGCATTTCACATGAAATATTCAACATGAACACACATACACATATATACCCTATATATCAATAGCCCAACACTGAACCCCTTATAAGTACATATTCATTCATGGGAATTTCTGCCCTAACCCTATGAATTAACACTCTTTATGTTCCCTCTATTCCTTTTGATTGCCACAAATCCCAGAAATGGATATAACCCAAACAATTTACTAACACATGAACTTATAATTACCACCAAACTACATCAACAAGAAAACTCAAGGTTAACAATCAAGAACTAGAGAACCACCCCCTAGTCGTTATCTTTTCCCACCTTAACAATAATAAACAAATACCTTAATCATCCCGACTCTGTACTCGAAGGTCTAAGCATGAAACCCCCCCATCAATCTCTAATATATCATAAAATTGAAAACATGTCAAAACTACTCAGTTAAGCCTAGCCTACTCGGGTGCTTGTAGCTACTGTAGATGTATGATCTTATTTTTTACTCATTTGTGAAACTTTAATTTGTTCTTGGTTGAAAACAATAACACCATCATATTCAATGAGGACCGGCCTAAATAAACCTAGATTATAACTTAATCCCAATCCTAGGCTAGTATCATGATTACTATACCCAAACTAGGGGTTTTCCACCATTAATGCATGTTAAAGCTCTCCCTTAAGGTTACCATTGTAGATTCTAAGGCTTAAGAATTGAGTTCCAAGTTAGGAGAATAATTAACTTACCTTTATCAAAGATATTGGTGGAAAGTAGATGAAAAATGGCCGCCCTTTCTTTTTCAAAAAATAAAGTTGCAGAATGATGAGCGATTTTGGACTTTTCTTGCATTAATTTGCGATTGAACTACTATAGTGTCTCCCAACCCGCTATAGTGTCCTCATCGTAATGGGATTTCTCCAACCACAACGGATTACACAGAGAAAGAACCTCAGAATTCTTCCCTAAGTTCCCTATTTTGCAACACACCCTCGAACCTTGATATTTTAAAATAATCCCATCACGCCAAGTTTGATATCGAGAGTTCTACTTACCCAAATTTTATTTCAAAAAGTCATATGAACTCCTTAACATCTTAGCTACTAGAAAATCTATCCCAAGATTAGATATTCACCTAAATTCTTCCCCAGATTAACCTAGACCTCATTCTGCTTAGATTTCATCTAAGTCTAGGCTAGCCTAAAATTTCAAAGTCACAACACAAATATTTTCTATACCAATTTCTTTCACCGTTGGTTTATCCATAACAACTACAGGGGTCATTATACAAAAACATAAATATATTTTTAAACAAAGTACATGATCCAATCCCATGACATGGTGGACGAAAGTACAAAGCTACTATAAAAGTACAAGTCCCAAAAGTGGACCAAAAGTATAGACTTGTCCAAATACAAAAGACTAGCCAAAACTATACATAAATGGCAAAAGTCAAACTAGGACATCATTGGCTCACCTTTTATCTCCGACAATCTCCGCAATTGGCCTGAACCAATGGTGTTTACAAATGCTCAGGTCTACATCAAGAAAACAGATGCAAAATGTAGCATGAGTACCTAAAAAATAGGCACCCAGTAGCATCATAGACCATTTGACCTTAGAAAAAAGATAATATGAAAAGCAAGAAAGTAATAGTAATTAGAGGTCATAAGGATGAAGCAATAACAGAAGTCTAACCATAAAGCTCAATGAGTCTAGACAAGGATAATACAATAGAGTAAAACAACTATTTATAACCTAATTGGATTTCCATAAGCATAGAAGGAACACTCCTGCACAATTGAAAGTAAGTAACCCAAACGGACCCCATAAGCCCGATGAATACACTGATGTGGTTGAACTTTTTATGAACAAGAATAAGTGTAATCCAAAACAGAGGAGAACGTAACCCATAACTTAATTCTGTGGCTAATACATCCCAAAGAACCCAATACAACCAAATTTTCATATCTAAACATTACTAGAAGTCACATGCCTAAAACTCAAACCGCAACCGAAGGTATTATGGCCGAAACTTGAATTGTGGCTATAAAGACAGTCAAGAAAGGATCCCATATAAAAATTCAACATCAAAAGGGGGGACACCATGAGTCCAGACCCAACAATAGAGTTTCCAGTGAGTCACTCTAAGCTCGAATCCAAGTCAAATCCTAAATAGTCAAACAGAGCCCAAAACTGCCAAAAGAAACACACTAGGGCCGAAATGTAAGGGATATTATGGATGAACAATCATAAGAGCTGTTTTTGCAAGATAAGGTTTCACACTATCATACCCAAGTCTATTATACCAATTTACAGGGAGCTAAGCAATTTCTAGAGCAACGTTGGAGGATTTATAAGGTCTAGCAGCCCTAAATCCTAAGTCTTATGGATGAAAAGTTGTAAGAGATAAGTTTTTGCCTAGATAAGGTTGCATACTATCATAAACAAGTCTCTTAGTCTAGTCTACAAGGATCTAGGTAGTTTGGAGCATGTCAGAGAATTTCTAAAGTCTAATGGCCCAAATCAAAAGTCTAAGGCAATCACTAGCCTATGCCTAGGCTAAAGCTAGGAATAAGTTATAAAAGGAAATCAAGCCAACAATAAGAATCCATAAGGCAGGATACAATCCACGTAACCAAGGAAAGCATGCTTAATTTACGTAACATTACTCAAAAATAGCTAAGGCATACACTCTATCAAAGAAACATGATATAAGCTAGAAACCTAACTAAAGGCTAGCTAATCAACATGAATTTACTAATATCAGTGTCAATCTAAAGATCGATAAGCCATAGCCTACATCAAAACTGTGTATGCTCCAAAACTCTAGACCAAAACTTTCCCTTTTTGAACTGCCTTCGCTCGTTGCCACATTATCAAATAATTAATCATAATGTTCTACAGTCATTTTGACATCTAAATTGCAATAATTGAAGATTGGCCCAAAAAAAAGTAAAAAATAGTATTATGGGATCCGCACTAAAAATACCAAAATTGACTCTATTTATTAGCCTCAAAAAGCTCATGAAACTTATGCTTTGAAATCGACCACAATTCTAAGCTCAAAACAACTCCAAATAGTTGGCACAATTAGTTTTTAAGAAATTACCATTAAAGAGGGAAGAAAGGTGTTAGGAAGAAGAAACTACCTCTAAAATGAGCCCACAATATTATCCTAAAGGTCAAATGTAACTCTAATAATTCCCAACAAGTAAAGCCAAAAATAAGCTCAATTGGAGCTATATTGTTCACGAAATTGACTTCACAATTTGGAGTTGTGAACTGAAATTTTAGGATGATCACTATATAATAGGTTACTTAAATGACCTCCGTGAAAGAAGGATCTTTGATGTGATTGCGGTAGTAAAAACCCACAAACGTGAAGGGCCAGGGACCCAGACCTCCTAAAACATGAAGGCTATCCTGCGAACATGGTGAACAGGTCCCCTAGTGTGCGCGAACACTGCACCAGGCTCACAAATATGGATACCAATATCTTTGGCCTCTATGAATGTGGATCTAGGTGCAAGAATGCAAAAACCAAATGGTGGTGCACCAGCAAGTGCAAGACCAGCTAATTCATTATGTCCCAAAATTCTCTGATTGGTGCTCAGAATTCGTTTAGAACCCTATGTGCGAAAAACACTATGTTATTCCACTAAATTCGATATTATTGAATCAATGAAGATATCAAAACTTCCAACAATGATTGTCTCAACAAAAAGTGGGTCCTACACTAAAGCTCCATTTTGGTCATAAGTAACAAGGTTGATCAGAATGAGTCTGAAAGTCTCGAGACTTGAACCAATGATCTTTCTAGATCAAACTTGATGTGTTGGAGCTAAGGGAACCATCAAAACTGCATTATGAGGCTGTATACCTAAAATTTTGACCGAAATTAATCGTTCAAGTTTCAAATTATCCAAAAGAAATAACTTACATAAAAACCAAACAAATGAATAGGTGACCAAATTGTTAGTCCCATCAAGTCATAAATGACTTGGCGTCACTATAAAAATACTTTAAACTCTAAACATATCACAATAAGTAGAAAATGACCTCGAGGGTTATCACATTATGATCCTAGTTCATGTAGTTGTTCCTTGTAGTAATTTTTATAGTTTGGTGCTCTCAATTAGTGCATAGAACTTGGGGTTTTCTTGGTATGGTGGTAATTCACCACGAATAGGCTTGTAAACCTGATGTTGATCCCTATCTCAGACTAGTCTATATAACCTTAGTTGCTTGTTATATTTGTGGGTTGGCATTAACTATATTTGGTGTTTACTTGAGTAGTACTTCTAAGAAGGTCAAGATCCTTGGGTTACACTTTTGATTATTGGATTTCTTATAATTTTCTTTTGTATCCTGATTTTTGGTGATCACTTTATGATGTATTATTGAGTATGTTGGTATATTGTTGGGCCTGAAGCCTTGGTCGAGGACTAGCTAGATCCCGAGTTAGTTTTCTCTTCTTTGGAAGTGATCTGATGCTAGTTATTTTCATTGGTTGCTTAGATGTTATTGTTTGGATATTGGTAATGGAATGCATTGCATTGATACTCACTTTCACGTATTTTTTTGTATGATCCTAGTTATTGTATTGATTTCACTACCATTGTTTTAGAAAAGTATGGTTTTACCGTTTTACTCATAAACTAATTTTAATGGAAGTCGTACCACCTTTACTGCTTTCATAAATGGATTGTGATATTAAGAGTCATTTGGATGCACTCACTACTTATTTGTTTGTTTAAGGATATAGCAACCCTTTATTGCATTCGTAGACTCCATGCGTAACCCTACTTTAAGACCTTACCTACGAGACCATCCTATGGTCCATAAGTCTTCTACTTCCTGTAAAGTGGCTCGTAAAAACCTGTATTAGCACTATTTCTGCAACCTTTCCCTTTGCTTTGACTTTTCAACATTTGGGGTCTTACAATATCTCCCCCTTGGGAATATTCGTCCTTGAATGGGACTCAAGCTAGCATGAATAGGGTAGAGAAACAGATCTACCAACCCAACATGAATGCAAAACACATCAAAAATACATGCAACCAAGGAGTAACCAACCCCAATCTAATTTAGTAGGATTTGAACTTCAAAGTTCAAGACAAGAAGAGTTCGCCTGAGCAGGAAATACGGAATTTTATTGTTTTACTTTAATTTTTTTTTTGTAATTTGTATTACTTTATTTATTTGCTTCTCTATGCGGTTTTGTAATAATTAATGAAAAATTGGGGATAGTCTAATGGGAGGGGAACAAACGTGCTACCTATATTTATTTTATTTCCAACTTATGTGTTGTATGTGTGTGCTAGATAAGTATTATAATATTAATTAAGGTTTGAATGTAATTATTAGAATCATTCTATCACCGTCATACCTAGATTAAATTTATATTTGGGTCTAAATATTATTTTTTATAGGTATTTGTGTATATAATTGGGAAAATGGCCTAAAGTTACTATGCCAATAACTTTATCCAGGTATTTTCTTCTTGTATATTCTAAATATGAATTTCAAAAATGATTTGCGTAACTTGTACATGTTTACATTTGTCTAGTTTAGACTAAAATTACCAACCCTTGATTCGTCGGTAAGACGAGTATCAAAAATTCTATAAATATCTTACTGATAGTTTGATATTCACCAAGACATCTAACTGGGACGGAAATCTTTGAGGATGACCTCAAAAATTTATCAAGCAATATTACACATTTAAAGGCAGTTTTAAATATTTTCAACATGATCAGAAATTTAGAGACTTCAAATGATCCCCGATATTATTAGAAGTTTAATGTAAACCTCAACAATCTCCAGCACCATCAGAGTTCAGAGTCAACTATAAAAAATTTCAACTATGTCAGAACTTTCCAACTTCAACCCAAAAGAATTCTCAGAATTCTTCCAAAGAACTATCAGACATGCTTAAAGCTTTGAACCAAGGACGTTCATCTAAGCTATGTGTGACATGACATCTGGCAGTGACCCTTTCTAAATTGTTTTTCAAAAACTCATCTTTCTTAAAATCTTTTAATACATCAAATATTCTTTGCATAAATATATTTTCAGCTTATATCTATCGAGAAGTGGGGAATCAGAGCAAGCAATCGAAGATAGCAAGACAAAGGAGCAAACAAACAGAGAATTCAACATAGATCAATTCATTCAAAACTAACAATTTTTCTGTGGATGCAGATTTATAAAGGATCATCATATCCCTCCATTCAGCAAGGACAAAGAAGTCAAAAGAGTAAAAAAATTTCAAAAGTGATAATTTTTGTCATCAGGATTCATCAGATGAAAAGAAAACGTTCAAAATACGAGCAACAATGCCTCGTTCAAATACCCAGCAAACCATGAGCCACAACGAATATAAAGTGTTCGAAAATGAGCATGATATTCGTACATTAATGTCGAAGTAATCAGGCACTTTGTATATATTTTCAAGAATTTTCCTTAAAGATTTTTTGCTCAGTCGTTAGTTAGAACGACAATGTGTCTATTACTTGTTTTATTTTGAGTACAAGAACACGCGAAAGAGCTACTTTCAAAGCATGCAAGCATCTATAATGACGCCAAAATATATTCTCCCACATCAAAAACGTCTAAAGGGCACACATAAGCCGCATAAATACCAAAGAAGATTTGAAGGGCAACTAGCCAAAATATCCGATATCATGTCAAAATTGATCAAATATACACATCTGAATGTTATCGATCATCATCTTATCAATGAAGCATCACCACCCTATCAATAGGACATCATTATCATTATCATTGTCAAGAGGGTCATTCATATTATATTACTGGAAGTGGTAATTGCCAAGAGGGTCATTCATATTATATTATTGGAAGTGGTAATTTCCAAGAGGGTCATTCATATTATATTACCAAAAGTTGTAATATTACTGCCAAGAGGATCATTCATGTTATATTATTGGAAGTGGTGATTGCCAAAATGGCAATTCATATTATATTATCGGAAGTAGTAATATTACTGCCAAGAGGGTCATTCATATTATATTATCGGAAGTGATAATATTATTGCCAAGAGGGACAATCATATTATATTACCGAAAGTAGTAATTGTTAACAGGGTCATTCATATTATATTACCGGAAGTGGTAATATTATTGTGAAGAGGGTCATTCATATTTTATTACCGAAAATGGTAACTGCCTAGAGGGCCAACAACAACAACAACAGCCCAGTGAAATCCCATAACGTGGGGGTATAGGTAGGGTAAAGTGTACGCAGATCTTACTCCTACCAAGATAGGACGACTATTTTTGAAAGACCCTTGGCTCATTAGAAGCATATTATATTACCGGAAGTGATAATATTATTGCCAAGAGAGTCATTCATATTATATTACCAGAAGTGGTAATTGCCAAGAGGGCAATTCATATTTTATTACCGAAAATGGTAATTGCTAAGAGGGTCATTCATATTATATTACTGAAAGTAGTAATTGCCAAGAGGGTCATTCTTATTATATTACCGGAAGTGGTAATATTATTGTCAAGAGGGACATTATCATATCATTGCCAAGAGAGTTATTATCATATCATTGTTAAGAGGACCACCACCATTATCATATCATTACTGAGAGGGTCATCATCATTATCATATCATTGTCGAGAGGGCCATCATCATTATCATATCATTACCGAGAGGGCCATCATCATTATCATACCATTGCCGAGAGGGTCATCATCATTATCATATCATTGCCAAGAGGACCATCATCATTATTATATCAACTCATCATCATATTGCATCATATCAACTCATCATCATATTGTATTATATCGACTCATCATCATATTGCATCATATCAACTCATCATCATATTACATTATATCGACTCATCATCATATTGCATCATATCAACTCATCATCATATTGCATTATATTGACTCATCATCATATTGCATCATATCAACTCATCATCATATTGCATCATATCAATTTATCATCATATTGCATCATATCAATTTATCATCATATTGCATCATATCAACTCATCGCATATTACATCAAAATTGAAAGAAATTTGCGGTCAATGAGTATATTATAAATCACATTAACTTAGGAATTATATTGTGTTTACTCTACGTCAAAATCAAAGGAGGTTGACATGCCAACATAGTAACAATGCTACTTTTCTATTTGAGTTATATGTTTCTACTAATGAGTTTTATCTCAGTCTTTTCGAGAGCGTCCAAAAGGATGAATTCTCATTTAAACTACAGGTGCAGACTACATATCCTAGCAGCAAATTGGGACACGAGTTAAAGAACAACTTCCATCACAATCAAAACACACCCCTATCAGAAGGCATATGGTATCTCTTTGAGTTTGTTAGCTTCAATTTCGCTTCAGAAAACCTCAACTTATCATCGGAAGCAACTTTTCAATCTGAGTGACAATACATCAAGAGCTCTGAAAATTATATTCATGTAAGTTCTTAATTATGGATGTGAAGCACGCTACATTCATGGCTAAGAGGTTGCAAGCCTCTTTTTCACACTCGATTCATTTATCACTCCTCCCAACCAAAGGTTATCTTAGCATAAGAGATTTCCTTTTCAACCAATTGAGTCAAACTACGAACAGTCTGATTCCCAAATTTAGGAGATATGTAGGAGGGTTCGATGTTGAAAGCTCGACTGTACTCCAACAAACTTTCTCATCTCATTCTTGAGTATTCTAATTTCTCCATAATTCGATACCAGAATAACTTTTGTATTCTTTCAAAAATCGTGCACCAAATCAAGTGTCTTGAACTACAAGTGGCCTAAATTCTCATGTAACCTGAGATATGTAGGAAACAAGATACCATAATTCGGCTATATTTCTAAAGTCCATACCAAACCTCTTTTTCAAAAGAGAAAGATGTAGTCGGTCAAAATTTGATTTGTCAATTTTTTTTCTCAGGATCTCTTTCATCGATCCTACTCAATAAAAGGGACAGTTGTTGACACCCAATTTTAACCAACTCATAACTACTTTTCGGATTGCTTTCTTAATAGATAGACATTTCTCAAAAATATTTCTTTGTTAAGTAAATGAGTTTATATTTAGTTTAACCAATAAATCATATATTTTGACATTCATAATTTATAATAATTTTGCCATATATTAATTTACTTTTGTCTTTATTATTTTATCTTTTAACAAGCTTCATACATTTAAATATTTTTACGTGTCTATTTAGTATATATTATGTATGTGTGTTTATTTTCTTTATATGAAAATATTACTTAATTAAGTTGATTGATTTACCTACGGATCTAACATAAATTTTATGGTGTAGCTTGTTATATAAAAATCATGAGTTGTTAAGTTTGATTTTGCCTACGGATCTAATATGAATTTTGTGATGATGTTTGCTATGTAAAAATGATAAAGTTGATGGATTTTGCCTTAAATTTAAGTTTAGTGATTTTGTTTCATCTGTGATATAGATCTGTGGAAATCTGACATGAAATTTATTTTAAACATTTATGTTAAAATTATAATATTTTTTACATTATGTTTGGATCCACACATTGATTTTGTTTGCTTGTGAAATCGAAAATATTATCACACTGTTGAAAATTTGAAATTTTGTTTGAATACCTGAACACTTCTTCTAATTAAGTTGCGTAGCTTCTTCTCAATCATTAATAAACCCCTTTAGCATGAGTTTTGAGACTTTTTGGCAGTATTTTTTGTCTGTTAGCTTGATTTTTTCATCATTTTGAATTGATTTGGTTGCTGAAAATTTTTGATCTTGGTTGATTTCATTGTTGAAAATTTTGTCACCTCCCTTTGAAATATATGGATTTCCTATGGCTTTTGAAAAAAAGAAAGTCTGACTAAAATGGAGATGGGCCATTTTTTTAGATTTGCTGGATTTTCTTATTTTTTTGGATTGTCTTTTTTATCACTATAAAGGGAGAAGACACAGACGGAAGGAGAGGGACAAAGACACAGAGAGAAGCAAGAACGAAAAAACACAAAAAGTAGAGAAAGAAAGGAAAAGAACAAAAAATATATTTTACTTTACATTCCTTACACCTCAAACAAAAACAAAACAATAAGAAAAGTTTTTTTTACATATTTTAATATTATTTTGCTTGTTCTCAATATTACAATTCAGATTTTATTTGTTTATTCTTCCTAACTGAAGCATCCAGGTTAGTCTTAATGGAAATAAGAACCTCTTACCTTTTTTTGTAAATTTTTAAAACTTAAATCGGTTAGGATCTTTTAAATTAAGTTTTCTTAATTTCTTTAAAAAATAAAGTGGTCATTTTCTTTTTCTAAAATTAATTTTAAATCGTCTTTTCCCGATATAACAATTGTGTTCCTACATTTCTTGACAACAAAGTCCGAAACACCAGAGACAAACTTGCTCATACGAGCTCTAGAATCATCCACCAAAGTTGGAGCATATTTGGATAATTACATAAACTTCAAAGAATACTCCCTCATACTCATGTTGCATTGTCCTACATTTATGAACTCTTGCACTTTTTCCTCCCTCAACTCAAGGAGAAAGAAGCGGTCTAGAAAAGCAACTTTGAACTCACCCCAATCCAAGAGAACCTCGCCCATAGACCTTTCCTCCTTCCATTGGTTGAACCAAATTTGAGCCACTTCCTTCAATTAATAAATGGTCAAATCTGCCTTCTCCACAAGAGTCACACCCATGATATCAACGATCTTTTAAATGACCTCAATGAACTCTTGTGAATCCTCGTCTACCTTTGAACTGTGGAATTTCAGTGGATTTATTCTTGTAAAGTAACGAACACTTATAGCCAACTTACCCATATTTGGGTTTATGGAAGCTACCATCTCTCGGTTGGCTTGTTCCACCACAGCTTGGGCAAGAACTTGAAAAGCGGCCCTAAATTCGTTATGAGAGACTTATTTGGCTAATTGATCAATCAAAGCTTGAGGTGCTTGCCAATTCTCTTCTTCATTCACATTCAAGTTCCTTATTATATAGCCTCTTCTTGAAGGCATGGTTTTGTAACTCAACGAACAAGAGTCAGAAGGAAAACTTTATAGAGTTCAAATCTATCGCATAACTTAAGATTGATAAAAGAAGAAAAATTTCTTTAAAACCTCATAGCCTCTTATTCATTAAGGTGTCTCTCTATACACCCATGAACAAGAATCATCTTGATGAGGTATTTTCAGACACCCTACGACACTTGAATCTTATATTTCGATACCAAATTCATCACAATCCAAGCTAGAACCTAGATGTGACATGGCGAATAAGATCCCGAGAGACCTTAAATAAGCCTCTTAGTATAACATAGCATGAATTAGGATAACATAAAATCAACATAAGAGAAATGTGGAAGATAAGTCTCAAAATATAAGTCTTGCTAAAAGAGAATCCAAACATATCATCTGAAATAAACGAACAATCATACTAGTCTAGTCTGTCAAGCCTCTACTACCATAGATGGGGGAATAGGACAATTCATAGCTCACCTAAAAAATTTGAAAGTGAAATAAGTCTAAAATAAAAGATAACATAAGTGGTTGCACCCTCAAAATATGAGGACTCACTAATCAAGCAACGCCAACAAAAATTTGTATTTTTCACGGGATAAGTAGGAGCATCGTGACCTATATTACAAAACAATATAGGCAAAAAGTGTGTGTCAGTACTATAGGGTGTACTGAGTATAGAAAATGTGCAATGCATGACATAAAACGTAATAATACAATGACCAAGATAAAACATGATGAAATCTTTTAAAGCATCGTTAGAAGCATAAATAACATGGTCAATGCAATATTCATAAGAAAATCATAAGAGAGTCCTGATGAGAACATAACATAGTAAAAACCATGAGTCATAGTGATAGAGATACCATTAATCGAGATAAATGATACATTGCATATATATGACACTTTCGAAGCTCAAAATAGTGAATTAGTGTGTGTTGCAAGCATGTGTCTATAGATATGGTGTGTATTTTGTTAATTTTGTAGGAAAACAAAGTCACGCATGAGTTTGGATGAGTTTTGAGGATATGATGTTGTTTCACTGAGGAACAAGGACTACGAGTGCCACAAAGAGCCATAGTGCCTTACACGGGCCTTGGTGGCTGGCGTACTGCTGATATAACGAAGAGGATGATGCTAAAAGTTTGACCAAGTGTAACTCCATAGATCCCTTCACGGGCCATGAAGCTCACTGCGGAGCGTGATGATGGCTCGTGAAGGCTTGCCGAGGAAGATTGGTAATATTATAAAGGATGGCACTAATGGGACGTAGTCAATATCACATGGTGTGTTGCTTCCCCATGAAGAAGTAAGGGACCACACAGTGGTGGAACCAGGTCAATCATCATGGAGCAGAATCACAGACCACGAAGTTCAGTATAGACCATAGTACTTGGTCGTAAACTATGCCGACTTAATTTTTTCTAATTGGTTTAGGAGTAGGTTTTGTACTTTTATAAATACTCAAATTTATTATACTTTTAGGGTTATGCATTATTATTATTTTTTGGAGAATTATTGTAAACGACATTGGAAGACACATTCCACTACTTCTTGAGATTGACTTTTGAAATGTAATTTTAGTTTTTATTTTTGATTCGTGGTTCGTGTGTGTGATTCAAGGTTTAATTATTCATTTATGTAGGTATTAATTCATGAATTCTATATCAATTCTTATTCCTTTACTTACAATTATTAGTAGCTAAGCCCACAACTACGGTTATGGGAACCATGACAACATAACAAAGTAGGCAAATGTGTAAAGTGGTTATTGTGATTTGTCTTGCATGTATTGTGATTTTCTTTATCTAAAATTTTTTCTTGATGAGTGCATGCATTAGGAACCTTCCACTATTCATTACTTTCTCGGGAGGGAGTTAGTTATTAGAAAAAGATTATCACAATAGAAATTTTGGAGGAACAAAACTTCATCTAAGTCACTTGAGCCCAGGAGATAGTACTCCGAGATCCAAAGTGAGGGTTAGTAAAGAACACATTCTGAGATTGGGAGGAGATGAATGAAATGGGTCTAAGAAGGACTGGGAGGTGAATTAGATGTTACATAACTCTCTATATTTTGCATGCAACTTATTGAAACGTTATCACTAACACAATTAGTTCTGCTAAGTTATACGTCATGAGGAAGACAATTCTAGCTAAATTCTCATATTGTTCACAACCTGATTACTAGTTACTTTAGTGGTGCATTGTTAAGTGTTATTAAATCAATCAATAAAACCCCCATTTTACTTTATGCATTTTTGTTTTCGGAAAGTAGGAACTATAACTAAAAAGTGTTTGCTAATAGATTTATTTCAACCTATCCTCTATGGGATCAACCCCGACTCCTAGTTAGGTAAATATATTGCTAATGATCATCTATATATTTTTCGAGAGGTATACTTGAACGTTATCAAAAATGATGTCAATTCCAGGGAATACGGCTTTGAAATATGCTAGTAGTTACTATTTTAGTTTGTAGTTCTATTTCCTAATTTTACTTTTTGTTTCTTGTTTTTATTTTTGAGAGGCAAAGCTCAGACACCTGTGAAATTTTCCCTAATTAAGAATGATGTTGATACAGATGGCGCAGGAGCTACTGGAGTTATAGTCCTCCCACCACTACCTCAAGGCGTGAAGTTCACTATCACTAGTACCATGATGCAAATGTTAAACCTAAAAGGATTATTTAGTGGAGCAGCAAGTGATGATGCCAAACAACAGCTGATGAACTTTATCTCCACCTGCATGTCATTTAAAATCCCTAGGGTTAGCCCATAAGCCCTACGACTATGTCTATTTCCATTGTCTCTATTTGGGGAGGGAATGAAGTGGTTAAATGAGCTTTCACATGACTTCAACACAACCTGAAGGGAGCTAACAGAATTATTTCTGGAGAATTTCTTCCCACCATCTAAGAAGCTGCAAATCAAGGATGAGATTAATGCTCACAAGCAGCTACCTACTGAAGCAGTACATGATACTTGAGAGAGATTCAGGCAGGAGCTAAAGTAGTGTCCCAATCACAATCCAATTGATAAGCACTTGAAGGAGGTATTTTATAAGTCTTGAAACTTCATTACCAAGCTAGTCATAGATGCAGCTTGTGGTGGTTCATTTATGGCCAAGACATTTTAGGAAGCCACAACAATTTTGGATCAACTCGCAAAGAACAATAGGGCTTGGTATAGTAGAGATGTATATTATTTAGGATTCATGTTTGAGATGTCAGTAGAGGAAGGTGAAATGAAGATAAGTGTGATCAATACATGGCTCACATGAGGACGTAGATGGATTTGTTGACCAAGCACTTGATAGGTGGAGGGATAGATAAGGTGAAAGTTGTGGACACTGGAAGTCGATATGATGAGCCTGATTTTGATTATGAGGAGGAAGCTAAGTTTCTGAATAGCCAGTAGGGTTTTTGAACGTATAATTCTGGGAACCAAGTTCAAAACTTTCAAAGGGATAACTACTATGACCTGATCGGAAATCATGATCAAGGAAGTTGACAGAACAAAGACAACTTCATAAATGACAAAAGTGGGGTGTATGTGCCACTAATGAATAGAGATCGAGCCGGGAACAATAATGGTAACTCTAAGTTGGAAGAAATTATGGCAAAGGTCCTACAAAAGGTTGAGGAGACTGAGTCTGGAGTCAAAGATATGTGAGGCAACATGACTAATATCAGCCAATTGGTAGATTCACACTCTACCTCTATCAAATAGTTGGAGCATCAGATGGGACAGTTGGCAGCAACATTAAATTAGAGGAAGACTGGTACTTTACCTAGTGACATGGTGCAAAATCTTAGGAAAGATGGGCAATGCATGGAAGTGATAACGAGGAGTGGTAAGGTACTTTCTGGCCCTTTTAATGTAGGCACAAAGAAAACATAGGATGCAGGTTCTAAGATTGATAAGCTTGCATGGAGACATACAGACAAGGTGGTTGCATTTGATGATGATTATGAGTCTAGGGAGATGGTATTGGAGCATAAATATACTGATGAAAATAATGGTACCAAGCAAACTGAGGCAGAGGTAGTTCAGCCATTGCCACCGTTCGTAAGCCGCCACCTCCATTTTCATATAGACTAAAGAAAAAGGCTAATAATGGAAAATTTCTGAAGTTTATTTCTATGCTCAAAGAGATATCAGTCAAAATTCCATTGGTGGAAGGACCAGAGAAATTGCCAAGTTATGCCAAGTTCATGAAGGATTTGGTTACAAAGAAAAGGACATCTCTTTTGAGCCAGCCAACAATCTATATCACTACAGCACCATTCATACAAGGTCCTTGGTTGAAAAAAAGAAAAATTCGGGTGCGTTCACCATACGTTGAACCATTGGTGCTTTTGATTTCTCAAGGGCCTTATGTGATTAAAGGGCTAGCATCAACCTCATGTCGCTAGCCATCTATAGAAATTTAGGGTTAGGAGCCTCCAAATCACTTTTATGCAACTATAAATAGCGTATATATATGTGAAATAACTTGAAGGAATTTTGTGTAATGTGTTGGTACGAGTGGGCCAATTCATCTTCCCTATCAATTTTGTCATATTGGATTATGATGTTGATTTTGAGGTCCTTATCATTTTAGGGAGACCATTTTTGGCAACTGCCAGAGCATTGGTGTATGTAAAGTGTAGGGAGCTTACATTCAGACTAATAAATAAAAAAGTCAAGTTCAATGTACGCACCTCCATAAAGTAGCCAAAAGATATGATAGTGATGGTTGTGTTTAATGTCGAGGTAGATAGTGTCGTCGATGTGCCCATTGAGGAAAGGCTTGCTGTTAAGCCTTCAGCAGCTGTAATAATAAATTTCAAAAGTGATGGTATTGAGGGGTATAATGAGTCTGTGAATTCTTTACTGGGTGTAGGATCACACACCTATGCCTCTAAGAAGCTGGATCTTGACTTGAAGAACAGACCGACTCTACCCGCTAAATCGTCCATAGAGAAGCTGTCTGTACTTAAGCTCAAAGAGTTTCCAAGCCATTTGAGGCACGTATTTCTTAGTGAGAGTAACATTTTTCCAGTGATTGTTACTATATATTTGAGTAAAGGATAAGTTACAACACTGGTTAGGGTATTACAAAGCTATAAAAAGGTAATTGGTTGGACTATTGTTGATATTATAGGTATTCCTCCTGGCATTTGCACTTTCAAAACTCAGCTGGAGGAGGATTGCAGTCCTAGTATTGAACACCATCGGAGACTATACCCGCCTATGCAAGAGATAGTAAAGAAAGAGATAATCAAGTGGTTAGATGCAGGTATGGTATATCCTATATTAGATAGCAGCTGGATTAGCCCTGTGCAATATGTCCCTAAGTAGGGAGGTATGACAGTCGTTGCAAATGATAAAAATTAATTGGTCCCGCTTAGGCCAATCACTGGATGGCGAGTCTACATGAATTACCGAAAACTTAACAAATGGACTTTGAAGGACCATTTTCCAATCCCCTTCATAGACCAGATGCTAGACAAGTTGGCAGGCAGAGGTTGGTACTATTTTCTGGATGGATACTCGGGCTACAATTAGATCTCTATAGTGCTAGAGGACTAAAAGAAGACGACTTTTACATGTCCTTATGGTACTTTTGCATTCAAGTGCATGTCATTTGGACTATGTAATGCACCTTCTACATTCCAATGTTGCATGATATCTATATTTTCTAACATGGTGGAGGACACTCTTGAGATATTTATGGATGATTTCTTTGTGGTATGTGATACTTACGATGACTGTTTGTTCAATCTTAGCTGGGCATTGCAAATATGCAAAGAGGCCAAGCTAGTAGTGAACTGGGAAAAATTCCACTTCATGGTCAAAGAGGGTAATGTGCTAGGCCACAAGATTTTTGAAAAAGGTTTGGAGGTTGAAAAGGTAAAGATAGAGGTGATTAATAAACTGGCCCCTCCTATCTCTGTAAAGGGTGTCCGAAGCTTTTTGGGTCTTGCAGGTTTCTATAGGTGTTTTACCAAGGATTTCTATAAAATTGCATACCCTTTATGCAAGTTGTTGGAGAAGAAGATAAAGTTCTACTTTAATAAGGCATACCTGAGAGCATTTGAGTGTTTGAAGGAGAAGTTAATTTCAGCAGTGGTGATTGTTGCTCCAGATTGGTCTTCCCCATTTAAGATCATGTGTGATGCTAGAGGTGTTGATTTAGGGTTTTTCTAGGGATAAAGTGCAACAAGATCTTTCATCCCATATACTATGCTAGCAAAGTGCTAAATGCATCCTAGAAGAAATATACTGTGGCTGAGTAGGAATTTTTGGCAATAGTGTATGCATTCAAAAAATTTAGAGTGTAGCTTTTGGGTATCAAGGTGATAGTGCACACTGACCATGCAGCCTTGAGATATTTGTTGACCAAGAAGGATGCTAAGACAAGGTTAATCAGATGGGCTCTATTGCTTAAGGAATTTTATTTTAAGGCAAAAGACCATAAAGGTAGTGAAAATCAAGTGGCTGACCACTTGTCTAGGTTGGAAGATGAAAATAAAGGTAAGGACGATCTTGACATCAATGATTCCTTCCCAGATGAACAGGTCTTGGCTGCCACTCTTAATCTTATTCCTTGGTTTGTTGATTATGTTAACTATCTTGCTAGTGATATTATGCCCGAGGATCTTACTTTCCAGCAGAGGAAGAAGTTTTTACACGATATTAACAGGTATTTTTGGGATGAGTCATACTTATTCAGGATATGTGCTGACATGTCATCAGGAGGTGTATTCCAAAAGCAGAAATACTAAGTATTTTGCAGGCCTATCACTCATCTCAGGTAGGTGGACACAAAAGATATTGCAATGTGGATACTACTGGGCTACTATCTATAAAGATGCACATGATTTGGTGAAGAGTTGTGACCAGTGCCAAAGGCAAGGGAATATATCTAGGTGTCAAGAGTTGCCTATGACACCAATCCTGGAGGTAGTGTTGTTTGATGTACGGGGCATCGATTTCATGGCACTGTTTGTGAGCTCATATGGGATGAAGTACATTCTTGTGGAAGTTGAGTGTGTCTCAAAAAGGGTGGAAGCTTTCACCTTACCAATTAATGAGAGCAAGAGAGTTGCTCGTTTTCTGAGAAGAAATATTTTTTCCAGGTTTGGGACTCCTAAGGCTATCATCAGTGATGAGGGTTCCCATTTTTGCAATAAGATCTTTTGTACTCTTCTAGAAAAATATGGTGTCATCAACATAAAATAGAAACTCCATATCCCCCCCCACTCTAGTGGGAAGCTTGAGGTGTCTAACCGCGAAATCAAGGAGATTTTAGCCAAGTCTGTAAATGCTAATAGGAATGATTAGGCTAGGAAGATGGATGATGCTTTATGGGCATATCGGACAACTTTCAAAACACCCATTGGTATGTCCCCATACCAGTTAGTGTTTGGAAGGGCATGTCATATACTTGTGGAGCTAGAACATAAAGCGTTGTGGGCCCTGAAAAAGTTAAACCTAAGTTGGAGTGAAGTTGCGCATAAGAGGCTAGATAAAATCAATGAGATGGATGAGTTTCGCTTGTGTGCGTATGAGATGGCTGATTTTTACAAAGAGCGAATAAAACTATATCATGACAGGCATATTGAGAAGCGCAAATTCAGCATTGTTTAATTCCAGGATAAGGTTGTTTCTAGGAAAGCTATGGTCAAAGTGGTCTTGACATTTCACCATGGCACAAGTATTTTCACATGGTGCAGTCGAGCTTGAAGCTCAATATGGTCATACGTTCAAAGTGAATGGACAGCGTGTGAAACTATATTTGGGATCCCCTGAAGAAGTAAAAATTGTTAAAGAACTCCAACTTCATGAAGTTTGAGTAGCCAAGGAACCTACGTCGTATTGCGATGTTAAATCAGGTGTTGCATGGGAGGCAACCCATGGGGAAAAGCTTCACAAAGTCTGAGTAGTGGAGTGACCCACATCGTGCTGTGACATTAAATTAAGCATTACTTGGGAAGAAGTCAAGGATTGTATTTGTAATAGATAGGTTAAATCCTGTTATTTGATATTTTTAAAGTGTCACGGTGTATTCTGTGAGTACAGGGTCTCCAGGGAGGAGAAAAAATTGAAAATTGGCCAAGGTTCCTCACCACGAGCACTTATAAGGACCGTATTGGGCACCACGTCCCATGGTGGTGCAACGTAGTGAGCACAGGCTTACTGACCTTCAGGATTAGGGGAGGGATTACGGCCTGTGATGAACTTCACAAACTGTTTTGCCTTCTATGAATCCCAGGTAATATCACTTCGTTTTTGTCCAACTCACATGTCAAGAAAGAAATTATGGCCCGTGGTGCACTTCATGATTAGTCACCACGGGTCGTAAAGCCTAGTCGGCTAATTAATTTTTAGCCTACCCAATTTTGACCCGATCCTAATTACATTAGCGTTATTGGGTTTTAACCCATTTTTACCCAAAATTCGGGCCATTTTTCATCCTCCCCACTATGAACCAAAGAACTCTCCAACCCCTCCAATTCCAAATCATGCAAATCAATCAGACTTCCTCCGATTTCAAGTTGTGCGACGTATTTGTGAGTGCGTATTCACCCGTCCTAGGTCAACTCATTATGTGCATACATTCATAATCTTGGTGAGTTATTCTCTCATTCTCTTTGGTATAAATGAAAGTAGGTGTATTCATAATCACTCTTGCATATATAGTTTGATATTCTTGAATGTTTTTGTTTGATATGGTAGTTCGTATATAGGGACACAATTAGAGTAAATGGTAGTTCGTATATAGGGACACAATTAGAGTAAGTATTTGGGATTAAGAGAGTCAAATTCTTGTCCATGGAATTACTTATAGTTGTTATTCCAATTATTAATAGTCATTAGTATGGGCTGCATTGATGGCATATGTTTGACACAGAGTAAGTATTGAGTTGTGAAATGTGAGAAAGTTCGAGCAATGGCAGAACTGAGAGGTTGGGGACGACGACCTTCACCATGGATCGTATTGCACTTCACGATTCGTGGTGGAGGCATATTGTCTCTACTTCTAAAAATTCTCTAAGTATCGAATCACGAAAGTCATCATAGACTGTGAACTTCATCACGGCCCGTGTTGTTGCTCCGTGATACCAACACTTAGAAAAATTTTAGGGAACTCTCTGAAGCCTAGCTTCTAGAAAGCACCATGAAACCCTTCACGCTCCAACGGCTCCAACCTCAATCACAAAATTATTTATGTGTTAAATTTGTATGATAATAATACATATATAGTGCATTCTGACTCAATTTAAATATATTAACATATAAACTAATTTAAATAGTTCTTGAATGTTTGAAATTCAGGTATAATAATTTTTAACAACATTAATAAAAGAAATAAATATAAGCGACAATAATAATATATTTTGAATTCAATATACTATACAAACTATAGGCATATTTCAATGCACGTGGTGAATATATAATTGAAACATTTTTAATACAATAATATATTTTAGTACCGTTATAAGAGGAAAACATAATTATAATACATTTTGAATTTGATATATTATACATATTATAGACATGTTTCAATGCACGTGGAAAATAAATTACTAAAATATTTTAATACAAATATATGATAAGTATTATGTGTGAATTTCAAATAATCCAGTACTATTTAAATTAGTTTACATTGTTAGAACTGTATTACATTTGTTGGAATAACAATAATCGAATTCATAACAATGCATAATATTGTATTCAAATTAAATTACAATTATTGTTTATATTTAAAATAATTTTAATACAATTGTAATACAAGTTTTTAAAATTTCACCTCTTCTTCTCCGGTGAATTACCACCACCAAACCATCTTCGGACTATCAGTACCTCCAACCAACCAAAAAACAATCAACACGCAATTCAGCCACGCACAAAGCAATGGCCAAACTCTTTTTCCCCAATATTTTTGGTGCACTCACCACCACCTACACTATACACACCTCTTCATGTCTTACTTGTCTTCTTCGGCAAACACACACGTCAAAATGACCGACAAACAATGCCACAACAAATCATATCACCCATTTCTCTCATTGGCTTCACTGAAGATCAATCATATCCGAAGAAAAAAATTCGGTCGGATCTAAACGCCAACAAAATTCTAACATGAAAATAAAATAAAAAATAACATGAAAGGATAAGGGGGAATAGGGCATGACCATCACTCATTTTCATGGAGCTCATGGGAACTCGTAATTTTGTATTTGAATTTGATGAATTTCTGATTTAGTTGTTGCGTTGTTTGTTGTTGCTGGATCTATTAGGTGGTGGTATGGAGGTGAGAAAGGAAAATGGGAGTTGTGGCGGTGATTGTTTGTTGTTTTTTCACCGGAGAAACCATCTCTGGCGAGGTTACATGGAGGAGAAGAGATTGGACAAAGAAGGAGAAATAGAGAGATAAGGAGAATGGTGTGATAATTTTAAATATTAAAAGTAATTATGCTATGGATGATAATAAAGCAAAAGTAGCCTAAAAAGGTTAATAATTAACCTAAAAATATTCTTTTTTATTTTTATGAATAAATGGGCTTTGCCCGATTTTAATTTTTTTTAAAAATAGTAACTCCATCATTAATTTAAGTTTAGATAATGATTAAAAAAATCTAAATAAAATAGAAAATATTTTTATTTCTTAATCTTTTTCAAATTGAAGTAGAATATGTATTTGCTGATAAAAAAAATATTATTAAAAAAATGTGTCAAAAAGGAAAAAATGTATATTTATCTAAAAAAAAAGTATTTTGACCCATTAATTAACAATATGAAGATTTTTGGATCAAATTATAGAGTATAGACATCAAGGACATTTTTAGACAAAATTATTAATTGAAGATATTTCGCTTCAGGTCATCCTTAGCTTTTTGCATTTTCTTTATCTCAAATCGAATAGCTTGATATCCTTTTATTGAGTAGGGAGGGTTAGATCACCTTTTATTTAGTCCCTCAGATCATGGTGTACCTTTGTTGAAGATGAATAACATTAAATATTTTTTGTTTAAAAAAACAGAGCATTTTTTTTAAAAAATATATTATAATTAGAATTGTAGGGATCCTCAGCAAAGAGTATCCCTCCAAATATTGGTGTATGTCACTGTTTGCTGCGCGCAACATTCTTGAGAAAATGTCACAAAAAGTCCTTCAATTACAGGAGTTGGTCTAAAATAGTCCTTTAATTATACTTTTATCGAATTTAGTTCTTTAACTATTCAAAATCTTATAATGTTTTGTTTATACCTACTTTTTATATAAACACCGTAAGAAACACCGTCAGTTTAATTCAGCTTCTCTCCTGACTTTTTTCCCCTCTTTTTTCTTCATTGTCGCTATAGGAAAAAAAATCCTAGTAATTTCATCAGTTTTCACCATTATTGAAAACTCGAGACAATGATTTTATGACTAGAAGATGGTATAACTCCTCTCTACAGTGAGTTTTTTGGAATTCAAGTCTTTATTTGTGTGAGATTTTGCCTAAAAAAGATAATAACTTATTTTTTTTGTTCCACAAAATCTATTCACGATGCATTAAAAGTCAACATCAAAGTAACCCACAGTGGTGTTATGAAGCACCAACCTAAAAGACATTATTTGGGGGGTCATGTCTAGTTCATTAACCATGTTGATCTTGGGAATAAAGTTATCACAATTAAAGATTATGGCTGAGATACATGGATATGGTAATTATTCAGTCGCATTTTGGCACAAGTATGGTAGACTCAGTGAAAAATTAAGGCTTGTTTCAATTGATTTTGAAGTTAATTTAGTATCCAAAAATATCTCTCGAGATAGAGTAATTGAGGCTTACTTTGAACATTTAAATTCTTATATTGGAATGGATATCAGAAAAACCTTCAATGAAGGACAAAATAGCAAAGATGCAAATGAACATCAACAATCTGCTAGAGATACTAATAAAGAGGGAGGGACGAAATATTCCTCAAGTGGTGATGATTGTTAAGACTCGGATAATGATTTGTTAGATGAACATGATATTTTAGAAAGGAGTGAAAATGAAACACATGAATATGAAGTTAGCGAAGAAGTGTGAAGAAAGATGGCTCATGAAGTAGGAAATTCTGATTTTGTTAACTCTAAAGTTTTCAAGAGCCTAGAAAGCGATTATAATTCAGATGGTATGAACTTTCTTCAGTTCAATCCAAAGTCAGATGTGTTATATCCAATCTTGGCACGAGTTAATATTTTAAAGCAAAAAGAAGTTCAAGAATACTGTGATAACTCATGAAGTCAATCAAGGAAGGTATACAAAATAGCGCAAGAATTACTAGGAAAGGATACGGGCAGTTTGTGTGAAACATCGAGATTGTGATTGGGAGATTATGGCTTCTAAATGTACAAAGATAGTGCTTTTCAAGTAAATACTTGTACTCCCATCAACAAGCGCAAAAATTGGAGTCATATCCATCACATCTTTGTTCATTGCTAGAAGATATCTTTATGCCATAAAATCAAGCATGAATTGGAAGATCGCCAAATTTAGAGATCATGTTAGTATTTAGCTAAGAGGACATGTGACATTATCTAAATGTAGAAGGGCAAAGAAGGAGGCAATTGCAATGATCAATGAAGATATCTCTGATCAATTCAAGTTGTTGTGGAACTATTGCAATGAAATAGTAAGGAAAAATTCAAATACTTCTGTTTATATAAAGTTGGTTGACAATGAAGATCCCAGCAAGACTGAAAGATTCAAAGATTCTACATTCGTTTTAGTGCTTGCAAGGAGGGTTCAAGAGTGGTTGCAGAAGGATAGTAAGAGTGGATTGTTGTTGGCTCAAGGGTCTAATATATGGGACTCAGTTGTTAACTGTCATTGGGCTTGCCTAATAACAATATATATCCGATAGTATATGTAATTGTGGAGAAAGAAAATCGTGAGTCATGGGCATGATTTCTGGATCATCTAAAGCTTGGCTTGGAGAACGATGATGGAGCTCATTGCACTTTCATGCCAGACAAGAAAAAAGGTATGATAGAAGCATTAATGATGTATTGCTTTTTGTCACTCATAGATTTTGTGTGAGGCACTTACATAGTAATTTTAAAAGGACGAATTCAGTGGTAACACACTTAGAAATGCACTTTGGAAAGCTGCTAGTGCGCAACAGTAAAGTGGTTTAATGAATGAATGATTGAAATATTTGATTTGAATCCTGAAGTTGCTATTTGGCTGAGAGATAATTAAGACCTAGGGAATTGTCTAGATCTCACTTCTCTAAAAATATAAAATGTGATACCTTATTGAATAATATGTGTGAAATTTTTAATAGCATGATATTGGATGCAAGGAATAAACCTATCCTCACTCTTCTAAAAAAAATCTGGTATATGCTCGTGACAAGAATGCAAGCAAATAGAGATAAATTTGCCAAGTGAAATTCTGACGATATTTGCCCCAGGATTAAGGATGTATAGCACAAAAGTCAATCTACCGCTGTTGAATATATTCCTAGAAAATCAAATGAGTGGAACTATGAGCTTATATAGGAGTAGCATAACTAACATTTGGGCCATAAATTTGCTAAACAGGAAATGCAACTCTAGAAAATAAAATTTGACAACAATATATTGTAAGCATGCTTTAGCAGCAATTTGGGCTAAAAATGATGAAATTAGTTCTTATATTGATGATTGTTATAGGGTGAAAACTTATAGAAAAATCTATGAATTTGCTATTCTTCCTATGAATGGCCAAAATATGTGACCACAGCGTGATAATGTTCCTCCTTTGCCTCCAAGAGTACTGAAACAAAGTCATAAAGGAAGAAAAAAAATTTAAAGAAAAGAAGAATCAGATGAAGTGGGCGCAAGTACGATAAAAATGAAGAGGAAGCTGAAGTATTTAGGATGCAATACATGCCTCAAACTTGGACATAATACAAGAACTTGAAAGTATACTTTCTTGCGGACAGATTCTTAAAATGTGACTCCGCAATATCAAGAATCATCATTTTCATCATGTGCTCCTACAAAACTACCAGTACTTTTTTCTTTTATCTATAGCATATTTCACTTACTTTATTTTATTCAAATTGTGTAAAGATTTCCACTTAATTCATTGTATTTCACATGTTAGAAGAGCTATAGAAAGCCAAGCTAATTTACGCTAAACAAAGTGATTGTGCTCTCCTGATTGGTATAATTTGGCACAATCCGATTTATGGTGCAAATTTCGGTTTGAGTGATAATTTTAAGTGATTTGCTGCTGCTTTTTGTGGTTTTATGCTAGTTTTTTTAGCTGATTTTTTTGGTGTTGTTTGGTGCTGTTTATGTGCACTTTGGTGTAGCTTGGTGACGTTTTTGGGTGCAGTTTTGTGTAGTTTGGCGCAGTTTTGGTGCAGTTTGGTGCTGATATTTGGTGATCTGGTACTGCTGTCTGGTGCAGCAGTTTGGTGTTGTTCCATTGTGCAGTTTGGTGCTGATTTTTTGTGGTCTGGTGCTGTTACTTGTGCAGTTTGGTGACGTTTTAGACAGTTTTTGGTGCTGATTCTGCAGTTTTCTGCTGATTTTTTTTTGGGTGTTATGGTGCTGCAATTTGGTCAAGTTTGATAGCTGCTATTTTTAGTAGTTTTAATCAATTTTCTGCCCCCAAAAACTGCTGAAAATCGGGCATTATAATTCAATGTAATGACTGATTATTAACATGAAAACAGACTCATATTTTTTGCTCACAATATTTTTTTCAATTGTGTTCGTTACTTTGCATTCTGCTATAACTCAAATAAAATAATGACCAACGACATAAAAATTCAGGACAAATGAACAAAATAGTAAACCACATTTGCAATTTTATTACGTAGTTAAAAGCAAAATATAATTTCATTAATTCAGAGTATCAAAGATCCTTGCGATCTTTCAATTAGTAACATAAACCAACTATATAATACAACCATTTGTTGATAAACTTACACCACTAGACATAATGTCTAATTACTTGTTTTATTAATTAAAAAAATCAACCTTGTTCACACAATATGCCTAGAAGATACATACTAAACAAACACTTTGGGCAGCCATTCGATCCAAAACAAAGGTGAAAATACGGGCAATAGTTGTGCACGTACAACCCAAAATTTACAACAATCCTCATCTGATATTGTCAACAGTTCATGCCAAAAAGTAGCTACCTAGTAAATCATAGTAACAACATTTCTCGTCTTAATTTTATCCCAAATATTTTGCTTCAAAATTTAGCTGTCCAAATCCTTTAATGCAAGCAATAGCTATGCAAATTGATCCTTGAAATTTTGAGACAACATCTACGCAAACCAAATGTGAAATTAGTATCTTATTACTCGCTCTGCCAGCAAAGAGCATGAATAAATGTATTATAAGTTGATACAGTAGGTAAAACATTTTTTAAGTGAAACTTTCTCAACTCCATTTCTTCTACAAGATCCAATGCCTCAAGTCTCAACAACCATTCCATTGACATAATAATCATAAATTGAAACCTTTAAGTCCTTTATTCAACATCTCACCAATCAAACCTCTAGCATGGTTAAAGTTTCATTTCTTGGACAACCCATAATTCAAGATATTGTATGTAGGTAGCATCATTCGGATAGCACTTCATTCTCTGCATTTTTTAAAAAAGATTCAAAGCCAGTTGTATTTCACCTTCTCTACAAAACAAATCCAATATTTGGATTTAAGTAATAATAGTGACTTCATCGTCAAATTAATTTAGGTTTTTTTTTTACTGTAGCGACAATGGAGAAAATAAGAGGGAAAAAGAAAGTCAAGAGAAAGAAGCTTACAGTGTTTTGTATTAAAAAAAGAATAGGTAGAGATCAAATATGATAAGATTTTGAATACTTAAAGGGCTAAATCTGGTAAGAATATAGTTAAAGGACTATTTTAGGCCAACTCCTATAGTTGAGGGACTATTTGAGGCATTTTCTCCAACATTCTTTAGTAAAAGGTGAAAGAATAGTTCACTATGTGTTCATCGGGTGGCGGTGTGAATTGTTCGGGGTTGCTATAAAAAATTATAGGAGGCTAGAAGCAGCAGTCGAGAATTGCTAAAAGTTGATGCAACTTAAGCCCAAGAGAAGTTGAAACAAATGGAAAATGCAGAACAAAAGTGAATACTGATATCATAAGAAGCATACAAGGCATAGAATGTTTCCTCTTGTGCAAACATGAGCACTAGTAATGTACACAAAAAAATTGCTCTGCAAATGCTTTTAAGACCCTTTAACATTCATTGATTATAGGCCATATAGACAAAATCTGCACAGCAAAGTATGATATACTGAGAGAATAATAAGCAAGATATACTGAGAGAATAATAAGCAATACATCTCTCAACTTTGGATTACTGAGGAGAGATCTCCAAAAGTAGGCCATAATGATCGCTAGGCAAAACAGGTAGTGTCAGTCTCTTAACTTCACTCTTCACTTTCTTCTCCTTGATATATGTGAGATTTGGAATTGCATCCTTCCCAATCATCTTAACATCCCTTATACAAAAATCTTGCAGTTTGCAAACAATCCTGTCCAAACGTTTCTGTAGTGTCCTGTTGGCGCTTAACATTTTGTTTGACTTGGTGTCGTATGTCCATCCGATTTCTTCAGGCTTCAGTTTTCCCCAAGCATCAACCCATCCATCAGTTGGAGGAAATTGACCATCCAATTTGTCATCCCAGTTCATATCACCACAAAAGACTACATTCCGTTTTCTCTCAAGTAGCTCCATAGCTACCTTGGCTTGCTCCACACGTTCCTTGCTGTACATTTGATCCCACTTGGGTGGCCCAGGGCAGGGACTCTCAAGATGGCTGGTGGCAACGACCAAGGTCATATCTTTCTCAACTTCAATCTCAGCAATACAGAGTTCCCTTCCCATTATAGAATTGCTAAATGGCTTGCAACTGTAGGATTTCACTGCAAGTTTGCTCAACTGCAAAAATTTTGTCAAAGACCAAGTATTACATCAAATGGACCAACTTTTTAAAAAAAACTGCAAGGATTCATGTTGAGCAATTATTGAGATTTTCCAGATATTCAACATTAACTTGCTCTATTGAAAGTGTGAGTAATTGTAAAGTACTACTATAGAGAGACTTCTATGGATTCGGTCAACCGGAAAGCTCCGTTGTAAGTAATTGAAAACTGAGGTGTCCCTGGGTATAGCGTGGAACTAATTATCTTAACCATTGCAAGAATTCCAGATCCAATAAAAGTGCTCAAAACAAGTGCACATAATAGAAGATATATCACGATCACAAAGGAAAAAGAAAAAACATAACTAAAGCATCATATAATAGGCCTTCAGAATACACATAAAGTACCAAATATTCAAGGTGTATTGCGTAATTACCTGCATGCAGAAGTATCCTCTCGTCAGTTCCATCACATTTGAAATTGAACAAGAATACATTTTCCACCAACCAGAGTGCTGAAATATGTCATATATTTCTGGAGTAACCTCCTGAATAGGTGATACATCACAACTTACAGAGTCAATAACTTTCATGCAAGGCATAGTTTCTCTTGCATATTGACATGTAGATAAATGATGATAACCTGAAAACATATAACATCTGGAGTATGCAGCATAATAAGGTCGCCTATAGCTTTCATCCTCTTGTGCATCTCTATATCTGCAAACCACACGTTGTAGGTCAAGATTTTCAACACTTTGGATTTACTGGTTGACAAAGATTTGCCTGGCTTCTGTTCCACCAAATCTGCACCACAAATTATTGCACTTATAAGTAAGGAAAGAAATTAGGCAACACAAAGTTTAAGTTAAAGGAGCAAGAGACTAACTAATCCGAAAAGGTGGACTTTTCCAACACAAAATCTAGATATTCCTCAGCTAAACAAAGAATGTAATAGCATCAAAAGGATTAACATCATAAAAACTTACTAAAAGCCCAACAATAAAGCCTTTTCCGACAAACTAAACATCATAAATACCAGAAAAGCCACTCTTTCCCAACACAGTACTTTTATGTTTTTTCCATTTCATGGGAGAAGTTACCATGGTTATATCTCTCTACATGATCCAACCAGTCTACAAGATCATGATTTAGTCTGCACAAGATTGGCATACAACTGGAAAGACTAGCAATCAATCAGAAACTTCGCACAAGGGAAAAATAGGAACTGCATATCTTCTTGACCAGAAGACTCACTTAACAAATAGATTTATTACAAATATATCATCAAGCACGCACAGCTAGAACTGGAGTTCAGAACATCATAACAGTATACCTCAACGCAAACTAAATAGGGCCAACTATGTGAACACTTTCAGTCCCATTTCATTCACAACATCGACATATCCAAAAATTTACTCAGACGTACACTCAAGAAATCACACTACAACAATGTTTGTGCTAAATTCAAAACCTACTCAAGGAACACCATTATATGCACGAAACCAACAAAAAAAAAGAATACATTTTATCAGCTAATTCATGTAGAAACATAACAAACTCCAAATTTATATTGACGATTAATCAGAATCAAACAGAAAGAACTCAAATATACCCGACATTTCAACTGCTTTAGTTGCAGCAGCCTTTACACCCTTATACCCCATAGCACCATCCTCTTCAACCCCAGATGGTTCCTCCCTATTTTTCCGCTTGTTTGCAGCATTTGCGCATCTAAACCTTACAGACTCCTTCACATCATCTTCAACCCTAATAGGAGCCCTAGTTGTTATTCTCCCCTTGTTACAAGGCCTCAAAGGCAAGAACACATTGCCAACAGAAGAACCCAAATCATCATCATCATCATCATCAGTTTCAAGTGTAGCAAGTCCTGAAGCTGAAACCCTAGTGCCACATATTTCACAGCTTATACTGTGATAAGGGTTCGTAAAGGTACAAGCTTTACATGGCCATTTGGGTTTTGGGACTGAAATTGAAGGGTCTGATGAGATTGATAATGGTGGGTCAGATAAGCAGATTTGGCAGAATGATTTTTGTGAAGGAGGGTTCATGAATGTGCATCTTGAACATGACCAAGACATGGCGCACGGAAGGGTTTTGATAGGGTTTTTGTTGAGGAGAATTGGTTTGACTTTGGGAAGCAAGTGAAAGGGCATTTTGAAATTGAAACCATATGTGTTTACCGCCACAGTCGGCGGTGCACAGTTATCAAAAATCAAAGGTAGAACCGTTATGGCCAACTAGATTAAAATATGAGATCCAAGTCAAAATTTTATTTGGACATATAATTTAAATTTTAAATTGTATTTTTTTCATATATATTAAGAAAAATTATCATTATGAAAACTATTAAAATTGCATTAATTCTTTATACTCCTTTTGTTTCAAAAAGAATAGTCTCATTTCCTTTTTAATCTGTTTCAAAAAGAATGACTCCTTTCTTTTTTGATAAAACTTTAATTTCAACTTTCCATTTGACATGTTAAGGCTACAAGATTAAAGGGTATTTTGGTATATTTTAGGACCACAAGATAGAAAAATCTTCTTTATTTTCTTATCAAATACATTTATTGATCAAATTTTAGTTCAATAAAAAAGTAAAATTAAACATGAGTTTTAGTGTAGTACTCTTTAATAAAATTGAACATAGTTAATATCATTAGTAAATATATCATCATGTTCATATTTCGTGAATATTTCATCACTTCTTTGAGATTCTCACAAAAAAAATATGTAAATATAAAATGATGTTTTTCCTTTATGCAAAATATAAATTTGTGGGCCAATTTTTCTATTTGAAAATGTAAAATCATGATATGAAATTCTCAAATCAAGCATTTTTGGAGAATTTGAAATCATGAGATAAAATCGCATGTCCAAACATTGATTTCATCTCAAATTTTAAATTACGAGATGAAATCACATATCCAAACAACTACTTAATAAAAAATATGATGTGTCAAAAAAACTTGTAATTTTTTTTTTGAGTATCACACCAAATTATTGAAAGTATGAGAAACACATCTAAACAATCACTAATGAGTTTGAAAAACACATCTCAAAGTAATATCTGATGATGTGTATATTATATTCTCTTTTTTTTTAAATGTCACATGAATTGCCATGTGTAAAATAATTTCATCGTGGCAAAAAGTTAAAAATTAGAACTTCTTTGTGTAAAGTATCATAGTCCATTCTCCTTCTTCTATATTTATCAACATCATTCTCCAATTTATTCTAGCGAATATTTGGTACAATCAGTGGGAGAAAGGTTATGGTGAGGACAGTTGTTTGGGATGATTTTGAGAAAGCCCTCCTTAATCATTTCTTTCCCCAAGAGCTAAGAAACCAAAGGTGGAAGAGTTCGTGTCACAGTCCGAGAATACCCCCTAGTCGTGACACGGTGCTTAGAGCCACAAGTGACCCCAAGTTAACGTAATGATCTGGCATGACACTAAGATATATAAAATCAACAATTAAGGATAACTAAAATGAGGAAGATATATAAGAGAAATAGTCTAAAAGAGTCTAACAAAAAATAAACAATATTTGAGTAAATATAAGCGGAATCTAATTGTTTGTCTAAAAAGCCTCTACTTATATGAGTTGTTAGGACAAGCCCTTTGCTAATTCTAACCATCTGAAAATGGAAAAGACAATAATGAATGAAAGATAAAGATCGTCCTCGGAGAATGAGGATTCACGAACACGGCTATTGCTGACTGGAGATCATACTAATCGCACGCTAGATACTAAGCGTCAAAACCTACATTATCAAATAATATAGGTAGAATGTATGCGGTCAGTACTTTAAATGTACTAAATATGAGGAATATGCACAATAAACATGATATCTGAATATACTGAATCTGTAAATCGATACAATGATCAAACAAATAACATGAAAACTAAATAAACTGAACTGAAATAACTGAATATTTGATCCTATAATAACTGACAAATAACATGAAAACTGAATAAACTGAACTGAAATAACTGAATATTTGATCCTATAATAACTGACTAACTGTGGAAGATACTAAAATCGACATATAACCATGTGAACTACAACATAAAGTTCTATGTATAATCTCCATCAATAGGGTCAACTATACTTTGCCAAGGTATAAAGGCTAAAGCTAAGCTAACCACTAAGCTAGTGTCTCTTTGAGACAAATCTTACTGTGGAACGTAGTTCTGAACTTAGGAATTATTATTAAGGTTCCACGAAAGCTAGCCGAAATCTCATCCCTAAGTTCGCTCGGTGTTAAGTAAAACTCAGACAGAAAATATGTAATCAACTAAAGACAGTAATAATATGATAATGCTAACTTATATAGATAATTTGATAAGTATAGTGAGTAATTCATGAATCATGATTTAAAACTGATAATAATATGAAAGATACTTTATCTGAAAGCATCTAAAATAATAAAACCTAATAATCTGAAAACATGTTTTATAAAGAATCATAATTCTAAATCATGAAAATACTTGTATACTCGAGGTTTCATGTAAAATACCATTGAAAAATATGAAATATTAATTAAAATCATGCAATTAAAGATTGATCTTAAAGAAGATACTAAATTTTAATAAAAACCAATGAAGATCATGAAACCCTACGTTTGGAGAATTCATACAACTTGAAATTTTGATATTTCTTTGGGACTCAGTGGATGAAGGGATACCCATTGATGAAATCCCACGTACCTGGAGTAGAATCACTAGCTTAAATTTTGGAATGGAGTCTTGAAGCTTGGAGTCCTAATTCTTGCTTAAGAGAAGACTTGAGAGAGAAGAAATCTTACTTGAAAGGGTATGAATGAGAGGGGAAGGGGGAGGGAGGTTTAGGCTGATAAAAATCACTTAATCCCACTTAAAATAGTCTAAAATAATGTAGAATGGAGATTAAAAAATGGAAAAAGACCCTGATTAAAAACTGTCGGAGTCCATCTACGGACGTCATCTACGAATCATAGTTCCTTTTACGAACAATAGAAGCTTGTCCATGGAAAATAGATAAAATCTGGGTTTTTAAAAACTTGGTTTACGAGACCCATCTATGGTCCGCAAAACCAATCTATGACCTGTACTGACGGTTCGTAAAATTAAGATTTGATTTTTGAGTTTTTGAATTTTAATTCCACGAAATCCATCTACGGTCCATAAAATATTCTATGGGCCATAAAAGGTGTTCGCAGAAGTAAGAGATTTTCTGAATTTTCTAAAGTTTTAGGACTTGGTTTACTAGGCCTAATCTTGATCCATAAAACAAACCTCAATCCGTAAATCTCACTCGTCCTATTGTAGGTAAATTTCGAAGTTTCTGAAGATGATCTACGACCTCAATCTACGACCCGTAATGACTTTTATGGACCATAAACCCAACTCATAAATCTTAGACCATTTTCTGGATTTCTAAAGTTGTTCTACAGTTTCTATCTACGGTCCATAGTTTCTTTTACAGTCCATAGATGGTGTTCGTAAAATATAGTTCTGCAGCCTCAAAATATATTTTTGAATCCTTTTTGAACCAATCTGAGGTAGGAATATTTTAGGTGTTACGATATCTCCTCCTTGAGAACATTCATCCTCGAATGCAGTTTAACAAGACTAAAAAGAGTAGGAAAAGATTTGCAACCCAATACTGAAAAGCTAGACACGAAACTGATGGAGTGACTAACTCCGAACTAAAACATGAAGACTAAATTGATTTCATGAACATACATGCCTACTGAAACATGAGAATAACTGAAAGACATGAACCTAAATAGAGTATTATGGAGGAACATTACATCACGTTGGAACTGAACTGGAAGGAAAGAGGTGGGGGTACTTGGCTATCTTATCTTCTTTGACTTCCCAAGTAGCTCCCTCAACTAACTGGTTGCTCCAAAGACTTTCACTGAAGTGACTTCTTTATTTTTCAACTTACAAACTTGACGATCAAGAATCTCAACTTACGACCTCTTCGTAAGAGAGACTTTCTTTCACACCAACACTCTCTAAAGGCACAAGTGAAGTCGAATCACCAATGCACTTGTTTAACAAGGACACATAAAACACGGGAAGTACTGATTCTAATTTTGTGGCAAATCCAACTCATAAGTCACCTTGCCAAAATGCCTCAAAATTTTATAAGGGCCAACATATTTAGGACTGAGCTTTCTTTTCTTACTAAATCGCATAACCCCCTTCATAGGTGAGATTTTCAAAGCATTTCATGATAGATATAAGTCCCAACTAATGCTGATAATACAAATTTCAAATCTCCTAGTACATTACCATTGAGATAAAGTTATTTAATCACACTCAATATCAACTCCACGCAATCTTTCACCTACCAAGTTTCAACTATCATTCAAGCCATCATATATCTCATGCCAACACTTAGAGAAATCCTTGGTCACCTCCATAATTATGTAAAATATAAGTAAATAACTTTTATTTACCATATAGGGTATATGCAACACATCACTAGTCTGTGTAGTCCCATCAACAAAGTAGTTTCAATCCCCTCAAAATCATTACTAACCATGTAGAACTTAGGTCCATACTGTAGCACCCTTATAAGTCCTTTATCATAATTCAAACAGTTAAAACCAACATAAAAACACATCTTTCACACATCACCGTTTGCAACTCGAACCAAAATGTAATCTTCGTAAAAGTTGCTGGTAAAATCCCAGTAAGTCTGTGTGAACTAGTCCACATTCATGGTCATATATGAATTCAAAGGCAAAAATTCAATCAACCTTAAACTCTGAAGAATGGTCTATACGTGATGTCTTATTTCTACATCTTTCTTAGATCCTTCCATTAACACAATTTCAAATACCTTGAACTTTGTCGTATACTTGAATCTTGTTCCTTTCGCTAAATCGCTTATCAACCTTATTCTTTGGCTAACAACCCATGACATTTTACCTCATGTTCTAAATCAAAACTTTAAGTGGAGCACTTTCTTAGGCCCTTTAACAATAAAAGGTAACAAACTCTATGACCCAAATCTTGCACAAGTCCTTTCAATTGCTTAATATCCAATGCAATCAATCATTTCTCACCTTAGCAATCTATACTCTGACAAAACCTATTGCCACAATGTTGACTTATAATGAACAACTTGAATTGTGAATTCCAACCATGTAACCCAATTGCCTTATTAATCAATATTAGCTCGTACCTTGAAGATCTTTATGAATTCACATATTTTAGCTTATCATTGATCGCCTCTCTATACCTTATTGTGTAATTCATTAAAAATCCAACCATACCAATTACTAAAATCGAAACCATAAAGGAGCTTATCACCATACTCGAGCCGAATGTCTATAAAATTCTTTCTCAAATCTTATCCAATAATTTTTTTAACTCAAAGGAATGACACGTAACACTATCACCATAAGTAGAGAAAAAAAATCTAATGGAACTACGTGTCTCAGAATCCAATTCTCCACTTTCTCTGAAAAAATATCTTTGGACCTTACAATCAGAGTAAGTATCTTTTTTTCTCGCCTACTTCTTAAGGCTAAACTACATCCCACTAATTCTTTCCATTTACGACTCTAGCTCTTTTCAATTCCATTTGAGCGGTGTGTCAACAAATCCTTCAACTTCTGATACGACTATGCTACTCACCAAATAGTAGCAATCCACAACTTTAGATTCCCGCAAGTCGTTCTTACCATACCAAATCCACTTAATAGAAAATCCTTATCATATGGTGGCATTTTATCATAATATATCACAAACTCTTATTACTGTTATGCTCAGAACCATTGTCATCATCTTGAAGTCAACCTTATCATCCACATGACACCTTAAACCCAATTATACGAACCAAATTCAAAAGAATAACCTAATTTTATATGAACTTTCTTACTAAAATCATCAATTGCCTTAACACAAGTATATCATTAGGACTTAATTACCTAAAAGCTTGTCATTTCTATATTGATCCCTTTTTTAGAGCTTACGATGAAATCACCAGTCTTTATTTAGAATTTTTGGGATAAACTTCACAACCTAAATGCATTAATATCGTACCAAAGATCCACCACTAAAATTTTCCTTATAAACAGTGTTTAACCTAAGCGCCTGAAGAAACAAACTAGTTGGTTTCTCAAATGTAAATGCACATCAACCTCATTAGCTGAGTAACTAAAATAACTAATAGTTCCCTAAGTAATTATGCATCACGCTCGATAACCGACGTCTCAATTTTCATGTATCACTAATACTACATCATGAAAGCCTGGTATATCCACCACTAGAACACATCATACCCACCGTAAAGATCGTACCTAGATAGTCTACACCTTCCTACCTATTATATAACTATCATACATTAACAAAGTATTTCAGTCTCTAGTCGAGAGCGATATGCACCCTTCTGTAGGTTAGGTTAATAGCAGAAGCAACACAACCCATAACCATAACCAAGTAAACATATGTACCATCTTAGTAGACGTATTATAACCCTTCTTGATATATACCCACTTTATGAAATCGCTATAAAAATTTTGATCTCGATTCACGTAACATCATCTCCTTCATACACTAAGCCAGACGTTCATAAAATCTCACAACCATTGTTACTCCTTCTATGCTATATTCTCAAAATATGTCATTGAATAACAATCTTATTCACTTTTTCCAAATTGCGGCGTATTATAAGTCTGACCACCCATCATTTTCATAAGTCTATAACTTCTGCCTCTAAATCAGATCTATACTACGTGATCATATTTCAATTGTTCACAAGTAGAACCAAGCCCGAGTCACTACTACAAGTGAGATAATGGAGTTAAGAAATAGGAATTAGATCGTAATAAGAACGCATGATAGATAATAAAGAAGTGAAGATCTTTTTTAACAGTCTTCATAGCCTCCCAAAGATAAGTACCGACTTTCTCGAGACTCCACTTAGACTTGTATTGTACACACGTGAGACCTATAAACCTGGGGCTCTTATACTATTTGCAACAACCCGAATTTGGGTGTGATGACATTCTTCTCAATCCACCAAGACAAGTCAGCCTAATATCCAATGGAAAGTAAATATGGAAGAAAATGAAATGAATTAAACTTTAACTTAATCAAAAATAAACTAAAAATCTCTTAAAATTTGTTATCACGTGTACAAGCCACTAATATATTACAGAAGTACGAAAAGAAATATAGTCACAATGTTTTTATCTGTAGAATATGACTAAAACATTGAAGGGCTCTAAAAGACTTTTAGGAAGCATCCAAAACTTAACAGCCACATAAGGAGTGACAAAAGACAAAGTTGCACCGGGATTGAGTAAAGCATAAACATCATAAGAAAAGACTCGAAGCATATCAGTGAATACATCTAGTGAGCTCTCTTGGTCTTGGAAACTTGACATAGCATAAAGACGGGTCTGCCTGCCTCGAAGTAGAACCTCTCTGATAACCTCTATCAGGTGGTCTTGCTGAAGAAGAGTGGGCCATGTTGCCCCCATTACTCTGCCTGTCAGATGGTCAATCTCTCATAAAGTGACCTATCTAGCCACACTTGTAGCAACCACTAGTGCTATCATGACACTCTCCCAAGTGCAATCTACCATACTTACCAAAAGACGGCTTGCGTGAAGAACTTTGGACCATACTCCCTTGAAGCTGAAAGCCTTGAGCTCCGAAGTTCTGGTTACCTTGAGATATCTGGTTATTTTGGTTGTTCACTATGGGTACACTCACTGATAATGGTGCATATCCAGAAGACAAGGCCTCTTTTTAAAGAAAGACTGGTTGCCATTACCACTCTTTTGGTGGTTTGTCTCATTAATTGTGAATTTGACTTTCTTACTCTAGTGATCCTCTATCCTTTCCCTTATTCTCCTCAACCTGTTGTGCATACACCATAAATCTTGAGGTGTCCATGTCCGAGATCAATAATGCAGCTTGACACTCCTTCTTCACATACCTGCCTAGGCTAGAGATAAACTTCCTCATCTTTGCTCTCACATCTGGGACCATCTCTAGAGCATACCTGGATAGGTGAATAAATTTAAGGTAGCACTCATTCATAGTTAATCCCTCTTGCTTCAAATTAACAAACTCCTCAACTTTTGCTTTCCTCGGCTCTCGTGGAAAGAAGTGGTCTAGGAATGCATTCTCAAAGTCATGCCAAACTGTAGACTCTGCATCCTTACCACGACTTTCCTCTTAATGATTATACAAAAACATTTGCAACATCCTTGAGGAGATAGGAAACAAGTTCAACTCCTTCTATCTCAGTCGCATGCATTGCTTTAAGAGTCTTCCACATCTCATCTAGAAAGTTTTTGGGATCCTCTTAAACTTTGAATCTGGTGGATTCATTCGCTCTTGTGAAAGATACAATAGAACATATACTCCATCGATATGAATTTATGGATATAGTCAATTTATCATGGAATATAAGTAAACAATAATAACCTTTAAAATTTGTGGTTTTAAATATGTCAAAATATTTTTGTGGCTATATGACATGTTATCATAACCCAAACAGGGTCGTGAGCGGTACCCGCACTAATCCTCCAATGGGAGAGCCAATATTATAGCCTAACTAACATCATAACACAGAAATAAACATTTAAAACTGTGGAACATGATTTTAATAAAAGTCTTAAACCGAGTCCCCATAAACTCAGGAGAATTAATCAACAAACAAACAATGCGGAAGTTAACCCTAGAATCTGAAAGTCACTGTACTAAAACTACTGAGTAACAAGTCCAAGAGTAAGGGAAAATAACCCTAAAAATAATAACATAAAATAAAGTCTAAAAGGTCTAAGTCTGAAAGGATTGGACTGAGATCCTAGAGGAATCCATAACAACCTAAAAGAACTGGCTCACCCTTGAATTCGATTAGTCAATGGTCTCCTACTGCGGTTTGTTAGCAACACCTGAAGATGTCTTGTACTCAAAAAAAAAAAGAGAAAGTGCAGTGTCAGTATACATAACAATGGTGTACTAGTAGGATCATGCGGCCAGTCAAGTAAGTAAAATATACACAGGTAACAACAACCTAGAAAAGATAGACACATGCAAAAAGACATTACCAATTATCATTTAATAAGCAATATGTAGTTTAACAGTTTCAATGTCAAGTAAAATAATCAACAATGGTCCTCTCATGGAACCCATTCACAAACTTTTAATGTGTCCGTATGACACCGGATCCAATAGTTAGTACGTACCGGTGTGGTACCCAATCCAATATGTGTTGGCATGACACTCGATCTAATATGTAGTGGCATGGTATCCGATGTAATTATATATCGGTGTGACACTCGATCTAATACGTACTGATGTGGTACCCGATCTAATAGCCATAATCACAATCAATAATAATGAATAAGTCACACACTTGCAATTATTAAGTATTAGGTTCATTGCATATAATTAATCACAATAGTCATTTCATTAAGTTCATTCCATATTTCCCTATTCACATACATGTATGTTATACTATAACAGCAATTAACAGGCACATATAACACAGACAAAAAAATAAACCATCACCTACCTCAAAACCAAGCCTTAATACTCTTAAGGAACTTGAGTTTTCCCTTTCTGGAGTTTCTTGGCTTGTTCTTGGTCTAAAACAAATAAAGAACACAAGAAATTAATGAATAATGGCCTAAAATACCCGAATTATATCAAAATCCTATCCCTTGGACACTTTCATGATCACCTCCCCAAACTAGGGCTTTTCTCACCATTTGTTCAGGTCAAAACCTTTTCTTAAGAGAATTCTCATAGATTCTAAGGTCTAGGAATCAAATTACAAGTTAGAGGAACGATCAACTAACCTTTGACAAAGAAGCAAGTAGAAATCTAAAGAAAAATAGCCCTAGGTTACTTCTGGTTTCTCAAGAACAAAGTGTGAGAAATAAAAATGGTTTTGGGACTTTTCTAACTAAAGTCCGCAATTGTCCTGCCATGGAGCCACTTATCTCTCCATGGAGACCATGCCATAGCGGAAATAATCCCTCCATGGTGGATTTCATAGAGATAAAAACTCAGGATTTGAGTCCTAAGCCCCCATTTCGCAATACACCTTCAATCTTTGACGTCCCAAAATAACCCTTTCACACCAACATCAGTTACAAGAGTTCTACTAACCCGAATTCAATTCTGTAAAGGTGTATGAGCTATTTAATATCTTGGATATCAATCCAAGTTATCAAACTCATAATTTAATCACTCATACATTAATGGATTACCCCAACCTCACCTAACTCATATTTTGTCCAAGTTTGGCCTAGGCTCAAAATTTTCAAATTACTACTCAGAAGTTTTCTAGCCCAAATTCCTTCCCCATTGTCTTATCTAACAATGGAAAAACGTCATTATAATATATATCAATTTATCCATCACTCATCCTCGAGTAATCAAAATAGGAAAACTGGCTAAAGTAAAGATAGAGTGGTACCTGAATTGTCAAATAATTGGGATACTTGTCTCGCATGTCCTCGGTTTCTCAATCTTCTTCAATCGTATGATGCTTCCATTTAACCTTTACCAACATAATTTCTTTGGTCCTCAACTTTCAGATATCACGGTCAAGAATTGCAATCAATTCTTCTTCATACTGAGGATCTTTGTATAATAAGACTAAGTCTCACTTAATGATATAATCCCCTTCCCCATGATACTTCCTTAACATGGAAACATGGAACACTAGATGGAATTCATATAGGCTAGTCCATAAAGCCAACATATAATCCATTTTCCCTACATAGTCAAGAATATCAAATGGGCCAATGTAGCGAGGACTAAGCTTGACCTTCTCGCCAAATCTGTCAACTCTGGGCTACTAGAAGCTTGACTTGGATACTTCTTACCTTATACTGAGCATCCTTACCATATCAACCCTCAAAGGTTTTACATCTCTTGCCTCAAACCACTCTATGGGCGATCTACATCCCCTCTTATAAGGTGCTTCGAGAGGTGTCATATCAATGCTGGAGTGATAACTATTTTTATAGGAGAAATCAAACAAAGGTAGGAATTTATCCCAATGTCCTTCAAAGTCAATTACACATGCCCTCAACATATCTTCCAATACTTGAATTGTTCTTTTCCGATGGCCCATCAGTCAGTAGATGAAAGGTTGTGCTGAAAGTGAGTTGTGTGCCCAAATCCTCATGTAATTTCCCCCAAAACTTTAATGTAAACTCTGTAACATGGTCAGTTATTAGAAAAAAGCACCCCTTCTAGCCTAACTATCTTCTTCACATAGATCTTTGCCAACTATTATGCATTATAATCCACTCTGACCAAAATAAAGTAGGCTGACTTATTCACTCTTTCAACCATAATCCAAATGGAGTCAAACTTTCCTAAGGTCTTAGGAAGACCCACCACGAATATATGTTCCCACTTCTATTCAGGAATATGCATCATCTGAAGTAAACATGCATGCCTTTGATGCTCATACTTCACTTGCTAACAGTTTTAACACTTAGCCACAAATTCAGCTATGTCTTTCTTTATGTCAGGCCACCAGTAAAGCCGTTTCAAATCATGATACATCTTGGTCACACCCGGATGGATAGAGTACCGCAAACCATGAGACTCTGCCAATACCTTTTAAATCAAGTCATCCACTCGGGGAATACTAATCCTTCTCCAAAAACTGAGCACCCTACCTGCATCAAGAGTTGCATCATGTGCTTTGCCATACACTGCCTTTTTTCTAAGCTTATTCAAACTCTCATCCTCAAATTACTTGGCCTTGGTCTTATCAATCAATGTGGGACTAACCTTACTACTAGTCAACACCCTACCTTTCTCTAAAATGCCTAGCTCCATGAACTGGTCTTTGAAGCTTGAATCTCCCAATAAAAACACCTAAATAAGCTAGACTGCCCATACTTACTGGTTTTTGACCTAATACGTTTTCCACCACATTAGCCTTACCCAGATGATATTGGATGGTGACATCATAATCTTTAAGCAACTCCATTCACCTTCGATGTCTCAGATTCAAGTCTTTCTGAGTGAACATATGTTGTAGACTGTGATGATCAATAAATACTTCATACTTGATACCATAAAGATAATGTTGCCAAATCTTGACAGCAAATACTACCGCTACAAACTTCAAATCATGCATCAGGTAGTTCATCTTATGAATCTTTGACTGCCGCGAGGCATAAGCTGTGACATTCCTAACCTACATCAACACAACACTCAAGCCCGGATATAAAGCATCATAATAAATAATAAAATCCTTACCTTCAACTGGCAATATCAGAATAGGTGTCGTAGTCAGAAGAATCTTAAGCTTTGGAAGCTTTCTTCATATTTGTCAGTCCACTCAAATAGTACATCCTTTTGAGTCAGCCTTGTCACGTATGTGGCAATAGATGCAAAATTCTTCATGAACCACCTATTGTAGTTGGCAAGCCCCACAAAACTTCTAACCTTAGTCACAGAACTAGACCAGACCCAGTTCTTGACAACTTTAATCTTTTAGGGATATACCATTACCCTTTCTTTTGAAACCACATACCCCAAAAGAGTAATAGAAAAGACAATCAGATTTTGCACTTATAGAATTTTGCATACAAATATTGTTTTCCCATAACACCCAAAACAATATAAAGATGGTTTGCATGCTCATCCTTATTCTTTGAATAGACTAAAATGTCATCTATTAACACAATTACAAAAGAATCCAGGAACGGTTTGAGCACCCCACTCATCAAATTCATGAAGGCTACGGATGTATTGGTCAATCCAAATAATATTACCAAGAACTCATAGTGCCCATACCGAGTTTTGAATACTATTTTTGGTACATCCTCAAGCGTAACCTTTAGCTAATGATAACCAGACCTTAGATAAATTTTAGAAAATACTGATGCACCATGCAACTGGTCAAAGAGATCATCTATACGAGGCAATATATACTTATTTCAAATAGTGACCCTATTAAACTGCCGGTATTTTATACACATCCTCATAGTATCATCCTTTTTCTTAACTAACAAGATCGGAGCACCCCATGGGGAAGCAATAGGATAGATGAAACCTTTATCAAGGAGTTATAGAATTGAGCCTTAAGCTCGTTTAATTCTGTCGGAGCCATGCAATAAGGAGGGATAGAGATTAGACAAGTGCCTAGCTCCAAGTTAATACAAAAATCTATATCTATATTCAGAGGCTTACAAGACAAATCAGTAGGAAACACCTCCTTAAACTCATGCACTACAGGAATAGACTTAGTAGAGGGACTCAAATTCAACATCCTGAATAAGATCCAAGTATGCTAAGCAACCCTTCCCTACAACTTTTCTAGCCTAAAGGAAAGATATGACCTTAGCTGGCTTGGACTTGTACACCCCTTTCCCACTCTAATTTTTCCCAACTTTGGGAGCTCTAGAGTCACAATCTTAGAATTAAAGTTAAGCACAATATAATAGAGAGACAATCAAGTCATGCCTAACATCACATCAAAATCATTCATATCCAAAATCACTAAATCAATCCAAGACTGAAAACCCATAAACATAACAAAACAAGCACGATAGACATGGATGACTATAACAGACTCTCCAATTAGGATAGAAACATAAATGGGGGTATCAAGCATATCAGAAATCATATCGAAGCTCAATACAAACTATAATGACATATAGAAGTAATTAGAACCCGAATCAAACAAGAAAGTAGTCATCCAGTTATAGACTTACTCCATCAGATGCCTCAGCCTCTGTCCTGCCCAGAAAAGAATAAAACTTTGCCATGTCATCCTGATAGGCAACTCATTGCCTGGTTGTACTACTCCTCTACTTAAATTACCATTCCTACAGCCTCTACGACCTCTCTATTTTCCTCCTCGCCCACCTTGTTTTCATCCTCTATATCATTACCTCCACCTATTAGTACTACCGTTCTGCTTTGCTATTACGCGGGATCAATCATATGAGGGTGGGGATAATTCCTCCGCATGTGTCTTGGTTCCACATAATTATAAAAACCACAATCAAGAAATGGCCTATTTTTTGGTGCGAACAAAACTCCTTGCCATCCTCAATAGGATTCTATAGTGGAGTCCCCGAGTAACCATCCATAGAAAAAAGTATGACTTGCTAAATTGGTCAGGCTGTAAATGTCGGCCTACCTGAACCTTTGGAGTAAGAACCATTAAACTTGGCTTTTTAGCCAAAGCCTAGACCTGTCCATCTCATCGAACTCATTCCACTTTCTTCAAAAAGTCTATTACTTCATTAAAGTTTCTACCAGTAGAGGCCATGTGAACAGATAACACCTGTAACTCAGGATTTAAACCCTTGATGAACAACCAAATCTTCTCCTCCTTAGTAGTGACCAACTGTGTAGCATATCTAGACAAGGCATGGAAATTACTCTCATAAGAAGCTACAGTCATGCCACCCTACTCAAGAGACGTAAACTCATCCTTCTGGCGATCTCTCAGAGTCTTGGGCACATACTTCTCTAAAAAACAAGGCATGGAGCTGGACTTCGGAGGAAAAACTAGTGATGGCATTCCACAAAGGCTCTCCACCACTGTTTAGCCTCACCCTGAAGCTGAAAAGTCACAAACTTAACTCCATGTTGGTGTACTATGACTAACTTATGAAGTTTCTCATGATAATCTAGGATGAATTCATAGGCATCCTCACTTTCAGAACCCTTGAACACTAGAGGCTTCAACTTCAAAAACTTGGTCAGTATTTTGTGTTCAGTGCTAGTCATCACCGGAACCAAAAGTGGACGAAAGAAGGCATCAGTGCCTAATGCTCCATCCATCCGAGGGACTACAGTAGCAATTAGAGCTTGAGCAACAAGCACCATGGAAATAGATCTAGAGCCGACCAACCCACTCAGAAAAGTCATAATCTACTGAGTCATAGCTGGGTCCAAAGGGGAAGTCCTGCAGCCTCATCCTCTGCATGCTCCTCTTACTCAATATTCTCCTCAAACTCTACCTCCACATTCTCTTTGACTTTAGCCTGGGGTGCAAGAAGGGCCTCTTCTAATAAGATATTCTCAGCTTGAGCTTTACCCTTGGCGGGTGCTACCTTTCCCCGACCTCTACCACGTCTTCTTCTCCTACCCCTACCTCAGCCATACCCTTTCATTGCTAGCTCATATTTTTTCTTATTTATGGGAGCTATCAGTCGGAAACCATTATATCATGTGTTAACCATGTGCAGACAAGAGAGTGAAAGAGGTTAGATATCAATTTGGATCACCATATATCAATTGAAATCCAGTTATAGCACAAAGGGAAAAGAAGATAGAGAGATTTCCTAAAGTCATGTAGTCTCTTGAAGAAAAGTACAGGCGTCTCTGTACCATTTCGCAAGACTCTACTAGATTCGTTTTGGTATAAAAAGATCAACGAACCTAGAGCTTTGATACCAATGGCCTAAATCGGGCCGTAAGTGGTATCCACACTACCTTTCGATGGGAGAATCAATATTATACCTCAACTAACATCCTAACACAGAAACATGCATTTTAAAATGTGGAACATATTTTTAATAAAAGTCATAAACTAAGTTCCTATTAACATAGGAGAATTAATCAACAAACAAACAATGCAGAAGTTAAACCCTAAAACCTGAAATTCATTGTACCAAGACTACTAAGTAACAAGTCTAATAGTGCAACACCAAAAACAATAACATAAAATGTAGTCTAAAAGGTTTTTGTCCGAAAGGATTGGACTAAGATCCTAGAGGAATCCACGACAATATGAAAGAACTAGCTCACTCTTAAATTCAGTCGGTCAATGGTCTCCTATTGAGGTCTGTTAGCAGCAGTCTAATGATGCCATGTACTCAACAAAGAAAGAGCAAATATAGTATCAGTACATATAACAATGGTGTACTAGTAGGATCACGCAGCCAGTCCAGTAAGTGAAATATACATAGGTAACCACAACCTAGTAAAGACAGGCATATACAGAAATACATTACCAATTATTATTTCATAAGCAATATGCAGTTTCATAGTGTTAATATCAAGTACAACAGTCAATAATGGTCCTCTCATGGAACCTATGTCAAAATTATTTATGTATCAGTGTGACGTTCGATCCAATAGTTAGTATGTACCGACATGGTACCCGATCTAATATGTATCAGTTTGGCACTAGATTTAATATGTACCGACATGATAACTGATCTAATTATATATCAACGCGACACCCAATTCAATACGTACCAGTGTGGTACCCGATCCAACAACTACAATCATAATCACAATCAACAATGAATAAGTCACATACTTACAATCATCAAGTATCAGGTTCATTGCATGAAATTTATCACAATACTCATTCATTAGGTTTATTTCATCTTCCCTATTCACATACATGCATACTATAATATTACTGCATTCATTAGGTTTATTTCATCTTTCCTATTCACATACATGCATACTATAATATTACTGCAGTTAACAAGCATATATATTAAAGACGGAAAAATAAACCATCACCTATAGTCATTCATTAGGTTTATTTTATCTTCCCTATTCACATACATGCATATTATAATATTACTGCAGTTAACAAGCATATATATTATAGATAGAAAAATAAACCATCACCTACCTCGAAACCAAGCCTGAATATTCTTAAGGAACTTGTCCTTTCCCTTTTCGTAGTTTTTTGGATTGTTCTTGGTCTAAAACAAATACAGAACACAAGAAATCAATGAAAAGTATCCTAAAATATCCGAATTATATCAAAATCCTAACCCTTGTCTACTTTCATGATCATCTCCCCCAATGAGGGCTTTTTCCACTATTAATTTAGACCAAAACCTTCTCCCAAGAGAATTCCCATAGATTCTAAGGTAAAGGAATCAAATTACAAGTTAGAGGAACGATCAACTTACTTTTGACAAAGAAACAGGTGGAAGATTGAAGGAAAATAGCTCTAGGTTGATTCTTCTCCCTCAAGAACGAAGTGGAAGAAATAAAAATGATTTTGGGACTTTTCTAACTTATGTTTGCTACTGTCCCACTGTGGTGACATTTATCCCGCTATAGAGTCCCCACCATAGTGGGAATAATCTTGTTGTGGTGGATTGCATGGAGATAGAAAATCGGGATTTGAGTCACAATCCCTCATGTTGCAACACACCTTAAATCCTTGACGTCCTAAAACAACCCTTTCATGCCAATATCAATTACGGTAGTTCTACTCACCCGAATTCGATTATATAAAGTCGTACAGTCTCCTTAGTGTCTTGGATATCAACTCAAGCTATCAAACTTATAATTTAATCACCCATCTATTACCGGATTACCCAGACTTCATCTGACTCAGATTTCATTCAAGTCTGGCTTAAACTTAAAATTTTCAAGTTACTACTCAAAAGTTTTTTGATCCAAATTGGCTTATTCATAATGACGAGAATAGTTCGTTACACATATATGGCCTTAAACATGCAAAATCACTATTTGTGTTGTTGTATATTTTTTATTTTTTTATTTCACCCACAAGAGCTCAATCAAGCCTCAAGGGCACACAATTTTATTGTGGGTGGGCTAAAACGCCTCATACTTAGGCTTTAAAATTTTTAGCCCATTCCTATCAAATCATAGGTTAGATTCGGCTGGACCAACAAGACAAACCCAATTAGCAGTTCTAAAAATCATGAGAGATATAATAGGATCAAAATCATACTAAATATAATAAGATAAAATCAAAAAAAGTGAAATTTGGTGAGATATAGCAACAACAACAACCTAGTGAAATCCCACAATGTGGGGTCTGGAGAGGGTAAAGTATACGCAAACCTGACTCCTACCAAGGTAGGATGGCTGTTTTCGAATGACCCTCGACTCAATAAAAGCATAAAAGCATAATAGAGGTTAGATAAGGCATATATGAGAAAGCAAATAACGAGAACAACAATGATAAAATAGAGTAATCAAAGTACAGAAAGTAATACATAATAACATAAATCAGAGCACAAGAAATTATAGTGCGCTAATGCGCCTACTAATAGGGAAGAATAAAGAGACTATGTACTAGCCTTCTACCCTAATGTGGGTCCTCCACACCCTCCTATCTAGGGTAATTTCCTCGGTAAGCTGTAATTGCACCATGTTCTGTCTAATCACCTCTCCCCAATGTTTCTTTGGCCTACCCCTACCTCTCCCAAAACCATCCATGGCCAACCTCTCACACCTCTGTACTGGGCATCTATGTCTCTCCTCTTCATATGCCCAAATATCTCAGTCTCATTTCCCGCATTTTGTCTTCCACCGAGGCCACTCCTACCATGTCTTGAATAGCCTCATTTCTAATTCTGTCGCTCCTAGTATGCCCACACATCCATCTTAATATTTTCATCTCAACAACTTCCATCTTTTGAATATAAGAGACCTTAACCAGCCAATACTCTACCCCATATAATATAGCCGGTCTAACCACCACTTTGTAGAACTTGCCCTTAAGTTGTGATGTCACCTTCTTGTCACATAGCACACCGGAAGTGAGCCTCCATTTCATCCACCCTGCCCTAATACGGTGTGTGACATCATCGTCAATCTCCCCGCCGCCTTGCATAGTAGACCCAAGGTACTTAAAACTACTTTTCTTTTGGATGGCTTGGTCACCAAGCCTAACTTCTGCGCCAACATCCTGAGGTGTCTCACTGAATTTGCACTCTAAGTACTCTGTCTTGGTTCTACTCAGCTTAAACCCTTTAGACTCCAAGGTATGTCTCCAATCCTCCAGCTTAGCGTTAACGCCACTACGAGTCTTATCGATCAGGATAATGTTATTCGCGAAAAGCATACACCATGTCACCTCACCTTAAATTTGTCGCGTCAATCCATCCATCACCAAGACAAATAAAAATGGACTAAGAGTTGATCCTTAATACAACCCTATCCCAATAGGAAAGTGCTCTGAGTCCCCTCCTACTGTCCTTACCCTGATTTTGGCACCCTCAGACATGTCCTTGATCACCCTAATATACGCCACAGGTACACCTTTAGCCTCCAGACATCTCCATAGTATCTCTCGTTGGACTTTATCGTAAGCCTTTTCTAGGTCGATGAATACCATATGCAAGTCTCTCTTCCTCTCCCTATACTGCTCCACTAGTCTCCTCATAAGATGGATGACTTCAGTAGTTGATCATCACGGCTTAAATCCGAACTGGTTCTTTGAAATAGACACGCCTCTCCTGACCCTTATCTCCACCACTCTTTTTCACACTTTAATAGTATGGCTTAGAAGCTTGATATCTCTATAGTTGTTGCAGCTCTGGATATCTCCCTTGTTTTTGTATAGAGGGATCATTATGCTCGATCTCCATTCTTCGGGCATCGTTGCAATAATTTTTAATGAAGGAAGTTGACAGTTTTTTAATGAAATTCTTGCTATGGCTTCAATTAATAATAAATTAAAAGTATAGCTATATATTATAGATATGATAGTTATATTTGCTTAAGTATGTAATTTTTTCTTTTTAAATTTAAGTTATGGGCTTCAAATAATATTGTGATATACAAAATGAAAAGAAATCTAACAAATATATGCACTAGAGTTATTCAATTATTAGTGCATACCATATCATATTGAAATACAGGACATAAAATCCTGAAAATAATACTAAAATAGTACAAATAATTCAAAAATGGAAAAATTATGAACGTATATAGTCCAAATGAAAGAAAGTTTAAAAAGTATAATTAAAAATAGTCTATTTTTAAACTGGAGTAATCTATTGAAGGAAAATAAGAAGATGTAACTTGAATGGAAAGAATGTAACGCATGTACCTTTAAAATTGGAGAAAAATTAGAAGATGTAACTTGACTGGAAAAAACATAACTCATGTACCTTTAAAATTAGAGTCAAAATGTATTTTAAGGATTCTGAATCTCTGAGCAAAATGTAACATAACTCATAATAAGCAATTCATTTATAGACTTAACTAGGAAAAAAAAATTATCACCTATAAATTATGCGACTTTCTTCACAAAGTTTCTCAAGGTTATTCAGTCAAACCACCTTCTTTTCCCTAATTCTTTTGTAATAACACACAATAAAATTATACATCAACAAAAGACTGAAAAGATAACAGAGTCTAAAGTGGAACGCATTGTAGCTATCAAAAAGCTATGAGCAAGCCTTGTCAAGGAAGCACGTAAGCTCCTGTTACAACGGGAGCACATGTTGCTATTGTTGCTTATTCCCCGAGTAGTAAATCATATTTCTATGATTTCTCTAACAATTTTGACACAATAAATAAGTTCCTCAATGTTGTGAAGGCTTCTGTAGTCAAAGGGGGTTATTGATTTGATTTTCATTAGAGAAGAATTTATCCATTTTATTTTATTTACATTTTTGTTGTCAGTGAAGTCTGTTTGTTATAGTATGTGAGTCTTTCTATGGGTCAATTGTTATCCTTTATTTTTTAGTCATTGAGTAATTTATTTTTGCGTCTTTAGTCCTCCGTGATCTTAAACTATGAAGTATAAGGCCTTATGGTGTATTTTTTCTTCGCCCTTATAAGGGTATCCTAATAAAATAAAATCTTCTTTGTCAAAGGATGTGACATCAACTCGTGAAATACATGTTTTATGCACTAGTCGATGATATTACCTTCTAAATAATTGAGCTACTTAATTGTGTGAAAACTCTATGAAGCGACAGATTCACTATTGATTAAAAGAATAAAATAAAATTATTTACGAAGGAATTACAATGTAAAAGTGCTTTTTAAATAGTATAGAGACAAGGCATAAGTAACCCTCTCCCCCTAAACTATGACCTAAATTCCAGTGACACACTTAAACTTAACTAGGGTCCATTATCCCCCTCCCCCCCCCCCTCAACTATTTTAAAATGGAACAAATACACCCTAAATGATGACTTGGCATAGAGAGTGTGCATACTCTTTTGAAGGCAAGTGATGAGTGAAAAAATTAGACACATGTCCTATTTTAATTGGTCTATTTACAATTGGTTATTGCACACTGATATTAAGATATATTTAATTATTTTCATTTCTTTCTTTGTAAAATATTTATTTTAATTTCTTCCTCACTTTAAATTTTTTATTTTTTTCCTCTTTGATTAATTTCTAAGATTTTCAATTTTAACTACTTTTTAAAAATTATATATACTTTTTTAAAAAATAATTTTTAAAAAGTCCTTTAATTTTAACGTTTAAATTATTTTATTTTTTATTTAATTTTATTCACTTATTTTGATATTCATCCAAAATTAAATTATTTTAAATTCAAAGCATTTAAATTAAATTTGAAACCAAATTAAAATAAAAGGAAAATGAAATAAAAGAAAAAATAAAATCAATATAAAAAAGAGAAAAAATGATGAATGAAAGTTAAAAAATGAAGAAAAAAAGTTTAAATACAAGGTATTTTTTTTTAAAAAAAACTATGTGTATTAACTTAATTTAAATATAAGATATAGAAAATAATAAGATTTAAAAAAATATTTATTTTTTTTAAAATAAATAAATTTAAAATAATTAAAAGAATTTGAAAAAAATTAAAAATATGTTTACACATGTGGTGCACACATGTTGTACAAATACAAACAACTTACCTGGTTGAAGGTGTCACGTCAACACTAAAGGTGCGCGAAAATACAAAAAAATGGGTTCGAGTGGATAATAGGACCCCAATTAAAATAAAGTATGTCACTGAATTTTGGTCATAGTATAGTGGAGTATTTATGCATTATCCCTATTTTAAATACAAGATATTTGGAATTAAATTTGAAATCAAATAAAAAAAAGGTAAAGAAAATAAAAAGAATGAATAAAATCAGTAGAAAAAATAATAATGAATGGAGGTAAGAAAAATGAAAGAAAAAGGATTAAATACAAGACAATTTTTTAAAAGAATTATGTGCATTAACTTAGTTTAAATACATTATAAACAATATAAGAAGATTTTTTAAATACTTCAAAAATTTAAAAATTATACAACATAAAAAAAATTGAAAAAAATAAAACCATATTTACACACGTGGCAGTGCTCTTTATACACGCAACCAACTTTACCTTGTTGACAGTGCTAAGTCAGCACTAAAGGTGCACAAAAATTAAGAAATTGAATTCGGGGGTAATAAGACTCAAGTTAAGTTAAGGTGTGTCGCTAGGAATACATTCATAGTTTAAGGGAGTACTTCTACCTTATCCCAGTAAGATAACTAAAAAGGGGTTAGTCTGTGTTAGGTTTTCTTTACCCACTTCAAAGAGTGTTCACAGGAAATTGTAATGTAATGATCCTTCATGTCGTTACGGGTGAGCTAATCGTAAAAGAATTTGAGTGAGAAAACTTTGGGTGGGAGAGTTGAAAATTTTAGGCTAGGCTAAGTTCAGACGAATTCTAAGTGAGGTGAAGACTAGGTTAATCAGGGAAAGGATTGAGTAAAATGCCCAAGTTTGGGTTGACTTCTCTATTAGCTAAGACGTTAAAGAGTCCGTAAGACTTTACAAAAGTGAATGCAGTAGGTAGAACTCCCGATATCGAACTTGACGTGAAAGGGTTGGTCCAGGATGTCAAGGTTTGAAAGTGTGTTGCGAAATGGGCAATTTTGGGAGGAACTTCGATGTTTTGTCCCTTATCAGCCACTACAACTGTTGACAAACCGCTACAGCGATTAGGGAAATTCCCGCTAAAATGGCAGTTCCGCTACGATGACACCGCTATAGCGGGATTGGACCGTTATGCCGAAGCAAGTCGCAGTAAATGCAATAAATTCCCCAAAACTGCCCATTCTTATTCAAGAATGTTTTGGAGAAGTACAGAGGCAACTTAGGGTGAATTTCATCAATTTTTCATCATGAATATTCGTAAAGGTAATTCATTTCCCCAACTTGGTATTTCGATTCCTATGCCTTATAAGTTATAGTTGTGACCCTAGGGGAAGGTTTGGCTTAACCTAAGGTGGAAAAATTCGGTGTAGTAAGAATTGTGGGGTGAAAACGTTGTGTTTTAATTAAAAACTATTTATTTATTATCTTATTACTATAATTTACTAAGGTAACCATAAAAGCAGTAGTTTTAGGTGATTTATTGGGGGGAAAACCTTAAGTTGGGTAGGAAGATCATGGGGTTGGCTTGAGGTTGAGATTAAGTTATATTTCAAAGATTATTTTAGGCCATTTGAGATTGATTGGGTATTGTATTATTATTTTTAAACCAAGATCAAGCTAGAGCTTCACAAAAGGGGATAACTCAGGTTCAATAGAGCATTCGAGCTTGATTCGAGGTAGGTGATGGTAGGACCGTAACCCTCGTCCCTTTTTCAACTGAAGAGGAAGAGGAAATTATAATAATTCTGCATTTTCTAGGTTTTGATCCCGTCTTCTTTGCTAAAATGGCCTGACAACCGCTACAGCGGCGATGCCATAGAAGGAAAATTCCTGCTATGGCGGGGTGATATCAACTCGGGTTAATTTTAAATTTCAAAATTTCATCGTGTCACCCCAATTAAATCAATAGCGTATTCAATAGTTTTTGTGGTCCTGCAATGAGGTGCCTTGCTAATAACAACGGAGTAGGTCTTTATAATCCGCCTTGTTGTACGAAATTTAGTTTATTTTTACGACAATATATATATTTTAGTTGACAAGCCTCTTTATCTATATTGTGTGTTTGCTTTTCAAATTTTACATCTTCTTAATAAAAAACCTTAGTCCGTCGCTACATTCATATATCTCCATCCCCTAAAGTGAATACAATCTATTTTTCTTGCATATGTGTACAATGAAAATAGTAGGTTCCATTAAACAAGCAGATCGGGATCATCAGAAAAAATGGGAGCAATAGCAATGAGCTTCTTTCTCTTAAGGCATCGAGGACCGCGGCTTCGGATCCTCGAACTAAAGCAAGGAAGGGCCTCCATTGTGGGTAAATCTGTCATTGAAGCTGGTATTTGTTGCTGGTACATTGGGAATTGGGCTTGCATCCTTGATTTAGCAGTGATCTTAGAGTACCTGATTTGAGCAAGCGCACCGGGTTTCAAGTATGTGAAAATTGAAGATCTGAAAGTTGAATTTGTGATTGTGGGTTTCATTTTGGTAGTCAGTAGAAACCCTAGTAGGAAGAGGAGAGTGAAAATGGGTATCAAATAAGCAAGTCTAAAGAACGGGAAAAAGAAAACAGTGGCGCGGGTTTAAAGTACGGACTCCAATTATTAATGGTTTGGTTAAGAATGAAAATTTCAAACTTTAAACAGATTGGCTGAAGAGAAATTGATTTTATGATTTTTAATTATATAAAAATAATAATTATATGAAAAATTTAAGAAAGAAAAGAAAATTTTTGAAATGTATGAATTTAAATTCTTTCTAATTATAAAATTGTGATATATTTTTTTGAAACATACTAAAAAAAAAGTATGCACATAAATTGGGACGAGACATGCTCTAAACATTCTTATGTAGTATCTCATTGTGGACATTAATATGCTTGAAAAATTTCTCTCTATCAAAAGCCTACTTGTGAAGTATGTGAATTTTCATTTATTGAACCTTTCAACTTCATGTAATTAAGTTTTTTAGTTTTGCTTTTGCATGTGTTCTATACAATGCCCAAAAGAAAAACATTGTACTTGTGGAGTAACTGACAAGCATGGAGGGAGAGGTTTGCAGGTGTTGTACCGTCGTATCTATTGCTTTTGCAAAGATTTTGTATTCATTGTAGAGTGATCTTACTCATCTTCACGGGCTTAATATAACGTTTTGTATTAATGTTTTTGAATACATGTGTTGCTTTTGTACCAAAATGTAGTCTGATTCAGATGTCTCGCCTTGATTTCAAGGGATTTGCTTTCAGAATCATCTATAAAGAGCATTTTAATTTGATATCTTTGGTGAGAATGGGCCAATGATTCTTCAAATTCTTCTCTCTCTTAATTAGACAAAGTTGGACGATCGTACTTCAGTAAATGCTATCGTGAAATATCATATCCGCAGCATTAGACTCCGATACTACTAATTTCCCTAATGTAATTGGTAGATAGAACAAGATAGCTGCTAAGCCCATACATACTCATCCGTCTTTAACTTTATAGTTCCACAGAAATGGAGACAATCACAATAACATTCGATTTTTTTTTTTGGATTGAGTAGAGAAGGAATATATGGTTCTCTTCCTCTATACATCTATATGTGATAGTTAAATCGCCATAAAAAGGGGACTTCTTTAAGGCAAAAAATCAACGCTAGTTCCAAGGATGCTGACAGAGGGAGGAAGAGTGAGCTTATTGTGGAGGTTTGGAACCATTTTGTTTCGCCTTTTACGATATAAGATCATCCCTTAAAGTTTAGATGCCTTGTCCCAGTTTATCTACTGTTTGTCTGTTTGTTCATTTGATCTGAATATATCAAGTTCAGTGCTGAGAAAGCCATATTTGTCTTTGAACTTCAAGGTCTCATACCTTATCCTCAATAATACCTCCATCTATACTAAGTTAATGTATATAACTTTATATTTTGCACCTTTTCCAGCTTCTGTTGGTTAGTGATTTATGTTTAGAATTTCTTGGAGTGATCAAGAGTATTAGTGTGTACTATTTGACACAAGAATATATATGTTGCCTAAAATACCAAAAGGAGTACTAGTGTAAATTCTTTCCTTGTTAAGGAATGAGAGAACAACTGGTTAAAACATCTCTGATCTGATCTAAACTGTTGATCTGGATCCTGAGTACTGTTCTTACATAAGACACTCTCAAATCATCAAGAAGAAGATGGGGTTTTCTTCTGGCATTTGCTCTTGACCCATTTGATGCCCATGGAAGTCCCAATCTTCATCTTTTGAGCCCCAGCCAATGCCACTGCTTTTGCTTTGCCAAGTCCCGCTAATGAACTACCTTTCTTGTTGCTATCATTCTCTTTCTTGCTTTTGTGACTTCCCTCTTCATCCATGGCCCCAAATCCTCCTGTCCCCCATTGATCTGCCCAACTTGGTGCCTCTGTAGTCATCAATCCTTTCAAATCTTGATCTCCTCTTACTAATCCTCCACTCTATGCCCACAAAATCAAGAAAATGTCCTTTCAGAAACAAAGAAAAATGTAAATACAACAAATATAAATATCTCACCAAAGGCAGATGGAGTCTTTGTTCTATGTGTGTAACCAAAACTCACTATTTTTGACAAACAACATTACATAAAATGTGCGAAGAAGTAATAATTATTTTTTAAAAAAAAAAGATAACATCTGAACTCATAATATCAAAATTTAAATCCGGGATCCGCATTTGAATTTCACTAAGACATTTATGAAGAAGGAAGAAAGATGAATATCTCGAACATCCCGTAAACTTTTAGGTATTCAGAAAGAGATCAAGACATTAAATATTGTCATTCTCAAAGCAAAGTGTTGCCAACATTCTTGGTGCAATCAAATATATCACAAAGAGGTCCATATCATTCTATGTTCGACAAATACGCTATTAATGGACCTCGAATCACAAAAAATATTCAAGAGAGAAGAATCAAAGGATGACAGAGTTATACTTATGAATATTGATCAATAAAATCTGTATTTCATTAAAAAAAAATTGGCTTGGGGCTTACCTCTTTAGGGACTTAACAGTGGTTGAGCTTGGAACTGATACTTTGAAATAATGTAGGAGCTGAGTATGCTTAAGTAGGAGGCTAAGGAAAAATATTAAGCTTTAGTATGTTTGAGGCTGCATGTGGATAGGCTGTCTCTCAAACTTGTCTGTTCCTTTTAAAAAGACTAGCCAGCTCATAACTTACCTTCTTCTGAAGCAAAGTTTGTTGGCATCATTACTTTATTCTTCAAAATAACTACCTACTCACCTTCTGAATGGTTAACTTGTCAATTTTTTGGTAACCATTATGTACCAAAGAAGAAAGTAGAGTAGAAGGGTGCAGTTAACCAAAAATAGACTATGGTTCATTGGTTTGGCTTCAACATAATATTCCGTCCATTTCAATTTGCTTATCTGACACAAAGTTTAAAAAATTAAATAATACTTTTGAATCTATTCTTTATTTTTGTGATTTTAAATATGTCACGTGAAAGGAGAGAGACATTATTTAATTTTGAAATGGACTAAAAAAAAGAAAGTAAAACAAATAAATTGAAACAAAGGAGAATCCAGTAACAGAGTTTTGGTTAGAAGTGAAAATGTGCTACTACATACACCAGATCATAGAAGGTTATGAATACAAAAGATATAAAAGTTATGAATATGAAATAGAAGTTTTATTTATCTAAATGTTTTATCTTTAGTTTGTCGGATCAGACTATAGCTTTGCTTTTAGACTAATCAATAAAATGAGACTGGCCACATAATTTACCCAAAAAAACATGAGAATTGTGAATATTAATACAAATTAATATTGGTTCAAACAAATTAATTAGCTAATTAATATTTAATAACTAAGTATGTTTTTACATCTTAAATTAATTTAGAATATGTAAAGACATGAAAGTGGAAAAGATCAAAATATTGAAAATATTCTAACTTTCTTAAATAAAGTAATTAGGAAAATAGAAGAAAAAAAATCAGAAAAGAAGAAAAAAAGGATAAATAATATTCTAGGTTATAGAACTAAAGACCAAAAGGATCAAATATACTATAAGTTTTATTTGAACTTTTGATTTTCTTATATGAAAAACTCTATTAATTGATTATATGAGTTATTAGTGTATCATAAATATTACATGATTTTTAACCCCACAACTAGAGTGTTCAAAATCGAACTATAACTGATAAGTCAATCGCAAAATTGGTTTATTGGTTTATTGATATTGAATTATCGAATAAACGGTTGGTGAACGGAGAAAAATTTTATAATCAACGGCTTATTGGTGTGGAGGCGGATTATTCAATTTTCTTATCGGGTAAACCGTTAATTCGTTAAAAATTACCATACTTACACTTTTATTTTAGGTATATTAGCCTCATTTAATATTTTACCATAATACATAAGAGTAATTATATATTTTTCCTTTGTTAGTCCTAACTCTGAAAGGCTAAAGCCATAAAACCAGGAAAAATTATTTACTTTTCTATAATTATATTTTTTGTCTTCAAGAATAGAGAGAAAGTCAACAAACTCAAAAAAAAACACTAACGTTTAAAAGAGGTAAAAACATAAAAAAGTCCTTGACTCATTGCATTTAAAATAGTGAAAAAAAACTCATCTCTTTTATTAGGTGAATAAAAATTAATTAGAGGTTAGCCGATACACCATCCGATAACCGTTCGATAATTGATAATCTGTTACAGAATCAACCGATATCTTATAGGTTTGACTAACGGATTAGTAAATTTAAAAATTGATATTTGATAGGTCAAACTATTAAGTGAAATTATCAGTGCAACCCGCCCGATAACCAACCCTACCCACAACTATAAATGTTCATAATTATGTATTTAAAAAGGATATATTAGTTTTGTTCTTTCATCTTCTACCATGGTAAACATACTCTTGGTGTCTTTTTGTATTCCTTAGTTCACAATATAAATTGCACAGATAAAAGGATCAAGAATATCCTTAACCTATTGGAAATGACTCAAAATATCCCTCTTTTCCTTTTTGGTCAAAGAATACCCTTAACCAATTGAAAATGACTCAAAAATATCATCCTTCCAGCTTTTAGTCTAAAAATATCTCTCATCTTTGTTTTTGGCTCAAAAATGTCCCTCCTTCCATCTTTTGGTGTAAAGATTTTCTCTGGCCAAATTTAATTGAATTAAATTCTTTTACTAATTAGTAAATTTTTTTATTTGTTCTAAAAGAAAGAATTTTATTTATTAAATTTTTTAATATTAGCTCTACTCAAAATATTTAATTCTAAAAAATAAAATAAATAATTTATTGTGTAAATATGAAGAATAAAATTCGTATTCTTATTATTAAAATAACACAATAAAATTTTTAAAATTATAATTTTTTCTTCAATACTGATTTTTCTTCAACTTTTTCACATCTTTCAGCATTTATTACCTGTTGAAAATTTATTTTTCTCCTGCAATTTGATTTCTCCCTCTCCAAACCCATTTTGGCAAACTGAGTTGCTTTTGAAATCGCTTTGAGTTTAACATTTGAATTGATTTGAGAAAGGGAAAGAGAGGTAAATTTTTAATTTTGAATTTTTAGGATGAAGGATGTTTACATTCAAAGTTGGGTTAAACAAAAAAACAAGATGTTGTTTTACATTGATTACGAAGCTCCAAAGGTTAGTCTTTTAGGTATACAATCCCTTTTTCATGAAAATTTACTTTTTGAAGATAAGAAAATAGTGTCCCGTGCTGTTTTTTTTTTCCGCTTTTGTTTATTTATAAAATTTTATTGTGTTATTTTAATAATATGAGTAAGAATTTTCAGAATTTTATTCTTCATTTGACACAATAAATTTTTTATTTAGACTTAAATATATTAGGATGACCTAATATTAATAATTTAAATAAATAAAAAATTATCTTTTGAAGAAAAGAAAAAATTAACTAATTAGTAAAAGAATTCAATTCAATTCAATTTGGTTTGAGAGTAATTTTAGACCAAAAGAAGGAAGGATGGGTATCTTTGAACTAAAAAAAAAGGTAAAATATTTTTAGACCAAAAGATGGAAGGAAATGTATTTTTGAGTCATTTCCAATAGGTTAGGGATACCCTTAGACTAAAAGGTAGAAAAATAATATTTTTAATTCATTTTCAATAAGTTAAAGGGTATTATAGGCCCTTTTTCTAATTGCATATCAATTTGTTTCCTTTGAATCACATTTCTCTTCTTTAATTTTTTTCCACTTGCCTTGTGCTACCATCGGCTATATCATAGGTTAACTTTTTACCTTATCTTCATGTTTTTTTTGTATTATTGTTGTGTATCTTTATTTATTGATGTCTGTAATTCATATATATTTCATGAATTGTTTTGTGTATGCGTTAATATGTACTGATTAGCTTTCTCAGAGTCTAGTTAAAGAATAAACATATAAGGCAAGATATACACATAATTGTTTTTAAAAAAAAATCAAATGTTAGGACATACTAAAACAGTCATTCATATGAATAGCTTTTTTCCGTTTTGTTTTTTTTACTAATCCAAATGAAAAAAAAAACAGTATAAAATATGTATATTATTTGTGTAGTAATATTTGGTTCTCCCCTCCACCATATATTAACTATTTCCTATTTTGTTTATTCCACTGTTCTAATGAAATGCTCAGCATTTGACTTTCCATTGAAACTTATGTTTTTGTGAATAGTCCACTGACAAAATGGGCATTTCAGGTTCTCTTTTTCTTTATATGATTTTACGCTCACTTTTTGAGTAAATTATTTTATGATTTCCTCTTATAATATTTTAATACTACATTTTTAAAAATAAATTGAGATCATTAGTTGCAAATCATAACTTCATATTTATGAATTTGGTGGAAATTAAAATAAATGAAAAGATGAAACTCACCGTCTGAAGTTTTTTTAACCACTAATCTTCACATTCACTTGTCATACCTTGCTGAAAAAGATAGTGAATAGAGAAGAATGAATCATTGCTTTGTCTATTTGAGGAAGATAATAAGTTGGCAGATTGTTTGGAATAACTATCGCGTTGTATCTCTTAATTGATTGTTGAAATCATTAAAATAAATAAGATTTTTAACCCTAATAATTTTGCCCAATGTTCATGGTTGGTTGTAGTATGTACAACTCCCTCAAATCAAAATTGTAATTGTAACCCATTTTAATTTGTTGAAGATGAATAAAAAGGCTCAATTGGTTTTTGAAAAAAACAGTCTTACAACTTGCCACAAATAGAATATACACCAAGTCTTGTACAACTAAATATCGTACAGAACATCTTATTACTTCACTAATATAGCAAATGATTGTAAAATTAAAGAGAAAAAGAAGAGGAATAATGTTAAAAAATGATATTGTATTGCATAGAGTGAAGAAGAGCGAGACAAAAATCGAAGTTGATAATTTATTAATAGAGCATGTTTGGATGGGATTAAAGCTTTGGACTTAAGTTAAAAATTCTAACTTATGATTTTTGATTTATTTAATCTTTTTGACTTAAAAATGGGTATTTAAAACACATTTTTATTGTTATCCAAACAATACAAAAAATTCTAAAAGTTATTTTAATTTAAAAATATTTAAAATAAACTAATCCAAACATGCTCATTATTCTACCTTTTGGCTAACTTTTTGAATGACATGAGGAAAACAAGGTGATATGATTATAGTTGAGAGCTGATTGTAAAGGAGAAAGACACTTCTCCCTCATTCACACCACTGGTAGAATACAAAGAGAAACACACAGAGTGTTATGAAATAACTAACACTTTGTTTGGATGGTTGTTATGCATTATTTCATAATGTATCATATTGTATTGTATTATGTTGTGTTGTATTGTATCATATTGTATTGTTTTAATGAATATAATATTTAAATAAATTGTATCGTTTTCCATCGTTACAATGTCACATATCCACAATTTGAATGATAAATCTGCCAGAAATTGTAAGATACGGGGTAGAACTACTATGAGAAGGTAGGTATATGATAAAATACAATTATTAAATAACAAGTAAAGACAAAATAAGAAGAAAGTATTAAGGTATGACGCGATCACATTAAATTGATTGTTACATAAAATGGATCTTTTCGTCGTAACCTAATGATAGATTTAAATGATATGATATAATAAAATTAAAATAAATATTATATTTATACTAATAATACAATACAATAGAACGAATAACAACCATCCAAACATGGTGTAAAGGTTACGAACTAAATTAATAGGAAGAAGAAGAGAGAGAACTGTTCTTTTGTTGCTTCATTCGTATCTCACTTGGGTATAAATAAGAAAGGCTATTTATAGCCTAAACTACTTGTTTCTTGGCTATCAAGAAGGAAGCTAATTGGCCAAGAGAAGATTTGTGTGGGCCCATACATGGGCATCCACCACTATTTTATGAAACTCTCTTGGATGTCAATATAAAAAGAAAAGTTTTAGTGAAAGATTCCTAATACGTATTGTTTGCTCCCTCGTTAAAAATCTTACTAAAAAAATTCAGTGGGTAAAATCTTGATTAAAAAAAGTATAATGCATATTTTACTTCCCATGATAAAAATCACGATTCAGATGGTTAAGTTTTCGTATTTTAATTTTATGTACCACTTTTCAAAACTTAACGTTGGTAAGGATTTGGTGAATAAATCAACTAGATTATTACTTGAACTAATTTGTTGTACATCAATATCATCGATTGTTCTTCTAGAGATCACGTGTGAAGAATAATTTTGGTGAAATATGCTTCGTTCTATCTCCTTTTATGAAGCTTCCTTTTAATCGGTATGTATGCAACATTGTCTTCAAATATAACCGTGGGTGCCTTGATATCACACTTTAGGCTACATCTCATACATATTCTCTACTTACTTTATGAATAGCTATTATCTTAGCATGATATGAAGAAGTAGCAATACCAGACTGCTTCGTGAATTGCTACTATAGAGTGGTACCTCCGTATGTGAACAAATAACATATTTGAGATCGAGTTTTATGTGGGTCGGATAAATAATCTGTATCTACACAACAACTATCCTTGTTAGTATGAAACAAACCCATACCAACCCTTTAATATCACAATATATGTTTAATTCCGTTTCAGTATCTCCGTATAAGGGAAAAACTTTATCTTACTAATAGATTAACAGAAAATGCTTTGTCAGGTCTTGTAGTGTTATCAAGATACATAAGTGCACCAATTGCACTAAAATGTGATTCTTTAGGACCAAGAGGTTCATCATTTTCTTCTTGAGGTCGGAACGGATCTTTACTCACTTCAAGTGATCGAACAACCATTGGAGCACTTAATGGATGTGCCTTGTCCATATAAAATCATTTCTAATTTTTTTCAATATAGACAAATTGATGGATCAAGACCAGTCTACTAAATGCTTAATTTGCAGATCAAGACAAAGTTTTGTGTTTCCAAGATATTTCATCGTAAATTCTTTTTCTAGATACTCAATAACCCTATGGATCTCTTCTGGAGTTCCAATGAGATTTATGTCATCAACATAAATAGCAAGTATAACAAATCATGATGTTGTTTTCTTGATAAAAATACAAGGACAAATTACATCATTTATATAACCTTCTTTTATCAAGTATTCACTAAGATGATTATACCATATGATTATATCATATGCACCCTAATTGTTTTAAGCCATATAATAATTTTTAATTTGATTGAGTATATTTCTTGAGATTTTGAATTATATGCTTCACACATTTTAAATTCTTCTAAAATTTTCATATAAATTTTATTATCAATTTAACCATAAAGATAAATTGTAACCACATTCATTAGGTGTATTTCAATTTTTTCATGTACAACTAAACTAATAAGATGTCAAAAAGTTTGCAGACCTCCTCTATTGTGCGCTTAACAGCATTCGCGAGGGTATGATCTCTTAATCCTTCGCGTTCGTAGGCCTCTTGGATGCGATCACGGTGCCCTGACCCTCTTGCCTTCGCATTCGTGGGCCTCTTGCCGCCTTCGCAAAGGGCTCTTCACTAAACCTCCGTTATCGCGGGCCCTCCTTGCCACGATCGCGATGAGTTAATTGGTCTGATCTTTTTAAATAAGATTGATCAAACGTGATCAACTCTCCATTTTGAATTTCATCTTGCATTTTGAGAGCTATAAAGGTCTAAATTGGGTGATTCAAAGGCTGGTTGTTCAAAAATTTTGTGGATATCCATGGGAGTGTTTGGGAAGTGCTTGAAACTCTCTATTTAGGTAAAAATGGCCTCGAAGAGCCAGCCAGCCCTCTTCTCTTTAGCTTTAAATTGTGAAATTGTGTATGTCTTGATTTTGGGCTGTTTTGAGCCTCGAATTGTGTCTGTTTTGGGATATAAGTTTGGGAGCTAAATAAGACCTTTTGATAGAGTCAATTTTGAAATTTTTGGTGCGGGTTCCACATTCCTATTTTAGACTCCTATTTTGGTCTGTCTATATTTAATGTCATTTTGGTATCTAAAATACTGTTTTGACATTGTGATTCTATTTTTTGATAGAATGGAAGCGTTTAGAGGCCGTATGGAAGGAAAAGCTCCAGAACTGTTACTTAAAGCATGCGCGGTCTGCCTTGAGGTAGACTATGTCTTTCTGTTCCTTAGATTGAGCTTGAATATGTAAATATTTATTGGTTTGTGTGAATTTGGGATGGTAATCTAGTTGATCATGCTTAGTTAGCTAGAAATCATATTTTAGGCTATCTTATCGGATTTTCGGGACTAAGAGAAATGCTTGTCTTGATGATTAAGATTATACTTTTCTTGTGGTGTATTTGATATTTATTTATTGGTTGATATTAAGCATGTTTGGTTTTAGTATAGGCATAGACTAGTAATTTCCATAGACTTGTTAAGTTTGGAGCCGATAGGTCTTAGAATCTCTTTGACATTATTTCTGACGGCTTAGGTCCTTGTAAACTAATATAACAGACTTGGGTCTGATAGTCTGAGCCTTAGCTAGGCGATAACCCAGAGCTTGAGACCTATTATTCACAATTCCCTTCTTGCACCATCTCCAGTGTACTTAATTCTTATTTCGAAGGTTGCTCATCGATTCTGGTTGGATTTGGTTTGGGCTTGTAGTGATTTATTGATGGAACTTGGTGTGGGTTTCTCCCTTTGATGCTCGTTTGGCCGTTGATGCTAAATCTAGACAAATTATCTATTTTTCTTGATTAAAGTCTCCGATTCACTCCATCGAATTACGGTTAAAGTCTCCACCTTAGTTGAGTCTTTGACGTACCTTTCACCTTGGTTAGAGTCCTTGGCATATCTTTCACCTTGGTTAGAGTCCTTGACTTATCTTCGCCTTGGTTAGAGTCCTTGGCCTATACTTCGCCTTGTTTAGGGTCCTTGGTCACTATTTCACTTCAGTTGAAGTTCCTGGCTTACAGTTGACTCAGTTCAAGTCTGTGAAAGGTCATAGTAACATTGAAATTATCCTCCAATCTTCCTTCTTAACTCTTCTGTGTACCTATCAGACTTGTGGGGGTCCGTTCGGATTTTACTTATACTTGCGCAGAGTGTACCTTTTGAGCTTATGGAGGCCCAGTAAGGTTTATTAGTTTTACTTTCTACCTTTTATGTTGTTAGTACACTTGTGTGCATTCCTATTAGTTTTCCATTCCTTTGACCTTTGTTTGTGTTTAATTCTAGCATTTCATATTAATTTTACTTTTCTTGTGTAGTCGGCTTATGATGCCTACAGAGTATCTATTATCTTGATACTCATACGATAATCTGCATCTATTTTTATGATGCAGGTCTGAGCACAAGTTACCAACGTTGATATCGAGCCTACAGTAGTCGGATTCATAGGCGAGGGTGAGCAAATGGCGTTAGGGACTTTACACGTCTCCATCTATATTTTGTTGGCTAGTCTTTTGCTTTTTGAGACAAGCCTTTGTATTTTGGGTCCACTTTTGAGACTTGTACTCTTTTATTTAGTAGCTTTTTACTTGTGACTTCCAAATTCTGGGAGAGATCTTATTGTGTGTGTGTATTACATGTCGTTCTGGATTACAGGCTTACTTACCTATTGATGGGTTATATTAGATTCCATCATGACTCGAGAAATCGAATTGTGACACCCACAAATTGAATTTATGTCGGAGAATATGAGAGGGACAATGTAGTTATTTTTCATGGGAAGTGTTTTCTTTCCACCTTTCTTGAGCTTCTTTTTCTCGAAATATGATCTAAGACACTTTTTAGGAGGCCCAAGGACTTGGAGCACATCTTTTGTTCTTTCCACTGCTTGAAGTGATTGTTACGACCACGAAGAAATGACAAATCCTCTTTAGATTAGGAGTAAAACTCAAAAGACAATTTAATTTTGGATTTTGCCTTGCGTACCCTCGCTGCAGCGGTGCCTTCTTCGTTTAATTGGATCCACTGTGATGGTATGTTGTCGCTGCGGTGGACTCCATTGATTAGTCCACTTAGATTTTAGATTTTTTAAACAATGTCATAACTAGACTTATACTCAAAATTTTAATTTCTGATCCTGAGGATACGTCGAAGAATTTCTAATAAATGCAAAATGGATCATCACATCAATATTATAAAGATAATTATATAATAGTTTGAGAAAAATAGTAAACAATTTTATCTAATGTAGGATCTTTTAGTGAAGGACAAAATAGTCAATCAATATTTTTAAGGACGTTCATATTTTTAAAATAAGAGATAATTATTTGAAATTACAATTGACTCAAGTACATTGCTAAAAGAGCCAAGGTTTTTAAATTTTATTAAATTTAGTACTAAGCAATTGATATTGCTCTTTCCTCTCTCTTCCCTACACCCAAAACTCACACTCTTTCTTCACACATTTTATTCTCAGTCTATCTTTGTAATTCTCAACTGTGATTTTATAACTATAGCAATTCGGTGATAGGTGAGTCACCAATGATATCTTTAGGTGGTTATTCTAGCGGTGGCATTGACGTTAATTAACTAATTTATTTTTTTACTTGTACTGAGTGAAATGAATGATCTCACACATATTTATATTTATATAGGGTGAAAATCATTCCCCCATACCGCGACCTGATTTCTCAATTCATGATGACACCTACTATAAACCCACCAATAGGTAAGTCTATCCCCATAGTCCGGAATCATAGGCAACGGGCCATCACAAGTAGAGGGAAAGAATCAAATGAAGAAGAATAATACCAATACAACAAGATAACCCCCAAGACCTGGTATCACTCGGTAGTCGAGCTATAATCTAAATAACGGAGTACAAGATTTATACAGTACTATAATAGTAATAGTAATACAGACAGTCTCCAAATACAAATAAAGACTAGTCCAAGTCCCAAAATAGAAGGAGATAGGCAACTCTGAACGCCAAGAGCTTATCCGGATCTTCAAAATCCAAGAGTTGCTCCGCACGATGTCCAAATCAGCAAAGAAAACCCATACTATAATCTGTAGGGTGCAGAAGTGTAGTATGAATACCAACAAGTGGCCTCAGTAGGTATTGGACGACTGAGCTCCAAAGATAAAGCAAGTATAAAGAACATGTAAGCAAGGAATGTATATCACAAGTAACTAGCAAGAATAATACAGAAATCTACAATAGGAATCATCTGATATAAGGAAAGGAGAAGATAGAAAATAAGCAAGGGGACCAAGGACGTACCTGGTGGCACCAACCCAGACCTAAACACAACAACACACTATGAAGAAGGAGAACTAAGTGACAAACTACAAACAAAAATAAACACAGATATCACACAAAGGCTCAAAGGACCGCATCAACTAAATTCCTGCACAAAAGGTTAGGTAAATAAGAACAAGGGTAGTAACTACCTTAAAATAAGAGACCACCTTTTATACCGCCACAAATTTTCACATAGTCAGATAATACCTCCCGAGCCCCTGTGTGTCCAAGAGGTTCACTCACAAACAAGTACACCCGCACGTATTCCATACTACCAACAGATACAAATAATTATCCTGGTGATAGGCAATAAATATATAAAGGAAAGTCCTGAAATAAAACTAGTAATGCCATATGTGTCAACTTCCTCATACCAAGATATATACACCTACTTCCGGTCCGGACCAGGAAGTAGGACTTATGCGCCTCTCTGAGATCGCCATGAGGGGCTCGAGAATGCCCCTGCATATCTTTCTAGTCCCGATACAGGTCTTATATCAATATAGATATCAATCTTTATGTTCGATCATCAAAGTCCACTCCATCATGGTGACCGGAGATAAAAGGTCAATTAGTATAAAAAGGGTCGGAAATCTCTACGACTGGGCTAGTATCATAAAAATGGGTGAATCCTCGATACCTCCAGTCCACTAAAAATAGTAGTAATAAAGGTAATACGACCCCCCCCATTTGAAAATCAGTATAAAATAGTTTGAGTTACAGCCCAGCTTTCTGGGGAGGGTAAAGTATACGCAGACCTTACTCCTACCAAGGTAGGACGGCTGTTTCCGGAAAACCCTCGGCTCAATAAAGCATAAAAAGAGGTTAGATAAGGCTAAGAAGTTAAGAAGTTAATAAGTTCAAAGTAATATGGTAAAGCAAATAACGGGAGCGATACACATTAAATAGAGTAATCAAAGTACGGAAAGTAATAAATAATAGCAGACATCAGAGAACAAGAAATTATGGTGCGCTAATGCGCCTACTAATAAGGTAGACTAACTTGACTATTACTAGTCTTCTACCCTAATGTCGGTCCTCCACACCCTCCAATCTAAGGTCATGTCCTCAGTAAGCTGCAGCTGCGCCATGTCCTGTCTAATCACCTCTCCCCAATATTTCTTCGGCCTACCCCTACCTCTTCTGAAACCATCCATGGCCAACATCTCACACCTTCGCACTGGGGCATCTGGGTCTCTCCTCTTCACATGCCCAAACCATCTCAGTCTCATTTTCCGCATCTTGTCTTTCACCGAGGCCACTCCTATCTTGTCTCGAATAGCCTCGTTCCTAATCCTGTCGCTCCTGGTATGCCCACACACTCATCTCAATATTCTCATCTCGGCAACTTTCATCTTTTGAACGTGAGAGACCTTAACTGGCCAACACTCCGCCCCATATAACATAGCCGGTCTAACCACCACTTTGTAGAACTTGCCCTTAAGTTGTGGTGCCACCCTCTTGTCACATAGCACACCGGAAGCGAGCCTCCATTTCATTCATCCTGCCCCAATACGGTGTGTGACATCCTCGTTAATCTCCCCGCTGCCTTGCATGATAGACCCAAGGTACTTGAAACTACTTTTCTTTTGGATGGTCTGGTCACCAAGCCTAACTTCCACGCCAATCTCCTGAGGTGTCTCACTGAACTTGCACTCTAAGTACTCTGTCTTGGTCCTACTCAACTTAAATCCTTTAGAAAAATAAACCAAGGAAGCGAAATTATTAGTCACCTATATATGTTTAGCAAATGAAGTTAGTTATTTCATTTTTCCGAAGGTAAAAAACAATTCAAGCAGAAGCAATAATATCTAGGAAAGATTCTTAGAATAAATATAATTGTGATGTAAACGTGAAGATTGGGATCTCCATATAACTGGTCATTGACCTCCATGTTGGAACCCTATATTGAACGCATTAGTTGACTCAAATAAATTTTTAAAAGGGATCTGCCCCACAATCAATTTCCTCACGTCTCATAAATTAAACATTGCTCTGTAGCTTTGACAATGACGACTAAAAAGCAGACTAGAAGTTTAGAATAAATGTTATTATGTCTGTTTCATTTTATGTTATATATTTTAATTTGGAACAGTGTTTAAAAAAAATTAAAATTTGTGGTCTAAAACAATTTTTAGATATTTATGTAGTTGAGAATTATTTCAATTAGGATAAAAAGGAGAATTTTATAGTTAAATTATTTCTAATTATAATAAAGTGACATTTTTTTTAAAATGGATTAAAAAGAAAAGCATGTCATGTAAAATAGAATAGATGTATTTCACATAGAGTAAAGCGTTTGTAGTCCAACGGTTAGGATAATTGCCTTCCAAGCAATAGACCCGGGTTCGACTCCCGGCAGACGCAACCAGTAGTTTTAGATATTTTGGCCAGTAACTTTCTAACATGTTTATTGTTTTGGCCAATGACGTTATTATTCGATACACTCTAATTGTTCAAATTTGTGTTACTAATAGTTTGTCAAAAACACTAAGATTGTAAAAAATATATTTATTTATTTTTATTCTCGTCACTTAAATATGTCACATGAAAACATAGAATTAAAAAGCTACATAAAAAATAGAAAAATATATTTTTTAAACGAACTAAAGAGAAAAGTAAAAAAAAAATTGAAATAGAGAAAGTAATAACCATTTTCAACGAGTGGGTTGTTCAATATTTTTCCCTTTTTAAATTGATCAGTGAGAGCCTTGGTGGTGAATTTGGGTAAGCATCTTTAGTCTCCACCAACTTCCAAATGATAAACACCCATAACAAAATTATTCTTGTACTTCATATTATGGCCAAAACTTAATTCATTTATTATCAATGCATTTGTGGCTTGTTTATTCCTTTGCGGCATCTTCTAAGTAATTTCCTTTGTCATGCTTTCTAGGAGGTACAATGTTTGATGAAACGTGAGTTCAATTCCTAGTTTCTTTAAGAGTGGAGACTAAAGACCCAACAAAAGGGACAAAAAAGAGAAATATTAATTACAATTGTACAATGATAAATTTCTTTGATTTGAATTTTTAAATTTAAAATACTAATTACATTTCATAACACTCATAAAAATATCTAGAGTAACAATGTATTTAACAAATTAACTGCATCGAAGTAACTAAACAAGTATAAAATTGATGTTAGACGTATTTATATGCATATTAACCATGTTTCCCTCACATTTATGCCTTGTTCCAAGAGTAAACACGCTAAATACTCCTAACTATTGCTCATTCTTGCATTTTAGAACTAATTGATGTGCTATGTTGATTTGCAGTTGAAAAGCTCAAGGAAACGACAAATGTGGAAAACAAGCGGACCTTTGGAGTGCAAGGCGCGCGAAGGTTTGCTGAGACATCAACTCTCTGAAGTTTTGCAAAAGTTGTTTCATGTATTAAAGTTACCAAATCAGAAACAATAAAGATGAAAAAAAATATCCGAGTCCACAGAATTTACTGTGTGTCATTAAGGAATTTAATCCCCTCATTGTACTTGAGGTTATTGATTATTTCCTCCCATGATAAAACGGATAGAACATTAAAGAAGTAGGATACTTCAAACTTCGATAATTCCAGCGAACTAAAAAAATAGCAACGAAATCACACAAAAACACAACTTTATTTGTAAGAATATATATGCAGAATAGGGAGAAATTTCGATGTCGAAAACTGAGATGAGACCTCTCTATTTATAACCAACAAAGGTTGTGAATATACATGTTCAGAACAGTCTCATCTGCTCAGAACAGACATGGTGTCTTTTGGAAAAGAAATTTCTTTTCAGAAGAAACAGGTTCTTTCCGAAATATTTCCGCTAAATTTAAATTAGTTAATTCCGCAAATTTAATTAATTCAATTAATCTGTGAATTAATTAATTATTTAATCAATAATTCTTAATTAATAATGAATTAATATTCAGAAAAATGAAATCAATTAATGAGATTAATAAATAAATTTTGTCTTAAAAACAATCAATTACATCATTAGCCAAAGTCGAAGCCGAGCGAGCAATGACGACGACGACGCGAGGGGGCACCCTCTACTTAACCCTTTAAGAGTTAAAGAAAGTGTTTCCTTATGTAAGGACAAAATATTTCCTTTCTTCTACCAACGAGGGAGAAATGACTTTTCATTTTTCCTTCATTTGGTTCCCCCACATTTTTCAACTCTAATTTTCCATTCACACTTAACTTAAACCTAACAATCCCCCACATGAATGGAGATTGACTATTGTTTAAAACATATGCATGACAAACTGTGTGATTCGTAAGTAAGGATTAATTGCATCTGGATAAGTATGTTTTCCTTTGAACTTTTTGTAGTGAACATATATTGAATATACTCAGTCAATCAGTAGATTTAATATCTTTGAACCATCAAGTTTTGGTGTATACCTAGACAACATAAGTCACACAATTAAGGTTTTAACTATTTTTGGTTCTCATTGTTTTGTTCGTTTCATCCATAAACACTTTGTGGTTTATAAGTGCGTAGAAAACCTTTCTTACCGGATTCTCCTTGAAGCGGCTTACATTTCACACTTACATAGGTGATATCTAAATGTGTTATCCTATAGAAACACCATTTGATATGCCCTGTATCAAACTTAGATATCATTAAAAGGTCCTAATATATTATCCTTGTTACTGAACATCGTCGCATCATGAGAATGGATCGTAAAAATTATTTTGATAATGTTAAACCGTCATCAATGACTTTGTTTGATCTCCTTCAACCTAGATCTTGGGATCTCCAGTCTTCTAGGTAGAGTTATCGACATAATGATTTATCCTCGGCCATTGTCCCATTCCCTTTGATAATCTCTCAATTCCCTCTCTAATTAGGCCTTTTGTAAGTGGATCAGATACATTATCCTTTGACTTTACATAGTCAATTGTGATAATTTCACTAAAGAGTAGTTGCCTGACGATATTATGTCTTCGTCGTATGTAAAGAGACTTACCGTTATACATAACGCTCCCAGCTCTTTCTATTGCAACTTGATTATCACAATGTATGCATATAGGAGCCATTGGTTTGGGCCAAAATGGAATATCTTCTAAGAAATTCTGAAGTCATTCTGCTTCTTCACCGGCCTTGTCTAAGTCTATGAACTCAGACTCCATTATAGAGCGAGTTATACATGTTTGTTTGGATGATTTCCAAGATATTGCTCCTCCACCAATGGTGAAAATGTATCTACTTGCCGACTTAGTTTCAGTTGACCCAATAATTCAATTTGCATCACTATATCCTTCAACAACTGTTGGATATTTGTTATAATGCAAAGCAAAATTTTGAGTGTATTCTAAATATCCCAAATATCATTTCATTGTCATCCAATGATTTTGATTAGGATGACTTATTTATTGACTCAATTTACTTATAGCACAAGCTATGTCTGATAGTATACAATTCATGATGCACATCAAACTTCCAACACTCTAATTGAGCCTAGATTTCACATTTATCCTTAGCAAGATTAAGGTTCAAATCAATTGGTGTTTTTACACTTTTGAAGTTTAAGTACTTGTATTTTTCAAGTACCTTTCGGATATAATAAGATTAAGACAATGCTAGACCTTGAGGATTTTTGTGAATCTTAATTCCCAATATCAAATCGGAAACTCTAGGATCTTTCACATCAAACTTACTAGCAAGAATACATTTAGTAGAATTTATGTTTGCAATGTCATTACTCATTATCAGTATATCATCCACATATAAAAAAATAATGACAACTTTTTTTGCAGTGATTTTAATGTAGACACATTTATCACACTCATTAATCTTAAATCCATTTACCAACATGATTTGATCAAACTTCGCATGTCATTGTTTGGATGCTTATTTTAGTCCATATAGTGACTTAACAAATTTGCACACTTTCTTTTCTTTACCAGGAACCGCAAAACCCTCGAGTTGTTCCATGTAAATTTTTCCCTCCAATTCTCCATTTAATAAAGTGTTTTTACATTTATTTGATGGATTCAAGGTCATATACCACATCTAGTGCAATTAACATCCAAATGGATGTAATCCTGGTTACAGATGAGTATGTATCAAAGTAATCAAGGCTTTCTTTCTGTCTAAGTCTTTTGATGACAAGTCTTGCCTTGTGTTTGTCACTAGTTCCATCAACTTCTATTTTTATTTTGAAGATCCATTTTGAACCCAAAGGTTTGTTTCCTGAAGGAATATAAACTCATTACCAAGTATAGTTGCTCAAGATTGAATCAATCTCACTATTGACAGCCTCTTTCCAAAAGAATGAGCCCGCAGCAGACATAGCTTCTTTGAATGTTTAAGGCTCATGTTCAAGAAGAAATATTACAAAATCAGATCCAAAGGAAGTAGATGTCCTTTGACATGTACTATGCCTTGAAATTTCTTTATTAGGTACATTCTCCTTTGGTTCTTCTCGAGGTCGTTCAGACCCTACACTAGACAATTCAAATTTAGTTTTATACGAATAGATATGTTCAAAGAACTTAGCATTACTTGATTCAATTACCGTATTGTCATGAATATCCGAATGTTCGAACTTATGAACCAAAAATTGACATGCTTTACTATTTGTAGCATATCCAATGAAAACACAGTCAACAGTTTTAGGTTCTATTGTGACCCTCTTAGATTTAAGAACTTAGACTTTGGCTAGACACCCCCACACTTTGAAACATTTTAAATTTAGTTTTCTTCCTTTCCATTTCTTATATGGAATAGATTGAGTTTTGGTGAGGGAAATTCTATTGAGTATTCGATTTGCTGTAAGGATGACTTTCCCTCACAAGTTTTGTGGTAAACCTAAACTTATAAGTAAGAAATTCATTATTTCCTTTAAAGTTTAATTTTTTCTTTCTGCAATTTCATTAGATGAGGTGAGTAAGGGGCGGTAGTTTGATGGATGATTCCATTTTCCAAACATATTTCTGAAAAAAGAGATTCACACCCTCCATCTCTATAATTCTTATCATTTTTATTTTTTTATCCAACTGATTTTCAACTTCAGTTTTGTATTGCCTAAATGCTTACTTTTTCCCACCACGAGTTGGGGTTGACTTCATATCACAAATGTATGTGTGAACTAATTCTAAGGGATTGGAATTCCTTTCAACAGATTTATAAGGATGCTTAGCATAATTAGATTCAATACACACTTGTCATTTTGATTTATTACACTCAAAGTTAGGCAATACATTTAAGTTGATCAGTTTTTGCAAAGTTTTATAATTGACATGTCCTAAGCATGAATGCTATAAATTATTTGACTCAAGTAAATAAGAAGAAGCTTGAACTTTATTATTATCAATAACCATTACATTTAGTTTGAAAAGGCCCTCAGTGAGGTAGTCTTTTCCTAGATATATTTCATTCTGACTAACTACTACTTTGTCCAAAACAAGAACACACTCAAATCTATTCTTGATTAGAAGACCGGCAGAAACCAAGTTCTTCCTCATTTCTGGAACATGACAAACTTTATTCAGAGTCACCACCTTGCCCGAGGTCATCTTCAGGAAAATTCTTCCATATCCTTCAACATTTGTTGTTGCCGAATTTTCCATATAGATAGACTCATTGGGTGTAGCAAGGGAATAAGTTCCAAAGTCTTCTAGAACAGCCCAAACATATAACGTGGCTCCAGAATCAAATCACCATTCTTTGGGATTTCCTACTAGGTCGCATTCTGCCAGCATAACACACAAGTTATCAACATCCCCATTTGTATCAATCATGTTGTCTTGACCTTTCTTCTTTTCTTTTTTGGGAGCACGACATTCCACAGCCTTATGTCTAGCTTTTCCATAGTTGTGGAAGTCTCCTTTGAACTTCTTTGTACTAGGATAGTCTTTCGATCTGGAAGGTTTCTTCATCTTTTTTGAATTATTTGGACCAGTCTCAACCTTGTTTTCTTCCTCGATCCTGAGACAAACAATCAAGTCTTAAAGAGTCATCTCCTTTCGCTTATGGTTCAAATAATTTTTGAAGTCTTTCCATAAATGAGGCAGTTTCTCTATCAATGCTACTACTTAAAATGTCTCATTTATGATCATACCTACAATGGATAATTTAAAATCAATAACACATTCAACAATTTTAACAATAAAATGATTGAATTTGATCATACCTTCTGCTAGGAGATCATGAATAATGACTTGCAGTACTTGGACTTGAGACATGACAATCTTGTTATCAACCATCTTATAGTCCAAAAAATTTACAGCCACAAACTTCTTTAAGCCTATATTTTCAATTTTGTATTTTATCTCAAGAACATACCATAGTTCTTTAGGGGTTTTACAAACACTGAAGACGTTATATAAGTCATCTTCTAATCCATTGAGTATGTAGTTCTTGCAAAGGAAATCAGAATATTTCCATGCCCCAGTCATAATAAACTTTTTATTTTCAGGAGTTTCTTCCTCTACAATAGGAACATCTTCATTGATAAAACGTTGTAGACTAAGAATAGTCAAATAGAAGAACATTTTCTGTTGCCACAGTTTGAAGTCAATACCGGTGAACTTTTCAGATTTTTCTGTAGTAGCCATTGTTGTAGAAACTGGTTTTCGACTAGATGAAGGCATTGTATTTCCTTCAAAATTGGATACATTTGCATCTCCCATTCTGTTTGACAAATCAAAAGTAGTATTAAACAACTGAATGACCAAATAAGAATTTTTATTCAACTTAGTGAAGTTTTATATTCTTCGAACCGAGAAAAATAAAATCTAAATTAACTTGATGAAGATTTTATTTCTTTGAACCAATTTAAACACTGGAGTAGAAAGTCTTTCGATTTTAGTCTCAAGCCCTAAAATAGAATATAAGATGAAGCAGAAATATATAACTTATTTCTAGTTTAACTATGAAGGTTTTATATTCCTCCAATCATTAACCGAATGAATCTTGAAAACCAACAAAAGCCAGAGGAAGGAGAAATGATAGGACTTCGCAGAGCAAGGCTCAATGCAAGCCTATGACCCTCACGGCGCGAGACTAGGCAGTCAAGACCAAAAGTAAGTCCCACCCATTTTTAGGTGTGCCCTCTTAATTTTTTACATGTATATAAAGAAACCTTAGAAATTATTTTAAGGAGATCGATGTTGAGGAGCAGAGAAAATACACAACATAATTATTTTTCTTAGGGTTACACATCTTTCCTTCATATTATCACTATTTCTTGCCATGATTATGAATTCTTGCAAGTGTAATCACTTTAAGAATGTCTAAACACCCTAATTAGGATTATGGTCTAGTATGAACATTGTTGTCATAATCTACGTTATCTTTGCATATTCGATCATATGATTTGTTTATTTGATCTTGTGCTTACTATTTTACTATTTATCTACTAGTAGAATAAATTTATAATTTGTAACTGAACTAGGGAGAGAAAAGTTAGGATAGGATCAGGTAGAGTAGGATGCGATCCTGAATGAGCAAATTTATGGCTAGGACAAAAATATACCTAGTTTGTTCTATTTGATTCATATACAGAGGTGTAAATGCATCCATGATAACTAACATATCGTTATTCAATAATATATGTATGAGGCTAACATGAATAGGAGATTAGAGGTTTCGAAATCATGATCTTATTATCAACTCTGTATATTAACAACTCAATAGTAATGTGTAGATAGAAAGTGAGTCTATAGAATGTCACAGCCTTAAATCAGATCATGATGCCACCTACCATAAATTTCCAAGCAGGCAAGCCAAAACCTAGCTACAGGCGATAAATAACTATGCAGAAGCAAAATAGAGACATAGAATAGGGCCCATAGTATAGATATGTATAAAACAATACAAAATATACAAAAAAGTCCCAAAAGTGATCGAGAAAGATAAAACTATGCATAGGATCCAACCCCAGACCTTGTGTCACTAGTACAAAAGCGTCTAAGCATATAAAGGACCATATACATCGAATCTTTCTAATAAAAATACAAAATACATAGACAATACAAAAAGAGGGAAATCAGCAAATCTCTGGACGCAGAGAGCTCGCCACAGTTCAAATCAGCGATGATTACAGGAGTTCCAAACTCAGCAAGGAAGCTCATACTAAGATCTGCATCAAAAAAGATATAAAAATACAATATGAGTACCAAAATTACTGCCTAAATAAATAAGTAGAATTAGTATAATTTAGTAAATAGTTAATTGATAATTCTATATGGGTTCGATATCTGGCTCTTAAAAATAACGATTTTATTACTTGCACGACCTGATAAACTTGCGTGTGCGTTTGAACGCTAACTTTGCTTTTTTTCTAGAAAATAATGCACTTGAAGTACTTCATGCTTTCTTGAAACTCTTTCTGATATAATATTTTAAGACTTGGAATTTACTTTACTCATGAAAACAATACATATGAAATAGTATGACAAGGTTTTCAAATAACTCTTAGTTAAAAGGAGATCATATGGTATATTAAGCATGAACAACAATCAAATATCAAAAATAATATGAAATACTGAAATTTCGATTATGAAATCAAGAATAAACAATAGAAATATCGAGAGAATTTCAAACACATATAACATTGGGTAAAAATCCAGTTTTGATCTTGCTAACTTAAATCATAGATGTAGAACGTGAGGGGTAACTTATTCCCTCACTATTATAGCCTTGCATACCTGGGAGAACAAGAGTTCTTGAAGAAGGATTGATTGAGAAACTTGAAATCCTAGGTTCATTCTTTATTATTCTTGCTTTAAGCTTGGGGGGAAGATATGAGAGTATTCTGAGGTAATACTATGATATAATCCCCAATAAAGTACTAAAACATTTATGTTTAGGCTTTAAAAAAATGAAAAAAGACTGAAATAATCCCTAATTAAAAATCTGATGGAACATTCCACAAGGGCAATCTACAAAATCTGATTTGATCTACGACCTATGGATTCTATCTGTGAAATTCAAACCTAGAATCTGAACCTCAGAAGTTCATTCCATGAGCCCTAATTATGGCTCATGATTTGGTTTACGGCTCTTGACTTGTATTTGTGAAAATCAGACAAAAAAATAAGTTTCAGAACTTCATTCTATAAGCCTAATTTATGTCCTGCAGTTGGTTATGGATCTATGGAAATTAGACAAAATTTCAATATTAGAAGTTGATTTATAATTAATTTTAAATAATTAATTATATATGATAATCATCCACTTTTAGTTTCAAAAATGACTTTTTCTTTAACATATTATTAATTAAATAATTTGAATAATTTTTTTAAACATGTGGCGGTCATCTATTGGTTACAATTTAATTATTGAAAATTAGTTATAAATTAAAAATTTTTAAACATAATTTTAAGTAAATAATTTTAATATTTTTTTTAAATACGTGACGGTCATCTATTGGTTACAATTAATTATTTAAAATTAATTATAAATCAAAATTTATTTATAAGAATTTTAATTAAATTTTTTTAAACACGTGACGGTCATCTATTAGTTACAATTTAATTATTTAAAATTAATTATAAATCAAAATTTATTTAACAGAATTTTAATTACGGAAAAAGGCTTAAAATGCCCTCGAACTATTGGAAATAATACAAAAATGCCCCTCATGCCCTTTTCCGTTAAAGAAAATACCATTTTTGGATCTAAAAATGGATGTCAAGGACATTTTAAGCCCAATAGATGGATGAAGGACATTTTTATACCATTTTTAATAGTTCAAGTGTTATAAAATAAACTAACTTAGCAAAATAAGGAGAAAGAAATAGTAAGAGATAGTTGAGAGAATTCTTTCATATATTATTTTTCACAATACTGATGCTATTTATAGAAGTGTAAAGAGAAAAACGTATAGGGGGAAAAAGGGGTGTGGAAAGAAAAAGAGGAAAAGAAAAAGTGGGATGAAAAGTAGGAGGAAAAGCAAAATACAATTTGTATTAGTAGGTCCCACTATAAAGTGGAATATCCACTTGCTCTTTCCTAATACTCACCCTGAATGTCCACGTATAATGCGACTCATTAAAAACTTTACAAGAAATAATATACATAGTTATTCTGACCCCCCATAGATGTTGTGCCTCATTAAAATCTTACTAAAAAAAATCCAATAGGAAAAAACCTAATGAAGGAAAAAGAGTACACACATCTAGCAATACGCCTTGATTGCTACCTCTTTAAAAATGTTATTAGAAAAATCCAGTGGGACAAAACCTTGGTTAAGGGAAAAAGAGTGCAGCGCATATTTTACTCCCCCTAATGAAAACTTCATTTGATATTTTGGAGACGACGCATTCCAATCTTATATTTTAGCTTCTCAAAAGTTGATGTTGGTAATGCCTTTATGAATAAATCTGCAAGATTATCACTCGAACGAACTTGTTGTACATCAATATCACCATTCTTCTGGAGATCATGTGTGAAGAATAATTTTGGTGAAATATATTTCATTTTGTCTTCTTTTATGAATCCACCTTTCAATTGAGCAATCCATGCGACATTGTCTTCGAATATAACTGTGGGTACTTTGACATCATTTTTCAGGCCGCATCTTTCTTTAATGAATTGTATCATCTATCTCAACCATACACATTCTATACTTTCTTCATAAATTGCTATTATTTTAGCATGATTTGAAGAAGTAGCAATAATAGACTGTTTTGTAGATTATCATGATATAGCAGTTCTTTCGTGTGTAAATAGATAGCCTGTCTGAGATTGAGATTTATGTGAATCTGATAAATAACCTGCATCTGCATAACCAATAGGTCTGTACAATCTTTGTTAGTATAAAACAAACTCATATCAATGGTACCTTTTAGGTATCGCAAAATATGTTTGATACCGTTCCAATGCCTTTGCGTTAGGGATGAACTATACCTTGCCAGCAAATTAACAAGAAAATATTATATCAGGCCTGGTTGCGTTAGCAAGGTACATAAGTACACCAATAGCACTAAGATATGGTACCTCAGGATCAAGAAGTTCTCCATCCTCTTCTAGAGGTCGAAATGGATCTTTTTCCACTTCAAGTGATAATGGATGTGTTTTGTCCATGTAAAATCATTTTAAGACTTTCTTAGTATAGCCAGATTGGTGGACAAAGACCCCATCTGCTAAATGTTCAATTTGCAGACTTAGACAAAGTTTTGTCTTTCCAAGGTCTTTCATCTCAAATTCTTTCTTTAGATATTGAATCGTCTTTTGAACCTCTTTAGGGGTTCTAATGAGATTTATATCATCAACACAAACAGCGAGTATAACAAACTCTGATTCTATTTTCTTAATAAAAATACATGAACAAATAACATCATTTATATAGCCTTCATTTATTAAGTACTCACTAAGGAGATTATATTACATACGCCCTAATTGTTTCAGACCATATAATGATCTGTGCAGTTTTATTGAGTATATCTCCCAAGACTTAGTACATGCTTTAGGCAATTTTAATCCTTCTGGGATTTTCATGTAAATTTCATTATCAAGTGAACCATAAAGGTAAGTTATAACTACATCCATTAGATGTATTTTAAGATTTTTATGTAGAGCTAAACTGATGAGATATCGAAAAGTTATTCCATCCATAACAGGTAAATATGTTTCTTCATAGTTTATCCCGGGTATTTGAGAGAATCCATGTGCAACAAGGCGTGCCTTGTATCTTATAATTTCATTTCTCTTATTTCGTTTTCGCACAAAAACCCATTTATAGCCAACTGGTTTTACACCTTTAGGGGTTTGGACAACAAGTCCAAAAACCTCACGTTTAGCAAATGAGTCTAATTCTGATTGAATTGCCTTTTGTCATTTTGGCCAATCATATCTACATCGACATTCTTCGAAGGAATTAGGCTCAGGACTTTCACTATCTTGTATGAGGTTAATTGCAACATTATATGCAAAAATATTATCCACCGTAATTTTTGATCGATCTAAATTTATCTCATCACCGGTAGAACTTATTGAAAGTTCTTCATTCACTTGAGTCTTGGGTTCACTGATTTCTTCAGGATTATCAAGATTACTCAAATCTTGACCTTCTTGGGGGGATTCTTTTGTAGTATCATTTTTGTTATTCCTTACGCTTCTTTTTCTAGAATTTTTATCCTTTGAACCCAATGGTTTACCATGCTTCAGGCGTGTTTAAGATTCAGAAGCTATGATACTAGTAGATGGTCCTTTTGAAAAATTAATTCGGATAGGCACATTCACTGTAGGGATATGTGACTTAGTTATCCATTTCAAATCAGTAAATGCATCTGGCATTTGGTTTGCTATGTTCTGTAAGTGGATGATCTTCTGGACCTCCTACTCATATGTGCGAGTACGTGGATCAAAATGAGATAGTGATGAAACCTTCTACGCAATTTCTCTTGCGGGGTCCTTTTTCTCTCCCTAATGGCGGAAAAATTATTTCATCAAACCGAAAATTTACAAATCGAGTAGTAAATAAGTCTTCTGTCAATGGTTCAAAGTAGTGAATTATGGAGGGTGAGTCAAACCCAACATATATGCCCAATCTTCGTTGAGAGACCATCTTTGTACGTTGTGGTGGTGCTACAGACACGTATACCGCACAATCAAAAATTTGTAGATGGGTTATATTTGGCCAATGACCAAATACTAGTTATGACGGAGAGTATTTGTTATAATGTGTCGGTCTGAGACGTACAAGTGCTGCTGCATGTAAGATAGCATGACCCCAAACAGTAATTGATAATTTTATTTTCATTAGTAGAGCTCTGACTATCAATTGTAGGTGCTTAATAAATGACTCTGCAAGGCCATTTTGAGTATGAACATGAGCAACAGGATGTTCAATTTTTATCCCAATTGATAAGCAATAATCATTAAATGCTTGGGATGTAAATTCTCCAGCATTATCAAGGCGAATAAACTTAATTGGATAATCTGAGAATTGCGCCCTTAATCTTATTATTTTTGCCAACAATTTCGCAAACGCCAGATTGCGGGATGATAAGAGGCACACATGAGACCATCTAGATGATACATCTATTAGGACCATAAAATATCTAAACAATCCACTATCTGGATGAATAGGTCCACATATATCTTCATGTATACGCTCTAAAAAACCAGGATATTCGATGCCGGCCTTCAGGGTCGGTGGTCTAGCAATTAATTTGCCTTGATAACAAGCATCACATAAAAATTCATTATTTGTAAGAATCTTCTGGTTCTTTAATGGATGTTCAGTTGAATTTTCAAGAATTCATCTCATCATTATTGATCTAGGATGACTTATTCGATCATGCCATAGCACAAATGTATTTAGATCAGTAAACTTCTGGTTTACGATCATATGTGCTTCAATTGCACTAATTTTTGCATAATATAAGCCAGACGATAAAGTTGGTAATTTTTCCAAAATATATTTCTGGCCTGAGACACTCTTGGTTATACCAAGATATTCAATATTCATTTTATTTAATGTCTCAACATGATATCCATTTCTGCGGATATCTTTAAAACTTAACAAGTTTCTTGGTGATTTAGAAGAGAATAGTGCATCGTCTATAACAATCTTTATCCCCTTAGCTAGAAATATAGTAGCTCTTCCGGAGCTTTCAATCATTTTTGAATTACCAAAAATTGTAGTAACATTTACTTTTTTTTCTAAGCAAGTTGAAAAAATATTTCTCATCTTTAAAAATGGCATGAGTTATTCCACTATCAATTACACAAATATCCTTGTGATTGATCATTGATCTAAACAAAATTTGAGGCATATTCATATTTTTCTTCAAAAAAAATAAAGTAAATATTATAATTAAAATATGGCTTATTACACAAATTTTATTTATTTACATGGATTAGAAAAATACAAACATATTATTTAATACATACAAAAAACATTATTTAAATATTATCAGGGTTATCGATATTCATATTTCCTTCAGGGAAATTGAAGAAATCAGCTACATTCAGATGCATATGCTCAATATTATCTTCAGAGATAAAGTTTGTTTCTGAATTATTTTCTTCCCTCTTCAAGGATGCCTGATATAGCTGAATCAGATGTTTTGATGACGGCAAGTCTGCGACCAGTGCCCCATACCTCCACATATATGACATATACTTTCTGAATTTTTCTTTGGTAAAGCTTCTGGCTTTTCATTCTTCTTTTTGTACTGCTGATCATTTCTCGATGCCAGCCGGACATCATGATTATAATTTCTTCTTCGACCATGATCACGACCATGACCACGATTGGGGTCATGACCTCTTTTTCGTTGGTTATAATTTGTCTGATTCACTTCAGAGAGTGATAAAGAACCAACGGGCCGACTATCGTGATTTTTCATTAATAGTTCATTGTGGCGTTCAACAATAAGAAGATGAGAAAGTAATTCAGAATATTTTTTAAATCTCTTTTCGCGATATTGCTGCTGTAGGAGCTCTTTCACGGGTGGAAATGTGTAGTATATTTTTCCAAATTTGTCTTGATCAGTGATTTCTTCTCCGCATAAATTTAACTGAGCTATAATTTTAAACAAGGCAAAATTATATTCAGTTATATTTTTGAAATCCATTAATCTCAGATTTAGCCAATCATGACGTGCCTGTGGAAAGATGACCAACTTCAGGTGGTCATATCTTTCTTTTAGATTTTTCCACAATTTAAGGGGATCCTTTAATGTAAGGTACTGTAATTTAAATCTCTTGTCAAGATGGTGGTGGAGATATATCCTGATTTTGGCACGATCTTGACTAGATGTCGTATTGTCATCTTTGATGGTGTCTGCCAGACCCATCGATTCTAGATGTATTTCGTTATCTAGTGTCCATGATAAGTAGCATTTTTCAGATATGTCAAGAGCAAAAAATTCAAGTTTAGAAATATTAGACATTTTAAGAAAATAAATTCTTACCCCTTTTGTTACCTTCTTAAAAATATAGCTCAAAGCGATGGAGGTTCGTGCTGATAACGTGTTATAAAATAAACTAACTTGACAAAATAAGAAGGAGAAAGAAATAGTTGAGAGAATTCTTCCATATATCATTTTTTACAATACTGATGCTATTTATAGCAGTATAAAAAGGAAAACGTAGAGAGGGGACAAAGGGGTGTGGAAAAAAAAAAAGGAAAAGAAAAAGTGGGAAAAAAAGTAGGAGAAAAAACAAAATACAATTTGTATTAGTGGGTCCCACTATAAAATAGAACATCCACTTGCCTTTTCCTAACATCAAGGACGTTTTAAGCCTTTTTTTTGTAACGTAAATGAGCAAATTAAAACAGGGTAGTATGCAACATGCAAATAGGCCAAAGTTGCTGCGTACCTAACACTTCAGGATGTCAAGTTCAAATAATAACTCATTTTATACTGCACGCGCAGAGTAATACATATGCACAAATGTCAAAGTCTCTAAAGACTCTTTCCTCCGTTTTAATTTACGGAAAATGCAGAAAATCAAAGTTTATCAGAAGTCTGGTCTAAAATTTTTTTCTCGGAGAAGAAGCAATGACGGTATCTGGGGAATAAGTATCGGCTAGACCAAAAATATTTACGATAAATTATAGAAACAGGTATTTTAAAAAAAATTAATTATAGAAACGGGTTTAAAAGTATTTTTCGTTCATTTTTTAGTCTAAAAATATTTTTTTACTCATCTTTTTGATCTAAAAATATTTTTTTTTTAATTTTTTTGGCTCATTTATACTCCTAAAACTAACAAACTTCTTTTTATATTGTTATTTAAAATATTTATTATGTGTCATTTTCTTATTTGATGAAATAAAAATCTCATCTCTGCGATTTTTTTCCTCATAATTTATCCAAGCTAAAACAATGTATCTCTTCAACCCCCGCCCCCCCCCCCCCCCCTTCCCCACAAAAAAAGTTATTTCATTTTATAAAAATAAACTACATTAATGAACAAGACTAGATTTTTTTATTCAGTTAACCAAAAAAGAAGACTAGATTATTTTATTTCTTGGCTTGATTTTTTTTTCTATTTAATAATACTAATTTTTTTTACAAGACGTAAATAACTAAAAGATTTTAATTATACGCATAACTAAATTATTTTTTAGTTATTACGAGATAGTTAAAAATTATTTTAAACTAAATTAGTTTTTACTCACTAGATAATTAAAAATAACTAAATTATTTTTTAGTTATTACAAGATAGTTTTTAGATAGTTATTATAAAACTATCTTGTAATAATACATATAATTAAAAGACTTTTAAAATAAGTTTTAATTTTTTTTCCTCATAATTCATTCAAGCCAAAACTATATACCTACTTCAAAACCCCTAAAAATAATACAACATATACAAAAACTATTAATTTTTAAAAACTTTTCCCTGCAATTTATCTAAATCAAAATAATATTCTTTTTATGATCCCAAAATGAACTTTTAAAAAAATAAGAAGAAATAGCTACAACAAACAAAAAACTGTTAGATCTTTTTTAAAAAAAAATAAAAAATTGGAGTCTTGAAAAGATTTATTATTTTGACTTAGATAAATTATTAAAAAAAATTAGTAGAAGTGGAATTTTTATTTCATTCAATAAAAAAATGACACATAATAAATATTTTTTAAAAAATAAAATAAAGAGGGGTTGTTAGTTTCAAGGATTATAGTGAGCCAAAAAAGTGAATGAAAGATTTTTTTTTAGATCAAAAAGATGAGTAAAATATTATTTTTATACCAAAAGGTGGATAGAAAATATTTTTAGATCTTTCATATAGTTCCGGGTTATTTTTAGTCATTTTTCTTTTAATTTATGTAATTGGTTTGACTTGACATAAAAAAAAATTAAAAAATACCTTTTTCAATTTATGATATAAAATAATTTTTTTTTTTTGTGTAGCTATAAATAATTTTCATTAAAGATAAAATAAATATTTTTATTAAATTGATTAAAAAGAGAAATAAGTGATATAAATTGACAGAGAGATAAAAGGAGTGCTGTTTTAAATATCTTTTTTTCCTCAACTCTTTCAGTTAGCAACTTGGCTTCGAACACTTTTCTCACAAAAACTTTGAAAATGATGGAATCGGAAACTTCAGCGTGAGTAAACACTAGCTTTTCCACAACTTTACTAGAATTTTCTGCAATTTGATTTTTTTTTGACTTAATTAAAGGGAAATCATGATGCCTGCAGGTTCGAGTCTAGTGAGACGTTGGCAGCTCTTGTGGCGTCCACGCCGTTGCTGGAGGAGTGTTGGAAGGTTTGTGGCTTCGCCGATGCATCGGTGGATAGCAATTTTGCCGTGAGTCGAGTTGGTGGGACAGCATATATTGGCTTCTCTGGCGTTAAATTAGGTGCCGGAGTTGACGAAAGTTGCCGGAATTTAGTGCCGCTTCCCGATGATGTTTTCTGTACGTTGTCCGTGGATGAGGCGGATCCGGTAATGGTCCATGCCGGATTATTACATCTTTTTCTATCAGTTTACACGGATAATTTATTCCGTGATCAGGTTAGTTTAATTATTAGTATTTCCATGAGCATATTAATATCTAACTTTCCTGTAGTATTAATTAATATAATTAAAATGGAATCTTCAATTTATCTTTTTGGGGCATATGAAGGAACATTTATTCCCTCTTTGTTTTGTTTCAAAATTGAATTCCTAAAGGAAAAAAAAATAAAAGAGACTCTGAAAAAGTTACTTTCTATTCCAATTTATGGGGGAAAAGAAGATTGTAAAAAGAATAGAGTAACTATTTTCCACTTATATTCTCGAGAGGACTAATCGAAAGAACTTTTATTATTATTCATTTAATTACAAACGGTAAAAGTAATATTGATACTTTCTATTTATCTTTTATTTTTGTTGGTAAATTCGTGGCTCTTCACTTTCTTTTCTTGGTGATTCAATTCCTCAAAGACAAAGTTGAAGATGAAATGTGCTTATTATTTGAGCAATCTTTTTTCTCTTAATATTAAATTAATTCTATTTGTAGTTACATCTTCCCATGAAATTGAACAAAAGAAATTAAATGTGAAATAAAAGGAAATATTGACAAGCGAAAACATTGCTCCGTAAAGGTAGAAAATAGAAATTGAGTTTGGGTAAAAAGAGGGAAGTTACTAATTTTAGTGCCATATCCATTGTATTAACAATTAACAAGCAAAGCATGAGTGAATTCCAGGACTTGACAATTTAAAAGGGCAACAAGTCTCCATATGCATCGTAGATGTCTATTGACTCTTGACTTTTGATCAGGAGCCCGTTTGGACAAACCAACTTATAAGCCCGTTTTAATTTATTGTGGTGTTTGCCTAATGCTAACTTTAAGTCATAAAGTTCTTAAAGTCAATCAAAAATGAAAAGTTAGGATTCCTAACTTTTTTTTAAGAGCTTAAAACCATTTTCTTTGACCATGAAAATTACTTTTATATTCCTTATATTTTAATTAAATTTCTAAACTACCCTTTTTATTCTTTTAACCCTAAAATTCACATCATTTTCCTCATTTCTTCGGCATAAGCACTTTTATCCAAACACTCAACTGCTTAATTATAAAAATAATTTTCAGCACTTCAAAATTTTAAAAGCACTTCATACATAAAAGTTATTTTTTAAGCCCATCCAAACGAGCTCGGACGTTGAAGTTTGAGGATTTCAAAGGCTTGTTTTAAATTCACAAATGGCTCTAATAAAGTTTGGTTTTACTATTTTGTTCCCATAAGAAAAGTACTTTAAAAATGATTTTCATTCATTTTATGAAAATTCTTGAACAGAGTTGACCTCTAAATCTAACAAATTAAAAGAAATTTTTATTTTGATAACTAAATAAAACTAAAAAGTTATATTTATTTTCTTCTTTTTTTCCTTTTCTCTCTTTTTAAAATTTTTTTTCTTACGTTTTTTCTTTCTTTTCCTTCTTTTTTTTCTTACGATTTTTTTTCTTTTCCTTTTTTTCTTTCTTTATTTTTTTTTCAATTATGGAACTAAAAAAATTATCTATTTTATACATTTGTACTTTTTAAAAAATAAAATATATCCCTAAATTCAAGTGTTAAAGTTCAAGATAATTTTTTTTTCATATTTACTATTTTTAATTTAATAATATGATTTGAAATTTCACGAGATACTTTATAACTCTTGCCTTAGAGACAATGCTTAGCCCAAAAGCTTTTAAAGAATAAATTGCGTCTCATGGGCAAGAGTTGATATTGTCTTATTGTGTCTTGATTTATGAATTTTTTTATAACACTTGCCTTATAAGCAAGACTTAGACCAAGACCTTCATAAGCTACATCTCACAGGCAAGATTTGAAATTATTACATTATATCTTGATTTATGAGATGTTTTATAACCCTTGCTTTAGAGGCAAGACTTAGACCAAGAACTTCACATGTTACATCCGCAAGACTTGACATTATTACATTGTATCTTGATTTATTACATGTTTTATAGCTCTTTCCTCTTAGCCCAAAGACTTTTAAACGAGAAGTTAAGCCCTATGGGCAAGACTTGACTATATATCACATTGTGTTTTGATTTATGAGATACTCTATAACTTTTGTTCTAGGGGTAAAACTTGTTAGCCCAAGAAGTTCAAACAACCAGTTAAGTTCCATGGACAAGATTTGACCCTACCACATTATGTCTTGATTTATTAGATGTTCTATAACTCTTGTCTTAGAGGCAAGACTTAGCCCAAGAACTTCAAAGAACAAGTTGCACCTCATGGACAATATTTTACACTTTTTTAACTTAGTCTAACTTATGAGGAATATAATAATTTTTGCTTTAGAGGCAAAACATAGCTCAGGGGTTAAAAAAAATAACATAAGCCTCATGGGCAAAAGTTTACATTATTTTACTATGTCTAACTTATGAGATGCTCTATAACTCTTGCCTTAAAGGCAAGACTTAGACCATGAACTTCAAATTATCAACTTATTTGTTATGAGCAAAACTTGACACTACCACATTGTGTCTTGATTTCTGAGATGTTTTATAACTCTTGCCTTAGAGACAAGACTTTGTCCAAGGACTTTCAAATAACAAGTTGAGCCTCATGGACAATAATTTACACCATTTTCACTAAGTCAAACTTATGGGAAACACATTAACTTTTGCCTCATGGGCAGTATTTTACATTATTTCACTATTTTAACTTATTGGATGCACTATAACTCTTATCTTAGAGGCAAGACATAGACCAAAAATTTCAAAACAATAAGTTACGCTCCATGAACAAGACTCGAACTCTAATATTGTCTCTTGATTTATCAGATGTTTCATTGCTCTTGCCTTAGAGGCAAGAATTATCAGATGTTCCATTGCTCTTGCCTTAGAGGCAAGAATTAACCCCAGGTCTTCCAAAGAATAAGTCACACTTGGGCAAGACTTGACACTATCATCTTCACACCCAATGGGCAAGACTTGACACGATTATCTTGTGTCTTAATTTATTATATGATCCATAACTCTTGTCTTATAGGTAAGACTTATCCAAAGGACTTCCAAAGAATAAAATATGTTCTATGGGCAAGAGGTCTTGATTTATGAAATATTTTATAATTATTATCTTAGAGGTAAGATTTATTAGCCCAAGAACTTTCAAACAACAAGTTAACTAGTTAAGCCCCTTGGGCAAAAGAAAAAAAAAGAGAATATTTTTTTTTAAAAAATAGAGAATAGAAAAAATAAAAAATGAGAGAAAAATTAATTGAAAAATAATAAATGAAAGAAAATTAGAAAGAGAAAAATGAAAAAAGGCAAAAAAAAAAAAGTTGAGAAAAAAGAAAAAGAAAAAGTAAAAAAAAAAGAAAACGAAAAAGAAAAAAGAAAAAAAAGAAAACAATAAATTAAAAAATAAAGAAAGAGAAAAAATAAAAAATTTGAGAGGCAATTACATGGAGAGTTGTTTAAAAATTGAGATGTAGAAGAGCAAAAATGTACTTTTACTATAGTTAAAGTAGAGAGAAAATCATCCTTTAAAGACTTTTCTTATGGGGACCAAAACCAAAACCACTACAAACACCTTATAGGGAAACTTACACAGATATGATATATTTTAAAAAAATATTTATCATTTATAGCAATAATATTTTTTTGACTGGACATTTATAATATATTTATAATACAGTTTTAATACATAATATCGAGAATAATTTATAAAACACATATAATACATGTTTTATTCATGAATAATACATTTATCACACATTTTAATACACTTATAATACATTGTGTCAATGAACAAGGCTTGACACTATCATCTTCACACCCAATGAGCAAGAATTGACACTATCATCTTGTGTCTTAATTTATTATATGATCCACAACTCTTGTCTTATAAGTAAGACTTATCCAAAGGACTTTTAAAAAATAAAATAAGCTCTATAGACAAGAGGTCTTGATTTATGAAATATTTTATATATATTACCTTATATGTAAGATTTATTAGCCAAAAACATTCAAAAAAAGTTAAGCTCCCATGGGCAAAAGAAAAGAAGAGATTTTTTTTTAAAAAATAGAGAATACAAAAAATAATAAATGAAAGAAAAATAAAGAAAGAGAAAAATGAAAAAGGCGAAAAAATAGAAGTTGAGAAAAAAAGAAAAAAAAAGGAAAGAAAAGTAAAAAAACAATAAATTTATAAAATAAAGAAAGAGAAAAATTTTAAAAATTGAGAACTACAAACAACTTATAGGAAACTTACATAGATATACTATATTAAAAAAATATTTATCATTTATATCAATAATATTTTTTCACTGGACACTTATAATATATTTATAATACAATTTTAATACATATTATCGAAAATAATTTATAAAATATATATAATACAGATTTTATTCATGGATAATATATTTATCACATATTTTAATATACTTATAATACATTGTGTCAATTTCTTACCAAACAAACATAATATATTTTAAAACACTTATAATATTTTTATATTGCATGTATAATTCACTTTTAATACATAGCAGATTTATCATAGTATTGCTGTGTATTGCTATAAATGATAATAAATAAAAAATATCGCTAAAATCAATAATTATTTATTAAAAAGTGCTCACCCAAATAATTTTTTCTATAATTTCCTGTGACTTAATTATAAATGGGCTTTCTATATTTTAAAATCAAACCTATATTATGAAAAGGCTACCTCTATGATATTAACCCCATTTTACTAAAAGAAATTCAAACTTTATTTTTTATAATAAAACTTCCTCTATAATTTTTTGGATGTGGTCATCACATAATAAAACCCTCATTGACTTGTTTTTCTTTAATTGATCCGTTAGTTCATATCTTTAAATTGGACATGAGGTTTACATACAAGTCTATAGCGCAACAAAAATGTAAAAGAATATTACAGAAAAAAATGAATTCAAGAGTTGGCATGCCCTACCCCCACCTCTTAGGCTTAGATGGAGCTAGTATTTCAAAAGAGGCTTCTTATTTAACTATACAATCAATTAAAAAAAAAAATTAAAATGACCCATGTATATATAATGTATTGATATAGTATAATAGTATATAATCATATATTATGATGTATAACAAGTGGCATGTTTAAAGCCACAAGGTTAAATGACATGTTGATACATTTGATATAACTTTAATTTAGACCACAAAATTGAAAAATCTTGTTTATTTTCTTAAATTTTGTGTCAAGTTAGACTATATTATTCTTTTTTTAAACGGAGAAACTAATTAACTATCATCATTTAAAATTTTATGACTTTTCTCATTTAATTTTTTATTAGCAAATATGAAAATAGCGTGTAAGTAAAAAAGTAAAGGTTACTGTGAACATATGACTATCACAACTAACAATTAGTTAGTACTCCAAATACATAACTTTCGTCAAGAGGAAGAATAAAATGTTTGTTAAAACTTTCCTACACCCGTGTTTTCACCGAACCAATTGATACATACGCCGCGTTTGTACATAAATATCTATAGCTTATGGTGTTTTTTGTATACGGAGGAAAATGTTTTTCGATTTTCTCCTATTTCGTTGGTCAAAAATTTTGAAAAATATTTTTTTTGAAAAAATTAAATTACTTAAAAATGAGAAAAATTATTTTGTTAACAAAAGTAGGGAAAAAAAGTTCAAGTGGTATTCCACATTGATTGAATCTTTCCACCCTCCAACACACCTCATCTTCACTCCACCCCATAGCCCCATCCTCACCACCCCACTCCCTCACCTCTCATAGTATTTTTCTAGCTTATATATAAATAATTTTAAGAGACACCCTTAATCATGAGTATTTGTTATATATTCAGCCTCTTTTAATTTGATCACTTTACTGTTGATGAAATTATGCATATAATAGCGGATTTCGTTCTATTAAATTCACTAATCATGGTAAGTTGTCAAATTCCTATACTTTTTCCTCAAACAAATTCTATCCCCAATTATTTTGTTGAAAATATGCAGATGGTAGAAATAATGAGCACGAGCAAGTCAATAGTCATAACGGGACGCTCAATTGGAGGAGCAATTGCATCCCTCTTAACTCTTTGGCTTCTCTGCCGTCTGCAAACTATTTGCTCTGTGATTTGCATTACTTTTGGCTCTCCAATGCTTGGCAATGAGTCCTTTTCCAGAGCCATTCTTCAACAAAGATGGGCTGGATATTTTTTCCATGTTGTTTCACAGCATGATATTGTCCCAAGACTGTTCTTTGCCCCATCATGTTCTTTCCAGTTTATTTCTGAGGAAAACAAGACTCAGCTTTTCCGCGTTGTGTTGGATTCTCTTGGAGTTGTATCAAAAGGTGACTGTAAGAAGAGTTCATTTTGTCCCTCTGGGAGCTACTTGTTCTGCACCAACAAGGGTGCAGTTTGTGTCGATAATGGGATGCTTGTCATTAAGTTGCTCTACGCGACGTTACTGAATGGCTCGCAAAGTTCTAGCCTTGAGGATCATTTTGGTTATGCTGATTTCATTCAGAAAGTTCAGTGGCAATTTATAGAGAATAGAAGCTTCATGGGAGGCAATCTACCCGAGTCAAGCTATGAAGCAGGGATAACATTGGTGCTGGAGTCGCTAGGAATAGCTTCTCATGTAATGTCGTCAAGCTTTCTTGTTAACTAACTTCATATACCTAGCAATTTTCATCAAGAAAGAGCAATGTATGCTCTATTGGTACAATATCACATGTATTGATACTCGTACCTTGCTCCAAAAGGATGAAAATTGCTCTGCTATTGTTGATTTTAGTTTTCGTGTGGTTTGTGTGTCTATATTGATTTCCCTTATTTTTAGATTTCTATCACTACTCGTTGTTTCGCCTTGATATCTGATTATCCTGTTGTTGTTTGTGTTATGTTGCTATTGCCTCTTTTTCACTATTTTCTGCTATTGCCTATTTTCACTGTCTGGTCAGCCAAGACTCTTTCGAAAACAGTCGAGGGTAAGGTCTTCATACACTATATATCCTCCCGAGACTCTACTTGTGGGATTACACGTTTGTTGTTGTTGACGTATCTCTATGTTGATTCTCATTCGCGGATATCTGTGGAAGAGCTAGGCTAATGATTTTGCTTCTTTGACAAACAGGGATTGAATTCAGAAGATGCTAAGGAAGCCCTGAAAAAGGCAAAAAAGTTGGGTCGAACTCGCAACCTCAACAGTGCCAACCTTGCAATTGGTTTATCCAAAATCAATCCATTCAGAGCACAGATAGAGTGGTATAAAGCATCTTGTGACAATTCTGTTGATCAATTGGGATATTACGATTCATTCAAGCAAAGAGGTGCCTCGAAAAGAGACTTTAAGGTCAATATGAACAGGATCAAACTTGCTCAGTTTTGGGATTCTTTGATTGACAAGTTGGAAGCTAATGAACTGCCCTATGATTTTCATAAACGTGCAAAGTGGGTAAATGCTTCTCAGTTCTATAAACTCCTTGTGGAGCCACTTGATATCGCCGAGTACTACAGGAGTGGGATGCAACGTGTGAAAGGCCACTACATGCAGCATGGAAGGGAGAAAAGGTACAAGATTTTCGATAAGTGGTGGAAAACTGAGAATGGCACTGATCCTCATATTACTGCAAGGAGCCGGTTCGCGAGTTCTACACAAGATTCATGCTTTTGGGCTCAGGTTGAGGAGGCAAGAGACAGGCTTATTAAGGTGAGAGCTGAGGGTGATGCAAGAAATTTTATCAATTTGTTGGATGATATCACTAAGTTTGATCAATATGCTAAGAGATTGATTGAAAATAAGGAGGTTTCACCAGATGTTTTGGCCAAAAACTCAAGCTACACTAAGTTTATAGAGGAATGGAAGGAATTCCAATCTCAGTTACAGCTGCTACAACCTCAGTTTCCTTCAATTCTTTAAGGTAGAAAATAGGTTGAGGATTGTTGCTCAATATAGCAATAAAGAAGCTCAGCTAAAACATATATGAATTATAACAAGATGATCTTACTCCAAGGAACTGCCAATAATCAATGGATTGGAGTGAAAACGTTGAGAGAAATTCTGGAGGAACTAGAACTTGTATATTTCAAGTAAGTGTATTCATTGAGTTATAAATTGTGAAAACAAAAAGTAATATATGCTGCTAATACTAGTGCCACTTCATATTACTATTGTATGGCAGAGAAATTGATACAAAAGTTTCCCTAAAACTTCTGTTATTAAAATCAGCACTCAATCACCACATATAGATACGCACAATTTTGTAAAAGGAGTGTTCGAAGCTTGGATGGTCACTCAACTTTGCTTAGTTAGCTTTCATGATGATTTTAACCAGAAATATAATAGGGCTAATTTCAAATATATACAATAAAGTAATTAGTTTACAACAAATATAGTCATATTTTATTTATATAAAAAATAACCAAAAATCATAAAAAGTATACTCTGATTTTACAATATAGTTTGCCAAAAGTAAAGTATACATTGACTATATAATATAGTTTATCTATACATGAGTTGTACACTGATACATTATAACACACTCAAAATGCTGGATATAACTTAACTATACACGAAGTATGCTCTGAATATACATAAAGTATACATTGACTATTCAACTTAGATAAACTCAAACTCACCTGTAAACAATCCCTAAAATTTAGATATGAAATTCCATCGATGTTTCAAGACTTTTGATATATAATTAGCTCGAAATGATTCACGTTTTCGATACGTCAATTATTACTTTTGTAAAAGAGAAGATGAAGCAGAATGAAGAAGATGAAGAAGAATGAAGAAGATGAAAGAGTAGTAGGAGGAGGAGGTCGAAGACGAAGCAGGAAAAAAAGACAACAAAGGTCGAAGGTCGAAGAAAAGGACGAAGAACAAACTGGCCATTTTTTTTTTTGGTAGTTAAGTTTATTGAATGGCCTTTGGTGTAATTTGCCCAATATAATATGTAAATTTTACCTAAATCTCATAGTAATTCTTCTCAATTATATTTTAGTCCTACTTTTTTAAAAATTACCTGAAATCCCTTCTTTTTGGTCACTTTCGGATACATCATGTACATTCTGATACATCACGCAAAGTGATGTATCTGATCGATACATCGCGTAAAGTGATGTATCCGATGTCCTGATACATCACATAAATGATGCATCCGATCGATACATCGCATAAAGTGATGTATCTGATGTCCTGATATCAGACCGATACATCGTCTACAGTGATGTATCAGAGAGTAAGAAAGAGTAGGGATTTTTGTAATTTTTCTAAATGATAGAAATTTTTTTAAAAATATGATAAAATAAATTGTGTCTTTAGATAATTTTCCATATAATATTCGGTGCCTATTAGCACCCAATTCATTATAAACCCAACCCAATTTTTTATCTAACCCGTTTAATGAGTTTAAAACCCCTTCCCAAACTGTACAAGCTTCTTCCAAAGAATATAGCTTTTTGGATGTAGATGATGATGTCTATACATAAACTATATAAGAGATTTAGTTTTTAATACCAGCGGTACTTTATTTAATTTAGGTAAGTAAATTTTAAAAAATCACTTTACAAAAGTGCTACTACTTTTTGTCTCATATTACTTGATATGACCTTTCGAATGTAAACAATTTCAATACTAGCTATTTCTATACTTTATGTATAAACAAAGAACAAAATGGTAAAGTCTTCCAATGTATTAATGATTTCTTAATTACCGTATAAAGTTGGAAGTGTCAATCTAATATGGGATGGAGGTAGTAACAAGTAACAATCATTGGTGGAATTTGAATATGATTTTTGAGTTGATTTTGGAGAGAACTGGTTATTATTTGAAAAACTAGACACATGTGTTAGCACGGGTTCAATATCTGTTTTTTTTTTCAATTTATGTGATATAGATAGAATTTAGAGAGTCAATTAAATTTTAATATGATTTTTAGATATTTTAAGTTGTTAATTATTGTAATTTATAGTACTTTTATGTAATTTTTAAATAATATATGTTACTTTTCTTGTCCCAATTTATGCGGAATCGATAAAATTTTAAAATTTTTAATTATCATGATCTATATTACTTTTACGTCATTTTCAACCAATATATGTTACTCATCTATCCCTATTTATGCGGCACTTATTCGAGAGTAAATCAAACTTTTTATATGTCTTTTAAATATTTTAAGTTGTTAATTATTGTGATTTATCTTATTTTTTATGTAGTTTTGAAATAATATATATTACTTCCTTAGTCCCAATGTATGTAGCACATATAGACTTTCAAAAGTCAATCGAATGTTGTTAATTATTGAGATTTACAATATTTTTTACGTAGTTTCCAAATTAAATAATACATGTTACTCCTTTTGTCCTATTTTATATGACATCGATAAATTAATTTCAAGAATCAATCGATTTTTTTTATGTTTTTAAAAAAAATTTAAGTTGCCAATCATCATGATTAAATAAGACAAAAATTAAAACGAAAGAATCACCAAAAAATTACAGATATACTTGTAAACAACAAATTTTTGAGCCGAGAAAAATAAATAATCAAGAACAGAAAATTGGAGTAACAAAGTGTAATATTTGATTTCAAAATGTAGTGCGGGTTACAATCTCTATGATAATCCTCTGAGTCTTCAAATAATATGAAACACGTTGAGCTTGAATTTGATTTAGAGTCAAGGGCTTGAATAGCTTGATCTTGAATCTTCGTCTTCAAATTTGGATTTGAATTATTCATCACGAACACTTGTATGGTTATGAGGAACAGTAAATATGAACAAGTAACTTGATCTTGATCTTCTTGATATTCTTCTTCGTTCTTGATCTTGAACTTGAACTTGAATTTGATTACTTGAACTTTGTAGCTCTGTAAAGAATTTGCGGTCTTTGATCCACGAGCTCTCTTCTTGCTTCTTGTTCTTGAAAAACCCCCCTTCTGAGAATAATGAGGACCCCTATTTATAGTTGTAGGGAGTGGTATGAGGGTGCGATTTGATTGGTTGGTTTGAACTGACCAATCAGATTTCTTTGGTGAAGAGCTTTAATTTGATTGATTAGAACATGTCACATATACATGTGGCATTATTCTAGTGACTCATTTAATTTGACTTAGTTTGACACATAACTTTGACATGTGGCATGATTTTAGTGGCTTATTTAATTTGACTTGGATTGCCACCTAACTTTGGCACATGGCATAATTATAGTGACTTATTTAATTTGACTTGGATTGCTACATAACTTTGACACGTGGCATGAAAGTGGGCCTCTAGGATGAAATGATATCGGACTTAACAAAGTGGGGTCCTCTTTATAGCCCAAATCAATGGATTTGGATTTTTAATTAAATCCACATTTATTGGACTTAAATAATTGATCCAATTTTATTAATCCAAAATATTTATTTGGACTAATATATCTTGAATTTAATATAAATTGAATCATTCTATAAATTTATATTTAATAAATTTTAAATGATTACAAATGCCCCTACTTCAAGTCTTGTCGAGATATTTTATCTTTTGAAGACTAGGCTTGAAGTATTAATTGTAGGATAATGACATGCCATGTATTTTGAGATGCACCATGAATTCATACTATATTGATGCACCCTTTCATCATTGTTGGAGTAGAGATGTAGCAAATTAGTTCTATCCAATTAGGATTAGGAAAGAATTAAAAAAAATTGATTTTTTTGTCACGTTACCAGCCGTGTTTTTTTTCTTCCTTTTTTGCACGTTACCAACCCTTCTTTTTTTTTGACCGATTAGGCTAGAGGGAAAAAAAGAAAAAAAGAAAAAAAGAAAAAATATTTGCTTATTGTGCAAGATTCCACCACTAATTGGAATTCGTTTAGGAGTCAATTTTGTAGAAGCCTAATCCAAGTTTGAGTCTAGTTACAATAGGTGCTAATAAACCTCTATAAATAGACGCCTGACCTTCATTGTTTTGCATCAATGTGGCTTGACAATCAGCGCCGTGGTACTTTCTTCTTCTCTTTTCTTTGACGCAAGGAAGGGTGACCAAGAGGGTGATTGTGGTTGCAGTCTGGTTAACTGCTTCCACAAACACCCAGCCTGCTGATAGGTATTATGTAATAGAAGAATCAGGATCTGCGAGATATGGATATGAAACTGGATATGCTCGAACCGGACCGCATCTCGATTTGCACATGGATACTCTGCTGTATTACCCTAAAGAGTCATACTCATATCCAGGGCATTTTGTCCTTGAAAGAGCTTTTCACCAACCTTTTCCACATCTTGACATGTCTGTTGTAGAAAATTCATATCTTATTGTAGAAATGTTGAAATCACGAACGATTTGATTTTCCAGAGACTAGTATTCTTAGTCTACAATATATCCAAAATTCAGAATTTAATATCTTGGTAACCGTTCTGTATAATTTTTCGATGTTAGCTCTAGATTCTGCTATGTTAAAATTTTCAGATTTGTATGGCTTTACTAGAACTTTCATATCTTGATGTAAGAATGACGAAATCACAAGCCACTTGATTTTTTTGAATCTAAACACAAAGGTCTACAACATATCCGAAATTCAAAATTTAATACATTCAGAATTATTTTAGATATTTTTATGAAGTCATCTGTAGATTTGGGCGCACCAAAAGTTCCAGATTTGCGTGAAGGCACCAATTTTTTTTATCTCAATGTAAAAGTATCGAAATTGCAATTCTCTCGATTTCCATAAACTAGATAAGAACGACTACAACATATCCAAAATTTAGATTTAAACTCCTTCAATATCGTTCTAGTTTTTTTTATTGCCTCACAAAATACTTTATATCTTGATGTAGGAACATCGTTACCGAAAAGGATTGGGATTGCTAGGAATTAGACTTCAAGGGCATTATTATCACTAAGAAAATCTTGTATCAAGTCTAGCCTGGTTAGTCTAGTGTGGCTTCCTCGACTTGACAGGTAATAATGTTTTTTTTGGTTATTTACTTGCATATTTGGAGGATTTAAAGACTTCAACATGCACATTTGGTATGATTTAAAGACTTCAATCATACTGTTGAAAAAATTCATTTTTGTTGACTTCGTAGCCATGTATTATTTTGTTTTATTTTATCTTTTTTTTTTATCATTTGAACCAAAGGTGTCGCATTGTTGGAAATAATTTCACATTATTCTTGGCAAAGACTTTACACCGTTTGACCCGAAGGTGCCGCATTGTTTGAGCTAACGTCTTTACACCGTCTAAGACAAATACTTTACATGATTTGTGGCAAAAACTTTATACCATCTGAGGCAAAGGCATCCCATAGTCCAAGCCAAAGACTTTACACTGTCTGAGGCAAAGACTTTACTTGATTTGTGGCAAAGACTTTACATCATCTGAGGCAAAGGCATCCCATAGTCCAAACCAAAGACTTTACACCGTCTGAGGCAAAGACTTTACTTGATTTGTGGCAAAGACTTTACATCATCTGAGGCAAAGGCATCCCATAGTCCAAACCAAAGACTTTACACCGTCTGAGGCAAAGACTTTACTTGATTTGTGGCAAAGACTTTACACCGTCTGAGTCAAAGGCATTCCATAGTCCGAGCTAAAGAATTTACACCGTCTAAGGCAAAGACTTTATATAATTTATGGCAAAAACTTTACACCGTCTGAGTCAAAGGCATTCCATAGTCTGAGCTAAAGACTTTACACCGTTTAAGTCAAAGACTTTACATAATTTGTGGCAAAGACTTTACACCGTCTGAGTAAAAGTTATTCCATAGTCCGAGCTAAAGACTTTACACCGTCTAAGGCAAAGACTTTACATGATTTGTGGCAAAGACTTTACACCATCTGAGTCAAAGGCATTCCATAGTCCGAGCTAAAGACTTTACACCATCTAAGGCAAAGATTTAAATGATTTGTGGAAAAGACTTTACACCGTCTGAGTCAAAGGCATTCCATAGTCCGAGCTAAAAACTTTACACCGTCTAAGGCAAAGACTTTACATGATTTGTGGCAAGGACTTTACACCGTCTAAGTCAAAGGCATTCCATAGTCCGAGCTAAAGACTTTACACCGTCTAAGATAAAGACTTTACATGATTTGTGACAAGGACTTCACACCATCTGAGTCAAAGACATTCCATAGTCTGAGCTAAAGACTTTACACCGTCTAAGGCAAAGACTTTATATAATTTTTGGCAAAGACTTTACACCGTCTGAGTCAAAGGCATTCCATAGTCCGAGCTAAAGACTTTACACCGTCTAAGGCAAAGATTTAAATGATTTGTGGCAAAGACTTTACACCGTCTGAGTCAAAGGTATTCCATAGTCCGAGCTAAAAACTTTACACCGTCTAAGGCAAAGACTTTACATGATTTGTGGCAAGGACTTTACACCGTCTAAGTCAAAGGCATTCCATAGTCCGAGCTAAAGACTTTACACCGTCTAAGACAAAGACTTTACATGATTTGTGACAAGGACTTCACACCGTCTGAGTCAAAGACATTCCATAGTCTGAGCTAAAGACTTTACACCGTCTAAGGCAAAAACTTTATATAATTTGTGGCAAAGACTTTACACCGTCTGAGTCAAAGGCATTCCATAGTCCGAGCTAAAGACTTTACACTGTCTAAGGCAAAGACTTTACATAATTTATGGCAAAGACTTTACACCGTCTGAGTTAAAGGTATTTCATAGTCCGAGTTAAAGACTTTACATCGTCTAAGGCAAAGACTTTACATAATTTGTGGCAAAGACTTTACACCATCTGAGTCAAAGGCATTTCATAGTCCAAGTCAAAGACTTTATACCGTCTAAGGCAAAGACTTTACCTGATTTGTAAAGACTTTCCACCATATAGATCAGACATAGGTCTTGCTCAAAGAATATAATTGTTCATTATTGAGATTCATGACCATGATTATTGAATTACTAATTTAAGCGCTAATAAAACACTTTTTTTTACAGATTGAATCATGGTTTACTTTAGAGATTTGACTTCCTCTTCTTCAGAGTTGCGATACCTTTTGTGTTTCGATAGTACAAGAGATATATCATTGTATGAGAGCACCAAAGCCAGGAGAGATTTAATTTATCAGAAACCAACCTTTTTAATATAAAACATATCCAAAATGTATAGCTCAAGTCCCTTAGGATCGTTCTAAATAAACTTCAAAAATAAACTTCACATGTAGGAAAGATGACAGATTCATATTCGTATGATCTTATTAAAAAAACACTCATATCTCAGCATAGAGAAGTCGAAAAGAAGATTCATAAGACTACACTATGTACAATAATCACAGCTAATAACTTTATGGATTTGTATAAATACGTCTTTGAAGTCAATTCAAATTCTGTCTTGATTGGCCTTCTCTAATTCACACGTTATATATGATAATCTACAAGAACATTGTGATGCTCAAATAATAGCGTGCCCCATTTCTTTTAAACTTATGAGACTAAACTTAGGATGTAACTCACAGATTACTGTGAAGAGGGTCAAGAGAGACTATGAGTTCTTTGGATACTCATGAGACTGAACTCAGAATGTAATTCTAAGCTCCTACGTACCTCAGTGAAGAGGATCAAGTCATAACGTAGTTCTGAAAGAGTGATTTTTTAAATATTTTTTTGGTGTCCTAACTTTTGCCTAGGCCGCTTCTTTCGAGATTTTCAACCTAGCGGACATTGTTTTTTTTTGGGTGTCGTGCACAGTTTATACTCTTGTGGGCCAGGAGTAACATGCAGTTTATACTCGTACCTTAAGGAGTGCGTTTCTTTTCTTCAGGGATAGTATCTCTTTATGAACTTTCCGTTAATGGGGCCAATGCGCAATCCTTCTGAGTCAACCAGTCTGTAAGCCCCACTTGAGTATACTTCTTGTACCACATATGGTCCATCCCATTTAGCGGAGAACTTGCTTCCTGACCGATGAGAAGTAATAATGGGACTTCTTACAACAAGAACTTGATCACCCACTTGAAAGTATCTAAGACGAACCTTCTTATTAAAAGATCGAGCTAGACGAGCTTGATAACATTCCAGACTTTGTTGGGCCTCTAGTCTTTTTTCATCAAGAGCCTCCAATTCTTCAAGGCGTAATCGAGCATTTTCTTCATCAGTGAGCCCTTCTTGAATGACAAGGCGCAATGACGGGATTTGACGTTCAAGTGGAAGAACTGCTTCAACTCCATAAATAAAAGAATAGGGAGTTGCTTGTGTTGGCGTGCGATACGTAGTCCTATATACCCAAAGAGCCTCTTCCATTCTTTCATGCCAATCTCTCTTAGACTTGGAAACAACGTTTTTCAACAAGTTGCAGAGTGTCTTGTTAAATGCTTCAGCGAGACCATTAGCAGCCTCATAATATATAGAGGAATTGCGTTGCTTGAAGCCAAAAAGATCACATATCTTCGTCATTAACTTGTTATCAAATGGCTTGCCATTATTTTTCAATATGTATCGAGGAATACCAAAATGGTAGATAATATTGACTCGAATGAAGTTGGCGACATTCTCTTTCTTTACTTCTCTAAGAGAAACAGGTTCTGCCCATTTTGAGAAGTAGTCAATTGCAGCTAGGATGTACAAATGTCCACTAGAGGACTTAGGCAATGGTCCAACAATATCCAAACCCCAAGCTTTAAATGTCCATGAGGCAATAGTTGGGTGCAATACTTCTGGGGGTTGATGTATAAAATTCGCATGGAATTGGCAAGCTTTACATCTTCGGACGTAATCTAGGCAATCTTTCACCATGGTTTGCCAGTAATATCCCATCCTTTTTATGTGAAAATGAATTTTTGGCCCAAATTGATGCGCTCCACATACTCCAGAATATGCTTCTTGCATAGCTTGAGTAGATTCATCTGCCCCCAAACATCGTAAGAGAACTCCATCAAACGACCGCCTGTAAAGTGTATTTTTATAATAAAGAAAACGAGGGGCTCGTCGTCGGATTTTTGTTCTTCTTCGAAGGCTTTCTGGCAATATTCCATAACACAAATAATCTATTATTGGTTGTCGCCAATCATCAATTTTAGCTTCCGAAGTGGCGATAACTTGTCGAAATTCTTCTTCATGCTCATCTGGAGGCGGAGTTATCCATCTTTGGCAAACCACAACTTGCATTTCATCAGGAGATACTAATGCAGAAGCTAAAGCTGCCAATGCATCAACCTTTTTATTTTCCTTTCTTGGGACATGTTGAATAGTCACCTCTCCAAGCCACCCTATCATCTTTTGAGCATAATTGCAGTATGAGATTAACTCAGGCTTCTTTACTTCATAATTACCCAAGACTTGATTGATCACTAACTTGGAATCCCCAAAAACTTGTAGTTGCAATTATTTCATATCAATGGCCATCTCAAGCCCAAGTAAGAGTGTTTGATATTCAGCAACATTATTGGAGTAGTGTTGTGTTAGAGTGAAGGAGTATGGCAAAACTTCTCCATGGGAAGTGACAAATACCACTCCAGCACCGGCTCCTTCACGATGTGCAGCACCATCAAAATACATCTTCCAAGGTGGCTGAATTTCCACTAGCATTGCGTCTTCATCAGGTAATTCATCAGATAACTCCCAATCATTCGGAATTGGATGATTGGCCAAGAAATCTGCTAGCACTTGTCCTTTTACTTCCTTCTGAGATATATACACAATTTCAAATTGTTAAAACTGGAGGTACCAACTTGCTAGTCTATCACTTAAGACAGGCTTGGACATGACAAACTTGATAGGATTCGCTTTAGAGACAAGTTGCATAATATGAGCTTGGAAGTAATGCTTCATCTTCTGAATCGAGAATACGAGTGCCAGACATAACTTCTCAATAGGTGAATACTTGATCTCGTTTTGTGTCATCATCCTACTCAAGTAATATAGGGCATTTTCTTTTCCTTCATCATTTTCTTGTGCGAGAAGTGCTCCTACTGACCTTTCTTGTGCTGCAATATATAAAATCAATGGTTTTCCAGGTATAGGAGCTACAAGTACTGGAGGTTTCATCAGATAAGACTTTATGTTCTCAAAAGCATTGGTACAAGCTTGGTCCCATTCAAAAGGAACATCTTTCTTCATAAGGCGACTGAATGGTTGACATCTCCCAACCAAATTTGAGATAAACCTCCTAAGATATACTAATTTTCCTTGTAAGCTTTCCAACTCATGAATATTTTTTGGCTCAGGCATCTTCAAAATAACATTTATCTTATCTTGGTCAATCTCAATTCCTCGATATCGAACAATAAAACCGAGAAACTTTCCCAAAGTAACTCCAAAGGCACATTTTAAAGGGTTCATTTTGAGTTGATATCTTCAAAGTCGTTCAAACACCATTCTCAAATCTTGCAAGTGGTCATAACTCTTCTTTGATTTCACCACTAAGTCATCGACATAACACTCAACATTTTTATAAAGCATGTCATCAAAAATATTCTGCATGGCTCATTGATAAGTGGCTCCGGCATTTTTTAAACCAAAAAGCATTACTTTGTAGCAATATATACCTTTAGGAGAGCGAAATGCAATAAGTTCTTCATTCCTTGGTGCCATGCGAATTTGATTGTATCCAGATGAACCATCCATGAAAGACATTGCCTCATATCCAGTTGTAGCATCAATCATAAGCTCAGGGATTGGAAGAGGAAATTCATCCTTAGGGTATGCATTATTAAGATCTCTAAAGTCAACACAAACTCGTATTTGGCCATTCTTCTTTCTTACAGGTACAATGCTTGAAATCCATGTAGGATATTTGACTTCACGAATGAAACTTGCTTCAATGAGCTTGTTAACTTCAGTTTCGATCAAAGGAACTAGTTCAGGTCTAAAGCAACATTGCGCTTGTTTAATAGGACGAGTGCCTCGTTTCACAGCAAGACGATGAACTACAACTTTAGGGTCTAATCCTGATATTTCTTTGTAACTCCAAGCAAATACATCCCTAAATTCCATAAGCAGCTCAATATATTTCTTCTTTTCATCGTCATCCAGTGAAGCACTTACATATGTAGGTCTTATATCATCATCAACCCCAAGATTTACTTCCTTCAATACATCAACAATATTCTTTATCCCTTCCTCGAGTTCAGGTGGCGCATCTTCAGCATCCTCATCTTCTTGAGGATCACCATCATTAAAAGATATGTGATTTGATGATCCCACACTTTCTTCATCTTCATCTCGCTCCCTAGTGTGAACTATGGTATGAGTTCTTACTCTCAGTACATCTCCACATGAAATTACAAGTTTTGTTTCTCGCCTCATTCTAGAAGGGATCAAACTGGGCCAATTCTTGGGAGAATTATGCTCTCGAGCATGTACCCGTTCTTCCATTGTTCTATAATTTCCTTGGCGCTTGTATTTCTTCTTCATTGGTCCCAATCGATCAAACACTGAAGTTTTTGGAGTTGATTCTATTAGCCGATCAGATGCATAAACGTTAGGAGTCATGCCACTAAGTCGATCAAACACAAAAGGCTTCTTGTTGAACATCATCGGTTCTTCCACAAGGGTAATGTAGTTTATACTCATCCTTTTTATAGAGATTCGGACTGGTGATGGTTGTTTATAACCCAAGCCTTCGCGCGATTACTTGACATCATATCCTCTCTCTATCATCATCCTTTGAGTTAGATTTAGGCCATGATTTGCCCTTTCAATAACTTCATTTGGAAGCTTCCCTACTTTAGCAGCTTCATTGGGATAGTATCCTGCTTTCACCAACAACTTGTATGCATTCGGGTTAAAACCCTTATTTGTACGCTTTTTAGAAAGTGATTCATGTGAATCATGATTTAATGGTCTGACAAATCCTTGTATCATTTTTGAAGGTGATTTAATTGCATCAATTTGCTTGATAGGGAATGTCAACTTGCTACGCTGCAACTCAGAGGGTGGGATCTTGACTTTGTTTGTCTTTGGGACATAGTGATAAATAAGAATCATTCTCTTACTTGAAGATGCCTCACTTATCTTAAGTACTTTACTCATGTTTGAAAGCGTTTTACTCTTTTCAATCATGACCCTCGCATTATCAGGTGCTACATCAACCTTTTTTGTAATGTCAGCAGGTATCGCATTATCAACTTTGACTTCTTTTGAAGCATGATTCTTTAAGTAGAATTTTGCATCAGCAAAGTGCGCTTCTGTCTCGGTGAAAGGTTAATCATCAGCAACTACCTTCTTTTGAACCCCATCTTCAAAGTATTTAAAAAATTGATGGTAGGTGGACGACACCACTTTGTTCTCATGTATCCATGGCCTTCTTAACAAGATATTATACGAGGTCTTTGAGTCAATAACATACATCCATGCACTCGAATGCATATCTCCCATCGTTATATCTAATTTGGCAGCACCAATGGCTCTTTTCCCCCTTGGTTAAATCCTTAAATCATTAGACGACTTTCAGACAGTTCATTTATCGGGATTCCAAGTTCCTTCACAGTATGAATAGGGAGAATATTGACCCTAGATCCATCATCCACCATGATCCTATTTACTTTATGTCCAAGCACAAAACCTACCATATATAAAAGACGATTATGCAACACTTCACCCAATAAAAGATCATCATTAGTGAATGTAAACTTCGCATCACAAGTGTCCACTTCTTCAGAGTGAGGCTTTATAGGGCCTTCATGTGATGGAGGTAATGATGGTGATGAGATTTCTCCCATTGTCTCTTCTCTATCAATGTTACAATACGAGGCCTTGGTGTCACGATGAGAAATCTTTTCACGAAACCAACTTGGCAAGAATTCCCTAATGTCACCGGAGGACGTTGCTTTTGATAGTAATTTCCCCCAACTCTTGACTTCTTCACATTCTTCTTTACCCTTTGAGTTTTAGGTAGTTTCTTCATCTTTGCTCTAGTCACTTGCTTACTTGGTTCTTTTTGCAAGCTTGTTTTACAACGTCTTTGTCGTATCACTAAAATCCATCCTTCATCATCAGTATAAGCACTGCAAGATTGGTTTTCCTCTAGAGGTTTATCTTCCCTTATTACTTCATTTATCAAAGGAACAAGCGATGATGCGTTAACATCTATTGGTTTGAAGTCACCAAATTTAATCATCTTTGGTGGTGATGTGGCTAGGTCATCACCACTATCATGTATTTCGACAAAGTTGCAAAGAACTATGGGGTCGAGTGAACCAAAAGTGATGGAGACTTGATTTGAACTCTCCTTCTCATGTTCAAGCAATATCTTTCCTTCACGGGCCAAGTCCATGATCTTTTCCTTAAAGATAAAACACTTTTTGATAAGATGGCCCATCAAACAGTGATATTTGCAATAATTTGGATCATTAGTCCTCCCAGCCTCATCTGGACGCTTCATTTCAGGTAACTCAAAGAGTTTTAACGCCAGAAACTCTTCAAAAATTGCTGGAACATTTGAGTCCAAGAAAGGATACTCTTCTGCCTGCATTTCCTTCAAAGTCAGCTTTCTACCAGCGTTATTCTGAAAAGTCGTGGTCTTCACCCTTTGATTCTTGCTTAGATTTGTAGCCACTTTCAAAGGTACGGCATTAACATTCATCGACTCCTTATTTCCAAACTTAGGTGCCGATTTTCCTTCTTTTTTTACCTCCATTTTGTCTTTTCCCTTGCGAGACCCATAAATAAGTGGTTCTTCAATCCCGCTTGCAGACATGCTCAACTCCATATCATGAGCACGTGTGGCTAGTTCCTCAAATGATTTGGGTTTAATACCCTGTAGGATATAACGAAGTCCCCAACGCATTCCTTGAATACATATTTCTATTCCAGAAGTTTCACTAAGCCTATCCTTACAATTGAGGCTTGCATTTCTCCATCGGTTGATGAACTCAATGACAGTTTCATCTTTACATTGATGTGTATTTGTGAGTTCAACCATGCTCACAGTACGCCTTGTGCTATAGAAACGATTGAGAAATTCATGTTCAAGTTGTTCCCAACTATCAATAGAGCCTGCCTCGAGATCCGTATACCAGTCAAAGGCATTTCCTTGTAAGGAGCGCACAAATTGCTTGACCAGATAATCTCCATATGTTCCAGCATTATTGCAAGTTTCAATAAAATGGGCAATGTGTTGCTTTGGATTTCCCTTTTCGTCAAATTATTGAAATTTTAGAGGTTGATAACCTGCAGACATCTTCAAAACATCGATTCTTGAAGTGTATGGCTTTGCATACGTAAATGATGACTTTGAAGACACGTCATACTTATCTTTGATGGTTCCCATAATGAAGTCCTTCAGTTGTTGAATGGAAATTCCTCCTTCAGCAGATACTTGCAGCTTATCACCCACATTTATTTGCTTTGTAACTGAATCTCCCTTTTCTTGTATCATCGGACGTTTTCCAGGTGCATGACTTGAGTCCCCCTCCATAACGTTCTCAACTTTGACCGTCAACTTGACAATTCGATTATCTTGATCTTGCACATATTTTGTTTGACCTTCAATTGCCTTTGTCAAACTTGCCAGTTGTTCTTCAACAGTTGATGTGTTAGTCATCATCGCTTGGATGGCCATTATGGATGATGGAGCAAAGCATGGATTTTCCCTCAAACTGAAATTTATCTGAAATAAGTTACGTGGAGTGACTGGGGCAGATCTAGTGATCAGGACATCATCTTCATCTTGAATAGTGCAATTCCTTGTGTTAAAAGGACTAAGTCGAGCCAACGTCCTTTCAACAATATCAGCTATATTCTCTCCTTCTTCTAATTCATTCGGAAAGAATCTTGCCCCCTTTGAAGATGAAGGATCAAAAACAGGAACCGATGCGGATGGCACTTGGAGTGCTTGTTGTCTTAGCAAGTTTGCTCTGTTCCTAGTGATGGATCCCGAACATCCCATAGTCGCATCCAGTAAGCTCTCCACTTCAGAGGAGAACTTGGAATCAGTAGCCTTAGCAATAATAGCCCTGGAGTCAAATTTCTTAGATGCCATTTTAAGTATTCTTGAAGTTTGATGATCGATGTAAAGAGATGAGAGGTAGAGATTGTCCCACTGGGTGTGCCAAAATTTGTAAATAACAAATTTTTGAGCCGAGAAAAATAAATAATCAAGACCGGAAAATTGGAGTAACAAAGTGTAATATTTGATTTCAAAATGTAGTGCGGGTTACAATCTCTATGATAATCCTCTGATTCTTCAAATAATATGAAACACGTTGAACTTGAATTTGATTTAGAGTCAATGGCTTGAATAGCTTGATCTTGAATCTTCGTCTTCAAATTTGGATTTGAATTATTCGTCACGAACACTTATATGGTTATGACGAACAGTAAATATGAACAAGTAACTTGATCTTGATCTTCTTGATATTCTTCTTTGTTCTTGATCTTGAACTTGAACTTGAATTTGATTACTTGAACTTTGTAGCTCTATAGAGAATTTGCGGTCTTTGATCCACGAGCTCTCTTCTTGCTTCTTGTTCTTGAAAAAACCCCTTCTGAGAATAATGATGACCCCTATTTATAGTTGTAGGGAGTGGTATGAGGGTGCGATTTGATTGGTTGGTTTGAACTGACCAATCAGATTTCTTTGGTGAAGAGCTTTAATTTGATTGGTCAGAACATGTCACATATACATGTGACATTATTCTAGTGGATCATTTAATTTGACTTATTTTGCCACATAACTTTGACATGTGGCATGATTTTAATGGTTTATTTAATTTGACTTGGATTGTCACCTAACTTTGGCACATGACATAATTCTAGTGGCTTATTTAATTTGACTTGGATTGCTACATAACTTTGACACGTGACATGAAAGTGGGCCTCTAGGATGAGATGATATCGGGCTTAATAAAGTGGGGTCATCTTTATAGCCCAAATCAATGGATTTGGATTTTTAATTAAATCCACATTTATTGGACTTAAGTAATTGACCCAATTTTATTAATCCAAAATATTTATTTGGACTAATATATCTTGAATTTAATATAAATTGAATCATTCTATAAATTTATATTTAATAAATTTTAAATGATTACAATACTCTCAACCTGCAGTCTGCTTGAACAGCAGAAACCACAAGTTCTGTAGTTTCAAATTGAATAATACATGTTACTCCTTTTGTCCCATTTTATGTGACACCAATAGATAATTTCAAGAATCAATTGAATTTTTTGTTATGTTTTTAATAATATTTTAAGTTGGCAATTATTATGATCTATAATATTTTTTTTGTAATTTTTAAATATATAAAAAAAATTAAAAAAATAATACAAACAAATTAAACGGAAGAACCACCAAAAAATTATAGATATACCCTCAAGCTGCTCAAGTAGACACGTCGACCTGCTGCTTGCTTGAGCAACTTAACTCCCTCTTATTATATTTAAATATTTAAAAAATAAGAAGAAAAATACAGGAGTGTTCGGAAAAGATTGAAAGGATTATATTGAAAAATTAGTTCTCTTCTTGAAAATGTTATCATTAAATCTTTAAATTTTATAAAGGCTTTTACATTGATGAAAATTGATAAATAGCTAGCTAAAATATCTTTATTTTTTAAATTTTTACTAAATATTTCCAAACACAAGAAAAAAGAAAAAAAAAGAAAGAAAAGTTCCAAGTTAATTCTGAAAATTATTTTTTATGCTTGTCACTTAGTTTAAATCTAAAAATAACTATATAAAAAGCGCTTCTGACTAAGATTTTTTTACAGTTCTGGGCCTTGAACTCAAGATTTTAATTTTCTATTTTCAATTCATTGACTTAAATGAAGTTATTTTGAGCAACTTTGTTTTAGCATATGACTTTTCCTTCTCTAAAAATGTCAATTCTCTATCGATGATTTTCAATATATGATGAATAAGGTTCTGATTATTTCAAAACGTTGATTTTATTTTCCTAAATATTTTTTTCTAAAAAAAATTACAGTTATCATGTCATTAAATAAGTATCAAAAATTATATTTCAAGCTAAAGTGACTATAAAAGCTAACTTAATAAAGTTAAATGACTTTTAGAAGACAAAACAACATTGAGTAATTAAGATGACCAATTATCAAAACTTAGAGTGACCAGTTTAAATGTAAACTTTCTCCTCCAAATTTAGTGTAACTAACCCAACATAATTGAATGTAGGATGACAAATAAGTGTTCAAATTAAATTTGGTGACAAGTTTGATCAGTCCAGGTCAAAAAAATAATTTAATTAGTGATTAAGGTAATTAAGGTTTAAAATATAATTTTTAAAATTTGTAAACTTACAAAAATACTCAAATAACCCATCCCCCAATATTTACACTTTACCCTTTCATACATTTTCAATAAAGAATCTGTTGAATTTGAAAATATGGGTTTAGATTTATGGGATTTGTAATGACCTCTTTTGGGTTTGTTTTTTATGAATTGAAAAACTTGTAGCCTCATTAATTATGAAACAACTTCAAAAATGTACGTTTTATATATTAGTTAGTTATTAGGATATAAATTCTTCTTTCTACTAATACATAAATGATGGAAGCAGTGATGATGGACAACAATGCCACATCAGACTTCGAAAACACGTCCAGGTTCAATGTACCTACAAGCTTGCCTTCTTTTCTGCGCCCTTTATAACCCAGCCCCCCCTCCCCCCCAACTTTTTCTCTCTTCAAATACCCTGCAAAACTCTCTCAATTTCCACAATTCATCAAAAACTTTAAGCTTTTTTGTGCTGAAAAATTTCTCTCAATTGATAAATGGCTTTGGCTTTCACTTCTTCAACTGCAATTCATGGCTCTCTCTCTTCCTCTTCTCATCAACAACCCAAAGGTAACCACCCATTTTTTCTATCTCTCCTTCCCATGTTTCAATTTTTACCTGTTTTTATGATAATTCTATCATCTGGGTTCAATTATATTGATTTTTCTAATCACAATTTCTGGATATATATCTTTGCAGTATCCCAATTGGGTAACTTTCAGCTATTGGATCAGCCAAAAATCCCATCGAAATCATTGTATTTTTCTCAGAGGTGTTGTGCTGTGAAGCCATTATATGCTGAACCTAAAAGGAATCAGTCCATAGTTCCCTCAGCAGCTACCTTTGTTGTTCCAGGTATGTTGAATCTCATAACTTGGTGGCTGGTTTAATACTTATTCCGCTTCAATTTGTTTGTCTTATTTTGACCTAGTACGGAGATTAAGAAAATAAAGACTATTTTTTTGAATCCCATGGTCTAAAATTAAAGATACAATGTAACAAATTGCCAAGTAATTTTGTGGTCCTTTCAGGTGGAAAAACAAATAGACATTTGTTTTGAAACGGATTAAAAAGGTAACAGACAAACAAATTAAAATGTAGGGAGTAATTTTTTGGCAAAGAAATTGATTGTATTGTTTTTTGTTTGCTGTGTACATGCAGAGGTAGCAGAGAAAGACGTAGAGGCAGAGGACTTTGAGAAACTGGCTAAGGATCTTGAAAATGCTTCACCACTTGAGATTATGGATAATGCCCTTCAGAAATTTGGAGATGATATTGCCATTGCTTTCAGGTGCTGATCTTTGTTAATTAAGTTGATAGATTGTAGTATTTCATGTCCAAATTATTGTGTGAAATCCCATGTATGTGAAAGTGTAAGAATTTAAAGTTGATTGGGAATAGCAACTGAAAAAGCTAAATTTCATGATTTGAGTAAAAAGAAAAGGTGAAGTATCTAAGTTTGAATGTAATTCTAACAGATGATTTAGTTGTTGACCTTTCAGTTAATTACTTTTGAATGTTTCTGAAGTTTCCAGTTGGATTATTTCACCGGAAAGGAATGTTATTGAATGCAATGCATGCTGAAATGTGTATTTGTGTGTTATTTTACATGTGAATTGTTGTTTCCAACATGAATTATCCAGAGGGAGATAATGTATCCCACCATAGACTCAGATCTTGCTAGTCTTCAACTTGTATGGAAACTTTGCTCCTATGTTGCTAATTCCTGATACATAGAAAATTTACTCCTTAAGATAATGCTCTTTCACACTAGCTTTGTTTTGCAGTGGTGCAGAAGATGTTGCTTTGATAGAGTATGCACATTTAACTGGTCGACCATTTAGAGTGTTCAGCCTTGATACCGGGAGGTTGAATCCAGAGACCTACCAACTTTTTGATGCTGTCGAAAAGCACTATGGCATTCACATCGAATACATGTTTCCTGATGCTGTTGAAGTTCAGGCATTAGTAAGGACCAAGGGTCTTTTCTCATTCTACGAGGATGGCCACCAAGAATGCTGCCGTGTTAGGAAAGTTAGGCCCCTGAGGAGAGCCCTCAAAGGTTTGCGTGCCTGGATCACGGGGCAAAGAAAAGATCAGTCTCCTGGAACTCGATCTGAAGTTCCGGCTGTTCAGGTAGACCCTTCTTTCGAGGGATTAGATGGTGGCTATGGAAGCTTGGTGAAGTGGAACCCGGTGGCTAATGTAGAAGGCAAGGACATATGGAACTTCCTACGTGCCATGAATGTGCCCGTGAACTCTTTGCATTCCAAAGGTTATATCTCTATTGGATGTGAACCTTGCACTAGGCCGGTCCTGCCTGGGCAACATGAGAGAGAAGGAAGGTGGTGGTGGGAGGATGCGAGGGCCAAGGAATGTGGCTTACATAAAGGAAACATCAAAGATGAAAGTGTAAATGGTAATGGGAATATTGCTACCCAAGCAAATGGCAATGTCGCTGATATTTTTGACACTAAGGACATTGTTACCTTGAGTAGACCTGGAGTTGAGAACCTATTGAAATTGGAAGACCGGAGAGAGCCTTGGCTTGTTGTTCTTTATGCTCCTTGGTGCCAATTCTGCCAGGTAATTGATCATTTAATCCTTGAATAACTGTTACATCCCACCAGAAACTTAGTCCGATTGGAAGTGTCACCAAAAACTACTTGTAAATTCTTATTTTTCTTGTCAATAATGCATTGCGGAATCAGCTTGATGATGTTTTTTTTTAATTAAATGTTCACAGGCAATGGAAGGATCATATGTTGAATTGGCAGGGAAGTTGGGAGGTTCTGGTGTAAAGGTAGGGAAGTTCAGGGCAGATGGTGAGCAGAAAACATTTGCACAACAAGAGTTGCAGCTGGGCAGCTTCCCCACAATACTATTTTTCCCCAAGCACGCTTCACAGCCAATTAAGTACCCATCAGAAAAGAGGGATGTAAACTCCTTGCTGGCTTTTGTGAATGCTCTTAGATGAAGGCAGCTTCATATGTCATAGTTGTTTACCCATAATAGATAGAAGTAATAGAAGAGGGACTTGAGTCGATGTCTCTGGCCTCAATTTTGTGGTTTCTATGGCAAAGATCTTGCTCTTGCTGCTTTGTCAATATGCAAGATTTTCTCCCTTTTTCTATTTCTATTATGATAATTGACTTTATGAATAATGTGAACTAGTACAAGTTCAATTTGGACATTGGAACAAGCATTGAACATGTGACAAACCAACCAATTAGATTATTAGCCATGTCACTTACAAACTCGGCGTCTCAGCGCGCCTCGTTACTTTGGCACATTGTATAAACTCGATCGAGTTTTAGAATGAAACGGCATCCTAATGAAACAGTATTAGATTGCATAAACTTGGAACTTTTAGAATTAAACGACATCCTAATGGAATTTGGCATAATGAAATAGCTTTATTTTGTAAACTCTAACAAGATCTATATTTCAGTTGGACTTGATTAAATCTATAAATAATTATTTCAATTGTATTTATTCTTACTCGTATTATTTTGGACTCTTATTTGAATATTAAAAATATTCGAAAATATTGTCCCATTACACAACCATAACAGCCAATAGGTATAACCTAACTCTCTGTTGCACCTCATTATCTGTTGAACCATTGGTAATATCATTTAAACCGTTAATATACTCACCTAATTTTGGATGCATGCATGCATCCTGCTTACACCAACAAAACTGTCGATATTGGGCATTCATCCCGTCAACTCAAAGATCATTTGTTGTCTACAGTTTTTAAATCTCTGGCGACGTCTTGAATTATGGGACTCTCATCTATAACCATCCGAACATAAATTCTACATCCTGCAAGGTAATAGTGGTCTCACCCGTTCAAATGTAAAAGATATGAGTTTGTGGCCGTCACCTCTCAATCGATGCAGAAATCAGTCCAAAGTTATTAGGCACGAATCCTACCTCTACAACCCACCTAAAACACAGTTCTAAATATTCAAGGATATGGTGATGCAATGGACAACGCTTTACATGTTGTCAAATTTCAGTATCAGCACGATGTGCGTCTAAACAACTTTCCTCTCCCCCATTATACCATTTTGAATTGCTTCGGATCGATGTTTAATCTGTATTTTTAACACATCGTACTCCGATGGACAAGGATGTACATTCACATGTGGGGGATGATATCTATGGACAAACAAAATATAAATTTTCTTACTATTATTTCCGATACTATTATTAATATTATTATAAATAATAACAGTTAGTACCTATGTTCTTCCCCTTATTTATGTCTTATAAAAATACAAATACTTAACACAGTATATTCCTAAAGAAAAATACAATTTAAAGAAGAACATTCTAATAATATAATATTTAATGAAGAACATGCTAAAATACTATAGCATAATATTTAATGAAGAACATTCTAAAATACGATAATATAATAAAGCTGCACCCTCAAAGTTTGTTCTAAAGTTTCAATTTTAAGTACTTAATTCTTGATTAACTAGTAACTAGTTCTTGAGACAACCTAATTTGTTGGAACTTCAAACCGCCATAAAATTTTTAAAAAATATATATCATATTTTAATTTTAAAAAAAATAATAAATATAAAATTTAAGCTCACCCTCTATCTCCAGATACTGCTGCAGCAGCACGAAATCAGCGGGGGTGAGTAGAGCCCGGATCTGCAACAAGAAAAAAGATGCAAAGTGCAATATTAATAACAAAACAATGGATACTCAGTAGGCATCATAGGCCGATCGAGCTTAAGATTCCAATAACATAATAACAAGCGAGTATCTAAACAGGTAATAAGGCAATAACTAGGCATGCATCGCACTAAAGCTACTACGGAAATAACATAAGCAATAAAGCAATCTAGACCTAACTGGACCCCTATAAGATCAGAAAGCACACACATACTAATGATAAAGTAAGCAAACAATTACCCGACCGAACTCATATAAGCCCGACGAGTACACTCAAATATTACACTACAAGGTACAATTTGGAAAAGAACACCAACACCCTGAACCTAGCATCTCCCGGAATCTTACGTCGAAATAGCTAGTCCTTCCTGGAATCTTCCATTGAAAAGCCTTATTGGAACCTAATATATTCCAAAATCTTATATAAGAATAGCCAGTCCTTTCCTAAATCTTACATCGGAATAACTAGTCTTTCCCAAAATCCTACATTGAAAAGCCTTATCGGAACCTAACATATTAGAAAATCTTACATTGAACTAGCCAGTCCTTCCCAGAATCTTATATCGAAAAGCCTTTATCAGAACCCTACCGTCCCTATAATCTTACATCGAAATACTGGTCCCATCCCAAAATCTTACATCGAAATGGTATACAAACACTTTATAGCTCCAAGAATCTTACATCGGATCAGCTGCATAGAACCCTAACCTATCTCGAAATCTTACATCAGAATGGGAACCACACTAACTAGCCCCTCCTAGAATCTTACCTTGGGTAAGCTATAATGCTAAAAAGAAGCAAGGTCCCGGATGAGCATAGTAGTCAACTCACCATATCCAGTCAATCTCACAAACACACAAGGGTACCCGAGGGTAACAAACTAGCCTGGAGGGTCAAATCTAACCCAAATCCATTGCTAAGGCTCCATAATGCTAATGCTAAGGCTATTCTAGCCTAGTTACAGCTCACGGGATCAAGTAAGATATCAAATAATCATAATCAACTCAACAATTACCCAAAATAACCAAAATAAGGCTAAAATGATACAAGTAAGGAACAAAAATGGCATCATTCTAGAAACCCACCCCACACTTAGCTAATTAGCATACTAGAGCAATAACAAACAAGGTCTAAGGATAATAAGTCGTAGCCTACCTCAAGGCCAATCACGCGCGCTCCACAACCTCTAAACCAACACTTTTTCTTTCTGATCTGCCTTCGACAAATGCCACGTTGTCGAATAAATGATCACAACATCAATGTGATTTTTTGACACCCAATTCACAATAATTGAAGAAGAACTAAACACAAACCAAAAATGGCATTATGGGACCCCACAAGAAATCACAAAATTGACTCCGCCAAAGGGTTCCAACTAGTTCAAAAAATTTGTGCCCTAAAAATATTTGAGCTTTAATTAAATGAAAAATAGCCTTCACAAAATAACTTGACCAAGAAACCCATTCAAGCTAAATTCCACAAATTAAATGATAACTTACAAGTTTAGGAGCGAGAATATCGACCCAAGCGACGTCCCCAAGCTAATCGCATTCAAAGTAAAGGTTTTCTTAAGAAATCGCCCAAGAATTTGTCCCCAAACTCACAAACAAAAATGAAATAACACAAGGGGACTTCAGAGATTTAATCACTGCAATCGCCACACCGGTGACCCTAACGTCAGAAGTGAGAAAAAGCTCTATTAGTGTCGAGGTCAACGGGCTGACCATCTCTGCAAGATTGGCCTTAAATCTACAGGCGCGAGGTCGCAGGTGAGACCAGGCCCGCATGAACGGTTTGCCATCTCGACAAGCTCCGTAGGAGCATCCTTGGCCTCGCAGGTGCAACCAAGGCCTATAGGAGCGAGGCTTGCCATCTTGGCTAGCTCCATAGGAGCGACCTTATCCTCAGAGGTACGGTTTCATAGGTGCAGGCTAGACTCTAGGGAGCGGCCGCACCAGCAGCTGTTGTACAAGCCCTTAGGATTAAAATCCCAAGTCTTCGCCGGACCTTTAGAATTTGTTCGAGGTCCCACCAACGCAAACCAAATATACTACCCAATCATAAATGACATTCCAAACTCAATGTAACTAAATAAACTTCTAATAGAGTGACACTCCCCAAGATCAAAGGGCGCAACAAAAACCTAATACAAAAACTCATTTGTTGAACTATTTTCTACTAGCGCATAAAAGCCGCAAGCAATTAAGAAAACAAACAATTATATCTCAACTTAAATATAATTCCTCGACCGGTAGGGCACTGCCAACAACTCTATAAAGAAAATAGCTACCCCGATCAATTCATATAAAGAAATAGCCAACTAGCACACAAGTCCTGTTTGGACCATCAAGGCTACCATAATATCTAGGAAACACAAATGCTATATGGGCCATCAAAGCCACCATGATCTTTATACAGTAGCTGAAAGCAGTTATAAATAAAGACAATATATCAAAGAACTATCAAGGCTTAGCAAACCAACAAACCAAGCCAACATGACCATTAACGTAGCTACCCTAGTCTATAAGCCTCTAAGAGTAGTAAAACTTGGCCAGGATAGGGACCCAACCTACCTAAAACTATCTACAGCAAAATCTAACCAACCTCAAAAATCTAGCAGCTCTGGAAGAAAGAGGCTAGCCAACCTGCTAGAAGTCAATCGAGCTACTAAGGATGTCTATTGGGTTGTCTATTAGGACCTGCAGGCATGAATGCAACACCCTCAGGCAATGGGGCATCAATACAAAATAATATATCGAGTATAAAAGGCAATAGACTAAATGAGCAGGTATCATAATATATAAAAAGTAATCAAGTAAGGAAGTCAAGAATAAGATAAGTATATTGAAATGCTCTTGAATTTAAGTATACCAAAAATAATCAAACAACAACCTAACCAAGCCCCCATAAGCTAGGCAGGTTCAAATGACATACAAGACCACCTGCCTACGCCCTCATAAGCCTAGAAGGTGACAATTCCATCTATATACTCCTATCGGTAGTCCCTAGCCCCATAGGCAGTCACATAGCCAGCTTAGGAAACAATATGGCTCCTTAGATAGCACATAACCCTCTTAGGCATCAATATATCCCATAGGAAACACATAGCCTTCTTAGGCATCAATATAGCCCCGTAGGCAACTCATAACCCTCTTAAAAAACAACATAGACCTGTAGGCAACACATAGCCCTTTTAGGCATCAATATAGCCACATGGGAAGCTCATATCCCTCTTAGGAAAAGATTACATTATTGTAGCTAACCATAATATCCCCAAGGGCGATAATAACAACTCAATAGGCCAAAAGAAGGAAATTTAGATATAAACAACCTATATGAATAGTCTCTAAGTCATGCCCAACATAGGGCCGCTACTAACAGAATAAGAACTCTGACAATAGAGAATTATAATGGCTCGAGCAACCAACAACCAACAATTATGGCTACGAGTACATCAACAATAACAACAACCTTCTTGTATTGCTCCTAATCTTTAGGGAAGCATGCCAAAATAAGGAAATAACCTTAACATACCTTTTTCAATGATTTCAAGCAGCCTATTGACTTCATAACGAACCCCGTTTATACTAAAACATGGAAATACCACAATTTACACATCGAATATAAGACTCCATGACAATTAGTTAAAAGATATGGATTTATGTCATAGATGACTATTTGCAACTTATTGAAGCTAGAACTAGTGGGAGGAGGGTATTACCTTGATCTTAAGCTCAGGATATAACTCAAAAATTTCAAATGCAGTCAAACCCTTACTGATCCAACACCAAAGAATGATATGGTGCGAAGTCAACAGAACAAATTATACCACGAAGATGAGCTCAACGCATTGAATAACTTCCGTCAAGAATTTGGGGTGAGAATATCAATAAACAAGGGTGATTTTTGGTCTAAATATGCCGGGTTTCATGTTCATGGTCGTGATATCTATAAAATTGGAGAAGATGACCATTTATAAAAGTCCACTAACTTGGGCCCGCTTGACATTCCTGCTTGCATTGTCTTGCGAAAATGTAAATATCTCTCTATTCTGAATGCGTATGGACCAACAATTTGATGCATTGAAACTAGACTCGTAGACCTTAGATTTAATAGGTCATGGGCATAATAACTCTTTATAGATTGGTAGAAAAGATCTGAGACATTTGACCCAAATTTCAGAGAAATCTTTAAAATGAAACTTGCAATAACTTTTGCCAACTTTTATATCGCAACCTACTTAACTTCAAAACTTTAAATACCAATCTTGAACACTTAAAATATGACATGACACATAATTCTTAATTTTTTAATCACTCTTTCTATTACCACGAAGACATGGGTTAATTTAGACATTTTGAAAAGTTGGGGTGTTACATCCTTCCCCCCTTAGAAACATTCGTCCTGAAATGAAAAATCAGAGTCACATAGTTAAGTCCTTAGGAGTTGCCAAAATTGTGGCAGAGTCTCCTATGTAAATATGACTATCCAGGAACCTGAAATGTAGAAAATCCAACCTCGGCGTTTCACAGGATGATATAATTAGCTAAGCACTATAGCTTCGAAATAACAGTTCGAGCAAAAATACAACAACAACAACCATAATAATAAGAAATAATATAAAGAGCAAATAGGTATCTTACCTCACTACACTAATATAAACTGATATGCCATTATACTGATGTATGAAAAAAGTGAGGATATTTGGACCTCATGCCATCCTCAGCTGCCCAGGTCACCTTTTCTCTATTTTTTTTTCTCCACAATACTTTAACAGAAGCCACATCTTTGGTCCTTAAACTTGGGACTGTTCAATCTAATATGACAACTGGAGTTTTCTCGTAGGAAAACTATTCTTTGATCTAAACACCCTCAATTTAGAAAACCCGAGAAGGGTATCCTATGCACTTTTGTAGCATCGATACATAAAAAACCAAATGAACAAATTCTATCCCTGAAGACAACTCTAACTCATAAGCCACTCATCAGCCACTCATCCTACCTTCCGATGGATCTAGTATGGCCCAATGAATCTTGGATTAAGCTTTCCCTTTTTGCAAACCCAACAAAATTCATACTCAGATGTGTGACGAAGGGATTTAGAGATTTTTGTCGATGACTGAGTATTCTTGAAAGTCTCACCTATGAAGGGTGTTATGAGCTTAATCTATTTCACTGTCTACTATACTAAGTTGGTTCTAATCAACCCTAACTCATCTACCTCAAACCATCTAATTTGGATCTATATTTCCGCCCATACAAAGACTCATAAGAAGCCATTATGATGTCGTAATGATAACTGTTATTGTATGTGAACTCAATAAGAGGTAAATGGTCATCCCAACTTCCCTTGAAGTCTAGATCGCATACCCATGACATTTCCTCAAGCGTCTGAATTATGCACTCAGCCTCGCTATATGTCTGAGGGTGAAAAGTTGTATTAAGATTAACCCATGTCCCCGGTCATTTTTAGAAAGTCTTCCAGAATAGCAGTAAATTTTGCTCCTCTATCAGAGATAACACATACTGGGACACCCTACAGCCTAACAATCTTCTTATATAAAGCACTCCATAGTCTTCGACTGTAAAAATAGTCCTTACTGGTAAGTAGTGGGATGATTTTTTTAACCTATCAACAATTACCCAAATAGAGTCATACTTACGACGTGACCAGGGTAACCTTATAATTAAATCCATATTAATTGCTTCCCACTTCCACAAAGGATTGTCTATCTCCTGGACTAGCTAGCTGGCTTTTAGTGCTCAACCTTCACGTGTTGGCAGTTATGACAATGTGCCACGAACTCAGTAATGTCCTTCTTCACCTCGTACTCCAATATTGACATGGATCCCTACTTTAGCATAGAGAACTGATCCCTCAATCTTTCTCTTATGCTGCAGAGGATGAACTTGGCTAAAAAGGCCTTTGAGAACTATGTCCAAGTTAGGGGAGGTGACTCTACTGGTTTACACTCCATATACGAATGCCATTACTGCCTGGCTAGTCTATCGTGAGAACTATGTCCAAGTCAAGAGAGGTGACCCAAGTGGTGTATACTCCATATTCAAATGCCACCACTTCTTGGCTAGTCCGTCTAGCTGATAAGTCATGTAGTTTTCTCCTCTGGACTCAACTAGACCAAGTGTATATAATCTCTCTTGACAACTAATTAAGAGCTTGTGTGCATCCTCACGTGTGGCCCCCAAAAACCTTAAAGGAACCAATCTCAAAAACCAACCTATCATCTTTTGTTCCTTCACTGGTATGGCGACCTCAACTAGTGTCGATTGGGAAGCAGTAGGTGCTGGAGATACCTCTACCTAGGAAGCTGCAATGGCAAGATGTACTCCTGGACCTACTAAGTCCTGTTGCATACTTTCTAACACCACCAGAAGCTGAGCGATGGGTGTATGTAGTCTCGATGCAAATGCAGGCTTGGGTGGTGGCTGGACTAGTCCCGGCCCCATTGACTATGGAGGAATAAGTGCCTATTGGGGCTCAATCACAAGGTCAAAGGTCATATCTCTACCCCAATCTTGAGCAGGTGATTCTGCTTATGCACGACCTCAGGGTTGACCTCTAGCCCTACCCCTAGCTAGGGCTTTATTTACCAGCCTGAGAGTATCATCCCTAGCTGCAGCACATCTCGTGCGTGCCATTTGTGAAAGAATGAAACAAATGAGAACTCCAAAAACCAACAAGACTAAGGACACACGATATAAAATCAAATAAAAGAATCTTCCTAAAGATGTCATATAGCTTTTCAAAGATAAGATACAAACGTCTCCGCACCGATCTGCAGGACTCTACTAAACATTAGCTTTTCACCAACAAAGTTGGTGAACCTGAGGCTCAATACCAATATTTCACGACCCAAACACCCGAGGTCATAATGGAACCTACTAAGTCCCACTAGTAGGTAAGCCTAACGCTTAGCTCAGAATAAACAATTATGGGCCTAGGGAGCGGAAGAAGTAAGTGAAGCATAATGAACATAAATAAATAAAAAAAGCAAAAATAAGGAACATTATATACATACATAACCTTAGAGTGAGGACCAAAAAAACAAGATTCCACCCCAAAATTATGTCATGCCCAAGAGGGTACCCTAGGGTGGTCGGCACTTGGAGACCATCGCTGGCCCCATGTGAACCACTTGGTCCGATCACTCATTCAATCACTTAGCGAAAGACTTAAAATAATTCAAAGAATAAAGTCAAGTGGGATAACAAATCAATACTCAATGAAGGAATATTTTTAAATAAGCAATCTTAAAATTCAACTCAATCTCATAAATAATGGTTTTCTCAAACACAGACTTAAAAGGGACATCAACTTCAATCTACTCAGTCTATATCTATAAAGCCTCTATCAACTATCAAGAAGGTGCTGAGACAAGCCCACAAATACCTTAAAAGGAACTATTCAAAGCAATGAATGAAATAAATATGATTCCTCCGAAAGCAAGGAAGTCTCACCACTATCAGTAAAGAAATAGATCTTTAACGGAGCATCTCTTGATGATCTCTAGTACTTGTATCTGCATCATAAAATGATGCATACCAAATGGTGCCATTACATGGAATGTACGAGTATGTAAAATAACTGGAAGAAAATACAATCAATCATACTCAAAAGCATACAACTCAATTCAAAGGACTCAACTATGATATCAACTCAACTCAATAAGCATGCAATTTTAAAATAATCAGTTCTTTGAAAATAGACTCAATAATATACAATCTCAACAAATCAAACCATTCAATTTTAGGGAGCTTCTCTACCTGACAACCATCACTTATGAGCTAGTGATAATACAACTCTTTGCACTGCCATTGCCACAGCTGTCCAATGCTTTGTCAAGGTAAGGGATGATCAACCTAATTAGATCCACAATCAATCAAAGTCCTCTTTTATCACTAAAGAGGCATAGCCTCTACCCTACACTGGCTAAGTAGATTATTGGGTTTGAGTTGTTATTTATTCTTATCCAAATCGGTGCTCAATACTACTCCCAAAGACTCAATTTGCTCATATGCTCAACAGATCAATTTAATTAAATCATCTCATCTAGTCTCATTGGACTTTCATCAAACTCAATCTCATCTCGATCATTACATTTTTCTTTTAAAACATGCTTTCAAACTCATTCATACCTTCTCAAAACTCTATCTCAACAATCATTTATACTCAAAATACTCATGTTCATAATAATAAAAGTTTAAGAACTTCTCAAACTCAACCCATTCTCAAATATATATTTTAATAGATCACGTAAAGATATTCAACTCTTTCATGCTCAAAATGATAGTTATGGGACTTCTCAAAGATCAACTCATTCTCATTCAAAAACGTTCACAATTCATGCTTTAAAAACTACATCAATGCATAAAATAAAAATGAAATCTCAATTAGGATTCATGTGAATGAAGATACGAATGTATACCTCAAATACTCAACTCAAGGACATCATCAATACATATGAATTTATATACAAAAACTCAATAGAAATTATAGATAACTAAAGAACTCAATTCAAGAATCCTCGAAACTCACTCAACTCGACTCAATGAAGATGTAGGGCACGTGGAAGAACTCAACCCACGTTATGAGTAGCTTACATACCTGGAAATAGAAGAACAATCGAACTCAAAGGATGGAGGTTGAATGCTTGAACCCTAGCCCTTTTTCTCTTTCCCAACCCTTGCTCTCAATTGTTTTAAGGGTTTAATGAGAGGAAATACCCATAGGTTACTGATAAGGGGAAAAGTTTAGTAAAACATCATGGGTTAAGTTGGGAAAAGGTGGGAAAAAGCGAAATATCATTATTAAAACTTTCGACAGGCAAATATTCACACCCAGGTCCACGACGCATACCTATTCCTCAAACGTGATTTTCTTCAAAATTACTTCTCCGCGACATGGAGACATAACGTACTCTATTGTCTCAAAAAATTACCTAGAAAAAATACAGGTCTAAGTCCGCGATGCAGACACCCATATTTTCACAAATTTTCTCTTATTTCCATGGAAAATCTAAGTTAGAACGGTACTGGGTGTTACAAACCTGGTGGATGTTAGTGTAGAGCTACTACCAAAAGACCGAGTTCAAGACTAGATATAAAGAATTACAGACTGTCTTAAAATATAAAAGACTAGTCAAAACTATCTAGAAGGAGATGAGTCAGCCACGAATGCCAATAAGCTAACCGTCTATCTCTAGATTTAACTACGATAGCACCAAATCAGTGGGGGCAAGTAGAGCTTAGATCTGCATCAAGGAAAAGGATGCAAAGTTGATGAGTCGCGTATTTTGACTCATTTAAGGCTTTTTATTTTATGAATTAGTGTCCTCAATGCCTATATTGTGTATAACTGATGTTAAATTGTTGATTTGCAAGTATGAAAGACTAAGGATAAGACAAGGACATTACATTGCAAAAAAAGCCAAAAATTTGGGAAAATAGCGAAAACGTAAGGCTGACCCTCGCAAAGAGGTACTTGGCAGCTCATCAAGTATATCCCTTGATTGACCAAGAGTCTTGAGATATGGGCCAACATTCAAACCAATTTGGTGAGCCAAATGTCTGAACAATGACTCGCCAAAGTGAAGGGCGAGCATGATTGAGCTCACAAAATAATATTGAAAAATCTGCTTAGAAAACATGCCAAAACATCGGGAGAAGAGTGAAGATGGTGACTTGCCGACATGGAATATGAGCTCAACTGAGCTAGCAAAAAGATCATGAGAATTCTAATTAGAAACCATAGCAAAAAGGTGAGTCAGCGCTCTAAATGGAGACTCGCCAACCTGGTATGTGAAATCTTTCGAGATCGCTAAAAGAGATCCTGAGTACTGAAGAGATGGAGCTACCAAAAAGCTAGAAGACCTTCCCCTTTGAGACTCGCCAGACCCTTCGACAGCATGACTAATGTCACCGAAGTGGTTTCTAAGTGAATTTCATGCCACACTTTAGGGAAGGAATAAATAGCTTCGAAGAAAGAGAAATGAATAACTTTACATTGTTCTGAATTCTAAAAGAAGAACCTTTAAACTCTTTGGGGTTTTGAGCTTTGTTTTTGGTGGAATTGTGGGTTTTTGCATTAGGTTATACAATTTGAAGTGTATTTTAGCTGGAATTGATGGGAGAAATCTATTTCAGTATAATTCTCTTTAGTTTTATAATATGTAGCTAAAACCTCTACCTTCTAGGGGGTGGGGTGCTAATATAGTTTAATCATAGTTTTGAACTTGGGTTTTATGTATTAGCTCAATATTGTGTTAATTTGAGATGCGTTTTATTAATTCAGCATGTTTTAACTTATGAATTAACATTGCAAACTTCATCCTACCTTTTATCTCCATATTTTCTTGAGAGGGTTATATGAAGTGCATGAGTTAATAAATAGCCATTGATGTATGTCAATTATTAATTTCAATCGAGAGAGGAAATTATGCTAATGTTCGGATTAATTTGTAGTAGTACATGTGTGTGGATTCGAGAGAACTTGCATGGAAAGTCGATTGGCGATTGAAAGATGCATATCGAATACTTTTTTTAATCTAGCCTACTCATTGATAATTATATACATTGAGCTATACTTTTACCCTTGTTCGAACTATGATTCTAACTATGCACCTTCCCAACAAGTTCCTATTCTACTTATTCAAACCCCATGATCATTTTCATTGTTAACGATTACCAAACTCTCTTTATTGATAATTGAAATTTACTGATTTACATTATGTTATGTTTTCTTTATTTCTACTCTACAAGAAGTTAGAACACCTTCATATTTCGTATTCGAATTCCTTCCAATACAGTTCCTCGTGGGATTCGACTCCGACCTTATACATTGGGTTTATACTTGCTAATGATCGCCTTCACCTTGAATCATAAGAGGTGTATTTGAGAGTTACCAAGAGTGCACTATGAGTACCAAAATAATGGGTACTTAGTAGGCCTCATAGGCCAACTGAGCTCGAGATTGCAATAATATATGCAAAGCATAATATAATAACAAGCGAGTATCTAAACATGTAATAGTAAAATAACTAGGCATGCATCATAGTAAATCTACTAAGGAAATAACATAAGCATTAAATCTATGTAGAACTAACTGGACACCCACAAGTCAATAAGGTGCACACAAGGCATAATAATAGTAAAGTAAGAAAAAAATAACCAGTCGAACACCTATAAGCCACATGGTTACAATCAAAGGTTACATACAAGGTACAATTTGAAAAATAACACCATTACCTTGAACTTAGCATCTCCTAAAATCTTACAGTGGACTAGCTAGTCCTTATAATCTTATATCGGAAAGCCTTATCAGAACCTAACATATTCAGGATTCATACATTCGAATAGCCAATACTTCCCAAAATCTTACATTAGACCTTTAACAAAACCCAACAGTCCCCAAAATATTACATCAGAGAGGCTGGTCGCACCAAAAAATCTTACATCAGAATGACCATACAAATACCTAACAACACCTTTGTCACGACCCAAGCCTAGGGCCTAGACGTGACATGGCGAATGAGGAACCCGAAAGTATCTCAATCAAGCCTCTTAGCATTCTTTTAGCCTTTCATAGGTAATGATGATAAATAAACAAGCGGAAATCATAATAGTAAATCTTCAACTTACATATGTCCAACAATACCTCTAACTATTAGATTTAACGGGGCTAAGACAAGTCCCTAGCTCACCCTCAATCATAATAGAAGAAATGTCATAGTAAAATATCTTAACATATCATAAACTAGAAAGATAAAGGAGTATTGTTCCCGGAACATGGGAACTCACCAAAAGTAGTCTCCAATGGAATATCAACTAGCCACGTGGAGGAGAACGAGGAGGAGCACCGATCCCTACATGGTGATATCATGTAGGCAAAAGAGTATGCGTTAGTACTTTGAATGTACTAAGTATGTAAGGATGCATGAACATTGAGGAAACATTAAAACATTTATGTAATATGGAACATAATTTAATGTATGCATAATAAATCATATAGATATCCTTTAAAACATTCATTTTGTGGGAAATTAACCATAACCGACATTTAAGACCATGCGAGCTATTACATGGAATCCAACATAACCCCCTACGTTGGCCGGGGAGACTACTTGCCGGGTAGAACTCCGTCAACTTCATTCGTTTCTTTAACTTTAACTTTAAGGGCTATTTATGGATCCATTAGCCTAAGCCTACAAGGGCTCCTATGTTGGCACATAGTTAATGAGACAAGGGGTTGCTACTAGGATTCCCTTACCGAATCCCACCTCAATGCCTCATTCGGTGCTAAGTCAATCCCACGGAATAGTTTAATACTTCAAAATATTCATAGCATATAACTTGAGAATTCAAACATCATATTCGGTAGAATAGCTCATTAAAACATTTGATAATTCAAATATGCAAGAATTTTCCTTATTGCATAAAGAATTCATCATTCATATCATTTCATCATTCTTTCATTTCATAAGACTCCCTTTTTGATCATAGATATTTCTTTCATAAACATTTATTTGGAGTCAAAGCTTTCAAGTCAAACTTTATTAAAAACATAATAAAACTAGGTGGGTTCAAATCACTTCAACTTGCAAATATGTATGTAAATAAATATACATAAATACTTTGAAATCCATTAATTAAAAATCATACTTTAAACAACCCACCATGAATTTCAAGAACCTTTAAATAGATAAATAAAAGAATTACTTGTAAACCATCAATTCATACATATAAAATTATGTTGCATCAAAATAGAGCAATAATCATTAGTTTAACCATGATTCATACTATTAAGTAAAATTAAGAATTAACATAAGAAAATATTACTTGAAATCAAGAGACTTAATTGAAAGAGTTTTTGGACTACATGGGTGGAAGAACCCATGGATAAATACACACATAACTTAGAGTAAAGCTTAAAGAAAATAAATATAATTTATCATATAATCAAAATAATTTAGACATGAGAGTGGAAGGAATACTCTCATTGAAACCTTACATACCTGGAAACCGAAGCTTTAGTTGGTACCGGAAGACTTAATGACCACTCTTGAGTCCTAGCTTCTCTCCTTGCCGGAACGTTTTATGTACTACTCGGAATATATGAATTACCGGAATAGTATTTCTTCACTACTAAGAACTAAAACTATATTTGAGAATGTGTAAAGAAGTGTATAGAGAGAAGATTTGCTTGAGAAAGCTTGATGAATAAAATGAGGAAATAAGGTGGGTATTTATAGGTGGGAAAGAGAGACCTAACAATAAATAAAATAATTATAAATAAAAATCTGAAAATTTAGTGGAATATATTGATGTCATGGATGATGTTAAATGGAGGACAATTTATGTCATGAGTGATGTCAAATGTATCTAGATCTTTCTATGGTAGGTGAAATGAGTTATCTTTGACAGAATACTCTTTTTGGGAGCTGCGTTTGAATAAGATAAATTCCTTATTAGGATTTGGTATCTTCATAAGAATTGTAGATATGGAAGTCTAGTTTCATATCGTTCAAGAATCAACCAATTTGGATAAACCTACAGTGCGATATGAATTTTCTTCTATAAACACTCATTTCCGTCACAGCATCCTAGCTTACAAAGATTAATTTATTTGACCTACGTAACCTCCGAATCTTAAAATATGTTCTTCATAAAAGTTGTAGGTAATGATCGTGTGGTTACTCAAAAATTTGAATCACTCAATTTGGATATTTCTATGAAAGGTTATGACCAAAATACAGAGGCTGTATCATGTTTAGGCAAAAATTGAAACATCGTATACAACGTTTTTAGGGAATGTTACAACCTTGGACCTTACATCGGATTAGCTGTACAAAACTCTAACCTATACCATAATCTTATATTGGAATAAGAACCACACTAACTAGCCTATCCTGATATATCACCTCGGGTAAGCTATAATGCTAAAAAGAAGTAGGGTCCTGAATAAGTCTAGGTAATCAACTCACCATAGCCAACCTAGCCTGGAGGGTCGAATCTAACCCAAATCCATCCCCGAAACAAGCCCGTAAGCCTCAGATACCAACATCTAAAGAATCTCTAGCCAAACCTTGGCCAAGGCTCCAAAATGCCAATGTTAAGGCTATTCTAGCCTAGTTACAACTCACGGGATCAAGTGAGATATCAAATAATCACAATCAACTCAAGAATTACAAGAAATAACTAGAATAAGGCTAAAATGATACAAGTAAGGAACAAAACATGGCATCATGCTAGAAACCCACCCCACACTTAGCTAATTATCATGCTAGAACAATCACAAATAAGGTCTAAGGATAGTAAGTCATAGCTTACCTCAAGACCGATCAAACGAGCTTCAATACCTCTAAACTGACACTTTTCCCTTCTGAGTTGACTCAAAATGATGCCAAACTATTTAATAAATGATCACAACATCAATAACAATTGTTTTGACACCCAATTCCCAATAATTGAAGACGTGACTAAAAATGAACAAAAAATGGCATTGTGAAACCCGCCCAAGGAATCCCAAAATTGACACTGTCAAAGGATCCCAACTATCTCAAGGAACTCGTGTCCCGTAAATGGGCACAATCCAAGCTTTAATTCGATGCAAAACATCCCAAAAAACTAACTTGACCAAGAAACCCATTTAAGTTATATTCCAAAAATTAAACAAGAACTTATGGGTTTAAAAGCGAGAATATCGATCAAAGCGACGTTCCCAAGCGAATCCCATCTCAATGCTTAGATTTTCTCAAGAAATTGCCCAAGAGTTGATCCCCAAACTAAAAGCCAAAAATGAAATAACAAAAAGGGACTTCAGTGATTTAATCATTGTAATTGCTGCATCGGTCAAACTCCACTGGTGTGAAGGTTAACAGGCTAACCAGCTCTGCAGGAGCGGCCTTGGATTCACAGGTGCGTGGTTGCAGTTGCAAACAAAGACCACAAGAGTGAGGCTTTCCAACTTGGCCAACTCTGCTGGAGTGGCCTTGGCTCCACAGGACTGAGGTCATAGATGCGACCAAGGCCTGCCAGCTTGGCCAACTCCCAACCATTGACCTTCTCCTCGCAGGAGTGGCTCTGCATGGTCAAGCCTATGCTCTGAGAGAGTGGCTTCACCAACCGAAGTCTCCGCCAAATAGTTAAAATTCGTTCGGGGTCCCACCAATGTGAATCAAATATGCTATCCAATCAAAAACGCCATTCCGTACTGAACGTAAGTGTCAAAACTTCCAATGGAGGTCATCTCGATAAAAAGTGGGTCCCACACCCAAGCTTTATTTTAGCCATAATCCACAAGGTTGCTTAAAATGAGTTTGGAACCCAAACCAAAGGTCCTTCTAGGCCAAACTCGATGTTTCAAAGCTAACGTAACCATCAGAATCACATTCTGAGGTTGTTTAGATGAATTTTTGATCAAAGTCAACCGTTCAAACTTCTAAACATCCAAAGCACAAAAACTTACATAAAAACCAAATGAACGACCAAGTGACCGAACTTCAGTCCCATAAAGTCATAAATTACTTGGGGTCGCAATAGGAAAGCTTTTAAAGCCGAAAGTACCACAAAATAGAGAAAATGACGTAGAGGTTCACTACATTGCGTGTATAATACGCATCACCACATGTGTAATTGTTTTTAAAAATTGTTTATTTATTTCTTTTTAAATTTTAAATTTTTTAAGAAATCTTCTTATATTCATTATCTTGTATTTAAAGTAAGTTAATACACATAATTTTAATTTTTTTTTGCATTGTACTTAAACCTTTTCTTTTTATCTTCATTCATTGTTTCTATCTTACTGATTTTATTTATTCTTTTTATTTTCTTTGCTTTACTTTTTGATTTAATTTTAAATTTAATTCCAAATGTCTTGTACTTAAAATAAGTTTATTTCGGATGAATATCAAAATAATTGAAGAAAATCAAATAAAATATAAAGAAATAAACTGTTAAAATTAAAGGACACTTTTTTAAAAAATATTATTTTTTTTAAAATACACGTATTTTTCAAAAATAATTAAAATTGTAAAGATAATAAACTAATGAAAGAGAAATAAATATAAAAATTTAAAATGAGGAGGGAAATAAATATTTTACAAAGAAAGAAATGAAAATAAATAAATATATATAATTTTTAATGTCAGTAATTATGTATACTAACTAATTGTAAATAGACAAATTAAACAAAAGGAAATGTATCCAATTTTTTCATTTTTCACTTGCCTTCAAGAGAGTATGCACACTCGCTTTGCCACATCAGCACTTAGGGTGTATTTATTTCATTTTAAACCCTAATTAAGTTTAGGTGTGTCGCTGGAATTTTGGTCATATTTTTTTTTGGAGGGGGGGGGGGGGCTTATAGCTTATCCCTATACTAATTAAGAAGAGCTTTTATATTATAATTCCTTTGTAAATAATCTTTTTTTAATTCTTTTAATCAATAGTGAATCTCCCACTTCATAGAGTTTTAACACAATCAAGTTGCTCAATTATTTAGAAAAGTCACATCATCTACTAATGCATAAAATATGTATTTGATGAGTTGACATCACATGCTTTAACAGAGAAGATTTTATTTTATTAAGATAATCTTATAAGGGAGAAGGAAAAATATACCATAAGACCTTATACTTCATATTTTAAGATAAAGGAGAACTAAAGACGCAAAAACAAACTTCTTAAAGACTAATAATTAAAGGACAACAATCAACCCATAGAAAGACTCACATACTAACAAAACAGACTTCACTAACAATTAAAAAGTAAATAAAACTACATGGATAAACGTTTCTCTAATGACAATCTAATCAATAACCCCCTTTGATTGCAGAAGCCTTCACTCTTTGAGGAACTTGTCTATTGTGTCAAATTGGTCAGAGGAATCATAAAAATATGATTTACCACTCGGAGAATAAGCAATAATAGCAACATGTGTTCCTGTTGTAATAGAAAGCTTACTTGCTTCCTTGACAAGACTTGCCCATAGCTTTTTGAAAGCTACAATGCGTTCTGCTTTAGACTCTATAATCTTTATCTTGATCTTTTGTCGGCGTATAATCTTATTTTGTGCCATTAGAAAAGCGTTAAGGAAAAGAAGGTGGTGTGACTGAATAAGCTTGAGAAACTTTGTGAAGAAAGTCATTTAATTTATAGGCGGTGATATTTTTTTTATTTCGTAGTTAAGTTATGTCAATAATTGAATTGCTTATTATGTATTTTTCTTTGAGATTTACAATCCTTAAAATGGATTTTGACTCTACTTTTAATGGTACATGAGTTACATTTTTTCCATTCAAGTTACATCTTCTATTTTTTCTTCAGTTTTGTGCAAGAGTTACATTTTTTCTATTCAAGTTACATATTCTAATTTTCCTTCAATAGATTACTCCACTTTAAAAATATGCTATTTTTAATTATATTTTTAAAACTATCTTTGATTTAGACTAGGTACGTTCGTAATTTTTCTATTTTTGAATTATTTTTACAATTTTAGTATTATTTTGGGATTTAATGTAACGACCTGATCCATCATTATTAGAAAGGCACCTTGTTGCGGTATCTTAAAAACTATTGAAATACAGTATCAATTTAATTGGGGTAACACGACAAAATAATTAGAAATTAAAATTGACGTGGACTGGTGTCACCCGATCATAGCGGGAATTTTCCCGCTATGGCACCGCTGCTATAGCGGTGTCAAGCTACTATAGATGGGCAGATGGGACCCAACCTAGAAAATATGAAAGTTTTATAATTTCCTCCTTCTTTTTAGTTGAAAAAGGGACAAGGGTTACTCCAAAAACATTCCTAAGCTGCTCCAAGCTTGGAACAATTGAGAGGGATAATTCTTGCGCAAAGAGGGTGGAAACCAACAAATTTTAGGCCTCCTTCAATCAGAATTCACCTTCACAGAGTCAGAAGCTCGTGTTTATAATTCTAAAACAACTGTTTGGCGTCTAGGTATACTAGATTTAACTAAGTAGTTAGACTTGTCTCTATTTCATAATATTCTTGTAGATTGATGGGAGAATTCATGTCTAAGTCTTAAGGCACAAAGTCTGGTTTGTTAAAGAGTGTTGATTATTGTTGTTTAGGGTGAAAATGTACTGAGTAAGTAATGATTATCCTATGACTAAATGGTCGTTGACTAGTTCTTGATTATTAGCCTTGAGAATTCTTTTTGAGATGGTTGATGGTACTTGAAAGGATTAAGTGTAAGGGAATTGTTGGGTTATAGAAAAATTCTAGAACTTGAGGTAATCAAAAGGGAACAAAATGAACAGGAAGGGTATTGATTTGTGGAATTAGGGAAGGAAATTCTAGAGAATAAATGTGTACTCATAATGGAGTCCAACATCGAGCTTCATATATATATTTGTATGTGTGTGTGTGAGAGAGAGAGCGTGCGTATGTTGACTGTTCCTTACGAATGCTTGTATAATGTATGTTTAGGGAATAAATTGATGAATGTGAATGCTATCGTATTGTCAATCTCATGTAATGAACTTGTCTTAATTGCTTGTGGTCTTACAAGTGTGGTTTTATTCATTGTAGTTGTGATTGTGTGATATATATGATTCATCGATTAGCTCGGGTTCCACATTTGGTATAAATTATTCAGTTGGATTGGGTACCATGCCTGGTATAGATTATTCAGTTGGCTCGGGTACCATGCCTGGTATAGATTATTTGATTAGTTTGGGTATCATACCTGGTACAAATTATTGGTTGGCTCGGGTACCACACCTGGTATGAGATATTTATCGGTATACTCAGGTACCACTCCAGGTATGAGATTCTTATCAATTGGCTTTAGTTCCACGTCTGGAATAGGTTTTTATATAGTTGAATCGAGTACCACGCCTGATACATGTTGGTGGTATTTTTGTGTGTTGGAACCCTGAGTGAAGTAGAGATTATTCATTGTGATAGGATTATTATGTGTCGGTTCTTGAGTGGCCTGGTTATTATTTTTTAAATATTAGAGTGGTTTATGAGTAGACCGATATTATAGTTTAAACACTATAGAAAATTTCTTATATATCCTTGGGAGGTCCAGGTTATATGAAGGGTGTGTTGGACTATGCATGGGTTGTTGTTGTAGATTTGGACATGTTCTAATGTGGTTAAGTACTTAGGAGTTTGACTGAGTGTCTAGCTTATATTTATTAACGCAGACTGTGCATGTCCATCGTGGTAGTCTGGAACATATCTGATAGGGAGGTAGAGTCAAGGTGGCTAAGGTTCAAGGGCTTGGGGCCAGGGTTGTTGAATTGGAAATCTTAAGTGAGGATGATATACTGGCTATTGGGATAGTTAGTAACATTGGATTCAGGATTGGAATCGGCCGGGTAAGCTAGTATTCTGTTAGAAGGAAGACATGAGAAGCCTTAGTGTGATAGGAGGGTGGACTGGTCTTAAGGGCGGAGTTGGCAGAGGAATAAAGTAGAAGGCTGGGAATAATGTGTATTATCTCATAGGTATTATATCAAGGATAGTAAGAGTATGTGGCTAAATCCTTAGGTGGTGTAACTTTTACATTGCATAATGCTTTTGAGTATTTGATTGATATTATGTAACAAATTTAGATTGACCGATGATGCCTATCAATACGTATTTTTTGTACTAATACTACTCTTTTTATGCCACTTAGCATAGTCTAGTTGCAGGATTATTTATATTTCTTAGGTGAGACAATGATGATCTCTGACAGTTTTTACTCCTCTCTACCTATGGTGGAAGATGTGTCCATCTTTCTTTATTTTATTTCATATTCTTAGAAGCTCTTGCACCTATTTAGACTAGTTCCTAGCAAGGGTTTTCATTGTATTTTTAAGGTTTTTTATATTAAAAATTAAGATTAAAAAGTATTCAGTTTTATTTAAAGTGTTATAGCATGCTTTGATTTTCTTCTACAGTACCTGTTTTAAATAGGGTGGCATAGATTATCTTGTCTAGGTGTTAGAATAGGTTACCACATGATCCAGTAGTTGGGTTGTGATAATTTGGTAACAGAGCCGAGGTTACTGGTATTCCAGTACAAGCGCAAATATCGAATAGAGTCTTGCGGATCGGTGTGTTGACGTACAAATTTAATCTTTAGGGAGCTATTAAACATTCTTGGAAGTTGTTCCATATCTTTCCCTCATTTTGTGCGGTTTGTGACTTACATGTATGGGTTGATTCTAATTGGTATCTCCTTATTTCAATTGGTATCCGAACGAAATGAGTTGAACGTTGTTGTCTCCGGTTGAAATGAGGCAAGAATGGAAAGTTTGAATTGAAAAGGTTCCAATTGGTATCTGGACTTTGAGGCTGTGAAAATGTATGGATGATTGACTAACGGTTATCCACGAGGTGAATAAAAGGAAATAAACATGACTTGATTAGTGATAAAGTTTGAGATTGTGATAATATGCATTGAATTTCCAGAATATAACGTCAATGTGTGAGGTGTAATTGCTTGAAATTCTGTGAAATTATGGTCAGAATGAGGGTCATAACTTGGTTTTGTGTGATAGGTTAATGACAAAGTGTTGTCTGATTAACTGAAAATTTTGTGTGTAAACTAGACACGAACTTCCATTGGAAAAGAGGGTAAGGGAAAAGAATAAATTGTGACTATGCGAAACTTTAGTTTCAGAATAGTCGGAACTAGTTGGAAGCCATGGGAGAAAGGGCTATTCTTATATGATAGCGGGACTGTGATGTTATGAACTGCTTTTATGTATGATTCATCATTTAGTTTATGGTAATGTGGTACTAAGTTCTTAATTATGTATTGTGAGGATTGGTCTTGAGGTTATAATTGAGACCATGACGTAATTTCAGGGGCCATTACTTATAACAAAGAGTGGGAATGAGGAAACTTTTGCTGTAAATTTCAACCTCTGGGCTAGCCTCCTTGGGTCCGCCATAGTGAGCCAACCCGCTATGTCCATGTAAGACCCTGGAAGTTAGGATGTCAAAGTGGACAAAAAAGTTGCAGAAGTTGCATATGGTGCCAATTCCCATTAGATGACCTATGGGTAGTAGGAAGTCCTATAGAACATAATGAGGTCTCGTAGGTTGGGCACTAAAGGTTGAAATTTTTTCTAAGTGTTGGTTCATTTGACGAGAGGGTCCTACGAATCGTTAAAAGTTCTACGATCCATAGGGATGACCCATATGAAAACTTCAGAATCTTAGATTTTAGGATTGATTCTACAAACCATTTGACGACTAGTAAAGCTTTTGACGACACGTTAGTAACTACTGTTTTGGGTATATGATTTCTACGAAGGAGTCCTGCAACTCATAGAATATCCCACGACCCGTAGGCCAAGGGTCGTAGGAGTTGGGTCAGTTCTTGTACATGAGTTCTATGAGTAGGTTTAGCGCCTTGATGCCTATGTATATGGGAATTCATCAATGGATTTCTTTCATCCATTGGGTCCCAAAAGATCTCAATTCTCCAAGTTCAATTTCATCCAATTCTATGAGGGTTTCATGTCAATTCTTCATGGGTCCTTTTTAATTGATTTCAATTGATGTTATTCTACATTATTATGCATGAGTTTACTATGATACATGATTTTCAATTGATTTCACATGGACCCATGCGTTATGTCTATGACTTTCAACTATGAACTATACATTATGATCATGAACTTTATAAAAGATTTACGAATGTTTTATGAAAGTGATAAATTATGTTTCAGGGATGTTTTCAAGCATGTATCAATGAATTGTGAAAGGTTTTCTCACACTATGAATGATATCATGATTTAGATGGTTAAAAAAGTATCTATACGAATTATGTTATGAAATAATGATTTAAAGGAGCTACTCTTATGTTATTTTATGATATGGATCGGTAATAATTATTGCTTTTCCTAATGATATAATGATAATTGATATATACCTATTCTATTGGGATTTGACTTAGCACCGAGAGGGCTTAAGGTGGAGGCTTGATAAGGGAGTCTCTAATGGCAACTTCTAGTCTCAAACTCTGTGACCCTACAGGTTGTCTTAAATGACTTAGCTAGTGGATCCACATATATCTCATGATGTTAGTGATACGGAGTCTACCTTGGCAAGTAGCCTCTCCTTTTTCGGTGTAGGAGTTACAGTAGACTCCATGTTATATCTCACATAGTTTTATTTTTGTTTGCGGTCCATATCCCACAAAATGACTATATTTTCTTAAAAGCTCTTAAATGATATTTTATGATGCATTGACCTTATCTCATAACTCTATGTTTTACTTTACGCTTTTTAAGTTATTTGATCATGTATCACATGTTCATGCTTATTATGTCCTTTTATTCATGTTATGCTCATTTTTTACATACTTAATACATTCCATGTACTAACACATACTTTTCCCCATATTATTTCATAATATAGGCCACGATGCTCCTGTCCATCCATATGGCTAGTTTTGGTTTCCATTTGGAGTTTGCCATTTTGGTGAGTCTTCATGATTCGAGGGCGAACCCACTATGCTATTTTTCATGTTTAGACTGTATTTCACTTTCTTATGTTTTGGGTGAGCTAGATCTTTTTCTACGCCCCCGTCTAAGTCTAGTAAATGCATTGTCTGATTATAAAAGTATCTTTAGTTTATTTTGACTATAATGTTTTGAATTCTCTTGTATCGAGATTCTATGTTTTGAGACTATCTTCCGCTTTTAAATTTTATTATTGATTTCATGCCATCTATTTCATGCTATGTATGCTAAGAGGCTTGTTTGGAGTCCCTTAGGATTTAAAATCTGTGTCACGTTGAGGGTCTAGCTTGAGTTATGATAAACTTAGTATCAGAGCACAAAATTACAAGTTTCCTAGGGTGTCTGACATACCACGTCAAAAAGAGTCTTGTTCATGGGTGTGTTGCCTGCCACGTCTATGAATAGAAGACTATGAGGCATTTAATAAACTTCACTTCGTTCATCATTCTTGTGTCGTTCGATAATGTTGAAGTATCTAAGTTTTCCTTATAACTTTTGTTCTTTGAGATTAAAAAATCATGCATCCACAAAGAGCTCCATTGCAAAGGAATATGAATGAGGAGAAACAAGCTACTTGTCATACCCCAAGCTAGACCCTAGGAGTGACACGACAATTGAAAACCCGAAGGATCCCAACCAAGCCTCTTAGCATACATAACATTCATAATGTCAAGTAATATGTAATGAAAGAAAGAGGAATAACAATATCAATCATAGAAGTCTAAGAATAAAAGAAAGTCAAGTCATATGTCCAAAATGGACTACATCACTCTATGTCTGAACATGCCTCTATAACTAGATGGGGTCTTAGGACAAGCTCCGAGCTCGCCCTAACATAAGAGAGTCAAAAGTACAATGTGAGAGAAAGTATCGTACTTGATGAATGAGGACTCACCAACCAACTCTAGATATAGCAAGATCTAGCCACGAATAGGATGCGTAGCGTGATCGTCCGCACCTACATTATGAGACAATGTTGGCAAAAACATGCGTTAGTGCATAGAAAGTACTAAGTATGTGAGATATGTATGAACAATGAGATAAGACATGAGAAATATTTACATAGGAGACATGAATAATGTTATGAAACATATATAAGAATTAAAAGAATTTGAAATCATATTGAAAACTTGTGGTGTATGCATCATTAGCATCATATTAAAACTTACGTCATTTCATATAACTTGTGTGGGATAAGACCTTCAACCAATATCTAAGACCATGTGAGCTATAACGTAGAATTTGATATAACTCCCACATCAAGAAGAGAGAGTCTACTTGTAAAGGTAGACTACGTGAGAACATCTTTAACATCATGAACTATATGGGGATCCACTAGCTAAGCCGTAAAGGCAATCTACGGGGGTAACATAGTTTGAGATTTTAGGTTGCTACTAGGATTCTTTTAGGTAACAAACCTTTGGTTACCAGACCGAATCCCACCTAAAAGTCTTCTCAGTGGTTAGTCAATATCCCAATGGAATTCATTAAAACATTTATACATTATCAATATGATCAACATGCAAATAATCATTAAGATTAGCTCATTAACTTAGTCGATTCATTAAGAATCCATAAACTTGGTGAGAATTATCTTTATCACCCTTTAATCATAATTGTGTGAGAATTGTCCTTGTCACATTATAGTAACTTCTTGAATCATCATTGAAACATCATTATAACTTTCACCAATCATTCATAAGTCTCAATTTCTTTTTTAAAAAAGCTTTCTTTGAAAATCATTGAAATTCATCATCATAATTCATGAAAATCATCATTGAATAGAGCTTTATGCATGAGCACATGCAAAACAACTTGAAATCATGAAATTAATATATAATCATGCTTACAATAATCATTGAAGACAAGTAAAAACATAATTGAAATAGAGCAATGTAATATCATCAAACTAGGGTTAGAAAGCAATTGAAATTGAGAAGATTTTTAAGGAAAAACCTTGGGACTTTATGGGTGAACGGAACCCATAAATGAAATCCCACATATCTTGATGAATCTAAATTTAGAATTGAAGAATAGACTTGTGTTGTTGAAACCCTAACTTGAATTGTAGGAAAAGACCCTTGAGAGAATAATAATCCTTCAATGCCTTGGAGAAAATTTTAGAATGAATTGGAATAGGGGGAATTTTGAAGGCATGGGTAGTTATAGGTCCTGAACTTTCTAGTACAAGTATCTAGATTCATTGATCTTAAATCAAGAAAAGATGATATTACCCTTCATTAAAATCCATCGAAAGACCCTATGAGTGGGCTTCTATGACTCGTCATTTGGTCTACAAGTCGTACAAGCGACTCATCCTGTTGAGTTTGAGAAACCCTAAAAATTGAGCCTGAATCAACCCTGCGACTCGTTCTTATGAGTCGTCAAAAGTCTTATGGGTCGTAGACCTAATTCATCCTGTAGGGTCTGAGAAACCTGCAAATTCTGAGCTTCTGATCTTCTTTTATGAATCAATATTATGAATCGGCAGGATGTCTACGAGTCATCAACTTGACCCGTTGAACCTCCTCTCACTTAACCCATTTCCTTTACTCAATACTCTCCCTACGATTCACTCCTATGGATTGTAGGTCGAGTCATAGAAGCTGAGACAGTCTATTTTCTTGAAATGTTTCCCTTATTCCAACTTTTCAACTTCTAGAGTCTTACAATATCTTCCCCTTGGGAATTCGTCCTAGAATGAGATTCAACTAGAAAAGAAAGAAAATGGAAAAAGGACTAACAACCCAATCATGAATGCAATGACACATCAAAATGCATAAAACATGATATTTTCAAATTTAGCTTAAAACATGACTTTCAAATCAATTTCATGAATATTAATGCATATGAAAGACATAGGAAAGGCTGGAACGTAGGAATTTAGGTAACTTGAGCAAGAAATACCTAATACCTTAAGCTTGAGTGGAAGAAAAGAGGTACGAATATTGCTTTATCTTGTCCACTTCCGCTTCCCATGTAATAGTCTCTAGTAGTTGATTTCTCCACAATACTTTGACGGATACAATTTCTTTGTTTCTAAACCTCTTCACTTGCCGGTCTAGAATATCCACCGGAACCTCATCATAAGTTAAGTTCTATTCAACACTTACATATTCCAATGGCATAATAGAGTTTGGATCACCCACGAACTGCCTCAACATCGACACATAAAACACCAAATGAACCATTGCCAACTCAAACGACAAGTCTAACTCATATGCCACCTTGCCAATGCATTTTAATATCTTATAGGGTCCAACATACCTAGGACTCAATTTCCCATTCTTACCAAAGGGCATCACACCCTTCATGGGTAAAATCTTCAAATAGATCCAATCATCCATATCAAATTGAAGTTCTCTTTTCCTAATGTCCGAATAGGACTTTTTGCGACTTTGAGCCATTTTCAACCTTTCTCTTATGTGACTTATTTTCTCCATTACATATAATACCAAATAAGGGCCAATCAATTCCATCTTTCCCACTTCAAACCATCCTACTGGGAATCTATATCTTCTTCCATACAAGGCTTCAAAATGATCCATTTGTATGCTAGAGTGATAACTATTATTGTAGGCAAACTCTATCAATGGTAGATTCTCATCCCAAGTTCCTTTGAAATTAGTGACACATGTCCTCAACATATCCTCTAAAGTTTGAATTATTTTTTTAGCTTGGTCATCGGTTTGAGCGTGGAAAGTGGTACTTAGCTTAACTTTTATACCAAGACCTTTTTGAAATGACTTCCAAAAATATGAGGTGAATTGAGTATCTCTATCTGATATAATAGACAAGGGGACACCATGAAGTATTACCAACTCATGAATATACAACTTAGTATAATCTTCGGCACTATAAAAAGTCTTAACTAGTATAAAATATGCCGCTTAGTCATTCGATCTACAACAACCAGAATTGAATCATGTTGTTTCTTAGTACGAGGCAAACCCATTACAAAGACCATATTCACATCGTCCCACTCCTAAGAAGGAATCTCAATGTCTTGAGCTAAGCCTCCTACCTTTTGATGCTCAACCTTTACTTTTTGACAATTGGGACATCTTTCCACATAATCTGCTATGTCCTTCTTCATGTCATTCCACCAAACACTTCTCTCAAATCAGGATACATCTTGGTGGATCCCAGATGAATTGAATATCGAGAACTATGGGCCTCATCCAATATCAATTCTCTTAGACCATCAATATTAGGCACACACAAATGACTTTGATGAGTAAGCACACCATCTCCCCCTTGGGAGAAAGACTTAATGGCTTTTTCAGCAACCGGCTTCTTCAATTCAACCCACACCAGATCATTATCTTGTTTAGCCTTAACATCTGCCACAAGAGATGATTTTGAATCATTTTGAACAAGATACCTCCATAATTAGAATCAACCAAACGAACATCTAAATGGGCCAATCTATGCACATCGTTAACCAACTCTTTCTTACCTTCTTCAATATGGAAAACACTATGCATGGGCAATATACTAAGTGCATTGGCAACCACATTGACTTCACCCGAATGGTACAATACACTCATATCATAGTCCTTCAACAATTCAAGCCAATTTCTTTTGTCTAAGGTTCAAGTCCTTCTTCTCAAAAACATATTTCAAACTCTTATGATCGGTGAAAACATCTACATAGACACCATAAAGATAGTGTCTACAAATCTTCAAGACAAATACAACCGCCGCTAACTCCAAGTTATGAGTCAGATAGTTTCTTTCATACACCTTAAGTTTCCTAGAAGTACAGGCTATCACCTTACCATGTTGCATCGAAATGCAACCAAGTCCTATCCTTGAGGAATCATAATACACAACAAAATCGTCGGACCCTTTCGATAGAGTCAGAATAAGAGCGGTAGTAAGATGATCTTTTAACTCTTGAAAACTCTTTTCACAAGCTTCTGACTATTGGAACTTCACTTTTTGGGTCAACTTGGTCAAAGGCGAAGAAATTGATGAAAAACCTTCCACGAATCTTCTATAGTAACTGGCTAAACCCAAGAAGCTTCTAATATCTAAAGAAGATAAAGTCTAGTCCAATTCTTTACTGCCTCGATATTTTTAGGATCAATCATAATCCCTTTTCTAGACACAATGTGAGCAATAAAAGCAAATGATCTCTACCAAAATTCATACTTGCTAAACTTGAAAAATAATTGACAGTCTCTAAGTAGGTCCGACACTGTCCTCAAATGATCGGCATGATCCTCTTCACTCTGGGAGTAAACTAAAATATCATCAATAGACACATTTATGAACATGCCCAAGTATTGCTTGAACATCCTATTCATTAAGTCCATAAAGGACTTGGGGGCATTGGTTAGTCCAAATGACATGACTAAAAATTTAAAATGACCATACCTTGTTCGAAACACCATCTTGGGAATATCATACTCCTTCACCCTTAATTGGTGATAACCTAAATGGGGATCAATCTTAGAGAAGTAACTTTCCCCTTGTAATTTGTCAAACAAATTATCTATCCTTAGAATCAGATACTTATTATTGATGGTTACTTTATTCAATTGTCGGTAGTCAATGCACATACGAAGAGAACCATCCTTCTTTCTCACAAACAAAATGGGAGCACCACATGGAGATATACTTGGTCTAATAAAACCCATATCCAACAAGTCTTTCAATTGATCCTTTAACTCCTTTAGTTCTACTAGAGCCATTTGGTAAGGAGGAATAAAAATAGGTTGGGTGTTGGGAAGAAAGTCTATGCCAAAATCAATTTCCCTTCCGGGAGGAACACCGGGTAGATCCTCGAAAAATATATCCAGAAACTCATTAACAATAGGGACCGACTCTAGAGTGGGGGCTTTAGAATTTGTACCCCTAACCCATATAAAATTGTAGATACAACCTTTAGAGAGTATTTTTTGAGCTTTAAGGCATGTGATAAATTGACCCTTAAACAGAAATTACGGCTCATTAGGAAATTGGAACTTAACCACTTTGGTTCTACAATCAATAGAAGCATAACATGCATATAGCTAAATCCATACCAAGGATAACATTGAAATCGGTCATATCAAGCTTTACTAGATCATATGAAGTAGCTTTGTGAAAAACCAAAACTGGGCAATTTCTATAGATTCTTTTAGCCACCACTGACTCACCTATGAAAGTATAATTGGAAAAAGGTCCCAACAATATTTAAGGCTAACATCAAATCTCTTAGCAACATAAGGAGTAACAAAAAATAAATTTACTCCCGGATTAAGTAAGGCATAAACATCATAGCGAAAGACTCATAACATACCACTAATAATATCGGGAGTCTCCTCCACCTCTTACCTAGAATGAAGAGCAAAAAACCAATTATTGCATTGACCACATTTTGGTTGAGCTTGGACATCTTATTGAACTTTTCCTCCATAATAAACTTGTCCTTGGAGAATACCATCTTTAACTCTACAATCCTTAGCATGATGTCCTGGCTTGCAACACCTATAACACATATTAAATCCTGCCAAACACTTTTCTTTGTGAGTCTTCCCACACTTCTTGCATACGAGGATAACTTGGTCATTTAGAACCCCTCTTTGAGGCTTTGGGTTTTTCACCCCATCCTTGTCAAACCTTAGAGTAGGAGCATTGGAAGGACCTTTACCAGAAACCTTTGGCAAAATTGAGGTTTCCCACCACTTCCAGACCTAGCATGAGAGGAATCACCACCATCGGTCCTTGCCCTTTTGGACTTTCTAGATCTCTCCCTTAGCTTCTCATCCTCTATTTGCTCTGCATGGGTCACAAGTCTAGAGATATCCATTTACCAAATCAACATGGCCTTCTTGTATTCTTTAGACACCAAATCTGACACACCTGAAACAAACTTGCTCATATGAGCTGTTGGGTTGAAAACCATAAATGAAGCATACTTTGACAATTGGGTGAACTTGAAGGCATACTCCATCACACTCATATTATCTTTATTGAGGTTGATAAACTCTTGTATCTTGGACACCCTCAACTTCAATGGGAAAAGCCATTAGGAAACACTTCTTTGAATTCTTCCCAACTCACGGGATCTGCTAGGCCTCTCACTCTTCTATTAAACAAACCAAATTCTAGCAATACCCTTTAATTGATAAGTAGCCAACTCCGCCCTCTCAACCAAAAGAACCCCTATTATCTTCACGATCTTATGAATACTCTACTCTACAAAAATTCTTATAGATCCTCATCTACCTTAAAACCCCAAAACTTTGGAGGATTCATCCATATGAAGTCATGATTCCTTGTCACCGCCATACCCATATTTGGGTTCATAGGAGCGACCACCTCACGATTTACTTGATCCATCATAGCTTGAGCAAGCACTTGAAAGGCTGATCGAAGCTCGATATTAGTCACTTAATAATTCAATGGATCATTCGGAGCTTGTTGCTCCTCTTTAACAATATTTCTTTAAACGGGGTATCTTGGTGAAGGAATTTTTTAAAAATCACAAAGAACAATCGTTAGAAGGTAAAGAATTAGAATACCACTCTATCGCATGATATAGATAATGAGAGAAGTGAGATTTTCCTATGATACCTCATAGCCTCCTATTCATAGATGTGACATGCTTCACACCGATGAGCAAAACCCTACTTAACGCGACATGTTAGACTCATAAGGCACTCCTAAACCTTGTACTCTAATATCAAGTTTGTCATACACCAAGCTATACCCTTGGAGTAACACGGTGATCAGAAACTCAAAGGATCCCGGCCAAGCCTCTTAGCATACATTACATTCATAAAGATAAGTAAAATATAACAAAAGCAATCATAGAAGTCTAAGAATAAAGGAAACTCAAGTCATATGTCCAAAATGGACTACATCACTCTATGTCTAAATATGCCTCTATAACTAGACGGGGGCTTATGACAAGCTCCGAGCTCACCATAACATAATAGAGTCAAAAGTACAATATGAGAGAAAGTATCATCCTTGATGAATGAGAACTCACCAACCAACTCTAGTATAGCAAGATCTAGCCATGAATAAGATACGTAGCGTGATCGTTCATACTTACATTATGAGACAATATAGGCAAAATCATGCATCAGTGCATAGAAGGTACTAAGTATATGAGATATGCATGAATAATGAGATAAGCCATGAGCAATATGTACATAGGAAACATGAATAATGTTATGAAACATAGATAAGAATTTAAAGCATTTGAAATCATATTGAAAGCTTGTGGTCTATGCATCATAAATATCATATTAAAACTTACATCATTTCATATAACTTGTGTGGGACAATAACTTTAATCGACATCTAAGACCATGCAAGCTATAACATAGAATCTGATGTAACTCCCACATTGAGAAGAGAGAGGCTACTTTCCAAGGTAGACTCTATGAAAACATCTTTAATATCATGAGCTATATGTGGATCCACTAGCTAAGCTGTAAAGGCAACTTATGAGGATAATGTAGTTTGGGACTTTAGGTTGCTACTAGGATTCCCTTAGGTAACAAACCTTTGGTTACTAGCTCGAACCCCACCTAAAAGTCCTCTCAGTGCTTAGTTAATATCCTAATGGAATTTATTAAAATATTAATACATTATAAATATTATCATCATGCAAATAGTAATTCAGAGTAGTTGGTTAACTTAGTCGATTTATTAAGAATCTATAAACTTGGTGAGAATTGTTATTATCATCCTTTAATCATGATTGTGTGAGAATTGTACTTATCACATTATAGTAACTTCTTGAATAATAATTGAAATATCATTATAACTTTCATCAACAGTCATAAGTCTCAACTTCTTTCATAAAAAGCTTTCTTTGAAAATCATTGAAATTCATCATCGTAATTCATGGAAATCATCATTGAATGAAGCTTTATGCATGGGCACTTGTAAAACAACTTAAAATCATGAAATTAGATAGAATAATTCTTACAATAATCATTGAACACAAGTAAAAATATAATTGAAACAACCCAATACAATATTATCAAATTAGGGTTAGAACGCAATTGAAACTAAGAAGATTTTTGAGGAAGAACCTTGGGACTTCATGGGTAAACGGAACCCATGAATAAAATCCCACATAACTTAGTGAATCTAAATATGGAATTGAAGAAGAGACTTGTGTTCTTGAAATTCTAACTTTAATTGTAGGAGAAAATCCTTGAGAGAATAATCCTTCAACGCCTTAAAGAAAATTTTAGAATGAATTGGAATAGGGGGAATTTTGAAGGGTTGGGTAGTTATAGGTCCTGAACTTTCCAGTAAAATTATCTAGAATCATTGAACCTAAATTGGGAAAATATGATATTACTCTTCATTAAACTCCATCGGAAGACCCTATGAGTGGGCTTCTATGGCTCATCGTTTGATCTACGCATTTTACAAATGACTCGTCCTATTAAGTCTGACAAATCTTGAAAACTAAGCATCAGAATCAACCCTACGACTCATTCTTATGAGTCATCAAAAGTCTTATGGATCGTAGACCCAATTCATCCTGTAGGGTCTAAGAAACCTGTAAATCCTGAGCTTCTGATCTTCTTCTACGAATTGATATTTTGAATCGTCAAGGTGTCTATGAGTCTACAACTTGACCGGTAGACCCTTCTCTCACTTAAACCATTTCCTTTACTTAATACCCTCCCTACAATCTCTCCTACGGCTTATAAGAGTGCCTATGACATGTAGGTTGAGTCACAGAAGCTGGGTAAATCATTTTTCTTGAACTTTTCCCTTTTTCTAGCTTATCAACTTTCGGGGTCATACACTACCCAAGCTCCCAATGATCCCTTGGCTAAGAAAGTATCCCGTGCTGAGTTTATAATAACTTTTCAAGTGGTTGACTAAGCTATGGTGGCACAATCCAATCGATAAGTGGTGGCTTATGTGCCAAATATGGGTACGATTGCTACTAGAGTTCATGATTTCACATAGATGAACCCTCTGGAGTTCCATGGTTTAAAGGTAGATAAGGGTCCATAAGATTTCATACAGAGTATTCATAAGATCATTGACATCATGGGAATTAGTCCGATGAAGAAGGCAAACATAGTCGCATATCAATTGAAAGGTGTCACCCAAATTTGGTTTGACTAATAGAAGGGTGAAAAAGCTAGGGATGTGGATCCCTTAGATTGGGAGAGGTTCAAAGATGCCTTTCTTAACCATTTCTTTCCCTTTGAATTGAGGGAGGCTAAAATTCAATAATTCATCAATCTCAAGCAAGGTAACATGAGCATGAGAGAATATGCCTTAAAATTTACTCAATTATCAAAATATGCTCCGTTCATCGTTGCCGACTCTAGAACTTATATAAATAACTTTATATTGGGTGTTTCAGATTTGGTGGTTAAAGAATGTAGAACCAACATGTTGATCAAAGAGATGGACATCTCAAGGTTGATGATACATGCCGAGCAAATAGAGAAGGAAAAACTTAAAGAGAGATCTAGTAATTTAAAAAAAGCAAGGACCAATGGTGGTGACTATTCATATAAGAGGTCCTATAATGATGGTTGTTCACAGTTTCTCCCAAAGTCCTCCGATAAACATTATTTAGTACTCTGACCCCAAAGTTCAATAAGGATAGAATGTCTAACCCTAAGCCTCAAGGGAGTTCTTCGAGTGTTCATACTCTCCCCATATGTAAGAAGCATGGGAAGATCCATTGAGGTGATTGTTTGGCAGGTTCCTATGCTTGTTATGGTTATGGCAAGATAGGCCATAAAGTTAGAGATTTCCCTTCGGCTGCATGTATAGTTTGATGTGGTTATCCTTATACTAAGACTATTACTTTCCAATCATCCGGCTAAGCATGGTACTAATTTAGGTTCTGGAGGTGCTCAGTGCTAGAACATATTTTATGCTCTTCAGATTTATCAGGAGTTAGAGGATTCTCCCGATATAGTGAGTGGTATATTACGGCTCTTTGAGTTTGATGTTTATGCATTGTTAAATCTGAGAGAAAATCTTTCTTTTGTTACTCCATATCTTGCTATGAAATTTGATGTTAGCCCCAAAATTTTGTTAGAGCCTTTTTCTGTCTATGCTCCTATTGGTGATTCTGTTTTGGCTAAACGAGTTAATAGAAATTGTCGAGTCTAAATTTTTCATAAAATCACCTCGGTTGATCTTGTAAAGCTTTATATGACCAATTCTGATGTTATTCTTGGTATGGATTGGCTTTATGTATGTTATGCCTCTGTTGATTGGAGAACTCGAGTGGTTAAGTTTCCATTTCCAAATGAGCCAGTCTTAGAATAGAAGGGTAGTAATTCTGTGTTTGAGGGTCAATTTATCTCGTGTCTTAAATCTTGTAAAATGATTTTTAAAGGTTTTATCTATGACCTTGTATGAGTTATGGATACGAATTCTGAAGCCACTACTTTTGAGTTAGTTTTGGTGGTTAATGAGTTTTTGGAAGTGTTTTTTGATGATTTTTTGGGTATCCCTCCCAAAAGGGAAATAGACTTTGGTATTTACCTTCTTCTCGATACCAAACCTATTTCCATCTCTCTTTATAGAATGGATTCAACATAATTTAAAGAGTTAAAGGACCTGTTAAAGGCTTTGCTGGATATGGGCTTCATTAGTCCGAGTATCTCTCCATAAGGTGCTCCAGTTCTCTTTGTTCGAAAGAAGGATAGTTCTTTTCGCATGTGTATTGATTATCGACAGTTGAACAAGGTCAAAATCAAGAATAAGTATCCCATTCCAAGGATTAGTAACTTGTTTTATAAATTTGAAGGAGCAATTTATTTCTCAAAGATCAATCTTTGATCGGGTTATCATTTGCCTTGAGTGAGAGAGTGTGACATTCTAAAGACAACATTTAGAACTAGGTATGGTCACTTTCAATTTTTTGTTATGTTTTTGGACTATCAAATGCTCCTGTAGCTTTTATAGATTTGATGAATAAGGTGTTCAAGCAATACTTGGATATGTTCATCATTGTGTTTATTGATGATATATTGATCTATTCTCAGAGTGAAGAGTAGCATGTAGATCATTTGAGAATTATCTTGTAAGTTCTCAAGGATTATTTATTGCTTGCTAAGTTTAGCAAAGGTGAATTTTGATTGAGGTTGTTGCGTTCCTTGGACACATAGTGTTTGGCGATGATATTCAAAGTTGATCTTAAGAAAATCGAGGAGGTGAAGAATTGGCCTAGACATCTTTCTCCTTTAGATATTTGAAGTTTCTTGATTTTACCTAGTTATTATAGATGGTTTGTGGGAGGGTTTTCTTCTATTGCTTCACCATTGACTACTTTTACTCAAAAGAAGGTGAAATTTCAATGGTCTGAAGCATGTGAGAAGAATTTCTATTAGTTGAAAGACCAACTTACTTCAGCCCCAGTTTTGACTTTACCAGAAGGATTTGATGGCTTTGTTTTATGAATTGTGATGCTTCAAGAATTGGTCTTGGTTGTGTGTTAATGCAAAATGGTTAACTTTATAGCCTATGATTCTAAGCAACTTAAGGTGCATGAAAAGAACTATCCTACTCATGATTTGGAGTTAGCGGAGATTATGTTTTTTCTTAAAGATTTGGAGATAATATATCTCTGCATTTACTTTTCATTAGGTATTAGGATGACTTATCTCGGTGGGTTGAGATGAGTGCCATCACACTCGGATTTGGTTTGTGACAGTCTTGGATATCATATTACCCAATCAAATTAGGGATTCAATCTATCATTCACAAAGTCACCCTAGACCTTACCTGACTTAGAATTCGTCCAAGTTTGGCCTAGGCTAAATTTTTTTGGAAGTTACTACCAAAATATTTCTGGCCCAAAATCCTTCCCCATTAACCTATTTATAACTATGGGGATATATCGTTACAATAGATACCAATTTACCTGTCGCTCGTCCCAGAGTGACCAACTAGAGAAAAAGGGCTAAAGTAGAGATAAAGTAGTACTTGTTTCGACGAACAATTGAGGATACTTGTCTTGCATTTCCTTCTTAGTCTCCCAAGTTGCCTCCTCCACCGAATAATGTTTCCACTGTACTTTAACCATAGTTATCTCTTTAGTCCTCAACTTCTGGACATCACGATCAAGGATTACAATTGGCACTTCTTTATACTGAAGGTCCTTGTCTAACAACACCGAGTCTCATTTAATGATGTAGTCCCCATATCCATGGTACCTTTTCAGCATTGACACATGGAATATTGAGTGTACCCCAGATAAGCTAGGTGTAAAAGCCAATTTATACGCCACTAGCCCTACACAGTCAAGAATTTCAAAAGGCCTAATATCGCGGGGACTGAGTTTTCCTTTCTTACCAAACCTCATTACCCCTTTAATAGGTGACACTTTTAGAAGCACCTTTCCACCAGCTTCGAGTTTCATGTCCCTCACCTTACGATCAACATACTCTTTTTGATGACTTTGAGCTGCTAGACGCTTAGCTTAGATGCTCCTTACCTTATCCTGAGCATCCCTCACTAAGTCTATCCCCAATGGCTCCACTTTTCCAACTTCAAACCACCCTATGGAAGACCGACACCCCATCCCATAAAGAGCTTCAAATGGCGCCATCTCAATGCTGGAATGGTAGCTATTGTTGTAGGAGAACTCACACAAAGGAAAGAACGTGTCCCAATATCCCTAGAAGTCGATCACATATGCTCTCAACATATCTTCCAGCACTTGGATAGTCCTTTCTGACTGCCTATCTGTTTATGGATGGAAAGCTCAACTGAAGGTGAGTTAAGTGCCCAACTCTTCATGCAACTTTCCCTAAAATTTAGAAGTGAACTACGTACCCCGGTCTAACATAATAGAGAGGGGCACCCCGTGCATCCTTACTATCTATTTCACATAAATCCTTGCCAATTGTTTTGCATAATAGTCCTTTCTCACCAGAATGAAGTGTGCTCACTTTTTCAACCTGTCAACCACCACCTAAATGGATTCATACTTTCCCAAAGTCTCAGTAAGTCCCACCATGAAGTCCATGGGTATTCTCTCCTATTTCCATTTAGGAATGGGCATTCTTTGTAGGAAACCTGTAGGTCTTTGGTTCTCATACTTCACCTGTAGGAAATTCTAACATTTGGCTACATATTCAGCTATTTCTTTCTTTATACCCGGCCACCAATATAAACTTTTCAAGTCTTGATACATCCTAGTTACTCTAGGGTGAATAGAGTATGTGAACCACGAGATTCAAACAGGATTTTCTGAATTAAGCCTTCTACCCGGAGAACACAAATCCTTCCCCTAAAATGGAGCACTCCACCTGCATCAAGTGTTGAATCTTGGGCCTTACCCCATCAACACCTTTCGTCTAATTTCATTCAAAGTCACATCTTCAAATTGCTTGGTCTTAATCCTTTCTATAAAGGCGGGCCTTAGATTAACGCTGACCATTACCCCACCCTTCTCTAAGATGCCTAACCTCATAAACCTGGCCTCAAAGGCCTGAATTTCTCTAGCCAGAGGCTGCTTGCAGGCTCCCAAATAGGCTAGACTGCCCATACTAATTAGTTTCCGGCTCAATGCATCTGGTACCACATTAGCCTTACCTAGATGATACTAGATAGTGACATCATAGCCTTTGAGCAACTCTATCCCCCTGCACTGTCTCAAGTTCAAGTCCTTTTGGGTTAATACATGTTGTAAGCTGTAGTGATCAGTAAACACCGTACACTTGATTCCATATAGATAATACCTCCATATTTTCAGTGCAAACACTACTATTCCCAACTCTAAATCATGAGTTGGGTAGTTCCTCTCATGCACCTTCAATTGCCTCAAAGTATAAGCTATAACATTCTTATCCCACATCAATGAAACACCTACACCTGAATATGAAGAATCATAATAAACAATGAAGTTTATTAACTGACATCTCCTTTTTAGTCAGCCTGGTCAAGTGAGTAGAGATGGAGGCAAAGTTCTTCACATACCGATGATAATAACTGGCATGACCCATAAAACTTCTAACCTTGGTCATGAAACTAGGCTGAGCCGAGTTTTTAACTACCTTAATATTTTATAGGTCTACCATTACTCATTCCTTTGAAATAACATGGCCTAAAAAGGCAATCGAAGGCAACAAGAATTCACACTTAGACAATTTTGCATACAAATTTTGTCTTTCCAAAACACCTAAGACAGTTCGGAGATGGTCTGCATGTTCTTCTTCACTCTTTGAATATACCAAAATATCATTTATAAACACGATCACAAATGAATCCAGGAACGACTTAAACACCCCATTCATCAAACTCATGAAGGCTGCAGGTGCATTGGTTATCCCTAAAGACATCACTAAAAATTCATAGTGCCCATACCTGGTTCTAAAAGCAGTTTTTGGCATATCCTCAGGCCTAATTTTCAACTTATGGTACCTAGACCTGAGATCAATCTTCGAGAAGATTGATGCAACTGCAACTGATCAAAAAGGCCATCAATACATGACAAGGAAAATTTATTTTTGATGGTAACCTTATTTAGTTGTCAATAATCTATGCACATTCTTATACTACCATCCTTTTTCTTAACAAACAACATGGGAGAACCTAGGGGGAAGAACTGGGATGAATAAATCCCTTATTAAGAAGTTTTTGGATTTGAGCCTTTATCTCTCTCAACTCTACTAGATCTATATGGTAGGGAGGAATGGAAATTGAATGAGTACCTGCTCTAAGTCAATGCAGAAATTTATATCTCAGTCAGGAGGCATACCAGGCAAGTCTAAAGAGAACACTTTCACAAATTCACACACTACTGGGATAGACTCAATAGAATGAGGCTCTACATCCATATTTTGAATATGGGCCAAATAGGCCCAACAACCCTGCCCCACTATTTTTCTAGCCTTGAGAAAAGATATGATCTTAGCTGTCTTAGGATTGTACACCCCTTCGCTCTCTAACCTTTCTCTCCTCGGGATCTCTAGAGCCATAAATTTTGCATTACAATTAAGCACAATAAAATAGGGGGACAACCAAATCATGCCTAAGATTATATAAAAAATCGGTCATATCTAAAATCACTAAGTCAACCCAAGTCTGGTATTCCATAGAACAAGCATGATACACATGGGTGACTATGACTGACTCTCCAACATGGGTAGAAACATGAACAGAGGCATTTAGTATATCACATAGTGTATCAAAACCCAAGGCATATTTCACAAACACAAGGAATAAGTGCAATCCGGATCAAACAAAATAGTATCCATCTAATCACAGACAAGAATAGTACCTGTGATCATTGAGTCAAACACCTCTTCCTTGATCTTGCCCAAAAATGCATAAAACTAAGCCTGGTCATCTTGACAGGCTACCTCCCTGCCTGGATGGCCTCTTCCTCGACCTGCTCTACCATTACCTCGACCTCCATGGCCTCTCGAATTTCCTTATCACCTACTTTGTGGATATCCTTTACCATTTCTCACTATAACTACTAGTACTACTAATCTGTCTGCTAGGTCTAAACTATCCCGTGGGGGTGAGCACATTCTTTCTGTATATGCCTCAGCTCTCCAGAATTAAAATATCCATGATAAAAAATTGGGCTGCTAGCTAGGAATGATGTCCTCTGACCCTCATGGTACAAATGCTTTTGTGGAGTACCTGAAAAACTGCCAGTAGAAGCAGGCAACACTGATTGAATTGGCTGAGCTGCAATTACCGGCCTGCCTGACCTTTTAGAATTGGATATCTAGAAATTACTTGTGCTCTTGGGATTTTTAGCCAAAGCTTTTGCCTGGATATCTCTTCTCACACCTTCCACCTTTTTTACAAAGTTAGTGACTTCTATAAAACTCCTACCTGACGAAATCATATGAACTGACAACACCTGCAACTCGGGGTTCAACCCTTTTACAAACAACCTAATCTCTCTTCCTCTATAGTGACCAGCTGCGTAATATACCTGGATAACACATAAAATTTGGCCTCATAAGCAGCCACTGATAACTCTCCCTTCTCCAGTGCCATGAACTCATCCTTCTTTTGGTCCTTCAAAGTATGGGACACATATTTTTCCAGGAATAGGGCATGAAACTGAACCCAAGTAAGTGGGGGAAATATTGGCGAACGACACTCTACATAAGCCCTCCACCACTATTTGTCCTCACCCTGTAGCTAAAATATCACAAACTCCACTCCATGCTGGTGCACTATACCTATCTTGTGCAATCTCTTGTTGTAGTCAAGTATGAAATCACAGGCATCCTAATTCCCAATGCCATGGAAGATCGGAGGCTTGAGCTTTAGAAACTTGGTGATAATGTCATTCTCAGTACCGATCATCACTGGAACCATGACTGGTCTGAAGAAGGCATCAGTGCCTACCACCTCATTTGCTAGCTGAGCTGGAGTAGCATCAGGATGAGAAACAAGAGCTGATGTTGCAAATATAGTGGGAATGACTCCAGTGCCAACCAACCCATTTAAGAAGGCCATGATCTACTGAGCTAGTATGGGGCTTAAAGGGGGAATACCAGTAGCCCCAATTTGGGTATCTTCCTCCTGTTCAACATTCTCCTCTTCTTCTCCAACCTCTACATCTCCCTCTAACTCATTCTAGGAAGCACGAGGGGCCTCGCCTACTGGCACCTCCTCAATTAGAACCTCCACTCTGGCAGGTGCTACTCTCTCTCTGCCCCTGCCATGTCTCTCTCTCCTGCCTTCCCCTACCACTTCCTCTCCCTTAAACCACGGGCTCTACATCTTCCTCTCCCTTGAACTACGGGCTCTTCCTCTGGCTCCACTAGAGTTATAGACCGTACATAGTTATAGCATAAGTTAACCATCTTCGGACAATAGAGTGAAGGAGTTTAAATATCAATTTGGATCATAAGATACCAATTAGAATAAAGTTATAGCACGAAGGAAAGAAGATAACAAAACTTTTCCTAAACTCCTATAGCCTCTCGAAGAAAAGTACAGACGTCTCTGTACCGTTCAGTATGACTCTACTAGACTTATTTTGGTACGAAGAGATCAACAAACCTAGGTTTCTAATACCAACTTTATCATGACCCCGACCCATCGTGACTGGCACCCACTCTAACCCTCCGGTGGGAGAACCATTCTTATTGCCCAACTAACAATAATAATAAGATGTAAACAACTTTAAAGATGTAGAAGCACGTTTAAATCAATAAAAACTACTGAGTTCCGATAAACTAAGAAAATAATCTAGTCATTAACTTAACATGCGAAAAAACATCCTAGAAACTGAAAGTCATCATACCAAATCTCTAAAACTAAACTAGTCTAGAACGGGAGTGCAACTCCCAATAGAAAACCAATAATGAATAAACCATTCTTTGAATGTTTAAGTCCCGGAAAAAGGACTAGAAGTAAAGATAGAGTCCACTGTAGTCTAAAAGAACATCTCACCCTTGAACTCGAACACAACTACTCCTCTAGGCGAGGTCTCTTTGCAGCCGACTGAATATGCCCTATACTTAACAATGGATAGAGCAAGTGTAGTATCAGTACACAAAATCAACAGTGTACTGGTAGGATCACGCAGTTAGACAGTATGCAGATCATGGATAAGTAAACTCAACATAATAATCACATATATACAAAATAAGTTAACATTTCCACCAATTTAGTTCTCAAAAAGATCACAATTCAACTAAATCCATATCATGCCATTTCACATAAGGATCCTCTCATGGGACTTACAACCACTTAACTTATGTCGGAACATGACACCTAATCTCAGGTTTGTATCAAAAGATGACAACCGATCCAAGTATATGTCCTAACATGACACCCAATCTAATTTATATGTCAGAACGTGACACCCGATCCCAATATACAAAATATCCACCATTACATTCAATATTTAATATTTTGTCACCAAGAACAGGTTCAACATACAACAGGCCAGCAAGTGTTCAATTCACATAACATATAGCATGTTTCCCTATTCATATACACATATGCATAACATGAAGTAATTTAACAAGTACATGAAATACATACAGGAAACAAAAACACTACCTACCTCGAATTTGAGCTGTAACAACCTTAAAATGCACGAGCTTTCCCTTTTTGGGTTTGTTCTGCTTGTTCTTGGTCTAAAAACATTAAATATATATAAAGGATCAATAAAATAGCCTAACTATCATGAAAAATAACACAATTCTCATCCTAGGACAAACCCATGATCCTAATCCCACCCTACGTCTATTTTTCACCTTAGCCACAAGCCAAAACCTTCTCACAATGATCACCCATCCTAGTTTATGAGTAATAAGGAAGAAGACCTTGCTGACTATTCCTTATTCTTGATAGCACAGGAAAGAGAGATTCCAGAATTGTATTAGGAATAGAAGGATGAGTTTAAGGAGTAAAATCCTTACTTTAAGCATAAAAATCCATGGAAAATTGATGAAAATCTCCCTAGATTGCCTCCTGTCATTTTAGGAATGGTTTTTGTAGAATGAAATTGTTTATGGGGTTTTGGCGGGACCCATCCCTCTCTGGCGGCCCCACTCTAGCGGGAATAATCCCGCTCTAGTGGGATATGCAAAAAAAGTGAACTCAGAGTTGAGCTCTAAGTCTCCATTTCAAAACACCCCCCTTCTAAAGACATGTTAAATTATATCCTTCACGCCAAGTCCAATTTTAGGAGTTTTACTCGCCCGAATGAAATTTTGCAAAGCCGTAAATGCTCTGCATCATCTTGGATATCAACTTACCCAATTATATTAGGGATTCAATCCCCCCACTATTCACAAAGTTACCCTAGACCTCACCTGACTCAGAATTCATCCAAGTCTAGCCTAGACTAAATTTTTCCGAAGTTACTACCCGAAGTTTTCTGGCCCAAAATCCTTCCCCATTGACCTATCCATAATGAGGGGGACATGTCATCACAGATCTTTTCTAAAGGTTGTGTTTTTTTAAAGGGTCGTGATAGTTTCGATAAGGCATAATAATCACTTTTTCATTCTATCCTTTGTTGGCTATAAATAGAGGGACATCAAATTTTCTCCTTATTCTGCATTCATTTTCTTACAAATAAAGTAGAGTATTTGTGTGATCTCATTGCTCACTTTTGAATTCGCTGAAATTATTGAAGTGCGAGGTTCCACTATTTCTTTAAAAGATATATCTGTTTTATCTTGTGAGGGGATAATCCACAACCTCGGGTACAATGAGCGAATTCAATTCCTTAAGGACAAATTTTGTGGACTCGGATATTTTCTTTCTTTTCATTTTAACAGTATTTCTATTTTACTATTCTAAATATAGCAGATAACAATCTTAAGGAATTTAACATATTTATGTGTTTTGTGTACAAAATATTTTTTGTTTCAGGAGTTCCATTATTTGAATAGACGTTCATTCGTTAACTACTACTGATTCATAAAGTTGGCTGCAATACAAAAATATCTTTTGTAACTGTTGCACTTTAATTTATAAAATTGTCTATTCTCAAGTTTTGCTTCTTTGGTGGCAAAGTTGGAAGACTATCTAGTGTTGATAAGGAGGAGGATCGCTGCTCCATGAGAATGAACAATTGGAGTTCTTACATGAACAGACACGTGGAAAGATTAATGACTATGATCCCACCAGTGAGACACTAATAAACACATTTGGTTGAAACCATTTACTGGTGAGACACTAATAATCCTATTTGGTTGACACCATTTATTTTTTCTTAATATATAAGATCGATCGTGTAAAAACTATTATTAGAAAGGGTGAAAAATTACACATCATATAGAAAGAAATGGTGTGAATCCATTGATGACTTCATTGAGATCATTGCATATATACATGGAATGAATAAATAATTGAATAAAGATGTGTATTTGATGGATCAGGACAATTAAAATGAGATATATATCCTTAAAGGTTCTCTTTTTTTGTGCATAATATTTACTTATTCATAAAAACAATTAAACTGGTATTTTCATGCTATCTTCCATCTAAGTTATTGAAAAAGGAAATGGATCTGCCTCATCCCAAATTAATTTATTAATATTTAATTTGATCAAATGCATGAAATATGTGGAGAATTACTTTCAATGTAGTAAGTGTGAAATCTAGCCCTATTAGTCATAAAAGATTGCAACCTACAAATAACCAAAAAACTTTTTAATGTCAAAAAGATCTTACCAAAATGCTGCAAAGTTTGAAACTTTGCTTCTTCATGATGTCATGTGTGACATCAATAGGAGTAATTTTTTCTCTATAAAAGGGTATCAACTCCTTCGTTCAAGTATACACCAAAAACAAAGGAGAAAAGAAGAGTAAGGCATCATGAGGAAAATAATCTGTGAGAAAAAATAGAGAGTGTGAGCAGTATTGTAGTAACAAGGGGAAGTCAAAAGAGAGATATTTCTTTTGAGTTTGTAGTGCTCTTTAGAGTATTTACTCAGACCTACAACTATATAATTCCTTACTATAGTGATATCAGTTGTTCCTTTCAATCCATGGTTTTTTTCCTTTATTTCAAAAGAATTTTCACGTAAAATTCTTGGTATTATTATTTCTCCTTTTATTCTTATTGATTAACTGATTATCCTGTTCAAATTTTGTTGCTTGTATAACCGCAAATATTATTTATGTAATGGATTTATTTCCAACAATTGATATTAGAGCACAAATTTTACTTATTTACAACAATATTTTTTGTGGTCTAGCGTATTATATTCAGTGAAAAAGATGTATGGAGTTAAGTACGAAGTAGCCAAATTTAACGGTGATAGTAATTTTTCAATATGGCAGAGAAGGATGAGGGATTAGCTCAACCAACAAGGCTTGTACAAGAAACTATGCGGCAAATCCAAAAAGCTCGAATCTATGAAACTTGAGGATTATGAAGAAATAGATGAAAAGGTTGCTAGTACAATCAATTTGTACTTAAAAGATAATGTGGTTAATAACATTATCGATGAAGAGAGTGCATGTGGCATTTGAACAAGGTTAGAACATCTATACATGTCCAAAACGCCGACAAATAAATTGTACCTAAAGAAGCAATTGTACACCCTACATATGGGTAAAGGTATGAATATTTTGTCACATTTAGATGTTCTTAATGGACTAGTCATGCAACTGGCAAACCTCGGAGTAAAGATCGATATGGAAGATAAAGTCATCGTGATTCTGAACTCATTGTCATCTTCCTACGATAATTTGGCAACAACCATCTTACATGGTAAAGACGATATTGAGCTGAAGGATGTTACATCAGCTCTTTTAGTCAGTGAGAAGATGATAAAAAGCCTGAAAATCATAGAGAGGCTCTCATCACAGAAAGTAGAGGCAGGAGTGATCAAAGCAGTTGGAACAACTATGGTAGATTAGGAGCTCGTGGAAAGTCCAAGGTCCAATCAAAATTAAAGTAAGAAATTGCTACAATTGTAATCAACCAGGTTACTTCAAAGGAGATTGTCCAAATCTAAAAAGGGCAAAGATGAAAGCAATGTCCAAAAGAACGATGACAACACAGCTGCCATGGCGTAAAAGAATGACAATATTGTTCTCTTTATAAACAAGGAAGATGAATGCATGCACATGGAAGGTGTAAAGTCAGAATGGATGGTTAACACAGTAGCATTTTATCATGCTACACCGGTAAGGGATATATTTTGTAGATATGTAGCAGATGATTTTTACATAGTGAGATTGGGTAACACAAATTACTCAAAAATTGGGGGATCAGAGACATTTGTATTAAGACTAATATCAGATATATATTGGTAGAAGGACGTATGCTATGTACCTGATTTGTGAATGAACTCAATCTCAAAAATTTCTTTTGATCTAGATGGATATAAGAACTACTTTGCAAATAAAAAATGGAGACTTACCAAGGGGGAATTGGTAAGTCTATCATTTTCCTTTAGTTTGAAATAATATTGCTCCAACAATGTCACTGAATATCAAACATTAATACTTGTACTCGAAATAGCCGTTGACATGAAGAAATTGCAATTGCAAGGCTTTGATGACTCTCAGTTAGTGATCAATCAACTATTGGAAAGCTATGAGGTCAAGAAGCCCAAGCTACGACCCTATCATAGTTATGCTCATAAATTGATAGGATGGCTTGGAGATGTGACCCTCCAACATACATCGAGGAAGGAAAATAAGAAAACCGGCACCTTAGCTTCTCTTGCCGAGTTCTCATACAAGCCATCACTTTTTCTCCCACTGCCAAGTTCTACTGAAGAAACATAATCTCCTTTTATATCAAATCAACATGATAGAAGTAGTTTGTGAATATGAAGCACTGTAAATCATCCATCTAGCACTCGAATTAAGTAAAACTAATACTAGTAGATATAATCTTGATGAAGTTACCATGACATTTGTAGATAAATTACCCACTTAAATTATGTCACATCTTTTAATTGTAGGCATTACTCTCATTAGGAGATATTCACTTTTTTCTAATGCTATTTTGAAGGGAAATTTAGGCGTAAATGGTGGCAGTTTCAATTGTGAGTACATTTCATCCTTTCTTCATTGTAATTTTATAATATTAGCTAGATTATTATGTTGAGGGTAAAAGTAAATATTCATAAACTAGAGGAATAAATTTGGACCTTTACAAGTTTTTATTATTTTAATTTGTTGATGGCTTTTGTTAGTGAAAAAAGGCAAAAGTAAACTACTACTTATTTTGCAAATCACAAGTCTCTCTATTTTTTTAAAAAAATATAAATTAATTTTGATTTTTATTCATTAACATTCACGTCTTTTTTTAGCAGAATAATAAAAGAATCCATTTTCTCAAAAAAAAATAAAAAAGATAGTTATTCTGATTGCAAGACCCAAGATGTATCTTTAGAGGGAGTGCAAAATTAGATCCAAAGACACATGGTTCCTTCTGTTTTTCTCTGGTTATGATGATAGTGTTATGTGTCATTTATATGAGTTAAAAACTATTGGATAAGATTGAGCAAGAAGTCTATGGGCATTCAGCTCGAGTGTAGTGATAGTTCTTTTATTGTTTCGAGTTTGGTAATTGGAACAGTTGGATTTTTAACAAAGGATATAGTAAGGTCGATGGAGAGGCGATCAATGATAAGCTAAAATATGTGAATTCATAAATATCTTCAAGGTATGAGCTAATATTTATAGATAAGGGCATTAGGTAACTTGTAAGACCCCAAAATTCAAAAAGTTTGAACCAAGGAGAAATTACTCAAAATGTGGACTGGATTCAATATTACGACTCACTCTACGATTCATAGAGGTTCCAATAACTCGTAGAGATAAGTCGTGGAGGGAGTCCTTTACCTTTTTCAAGGAAAATCTTTGAAGGAGTTCCCATGACTCAACATGATGAGTAGTCATCTTGTTGATGAGTTGTAAGGACTATTTGCTTCAAAACTTCAGATACCCTTACACTTGCAGGTTTTCAGACCTGCAGGACGAGTGAACTTTATGACTCATAGTCCTTTGACGAGTCGTAGACACGACTAGTGGGTAAATATTAGAGACCCCAAAATCTGGGTATTATCTGACCTGAAGGATGATTCTAGTTGACGACTTGTAATCATGATGATGCGTCATAACCATGACTCAGATATAATCACCTTGAGGGTCGTTTTTTGAAATTTTAATGAAATTACCATTTTACCTCTCTCGTGAGTGTCCCCAAGTGTTATTTTATCAGTTTGTGTGGTTGAATGCATTAAAGTCTTAATAGTTTGTGAATTGGAAAAGTTCTTGAATTTTATAGAGCTAAGTTGCTAAAAAGTAATTTTTGGTACCAATCAGAGCTACGAATCTCAAAATGGGATTTTGTCAATTTTGTTAGCTCCAAAATATGAAAATTGGTCTAGAAGAGTTGTCGGAATCAAATTTGGGGTTGATATGTGAATTTGAGATCTTAAGTTGGAAAGTTTAATTTTAAATGAGCTAAGTTTGACTTTGGTCAACATATCAAGTTCAGAGACTTGAATTGGATTCCTAATGATTCTAATTGTTTTGGAGGGTAATTCTAACACTAGAAATGATTTGTTGTAAGTTTTAGAGGTTCTGAGGGTATTTTGGATATTTCAAGTGTCGAAACTAGTTTAGTTGTGACTTATCGGACTTCGGGTCAAGGAGACCTTAAATTCAAATTTCAAAGTTTCCATTGAGTCTGGAACATCGAATTTAGTAAGAGCGCATATATGGTTTATTTGTAAGGGATTCCGAAAGAAATCCCAAGGGTTTGTTTGGGGATTTTTCTTAAAAATTGGATTGCTATTTGGGGTAGTCATACTTCCTTCTCCGCGTTCACGGAGTACATTCTTTCTCTTCTCCATGTTCACAGAGTGTATCCACGTTAGTGGACTAACCTTTCCTTTCTCCACATTCGTGGAGGGTCTTTTCAGCAAGCTCCATATTTGCGAAGTTAAATGTTTGCATTCGTGGAGTTAAATGTTCGCGTTCGTGGAGAACAATATTATCCTAAAACAGTAAAAGGTTGGGGGAAACCCCATTTTTCACCATTTTTGAGTTTCTTGAGCTTCTTGGGGCGATTTTTGAGAGATTTCTTCAAGTAATTTCATGGCGTAAGTAATATTTCATATTCCATCATTTATATCATGATTTCAACTCCTAATCTTTAGTTTCATACCCTAAATTTCTTGTTTCTTTCCCTAATTTGAATTTTAGGAAAATGGTGATTTGTAACTCATTTTGAACTTTATTTTTATGAGTTTTTCAATCATGAGTTCCTTATTATTAGTAAAATATAATTTTTCAAGAAATTTCTGGATTGATCCTTTTCATAATTAATTAATTTTTGGACTAATTTACCGTCGGTTCCGAAACCTATCAATATGGGTGTTATTGGAATCCTTATGATGCATATGTTTTATGTTTTATTGTTGATAGTTGGTTGTCATTTTGGGCATTGAATTCAAGGGTTGTTCATCCGGTAGAGCGTTCGAGTGCGGTTTCAGTAATTGAGGTAGATTTGGCTATCCTTCATGGGGCTGAGTTGGGGTGATTAGTCAAATTATACGTTTTAGACTTTGGGAAGGGGTTGTAGTGTAGTTTGGGACTTTTAATTTATATTGTGATTCCCGTGTGGGGGCTTATATATGCTGTGCATCTCGTGTGGGGGCCTTATGTGATATTCTAACTAAGATTGAGACTGTGTAATCCATGACTTAACTGAGTTAGAGATATGCAGAGGTTATTTGACTTGTAATGCCTGCCTGAGGGGTTGAGTTGGGGGTTTTGAGAATGCCTAAGTATTGAGGGTGAATATCATGTTTAGGTTAAGTTTTGAGAACTTTGAACCTTGTACTACATGTTGAGTTGAATATTACCTCCATGGATTATATGTTGTGAATGCATTCATCCTCATTCATATTATCATTGATCATTGGAAAGTTAAGAATTTTGAAAATTCTTTTTGAGAAAGAAAATGTGATATCTTTTGTATCCTTGACCACGAGATAAGTGGAAAGTGAATTAGACATAAGTATCACGAGTCCTTGGCCACGAGATAGGTGGAAAGCTAATGAGACATAAGTATCATGAGTCCTTGGCCACGACATAGGTTGTGAGATAGTATGAAGAGATATATGGTCTATGAGACCCCATGGGTCCTGATAGGTAGTACAACTCAACAAGTGTATACGATAGGTTGTGCGACAGCCTTGATCCCATCTATCATCATATCATTACATCATCATTTTACATTGCATTGCATTGATACCTGTGATACTTGATCTATCTATTTAACTATAAATTGAATTGTATTTATATGTTTACTTTAATTATGCCGCTCTATATAAATTGGCGGCAACGTAGCTGGAGTGGAACTTTTCTACGTGAAGGTGGAAGCGTGCCTTAGTTTATTTCATAGTTTTTATTAATTTCTTACACTAAGTCGGTTAAACCTACTGAGTGCATATGGATTATAATCACTCCTACTTCTGTGTCCCTTTTGATGCAGATCCTAGTCAAGGTATTCCATGCAACAATTTCTCTCTCTCTCTCTCTCTTACGGATATCGTACTATTTAGATTATTGGTGAGGTCTTCAGATTCGGACCGCTATTAGTTCTAGCTTTTAATTCTTGTCTTTACTATTATTTAAAGGTGTATGATGTATATCAAATTCGATTATTTTGTTTGATGCTCTTTAAACTTATGACACCAGGTTTTGGGATAATTTCGTTGTTGTCCTTTTATTGCATTTATTTTTGGCCTGATTTCCCTTTGGGAGTATTGAATGGTTTGACTTTTTGGCTTACACATCAGGATGGTATTTGGGATGTGTGCCATCATGACCTCGATTTTTGGATTGTGATAAATTAGTATCAGCATGCTAGGCTCATCGATCTCATAAGTAAAAGAGTAGGATATCTAGTAGAGTCTTGTAGATTGGTACGTAGACGTCTGTACTTATATTTGAGAGGCTACAAGATACATATTAGGATAAATTCTTTCTTTTGATTCCTTTCATGCGAGTTATTCATATCGAGTGTTATATACCTATAATTTATTCCTTCTGCGTAGATGGTGAGGACTAGAGCCGGAGTCACCAAGAGTAAGGTTGTACCTACTGCCTGAGCTCCAGCTCGCGAGTGGGGTCGAGGAAGCGGTGGATTTAGGGGACAAGGTCAAGGGAGGGGAGCAGCACCTACTCGTGGCTGAGATAGAGAGCCATTACCTAAGCTTGTGTATGAGAATAGAATGAGGATAATTATGAGCAACGGTCTAAGGAATAGAGGACAGCCCAGCCTCCTACGGTTCTTAATAGTGCTTCGATGCTTCAGGAGTTACTGGTTAGACTATTAGCTAGGTTGGATGGTGCTCCGACTCTGGTGTTCTTCTAGGTACTTTAGGCTATCGTATCGCAGTTGGTACTACACCACCAGTTCAGGAGCCTAGTGTTGGATTTCAAACTCTGGGTTCTTCTTTTGTGCCTTCTGTCATACCTCCGAGATTCATAGATCCGCCAGTTTCTACTAGTGCTGCCATGTCAGTAGCTGAGTAGAAGAGCTTTAAGATATTTATTCGATTGGCACCTCCCAGATTCGATGGTACAGCCGTAGAGAAGGCCTATGAATTTCAGACTGAGTGCCATGATAGGTTTTTCAACTTGGGTATTCTTGAGGCATATCGAGTAGCTAACACTACATATCAGTTTACAAGGGTAGACAAGGAATGATGGAGATCAGTTATTGCTCATACGAGGCTTGCTTTCATGAGTTGTCTTATTATGATATGTCTGTATCCACACTGAGTTTGAGCATATTCACAAGCTTCTGGTTATCTTCAGGAGCTACAACCTCTCTTGTGCTCTCTTGTGGCACCTTCTAGGGTGTTATTAACCACGCTAGGATGATAGAGAGCATTCAGCATGCTAGACAGGGCGGGGCCAAGAGGTTCCATCGGTAGGGTCAGTTTGGTGGTCATTCCTCCAGAAGGAGGGAGTACTCGGGTTCAAATACCCATGATTATCAGGGAAGACCGATTCAGGAAGCTATTTAAGGCTTAGATGGTATATGTGGATCTAGATTGGGTCATATTGGTTATAATAGTTCTTCGGGCTCCAGAGTGCATATTGACAGTTCTGGTTATCCTTCACGGGGTTCAATACCTTAAGGCTACTTTATGTATGATGATTTTGGGCATAAGTACCAATATTTCCCCAGATGTGCTCCTTCTACTAGACGACCCAAGATGTGGGTTGTTCGTGCTACTCCCGCTCCAGCTGTGTGAAGTACTTCACAGGGTACTAGAGGTGGCACTAAGGTAGCCAATGGTAGAACTATAGGTGGCGCTCATGGTGGTTTATAGGATAGAGGTGACCGTCAGCTATGCTATGCTATAATGGGTAGATTTGAGGTGGAGGACTCTGATGCAGTTATTACAGGTACTGTTTCGGGTTGCTAGCATCCTACTTCAGAATTATTTGATCCAGGGTCTACCTATTCTTATGTGTTAACCTATTTTAATGTGGGTAGTGACTATGTGTGTGAGACTCTTACTGTGCCTATTAGTGTTTCTACCCCACTAGGTGAGTCCGTAGTGGTGAATCAGGTAAATCGGAGGTGTTTAGTGATATTTTCGGATAGAGAGACCCGTGTAGACTTGATTTTATTAGACATTCTTGATTTTGATGTGTTATTGGGTATGGAATGATTATTTTCCTTCAAACTATATTAGATTGTTATGTAAAGACCGTGACCTTAGCTTATCCCGGTTTGCCTAGCTTGGTGTGGAAGGGTGTTATGATCCGACCTAGGGCCTAGTTGTAACACGTCAATCGAAACCCTGAAGGGCCCCAACCAAGCCTCTTGTACATATTGTAAGCATACATAAGGTATAACAGATGTAAAAACATCATAGAAAATAGTCTTACCATAAACATAAGGGAAACATGATCCGACAACATAAGACTCTACATACTTGTCCAACAAAGCCTTTAGTCATGAACATGGGCAGGGGCTAAGACATGTCCCTAGCTCACCCTCAAGTAAAGAAGTAAATGTCTTTGGAAGTGGAAACAACAACTCGTACTTGTCCCCGATATATGAGGACTCACCAAGACTTCACTGTAGGAACTCAACTAGCCATGCAGATGGATATGATCCTCAACATCAACCCCTACATTTTGAGACAATGTAGGAAAAAGTATGCGTTATTACATTTGAATGTACTACGTATGAGGGCATGACATGAAATGAAAATAATAAGTTACAAAGATCAATTAAAATACATGATAAGAGAAGAAAGGTAAGGACATGAGAGAACATAATGATCAAGCATTTGAAAAGCATAATTAATATCGTGAAAGTACAAAAGAGATCATACATATGTGGGATAGGAACTATAATCGGCATTAAGACTATGCGAGCTATAACATGGAATCCCGATGTTTCCCTTACACCAAAAAAGGGGAATATACATGCCAATGTAGACTCTACCCCACTGTCGTGGACCTCACCCTGCAAAGCTAAGCTTTAGAAACATCACCACGGTGGCTCATCACTGTCCGTGGTGCTTACCACTGCCCGTTATGGCCTCCATGGTGATCACCTGGTGCCCAAAATTTGTAGCTTTCTAGATTTTTAGGTTTTGATCCTTGGTTCCTGACTTTTCAAATTTCGGGATCTTACAATATCTCCCCCTTGGGAACATTCGTCATCGAATGGGACTTCCGCTAGCATGAATGGAATAGGAAAAGAACATAACAGCCTAACATAAATGCACAACATCTCGATAATGCATAGAAACATGAAATCTTCAATCTTAAGCAAAACATAACTTTAAAACTTATTACATGAACATGAATGTATATAAAAACATAAGAACAACTAGAGCACATGATTTGGGCTATTTGGGTCACGAAGGAACTAAATACCTCAACTAGGTACAGAAGGAAAGAGATGAGGATATCGAGATATCATATCAGTTTTGGCCTCCCATGTGGCACCGTCAACCTCTTGGTTCCTCCATAACACTTTAACTGAAGTTATTTCTTTATTTCTCAACTCTCTTACTTATCGGTTCAAAATCTCAACCGGGACCTCTTCATTGAAAAGAATCTCCTTGACCTCAATGTTGTTCAATGGCACAATGGTGCTAGGATCTCCAATAAACTTTCTCAATAATGAAACACGGAACACCGGATGCACCGATGCTAAATTTGAAGGCAAATCCAACTCATAGGCTACCTTACCAATTCACCTCAAAATCTGATATGGCCTAACATAGTGGGGACTTAGCTTCCCTTTCTTACCAAAACGCATCACAACCTTTATGGGTGAAATTTTCAAGTAAACCCAATCATTAACTTCAAATTCAGGTTCCTTCCTTCGTACATACGAATAGGATTTTTGTCAGCTTCGGGCCATTTTTAATCTTTCTCTAATGATTCTTACTTTCTCCATATCTTCAAATACCAACTCGGGTCCTATCAAAGCAACTTCACCTACCTCAAACTATCCAATAGGGGATCTACCCCACCTACCGTACAAATTCTCAAATGGAGCCATCTCAATGCTAGAGTGATAACTATTATTATAAGCAATCTCTATCAATGGAAAATGGTCATCCCAATTTTCTCCAAAGTCGGTCACACATGCTCTCAACATATCTTCTAAGGTCTGAATAGTGCATTCGGCCTGACTATCCGTTTGTGGATTGAAAGCCGTACTAAGATTTACTTGGGTACCAAGACTCTTTTGGAAAGATTTCCAAAACTGGGATGTAAACTGAGTACCTCTGTCAGAAATGATAGACAACGGAATACCATGAATCTTGACCAACCCTCAGATATATAATCTAGCATAGTCCTTGTCTGAGTATGAGTCCTAATTAGGAGAAAATAAGTTGACTTAGTCATTCGATCAACAATCACCCGAATAGAATCATGTTGTCTATGAGTATGAGGTAAACCCATAACAAAGTCCATATTTAATGTTTCCCACTTCCAAGTAGAAATCTCCATGTTTTGAGCCAAACCTCCTAGTTTTTTATGCTCAACATTAACTTGTTGACAATTGGGACACTTAGCCACAAATTCTGCAATATCTCTTTTCATGCTTTTCCACCAATACTCCTCAAATATCAATACATCTTTGTAGAGCCAGGATGAATAGAATAACCCAAGCTATGAGCCTTGACTAATATCATATTTCTCAAGTCATCAATATTAGGCACGTATAATCGGCCTTGATATCTCAAAACACCATCTCCCTCTTTGGAGAAAGCCTTGATGGCTTTTTCAGGATCCACTATCTTTAATTCGACTAAAGTGGATCATCATCTTATGTTTCTTTTACATCCTCCACAAGAGACGAATTAGGTTCATTTTGCACAATAACACCACCATCTTTAGAATCAACCAATCGAAAACCCAATCGGGATAATCGATGTACATCTCAAACTAACTCTCTCTTTTCATCCTCAACATAAGCATAATTGTTCATGGACAATCTACTAAGAGTGTCAGCAACTATGTTCGCCTTACTCGGGTAGTACAACACACTCATAACATAATCCTTCAACAGTTCAAGCCATCTCTTTTGTTGAAAATGCAAGTCTTTTTAGTAAACACATATTGGATACTCTTGTGATTGGTGGAAACATTAACATGGACACCATAGAGGTAGTATCTCCATAACTTCAAAGCAAATACCACCGCCGCTAATTTTAAATCATGAGTTGGGTAATTCTTCTCATGCCTCTTAAGTTGCCTTGAAGCATAAGCTATTACTTTACTATTTTGCATTAGGACAAAACCAAGACCGACTCGTAAAGCATCATAATATACCATAAAACCATTGAAACCTTCTGGTAAAGTCTGTACCGGAGCAGAGGTAAGTTTGTCTTTCAACTCTTGGAAACTTTTCTCATAAGCCTCGGACCATTGGAATTTCACCATCTTCTTAGTCAAGGAAGTCAAGGGCGATGCAATGGAAGAGAAACCTTTCACAAATCATCTATAATAACTGGATAAACCCAAGAAACTCTAGATATCAGAAGGACTAAATGGTCTAGGCCAATTCTTGAAAGGTTCTGTCTTTTTTGGATCAACCATAATTCCTTCTATGAAAATAATATGACAAGAAAGGAAACTGACCTTAGCCAAAAATCACATTTGCTAAACTTTGCATACAACTGCTGGTCTTTGAGAATTTGCAATGAAATTCTTGAATAATTGGCATGATCTTCCTCACTTCGTGATTAAATCAATATATCATCAATAAAAACTATCATAAACATATCCAAGTATTGCCTAAATACCTTGTTCATCAAATCTATAAAAGCCGCAGGGGCATTTGTTAGTCCAAAAGACATAACCAAAAATTCAAAGTGACCATACCGAGTTCTAAAAGTTGTCTTTGGAATATCACACTCCCTCACTCAGAGTTGATAATAACCTGATCGGAAGTCAATCTTTGAAAGTAACTTGCCCCTTGAAGTTGATCGAACAGGTCATCAATCTTGGAATGGGATACTTATTCTTAACTGTGACCTTGTTCAATTGCCGGTAATCTATACACATTCGGAGTGACCCATATTTCTTCCTAAAAAATAGCACGGGAGCACCCCAAGGTGAAATGCTTTGCCTTATAAAGCCCTTATCCAACAAATCCTTTAATTTGTCTTTCAACTTCTTAAGTTCTGCCAGAGCCATACGGTAAGGAGAAACATAGATAGACTGTGTATCAGATAAGAGATCAATGCCAAAGTCAATTTTCATTTGGAACACCTGGGAGATCTTTTGGAAAAACTTCTGGGAACTGATTAACAACTTAAACTGACTCAAGGGTGGGAGTCTCAAAATCAACATCCCTAACTTGCACTAGATAGTAGATGAAACCCTTAGAAATCATCTTCCGGGCCTTACGACATAAAAATATTAGATCCTTAACTAGTGAATCATTTCCCTTCTATTCTAGAATAGGTTTATTAGGAAATTAAAACTTAACCACTCGGGTTCTACAACATATAGATGCATAAGAGGCATGTAACCAATCCATATCAAGAATAATGTCAAATTCATTCATGTAAAGTTCAACAAGATCACATGGGATGGTTTTATGGAAAACTGACATGTGACACTTCCTATAGACTGTTTTAGCCATAATCGAGTCACCTACATGCGTGTAAATGGAAAAAGGCTCCATCAATATTTCAGAGATAATATCAAACCTCATAGCCACATATGGAGTAATAAAAGATAAATTTTCCCCTAGATCAAGCAACCCATAAACATCTTAGTGAAATACCCATAACAATATCAAAAGTCTCTTCCACCTCCTACCTACCATGAAGGGCATAGAATAGGTTGTTGCGTTGAGCACCCTTAGGTTGAGCTTGGGCGCCTTGTGGAGATTGGCCACCTTAAACAACTTAGCCTTGAGGATGACCTTCTTTACCCTTGTTGGTTGTATGAGGGCGCTCAAACTGCCTATGACCCATTTTTCCGTATTGAAAGCAAGCATTCTTTCCCATCAAACATCCTCTTATGACTTTACCTATATTTTTCACACTTGGGAAATGAAGGGCTATTATCATTCACATCTCCTCCTTGAGCCTTAGGTTATGGCACCCTATCATTTACAAACTTCTTTCTCGAACTTTTTCCTTGTTGAAAACAACCATTACTACCACCGGACTTAGCATTTGAGAAACCACCTTCATAATGAGTTCTCTTAGAATTCCTCATTCTCATTTCCTTAAATCTCTCTCCCTCAATTTGTTCGGCAAAAGTTAGAAGCCGAGATATGTCTATTTCCTTAATAAGCATGGAGGTTCAGCATTATTTAAGAATCAAGTCGGATACCCCTGATATAAATTGAATCATTCGAGCACGTAGATCGGCAACCAATGAAGGAGAATACTTGGAGAGCTTGGTGAACTTGAGGGCATAGTCCCTCATTCCCATGTTGCCTTTTCGAAGATTGATGAACTCTAATACCTTGGCTTCCCTTAGTTTAAGAGGAAAAAAGCGATCAAGGAAAGCAAGTTTGAAGACTTCTTATTCAATAGGTCCTTTATCCACCCTCTCTATCTTCCATTGGGTATACCACATTTGTGCAACACTCTTAAGTTGATAAGTCGCTAACTCCACTTTCTCTTCAGAAGACACCCCCATTATACTCACTATCTTATAAACCTCATAAATGAATTCTTGAGAATCCTCATCAGCTTTTGAACCATGAACACCGGAGGGTTCATTCTTGCAAAATTTCTTACCCTTGAAGTTGGAGTGGGAACATTAGGAGGAGCTGAAACCCCTTGGTTGGACATAACTTGGGATAGCATGGCAAAAATTGTTCGGATCTCTGCATGTGTCACTTGCTCGGACAAAGGGTTATTTCTTTGAGGAGACAGAGGGATTTGGGCATCATTAACATTGTTCCCCCTTAGCAATGGTGGTCTTCTTGGAGGCATGATTTCTGAAAATCGAAAAGAAAGAACGTTAGGGAGAGGAAGTCTTAAGAGAAACTCTATAGCACGATATAGATCATAAAAGAAGTGGGAATTCCTAAAATGCCTTATAGCCTCTTATTCATAGATGGGTGTGCTTCACACCCATGAATAAGACTCTACTTGATGCTTCATGTTGGACTTCCTAGGAAACTTTAACCTTGTGCTCTGATACCAAGTTTGTTACGACCCAACCTAGGGCCTAGTTATAACACAGTGATCAAAACCTTGAAGGCCCCTAACCAAGCCTCTTTTTCATATCATAAGCATACATAAGGTATAACAAATCCAGAAACATCATAGAAAAGAGTCTAAAATAAACATAAGGGAAACATGATCCAACAACATAAGATTCTACATACTTGTCCAACAATGCCTTTAGTCATGAACATAGGCGGGGGCTAAGACATGTTCCTGGCTCACCCTCTAGTACTGAAGTAAATATCCTTAAAAGTATAAAAAAAACTCATACTTGTCCTCGATAGATGATGACTCACCAAGACTTCACCGTAGAAACTCAACTAGCTACGTGGATGTATATGATCCTCAACCTCAACACCTACATTATGAGACAATGTAGGAACGTTTGAATGTACTAAGTATGAGGGAATGATATGCAATATAAATGATGAGTTACAATGATCAATTAAAATACATGATAAGAAAAAAAAGGTAAGGACATGAGAGAATCATAATGATCAAGCATTTGAAAAGCATAATTAATATCGTGAAAGTACATAAGAGATCATACATATGTGGGATAGGAACCATAATCGACATTAAGACCATGCAAGCTATAACATGGAATCCCGATGTTTCCCCTATACCAAAAAAAGGGAATCTACTTGCCAATGTAGACTCTACCCCGCTAGGTAGGTGATACGTACGCTATATATGGATCCACTAGCTAAGCCATGAAGGCAACCTACGGTGGCACATAGTTTAAGAGACATGAGGCTGTTACTAAGGCTTTTGGTAGGGCTCCTTCCTCAAGTCCACTAGGTGCTAAGTCAAATCCCACAGAATACATACATAGCATAAGGATCCTAATGAATATATATCATAGTCATGATCATAGGCTTAAAATCATAGAGTAGCTCATTTTCATAAGATAAGTGCAATGTGGGTATTGTCCTTCCATATTACATAACGTACCTGCATAGTCGTAGTTCATACCTATTCATATCATACCTTAAGGCACTATATTGGGCCCAAATCAATCTTTTCCATAATTTACATGAAAATTATGATTTGAAACATAGTTGTAATTCATGATCATAGTTTAAATATATAATCATAATTCATACTCGAATATTAGGGTAAAACCTGAATGCATGATCAATTGACTTAAGAATCATGATAATACCTTAAAATCATTGAATTGATAATCATACTTCATAATTCATCATAGAAAATAGGCTTCATGCATGGAAAATCATAATTGGACTTAGAACTCATGTAATTCATGTGGAAATATCATTATGAAGATAAAAAATAATGACTAAAAGCATAATTTAAATAGCCCACTGAAATTCATAAGATTAGTATTACAAATCCAATTAAAATTCATGAGATTTTGGAAGAAATACTTAGGACTCCATGGGTAAAAGACACCCATGGATCAATCCCTACATACCTTAATTGAATTTGACCTTAGAACTGAAAAAGGAGACTTGTTACTGAAGAAACCCTAGCCCAAAAGCTTGATGAAGAAGATGATCTTTGGAGGAGTCTTGAGAGAGAAGTCTTCTAGTTGATTGGGAGTTAATGAGGTAAAAGAGTACATTAAAGAGTATTTAAGATATTTTCGTAGTGAATCTAGTACCAAAAACGTCCACATACATTAATCAAAGAATAAGAAATATCTAAAATACTCTTTATTAAAATGCAGTTGGGGCTCACCAAGGAATACCCATGATGGCCCATAGTGCTCACCACGGTCCGTGGTGGTGTTTGAGATGTTGGACTTAAACTCAATTTTTTTTGAGAGTTATAGGGAAAGTTTTAGAACTTTCTTCATTGGACCTTTCAAGGTCTGTGAAGTTCACCATGGTCCATGAAGAGTGGACGTGGTGCAGGTCCTGCAACTTGACCTGCAGGGGTGACCACCATGAAGTTTACCACAGTTCGTGAAATATTCCACGGCCTGTGGTGTCCAGTCGTAGTTGTAGACTTGGGATCAAATTTTAAAGCTTCAGGAGAGGGGTCACCACGGAAGGCTTCACGACCCATAGTACTCATCATAGTCTATGGTGACCTGTGGTGGACCTCACCCTGCAAAGCTAAGTTGAAGGAACATCACCACGGTGGCTCACCACGGTTCATAGTGCATACCATGGCCCGTGATAGTCTCCGTGGTCATCACCTGGTGCCCAAAATTTGCAATTTTCTAGATTTTTAGGTTTTTATCCTTATTTCCCGACTTTCTAGATTCTGAAGTCTTACAAAAGGTAATTCGAGTTCATATCCAAAGGGGTGATATCTTATATTCGTGCTCGTCGTTTGATGGATAAGGTTTGTTTGTCTTATTTGTCTCATGTACGTGATTTAACTATGAAGTCATCTCCTTAAGAGACTAAGTCATTGGTGAGAGAGTTTATGGATGTGTTTCCTACAGAATCTTCGGGTGTTCTTTAAGACCGTGATATTGATTTTGTGATTGATTTGAGCAAGGTACCAATCCCATCTCTATTTCTCATTATCGGATGGCTCTGATAGAATTGAAGGAGTTAAAGAAATAATTAGAAGATTTGTTGAAGAAGGGGTTTATTCGACCTAGTGTATCACCATGGGGTGCATCGGTCTTATTTGTGAGAAACAAGAATGGTACTATGAGGATCTGTATTGATTATCGATAGTTGAACAAAGCCACCATTAAGAACAAGTATCCTCTTCCTCATATTGATGATTTATTTGATCAGCTTCAAGGTGCATTGGTGTTCTCTAAAATTGATTTGAGGTCGGTTTACCATCCATTGAGAGTTTGAAAATCTGATATCTTGAAGACTGCATTCAAGACTCGTTATGGGCATTATGAGTTTGTGGTTATATCCTTCGGGTTGACTAATGCCCCAGCTGCTTTTATGGAGTTGATGAATTGGGTATTCCGACCTTATTTGGACTTATTTGTGATTGTGTTTATTGATGACATCTTGGTTTATTCCAAGAATGAGGTGGACCATATTAGTCACTTGAGGACAGTCCTACAGAGATTGAGAAAGAAGAAGTTGTATGCAAAATTCTCCAAATGTGAGTTTTAGCTCGAGTTCGTGATATTATTGGGTTAGGTGGTGACCAAGGATGGTATTACAGTAAACCCGACAACGATTGTGGTGGTTCGTGATATGGTTAGGTCTACTTCGATTACCAAGATTTAGAGTTTTATTGGGTTGGCAGGCTATTATCATCGATTTTTTCAGGGCTTTTCTTCTATTGAAGCCCTATTGACCAGTCTAACTCAAAAGACTATGGAATTTCAGTAAACTGATGAGTGTGACACTATATTTCCAAAGCTCAAGGAGTTATTGACTTCAACACCTATTCTAGCCTTACCCTAGGAAGGTGTGGCCTTTATTGTGTTTTGTGGTGCTTCGAACTTGGGTGGTGTATTGATGCAAAAAGGTAGATTTATAGCTTATGCTTCTCAATGGTTATAGGTACATGAGAAGAACTATCCTACCCATGACTTAGAGTTGGCGGCGGTGGTGTTAGTTTTGAAGTTGTGGAGGCACTATCTCTGTCGTGTGTATTGTGGGGTCCTTATTGACCACCATAGCCTTAAATATAACTTTTCTTAGCCGAATATAAAAATGAGGTAGCCTAGATATTTGGAGTTATTGAAAGACTGATATTATCATTTTTTATCATTCGGGCAAAGCTAATATGGTAGCAGATGCCCTGAGTAGCAAAACATCTAGTATGGGTAGTTTGTCCTTCCTTAAGGCAAATGAGAGACCTTTTGCTTTGGAGGTTCAGCCATTGGCTAGGCAATTGGCCATACTTGATATTTCTTCACATCATAGCATTTTGGCCTTTATTGAGGCTAGATCTATTTTGATGGACCAGATTCATACACACTAGTTTAAGAATGATACGTTGAGGGCCATTCGAGACAAGGTGTTTAGAGGTGAAGCTAAATCAACCTCTCTTGACCTAGAGGGGGTTTTGAGGATTAATGGTCGTATTTTTTGCCCAAGGTTGGTGATTGGGTACGTATGATATTGGAGAAGGCTCATTGCTCTAAGTATTCTATTCACTCGAGAGTGGGAAAGATGTTTCATGACTTGAAACAACACTATTGGTGGTGTGTCATGAAGAAGGAAATTATTGATTTTGTTGCTAAGTGTCTGAATTGCCAATAGGTGAAGTATGAACATCAGAATCTAGGTGGTCCTATGCAAAGCATGCCCATTCCTGAGTGGAAGTAGGAATGTATCACTAGGGATTTTGAGTCTGGATTACCCATGGCATTGGGTAAGTATGACTTTGTTTGGGTAATTGTGGATCAATTGACCAAATCAACCTTTTTTCCGTCGGTGAAGACTGGCTACAATTTGGAGCAGTTAGCTAGGAACTACCTTCTTAAGATTTTTAGGTTGCATGGGGTGCCTATCTCTATTGTGTCAGATTGGTATTCAGTGTTCACCTCTCACTTTTGAGAGGCATTACAGCGTGGTTAGGGTACGTGACTAGACATGAGTTCAACATTTCATCCCCAGGTCGATGGCCAGTCTAAGCGGACTATTCAGGTGTTATAGGATATGCTTAGGGCCCGTGTGATTGATTTTGGTGCCCGATGGGACCAACACTTGCCCTTAGCGGAGTTTGCCTATAATAATAGTTATCACTCTAGCATTCAGATAGCACCATTTGAGGCATTGTATGGTCACAGGTGCCGATCACCCATTTAGTGGTTTGATTCAGTCGCGGTTGATGCATTAGATACTAACTTACTCAGAGATGCTATAAAATGGGTATGCTTAATTCAGAGTCGATTATTGAGAGCCTAGAGTCGTTAGAAATGCTATGCTGACATAAGGGTTCGTCTCTTAGAGTTCATAGTGGGTGATTATGTGTGACTTAAAATATCGCCCATGAAGGGTGTGATAAGGTTCGGGAAGAAGGGCAAGCTGAGCACAAGGTTTATTGGACCATTCGAGTCTTTGTGGAGAATGGATAAGGTGGCTTATGAGTTACCCTTACCCCCTAGATGTTCAACTGTCTATTTAGTGTTTCATGTCTCTATGCTTCGCAAGTATATACCGGATGAGTCCCATGTGATTTTTTATGACACAGTAGAGTTGGATTCGAATTTGATTTATGAGGAGGAACTGGTAGCTATCCTAGACAGGCAACTTCGTAGTCTCAGGACAAGAGATCTCTTCGGTCAATGTGTAATGGCGGCATTGGCCTGTTGAGGAGGCGACTTGGGAGTTAGAGTCTATTATGCGGGCCTGATACCCTCAGTTTTTTGAGACTCCAGGTACTTTTCTTATTCTTATGTTCGAGGACAAACATCATTTTTAGTGGTGGATGTTGTAATGACGTTGAGGGTTATTTTTAGAAATTTTTATAAAATTACTAGTTTACCCCTCTCTTTAGTACCCTCGAATATTATTTGATCAATTTACGTGGTTCAATGTATTAAAGTCTTAATAGTTTGTGAATTGGGCAAGTTATTGAGTTTTATAGATTTTTTTTATGGGAACAGACCCTACACGAGGCTCCGACCTCTCGTGCACAGTCAGGGGTTGAGCAACACCCCCAAGCCTTAACATAAATAACCAAAATAAAAGTACAAGGAGGGGGACATAAACCTTACCTCCGATCCTATGTTGGTTCATAAGTCGACTAACCTACTAAGGTCGGCTAACTCATCCCCGATACAAAAAAGGGCTAACTATAACTAGAAAGCATTAAACCTATGAAAGGACTCCTCCCGGTACAAATCAACTAAGAAAGCATAAATGAGGGAGACTCTCCCCTTCCATGAGAAAATATTAAGTAACCTACACTAGTCCTATTCAACTATGCTACGTATCTGACATAGCTAAATTGAAGAAGAACAAGTATACAAAACTTTTATCTCGCATGGGATGGGAAATTCTTTTCATCTTTGCTCTTTTTAGTCTTGTCATACCAAGTAAGTCCAAGGAAATATTCAGCAACATCAATAGTAGCAGCTAAGGAGGATGAAAGGATAGGAAGTAAATGGAGCTATAGCAGCCATCAGCCTTTGGGTTGTTGTCGAAGAAGATAAAGACTAGAGTACTTGTATAATGCAACTTGTATGTGATGCATCCCTAGCTTGAGCAGCTAGTTGGATGTCTATCAGTGTGTGCCTTGAATTTTGCATGGTTCCATTGTTGTCGAAGCTGATCAGGGGTATTCATATACCTGCATACCCACGAATATACCAAGAACCAAGTGTCTTAGATGTGAGGGGGCTGTTGCAGGTGTTGAAGGAGTACATCTGGTGTGCAGGGAGAGTTGATGGGAGTAGGTGAAGCCCTTGCAATTGTGGCTGATATCATCCTTTGTCTATGGTTTTGTTTACCCGCACAAACAAGCAACCAAAGAGCCAAACAAGTGTGAGAGTTGTGGGGGCTGTTGCAAACCTGTAGGCAGCTTCTTATTGGATCCAAAGAAGAATTGAGCAGCTCCTTTTATGGTATCTTATTTGCCTGCACATAACAATTAAAGGAGCAAGGAGCTTCAATAGTTTTGGGGTACAATGGATCTGCTGCAGGTGTTGCAATGTAGACATAGGTATGGTTGTAGGGCTGGTGTATTGGTGAGGTCCTAGCTTGGAAGGCTGTTATCTCTATGTTGATTCCTTTTATTTGCCAAGGTTCCCCATCAGTTGTTGTACCTACACAAAAATCATCAAAGAAAAACAAATAGCCAACCAAACAGAAAAACCAGGATGGGCCTTGTGTAGGGGTCTTGGAGATTCTATTTGATTTGATGGTTGTATCTGTGATGTCCTCTATGCATTTGTTGTTAGTGCATGTTGATGAATCCTTCCAGCAACCTGCAACAATACAACAAACAACCAAAGGCAAGAAAGAACCTGCAACAGCTAACAAAAAGGAAAGGACCTCCAAGAGTGCTTTGGGGTCCGTTAGATTTTTCAACGTCGCTCGACTAACGTCTCCGATTATCCGATTGAGTTGAAACTTCATGAGGTTTGCACATAAATCCTTTTCTTTATCCTTGCAAAATTGGAAGTCTTTTTGCCCAAGTTGGAAGTTCCAAATTGCAGATTGCTCTCTATTTAGGCTTAAGACAGCTGGATTTTTCAAGGTCGCTCGCCTACCGTCTCTAATTGTCCGTTTGAGCTAAAACTTCTTGGGCCTTGTCAATATAGTATTTTCTGAAATCCTGCAAATTTTGGAGGCCTTGGTGCAAGTCCACATGCTGCAACTCACCCTGCACATCCTACCCTGCTGAAGCTTAGAAGTTGCAGGGGGCTTGGAAGTTGTATTTGTGATTTTCTCTATGTATTTGTTGTTAAAGAAAGTTGATATATCACTCCAGAAACCTGCAATAATACAACAAACAAACCCAAGCAAAAAAGAGCTATCACAAACTAGCAAAAAAGAAGGGACCTTAGTAAGAGCTTTGGAGCCTGTTATCTTTTTCCAAGTCGCTCGACTAATGTCTCCAATTATCCGTTTGAGTTGAAACTTCATGAAGTTTGCATATATAGCCTTTTGTTTAACCTTGCAAAATTTGAAGGCTTGTTTCCCAATTTGGAGGTTCCAAATTACAAAAGGATCTCTCTTTAGGCTTAAGATAGCTGATTTTTTCAAGGTCGCTCGCCTAACGTCTCAATTATCCGTTCGAGCTGAAACTTCTTGGGCCTTGTCAATATAGTATTTGCTAAGGGCTCTCGAAAATGATTGATATGTGAATTTAAGATCCTAAATTGGAAAGTTTAGTTTCAAATAAGCTAATTTTGACTTTGGTCAACAAATCGAGTTTGGAGACTCGGATTGGATTTTTGATGATACCAATGGTTTGAGGGGGGTGATTCTAACACTAGAAATAGCTTTGTTGTAAGTTTTAGAGGTCCCGAGGGTATTTTGGGTATTTTAAGTGCCAAAACTAGTTTAGTTGCAACTTATCAGATTTTGGGTCAAGGAGACCTCAAATTCGTATTCTGAAGGTTCCATCGAGTCCAGAATGTAAAATTTAGTACGAGTTCATATATGGTTTGTGTATCCAAGATTCCGAACAAATCCCGAGTGTCTATTCGGGAATTTTTCTTAAAAAGTGGATTACTATCTAGTGCATTCATATTCCCTTCTCCGCGTTCGTGGAGTGTGTCCAAGTTCACGGAGTACGTTCTTTCCCTTCTACGCATTCGTGGAGTGTGTCCGCGTTCACGGAGTGCAACCTTTCCCTTCTCCGTATTCACGGAGTGGGTCTACATTCGCGGAGGGTCTTTTCAGTGTGCTCCGCTTTTGCGGCCTGAAATAGTAAAAGGTCGGGTGAAACCCCATTTTCACTATATTTGAGTTTCTTGGGGTGATTTTGGAGAGAGTTCTTCAAGTAATTTCGTGGGGTAAGTAATATTTCACTAAAATCTTTCATATTTCATCATTTATATCATGATTTCAACTCCTAATCTTTAGTGTCAAACCCCAAATTTCTTATTTTCTTTCCTAATCCGAATGTAATGAAAGTGGTGATTTCTAACACGTTTTCAACTCTATTTTTATGGGTTTTTCAACCATGAGTTCCTTATTAATAGTAGAATGTAATTTTTCAAGAAATTTCCAGATTCGATCCTTTTCGAAATTAATTAATATTTGAACTAATTTACCCCTATTTCTGAAACCTATCAATATAGGTGTCATTGGACTCCTTATGATGCGTTGTTTCATTCTTGATAGTGGGTTGTCATTTCAGGCATTTAATTCAAGGGTTGTTCATCCATTTAAGTGTAGTTTTGGCAATTGAGGTAGGTGTGGTTATCCTTCTTGGGACTGAGTTAGTGTTATTAGTCAAATTCTATATAGTAGACTTTGGGATGGGGTCGTAGTATAGTTTGATACTATTAATTTATATTGTGATACCCAATTGGGGGCTTATATGTGTTGTGTAGCCTGTGTGGAGGCCTTATGTGATATTTTATCTGTGATTGAGACTGTGTAATCCATGAATTAACTGAGTTAGACATGTGAAGAGGTTATTTGACTTGTCATGCCCGCCTGAAGGGCTGAGTTGGGGATTTTGAGCATGCCTAACTATTGAAATATTGTTGAGAAAGGGGTCAACACTTAGGTTGAATAATTTTCTTCCCATTACTGTCTATTGAGGGTGAATATCATGTTTAAGTTAAGTTTTGAGAACTTTGAACCTTATACTACATGTTGAGTTGAATATTACCTCCATGCCTTATATGTTGTGAACACATTCATCCTCATTCATATTATCATTGATGATTGGGAAGTTGAGAACTGTGAAATTCTTTTTGAGAAAGAAAATATGACATCTTTTGTATCCTTAACCATAAGATAGGTGGCAAGCGAATGAGACATAAGTATCATGACTCCTTGTCCACGAGCTGGGTGATGAGGTAGCTGATACATTGTGTTTGTGATGAGGTATATGGTCTGCGATACCTCTATGAGTCCTTCTTGGTAGCACAACTCAGTAGGTGTCTACAATAGGTTGTGCGACATCCTTGAACCCACCGCTATAATCTAGACAATTTTCTTTTCCATTTGTTTATGCTAGTTGATATTTTTATGTATTTCTAATCCCTGTAAATAAATAAAGTTTGTATAATAGCCCTATTTAATAATAATATTTACTTTGTTTATGTCTTCTTTTTTAAAAAAATATGGATATGTCTCAAATTTTATTTGGATCAATAATCAATCATGAAGATATTTGTCTAATTGATAGTGGAACAACACATACCATATTCAAAGATAAGTAATATTTTTCTTACTTGCTTAAAAAGAGAGCAAATGTTACAACAATTTCTGATAATTCGAAATTGATTGAATGCTCCGAAAGAGCTACTATATTTTTGCCTAGGAGGAAAAAACTTGTTATAGAAGATGCGTTGTTCTCTTCTAAATCCACAAGAAACTTCTTAAGTTTCAAAGATATCCGCCAAAATGAATATCATGTTGAGACACTAAATGAAATGAATATTGAATACCTTAGTATAACCAAGAGTGTCTCAGACCAGAAATATATTTTAAAGAAATTACTAACTTTGTCATCTAGCCTATATTATGCAAAAATTAGTACAATTGAAGCACATTCGATCGTAAACCAGAAGTTTACTAATTTAAATGTCTTTTTGCTATGACATGGCCGAATAGGTCATCCTAGATCAATAATGATGAGATGAATTCTTGAAAATTTAGCTAGACATCCATTAAAGAACCTGAATATTCTTACAAATGATGAATTTTCATGTGTTGCTTATTATCAAGGCAAATTAATTGCCAGGCCATCATCACAGAAGGTTGGCATCGAATCCCTTGACTTTTTAGAACATATACATAGGGATATATGTTGACCTATTCATCCACCTAGTGGATTGTTTAGATATTTTATGGTCCTAATAGATGCATCTTCACGATGGTCTCATGTGTCTTTTGTCATTCGCAACCTGGCGTTTGCGAAGTTATTAGCAAAAATAATAAGATTAATGGTGCAATTTTCAGATTATCTTATTAAGGCTATTCGCCTCGATAATGCTGGAAAATTTACATCTCAAGCTTTTTATGATTATTGCTTATCAATTGGGAGAAGAATTGAACATCCTGTTACTCGTGTTCATACTCAAAATGGCCTTGCAGAGTCATTCATTAAGCGCCTACAATTGATAGCAAGACCACTACTTATGAAAATAAAATTGCCCATTACTGTTTGGGGTCATGCTATCTTACATGCAACAATACTCATTTGTCGCAGACCGACCAATTATAATAAATACTCTCCATCACAATTATTATCTGGTCATGAGCCAAATATAGCTCATCTACGAATTTTTTGTTGTGCGATTTACATGCCTGTAGCACCACCATAACGCACTAAGATGGGTCCTCAACGAAGGTTAGGCATATATGTTGGGTTTGACTCAGCTTTCATAATTCTCTACCTTGAACTGTTGACTGGAGATTTGTTCACTGCTCATTTTACAGATTGTCGGTTTGATGAAACGAATTTCCCATAATTAGGGGGAGAGAAAAAGGAACCCAACAAATGAGAAATTGAGTGGAAAGAAAGAGGAAACATACAAGGCATGTCTTATATACGTTTATAATATGAATGGAGGAAATTTAATAGTAATATATTTATCGTATGGTAAAAATAAATAATAACAAAATATACTTGAAATGTATGGAGATTTTATGTATTGAAATATAGATGTATGTTTAAAATCATGAATAAATAAGCTTACCTAAATTTATGATAACTAATATGAATGTCGAGTATTAGAACTGGTTACTTTATTTGTAGACATGATATAAAAGAAAATAAATAAATAAGTAAATAAGATAATGGATAAATGTAGATATATGAATATATAATATGTAATAAATATAATTTGGGTGAAACTCCAAATAAAATAATGATGCCTAAAAATCATTAAATATTTTTAAAAAATATTAAACTACCCCAAATACATACAAATAAAAATATTTAAAAGTTGATAGAAAATAAAATATCTACATTCTTATCTTCTTAGGATCAGTGCCGACTTATTAATTGGAAGACAAAATATATAAATTTTTATCATTTTTTTGCTCGGGTCAACTTCCATCATTTCCGAAGGGCCTAACTATCTTTACCCCTCTTAGGTTCATTTGTTATTATAATCCTAAAGTGATCTAAGAGAAGTAAAAACTAACATCTTAAAGCGTGCCTATCGTCCCAACTTAATATTCAAGAGGCATTGGATGTACTATTAGGGTAGGGTTTAGACCAAAGAAAATATAGGCATCCTAATTAGACACATCGTCAAACAAAACAGATAGTACAAACAGTTAGCACATAGAATCTCAAGCCTCTAGATTAATTAATTAACATGCTTGAAAACACAGATAAGTTGTGAAGGTCGTAATAATTATGTGTGTGCATACAATCAGGCGTGGCTATCGTAAATATAAAAACTTGAATAACATGGAGGGACAATTTTATTATTTAGACATATGAATGCAATTTTAATCACTAAGGTGATTGTAATAAAAGAAGGCATGCTTGATAATTTTAGTTATTAACTAATAATGTTTATAAAATCCTATAAACATGATTTTTGGTTAATAGCATGCTAAAAATTTATTAAAATACTGTAGCTATGGTTTCTACATATTGTGTTGAAAATTTATTAAAATGTCACAGGCATAATCTCTTTGTAAAATAATATTATGAAAATTTATTTAAAATTCTATAAGCATGATTTCTCACAATATATTAAAATTTTATGAAAAATAGTAAGCATGCTTTCTAATGCAATTATATGCTGAAATATTTATTAAAATATTGTAGGCACGGTTTCAATATAAAATAATATGATAAATAATTATTAAAATCCTATAGGCATGATTTCTATACATAATATCATGATAAACATTTATTAAAATCTTATAAACATGATTGTATGTATATTAATATGTTGAGAGTATTAAATTATATCCTATGAACATGGTATCTAAATTGATGAAATATATGCCATCAATATTAAGCATGATTAATCAGGGAGGTCAATCTTAACCTATAGGCATGATTTCTACCTAAAGTAACCTTCTGAAAATATTCATTACATCCTAATAACATGCTAAAATTTAAAGATGATTTATAATTACAAAAATATTATTAGTTAAGTCCTATAGACATGATTTGCTACATAATATTAACATAAAAACCCTATGAACATAACATCAAAATAACTAACATGTTAAAAATATTATTAACCTATAACCATGATTTTTAAATAAAGTATATATTGAACACATTTATTAAATCCTATAGATATAATTTCTTTATGAATTAACATGATGAAAATATATATAGTCCTATAGGCATAATTTCTAAATTCTATATAATATAATATGCTCAAAATATAATTAAATTCTATAGGAATGATTTTCTAGATGATATAATATGTTGAAGATACATTTAAAGCTATGGGCGTGGTCATAAAAAAAATAACATGATAACTATCTATTTGAATCTCATTGATACATGCTCTAATGTAAACTTGATCATTTAATTATTCTAATAACATGTTAGTAATTTTAATTTAAACAAATGTAAACATGTAAAAAGTTAGGCAAATCATTTTGAAATACATATTATAATATAAAATAAGGCAATATTAGGATTAGACTATTTGTATATTAAAACTTTAGGCCATTTTCAATTAAATAAATAAATACATATAGAAATAGTACTCAAACCCAAATTTAGAATTTTATCTAAACATGATGATAATGACATGATTTTAAAAGTTACCTTCAAACACTTACTAATATAGCCACATGCACACACAAAACATCATTTTAAAATAAAATAAATACAGGTAGCACATTAGTTTCCATCCCCCTTAAATAGTCCCTAAATATTTATTATTATTATATGAGCAGTTTTTTACATACAGATTATTGTAGAGCCAAAAGAATAAATAAAATAAGATACATAAGCTAGTCAAAAACTTAAACCAAACACATCCGAAAGTCCCTCCCGACAACTCTTCTTATCTTAAACCTCTAGAGTTCAAAACCTGTTTAAAAGACATGAACAAGCAATATACGATAACACACAACACACATACGATATTATGACATTTAAAGGCAAACAGAGAAGAGAATACAATTATCATATCTCTGTAAAATGAACAAGTATACACAAAGAGAGAAGGGATTTAGATACTAACCAGGATGCTTTCCATATTTTATTTAACAAGATATACTAAGTAAGAGCTTAAAGTAAAGACTATATAATAAAATAAGAAAAGAATTACTAACCAGTTAGTAGGAGTTTTATCAATATGCAAAAGAAAAGCAGTAGTAATATCCCAAATTCAAACAAGTAACGGAGTAGCAAAAAAAAATGAAGAAAAGGACTTAAGAGCAATGACTAATTTATTTTAAGATCTCTTTGTGTCCTATTGAATATGAGGTGTTGAAATAGAAAATGAAAGAATTATGTGTTCTTCTCTTTCTTTCTCTACTCTCTGTTTTTTGTTCTTGTCCCCCCTTTTTTTTTGTGTGTGTCTCCTTTTATAATAATCAACCATTAAGAAACAAGAATTAGATCGCAACAATTTTCTCTCTCTAACATCTCTCTAGGAACAAAGCTCTCAACTAAGGGCACTATTGTCATCAAGACGAATATGGGAGGGGAACCACCTCCCGACGTAGGAAAATTTCGTTCGAAATATAGGAACAAAGCTAACGACGACACGAATGCAACGCAAGTCGTAGCATCAGAAAATTCCACCCGTAGCCCCTCCAAAGTGCAAAATCAGTCGGCGATCACTGTAGCACTGTCGGAGGAGCAACTCGCCTGGGTTCATCACATCAACGATTTGGAGAAAGCTGGGCGGATTCGAATCGAACAAACAATTGGGGAATCATCAGCATTGCAAGAACTACACAATATGCAAAAATCAAATCGGTTGAATCATCCATGGTCGAGATATTCACTGGCGGCTGAAGAGGCGAAGTTAACTGCGCCGCCGCAGTTTCCATCACTCGTTCGACCTAGTTCCGGCCATGTTCGAGAGGATATGACCACTGGGGATTGTTCCCCAGACGATGGCGCACATAATGGGACAAGTTTCACCGGCGTAGCTATCGCCGGTGATAATATCGACGTTGGCGCCGGAGCTCCGGCAAGCTTAAAGGACCAAACTCAATGTCAAAATACTCAGCTGGACATGGAGCATCTCACAGGCATAAACAACCAGCTCGAATATCAATTTGGAATCTCAAATTTCAATTTGACCACTGACCGCGATTTTGGCACCGGAGCTCAGGCAACAATTTCATCTCAAAATCAATGCCAACTCACTAAGTTGGATAAGGAGAACCTACCAGGTATCCAAAACCAGCTCGAATCTCTACCAAAAGCTTCGAATTTGAATTTGAATTCTAAACGTGAAGAGGTCGCCGGAGCTCCGGCGAGCCAATTGGTTCAAGGCATAGTTCAACAGGTTCGTGACAGTGTTGAGAAGCTTCCTAGCTATGTGGCAAGCCTCGAATCACTACCAATCGAGTCAAATTTGAAAAGTCGTCAAGACGACAACCACAGTGGGGTCGCCGGAGTTCCGGCGAGACAAATGATGAGGGGCCAATATCAAAATGTTCCTAAGGTTGTTGTGAGGCTTCCTACACAAACTACAGACCCCAAATTAGCTCCAAAAAGTTCAAATCCAAAAAGTCGTCAAGACTTGCTTGAGGAAGATAGTCACAGTCACAGTGATGTTAGAACTGAGGAGATTACATTGGCAAATTATCAATCTCAGTACCTTGCCAATGGTATTCAATCCCAAAATAATCAAACGAATCAAATGCCAAAAGGATTGAACCACCCCCACAACAGCAGCTCAACCACAGGAGCACAAGGTAAGTCCTCTCACTCTCTTGAACTCAATATGCAGGGTCAGTATATTTGTTCCCCTAATGACATGCAAATACAGTCTAAGCATATTGAGAATCTTAATAATCTTGTGCAATGTTTGAATAATAATGTGGTGCCTAATGTTAATGAGTCTATCCATCACATTGGTAAGCATAGTGCAGATGGGCATCCCTTTAATCCTATAATTGTTGATGCTAACTTGTTGAACTCCAGGGGAGCTTGTGAACTCCCTGGTACTGCTCCTAGTATGGTCATGCAGGATACTGAGCATACTAATCCCAAGCCTAATACCAACTCTCAAAACAGGGCCAACAACATGATGCAAATGCATAAGCCTGTAAGTATTCAAAATAGCTTCCTTAAAGTCTCCTCCAATTTTGATAGGCTTAACCCCACTAACCAGGGCCCCAAACCTGTTAGTAACCAGCCCCAGCCAATAGAAAGCATCACTAAAAATCCCCCAAAGAACCAATTCCCTAATAGAAAGGAACAGGTCCCTCAGCCAGCCCCATATACAGTCATCCAAACCTTTGCTTCCAAACTGAGGCTGAACCAAGCAAAAAATGATATCCCTCTTAATTTGTCTGCTCCTATTTACACCACCAGACAAGGCCTACCAGCTGTCATTTATGACAAAGAGGATTTCATGGTGAAATTGGCTGAAAAGTGTAAATATACCCTTGTGGGAAAATTCAGCAACACTATGCCTAAGGTGGAGCTAATAAGGAGAAACTTCATTCTCCAAACTCAATTGGTAGGGGGTGTTAAAATTGCCTATTTCAATGCCAGACATGTGTATATTGACTTGGACAATGAATTGGACTACACAACTGTGTGGACCAAGCAAAGAATGACCATTGAAGGCCAATCCATGAGGATACAAACATGGACTCCAACTTTTAGGCCTGAGGAGGAGACTCCCATTGTCCCAGTCTGGGTTTCCCTTCCTGAACTCCCCTGGCACTGTTATGATAAGGAGTTCCTGACCACTCTCCTTGCTCCTGTGGGGAAAGTACTCTTCATGGATGCAACCTCTATTCAGAAGACTAGGGGAAGTACTGCTAAGGTAAGAGTGCAGGTCAACCTTACACAAGAAAGACCCCATCATGTATGGCTTGGGCATGACAAAAGTGATCCTACAATAGGAAGATGGCAGGAACTTTTATATGAGAGTGTACCTGAGTACTGCATGTATTGCAAGCATCAGGGGCACAAGGTGCATGTGTGTAATATCAAGAGAAGAGATGAAGAACAAATGAAAAAGAAAAGTTCTGAAAATACAACAAAAAATACAAGTCAAACTCAAGGAGAGAGCAAAGAGCACAACCAACCTCAACCTGACAACTTACAGGTGCACCAAAATCTTTTGACATCCAATATACCACAACAGTCACAGAACAATAAGACTAGCAAGGAGGACAATGCTTGGCAAACTCAGAGAAGGAAACAGAACAAAGGACACATTAATGGCCAGCTGAACCAAGAAACAAGAGCTTCAGGAGTATTAACCAAAGGTAAGTATGTTGCAGTGCAGCAAAGCAAAGTAAATCCAGGTAAAACTACTACTTCTATCTCTATTCCAAATGTTCATGTTGATCTTGCTATGCAAGACCAACCCACTAACCAAATTGCAGGGAACACACACATTCAAAAGAACTCAATAGTGAGGAGTTCATCAACAATGCAGGAAAGCACTCCAAATCAGAGACAAGGTATTGACTTATCTCTCCCACAAACCCCATCCCCCCATATTGTATGCACAAGTACTATCTTAACAGGTATTGCTCAAGGGAACAATGCTGCAAGGAACTCAGGTATTGACTTATCACTCCCAATACCCCTGAACCTCCCAAAGATTAATATTGTTGCTGCTGATCTGGTAGTTGAAGGAGGAAAGGCTGGAAGTGTACAGGAGAACCCCACTAACATGCAGGATGGGGAAACCAATAGGGGAGGGGTACCCCCTCATGCTATGCATGAGAGTATTGTTGAACTTACCATGCAAGCTAGCAAAGGTGCCATGGCCAAAGATCTGGGATCTCATCCCAGTACTAGTGGTAAAAGTACTACTATTCAGAAGAATAAGCTGAGCAAGAAAAGAAGAGAAGCCATCAAAAAGAAAATAAAAGAAATGAACTCAACTGAGAAATGTCAAACTCCCAAAATGGACAGTGTGATAGTACAGCAAGGGGAGCAGGGGTGTCAACAAATTGTCTTAGATGATGACCAGGTGGGGATGAACATCACTCCTCTCCAAGCCCATTGCATTCCTACATCTCCCAGAAATCCAGCTGAAATCATCACTGAGAGAGCTACTGATCTACCTCAGCTCACCTGCACCCTCAACATACAAGAAGATGAGTATGCTGTGTGTGAGTCTGAGAATGAGGAAGATTCTGATGACCAGCCTCTGGAAGATGAAGAGGACAGTGATTATCAACCAATGACTGACTCTGAGGATGAGGATGCTGTGAGTGAAATTAAGGCTTCCAGCCCATCCAGGGACAAGGTGCATGAGGATGAGGTCCAACTGGTTGCTAAGTCCCAGGGATCATCTGATGCACATAGGGTCACTCATTCTGAAGATGTGGAAGACCATGACCATGGGGAAGAGGCACAAAAAGAAGATCACATGGAGGCATTCAGATCTACAATGACAGCTGTATTGTAGAAGGAAAGTCAGCAAGACAAGGAAAAGAAGGAGCCACCCTCTAAAAGTAAGCAGACAAAGAAGAAGACTAAACAAAGTATCATCAACAGTTTTGCTAATGTTGTTGTCAACAGCAACATCAACACTAGGTCCAAAACTCAAAAACCCTGATGATTAGTACAATCTGCTGGAATGCAAGGAGTATTGATACTCAGGGGACCCTTGATAGGTTACAAAGGTTGAAAGACTTTCATAAGCTGTCTATCATAGCAGTGCTGGAACCTTTTTCCAACAAATCTCAAATTCAGTTCCACAGAATTCAGCTAGGTATGGATAATGTTATGTCCAACTCCAATAGCAAAATCTGGTTATTCTGGAACAAAGACATTGCCTGCAACATTTTGGACCAGGATGAGCAGCAGATCACTTGTGAGATCAATCATGTGGCTTGTCCTAATAGCTACCTCATTACCTTTGTCTATGCAAAGTGCAAGGATTACATGAGAAGAGACTTATGGGACAAGATGTTGCAGTTCTCCAGTAAGGAGAAGCCTTGGTGCACCATTGGAGACTTCAATGTTATTACAGATGTTGAAGAAAAGATGGGGGGCCAGCCATATAATATGAACAAGAGCTTTGAGTTTATTAGTGTGATAGAAGCATGTGGACTCACTGATCTGGGGTTCTGTGGGCAGAAGTTCACCTGGTGCAACAATAGGGACCAAGATGCTAGAATTTGGAAAAGACTTGACAGGGCCATGGTTAATGACTCTTGGTTAGAAGTCATGCCTGTAACAACTGTCAGTCACTTAGCCTCCACAGGATCTGACCATTGCCCTCTATTGATGGAAAGCAGGGCAAAACAAGGTAATGTTATCAAGTATTTCAAATTTCTAAACTGCTGGACAGACAATGACAATTTCCTTAGCACTGTAAAAGCATGTTGGGATAATCTCGTGGAAGGAAATCCAATGAGAACCTTCCAACAAAAGCTGAAAAGAGTTTCTAATACTCTTAGTAAGTGGTCAAGAAATGAGTTTGGGGACATCTTTGCTTCAGTAAAAGAATATGAAGAGCAGGTGAGACAAGCTGAAGAGAAAATAATCAGTGACAATACTGAAGAGAACAGGTCCAAGCTACATCAGATCAATGCTCAGTACATCAGATATCTGAAGATGGAGAAGGCTATCTTAAAGCAGAAAAGTCAACTTCATTGGTTCAAAGATGGAGATGCCAATACCAGCTATTTTCATGCTATTATCAGAGGAAGAAGAAGAAGGTTATTCATCCATCAGATTAGTGATGAACAAGGCAATACTATTCAAGGTGAAGACAATATTGCAAGAGCTGCCACAGCACACTTTGAAAAAATATTCACTGGAGAAGAGAGACTGATCAGGGAAGATGTTCTTAAGTGCATTCCAAGGATGGTTACAGAGGAGCAGAATGATAAACTGCAAGCCTTACCTACTATGGATGAGCTGAAGAAAGTTGTATTTTCTATGAGCCCTACATCAGCTGCTGGACCAGATGGAATGAATGGGAAATTCTTTCATTCATGCTGGGATATCATCTGTGAAGACCTACTGAGATTAGTCCAGTATTTCTTCAATGGACATGGTATTCCCAAGTTTATTTCTCATGCATGCTTAGCTCTACTTCCTAAGAATGAGCATCCCAACAGCCTATCAGAATACAGGCCTATTTCTCTCAGCAACTTCACTAACAAGATCATTTCTAAGTTGATAAGCATCAGAATTGCTCCTATATTGCCTCAGCTAATCTCAGATAACCAATCTGGATTTGTTAAAGGTAGGAGTATTGCTGAGAACATAATGTTAGCTCAAGAAATCATCCACAATATTAAGAGACCAAAGGCTGGGGATAATGTGGTGATAAAGCTGGATATGGCCAAGGCCTATGATAGGGTCTCTTGGTCATTCATTTGTATGGTCATGAGGAAAATGGGGTTTGGAGAAGTGTTGATTGATATGGTTTGGAGGATTATGTCAAACAATTGGTACTCAGTCATCATTAATGGTGCAAGGCATGGCTTCTTCCACTCTACAAGAGGACTCAAGCAAGGAGACCCCCTATCCCCTACCTTATTCATCATTGGAGCTGAAGTTCTGTCTAGGCTTCTCAACAATCTTCATCACCATCATTTATACACAGGATTCCAGATGGAAAGAAGAGGTCCTCAAGTAAATCACTTGAGCTTTGCAGATGATGTGATCATTTTCACATCTACCAGCAACTTCTCACTTACACTGATTATCAAAACTCTTAAACTGTATGAAACTATTTCAGGACAACTTATCAATAAAGATAAGAGTCAAACCATGATGCCACTGAATACTCCCTCTGGTGTGGTGGATAGGGTCAGCATGATCACAGGATACAAATGCACTCATGGCCCAATCACTTACCTAGGCTGCCCCCTATATATAGGAAGACAAAGGATCATATACTTCTCTAGTATGGTTTCTAAGGTTCTAAGCAGGATTAGGGGATGGCAGACTAAAATGTTAAGCTATGGAGGTAGAGTCACCTTGGTGAAATCAGTGCTGCAATCTATTCCTATACACCTGCTGTCAGCTATCAGTCCTACCAAGACCACCATGAATCAGATCAGAAGACTAATTGCTGACTTCTTTTGGGGATGGGATACTGAAAGAAGAAAATATCACTGGGCCTCTTGGGATACTCTCAGTTATCCTTATGAGGAGGGTGGTATAGGTGTTAAAAAATTAGAGGATGTGTGCTTATCCTTCCAATACAAACAGTGGTGGACTTTTAGATCAAAGAAGACACTATGGGGGGAATTCCTTAAAGCAAAATACTGCCAAAGGGCTCATCCAGTCATTAAAAAATGGAACACAGGACAATCCCTAATGTGGAAGCATATGATGATCAACAAAAAGGATATAGAACCTAATATACAGTGGTGGATTAAGTCTGGAACAAGCAGCTTTTGGTGGGATGATTGACTAGGGGTAGGTCCCTTAGCTTATCACAATGAAAGTCTCCCCAGATTGAATAACTCTATTGTATCAGAATTCATGGAAAATGGAGGATGGAATGAAGAGAAAGTAAGAAAACATGCACCCCCTCAGCTGGTGCACAGAATTCTCAGCACTCTCATCAGCTACAATCCAAATATGCAGGATCAAGCTTACTGGAAGCCTAACTCTTATGGTAATTTCACTTGTTCATCAGCCTGGGAGTTGGTAAGGAAGAAAAAGACAAGATCAACCACTAACAGCAACATATGGCACAATAGTATTCCTTTTAAGGCCTCTTTTCTGCTTTGGAGAGCTTTCAGACTTAAACTCCCCACAAATGACAGAATAGTAGCATTTGGACATGCTCCTGCAGCATGCTCCTGTTGTTATAGAGCAGGTCTTGATGATATAGAGCATATATTTGTATCAGGTTACTTTGCACAACACATATGGAAGCACTTCTCAGGGTACTGGGGTCTGCAACACAGCAACATTCCTCTAAAAAACCTATTGATGAGGTGGTGGCTAATCAAAACTAACAATAAGCTACATAAGTTAGTAATGCAGGCCACCCCCATTTTTGTGTGTTGGAATCTATGGAAGAATAGATGTGCATGCAAGTATGGAGGCAAGAAGTCTAATGCAACTAGAGTAATATTCTCAATATCCAAAGATCTATATATGCTTATCTCCACTGTGTATCCATATATTGATTTGCCAAGCAATTGGGCAGATTTGGTTACCATGGTTGAAAAAAGCCAACATGAATTGAGAATAACCAAAGTATGCTGGACTAAACCACAGCCTACAATGATCAAGCTAAACACAGATGGGAGTGCCCTTAACAATCCAGGGAAGATAGGGGCAGGGGGCATTCTAAGGGACCATAATGGAGTGTTAATATATGCTTTTGCATCTCCACTAGGTTGTGGTTCTAATAACCAAGCTGAAGTGCAGGCAGTAATTATTGGTATTCAGTGGTGCCTACAACATGGATACAGCAGGGTAGCCCTTGAAGTGGATTCTGAACTTCTAATCAAGTGGCTCAAACAAGAGGCTAAACCTCCATGGAACATTGTTGCTTATACTATTGAACTGCAGGTATTGGTTAGCAAACTGGAGACTTTCCAGTTCAGTCATATCTTTAGGGAAGCTAATTACACTGCAGATTCACTCTCAAAGGAAAGCCACATGAAAAGCTATACACAACACTACTACAGCTTTCAGCAGCTTCCAAGAGAGACCAAGGGACATTACAAAATGGACAAAGCTGGCATGGCTAGCTTCAGGAGAACCAAGATGAAGAAGATCAATCAACCACATTGAAGGAACTTCTTCATACATTGAAATATTAACTGATATTAATAATGATAATCAGGTCCATTGAAAAAGGGAGAGTCTCCCTAATTTACTGCTCTAATAGGATAATCTCCTTACCAATAGATTTAGGATTTAGCAGGATGGTACAGGGCAGCAGGTGCAGGGTGAGGAGTAACATGTGGACCTGTCCAATGGCCCCCAAACTTTGCAGAATGGTAGAATATATTATTTTGACAAGTCCCAAGAAGTTTCAGCCCAAACGGATAATTGGAGGCGTTAGGCGAGCGACATGGAAACATTCAGCTGCCTTAAGCCTAAAGAGAGGGTCTTTAGTAATTTGGACCCTCCAACTTGGGAAACAAGTCTTCAAACTTTGCAGGACTAAAGGAGAGGATATATATGCTAACTCCATAAAGTTTCAACTCAAATGGATAATTGGAGACGTTAGTCGAGCGACTTGGAAAATGATAACACTCTCCAAAGCTCTTACTGAGGTCCCTTCTTTATTTCTAGTCTGTGTATATTATGTTTTGTTTGGGCTTGTTTGCTGTATTATTGCAGGTGTCTGGAGTAATATATTAGCATTCTTCAACAACAAATACATAGACAAGAGCACAAAAACAACTTCCAAACACCCTGCAACCCCTAAGCTTCAGCAGGGCAGCAGGTGCAGGGTGAGGAGTAACATGTGGACCTGTCCAATGGCCCCAAAACTTTGCAGGATGGTAGAATATATTATTTTGACAAGTCCCAAGAAGTTTCAGCCCAAACGGATAATTGGAGGTGTTAGGCGAGCGACATGGAAACATTCAGCTGCCTTAAGCATAAAGAGAGGGTCTTTAGTAATTTGGATCCTCCAACTTGGGAAACAAGCCTTCAAATTTGGCAGGACTAAAGGAGAGGATATATATACTAACTTCATAAAGTTTCAGCTCAAACGGAGAATTGGAAACGTTAGTCGAGCGACTTGGAAAATGATAACAGTCTCCAAGGCTCTTAATGAGGTCCTTTCTCTATTGCTAGTCTGTGTATATTATGTTTTGTTTGGGTTTGTTTGCTGTATTATTGCAGGTGTTTGGAGTGATATATCAGCACTCTTCAACAACAAATACATAGAGAAGAGCACAAATACAACCTCCAAACCCCCTGCAGCCTCTAAGCCTCAGCAGGGCAGCAGGTGCAGGGTGAGGGGTATCATGTGGGCCTGTCCAAAGGCTCCCAAAATTTGCAGGATTGTAGCATATGTTATTTTGACAAGGCCCAAGAAATTTCAGCTGAAACGGATAATTAGAAACGTTAGGCGAGCGAGCTTGAAACAATTAGCTGTCTTAAGATTAAAAAGGAAGAATTTTGCTAAATTGAAGCTCCGTCTTGGGAAACAAGCCTCCAAACTTTGCATGGATAAAGGAGAGGATATATATGCAAATTTCAGAAAGTTTCAGCTCAAACGGATTAGAGGAGACGTTAGTCGAGCGACATGGAAAATGCTAACAGGCTCCAAAACTCCCTTTGAGATCCTTTCTCTTCTATTAACTTGTACAGGTCCTTGCTTGTCTTTGGCTATTTGCTGTGTAATTGCAGGTTGTTGGAGATATACACCAATATGCTTTAACAACAAATACATGGAGGACAACATTGCTACAGGACTCTCCATGACTGAAACAAAAGGAGTGTGCAGAAATGGAGACTCTTATTGTTTTTGGTACTTGTTTGGTTGTATGTATTCCTTTGTTTGTTTTTGTTTAGGTGCAATACCTACTGGGGAGCCACACACAAACAACTTGAACCAGATCACAAGAGAGGATCCTCTGTTCTGTGAAGTATGCTCCAACACAAAATTAGAGCTGCACACAAACCTACAGCAGTTTCTCCACTCCATCCATGAATTCTCTAAAAGCTCAACACTTGCAGCAGCCCATTGTGCAACCCCTGTCCTGCTGGCTCCTGTTTGTTGTGTAGATGCAGGTGTCAGGATGGACTCACTAACATGTTTTATCAACACCTACATAGAGCACAATACAGATACAACCAACAAAACAAATACCTTCACTAAGAGGCCTACAAAAGAATTGTGCAGAATGGCAATTAGCTCCTGGTTTTTGTGTTTGTTTGGTTGTTTGTATTTGTTTGATTGTTTTTGTTTAGGTACATCAACAACTGGGGAGCTATTCCATCAGAAATTGGAGCTGCCTACCAGGATTCCACAGAAGCAATCTCATTACATCCACTCCAACCTTTGGCTTTGTTCTTCTCAGCCTGTTTGGCCATGGCCTTTTTTCATTTATGCAGGCCCTCTTTGGAACTGCTATGAGAGCTGCAATATCCTGGGGCTCCCATGGAGTAGCACACTCAGCCTTCCATCCACACTCTCTAACATAAACACACCACAGCAAACACTCCACCAACTGGCAGCACATAAAGAACATGGATACAGCAGCCTGCAGATCTCCTTGTTTGTGAGGTTTGGTGGTTTTGTTCTATGCAGGTACCCCAGCTACAGCTCTCACCAATGTAGCTGGCAGACCTTCCTTGGAAATGCTAAAAGGGTTGCAGTAACCTGGGGTTGCTTTGGAGCAGCACAACCAGCTTGCCAACCACTTTCTCCATTATCAACAAACCTCAGCAACAACTCCATCAACCTGCAGCAGACAAGAAACATACACAAGTTTGTTGGTTTTGTTTTGCTGTGCAGGTATTCCAAGAAGTCTAACCAACTCAAAACAATGACCAACAAGCAGCCTAGGGAACCTGCAGCCATCAGCTCCAGCAACCTGCAGATTGGCAGGTGGAAGCCAGCTGCAAGTTCTTATAATTGTGTGCTTGCTTGTTTGTTTGCTTCTTTGTTTATGCAGGTTGATGGAGATACAACCAAACAAGACCTGCACACTTCTTTGGTTGTATGTTTTGTTGGTTTTGTCTGGCTGTGCAGGTACTCCAAGAAGCTGAACCACTTCAAAGCAAGGACCAACAAGCAGCCTAACTACAATGGCAACAACAAGAAGTTGCACACAAATCTGCACCAGCCTGTTCATTTCCCACAGTTGCCTCCCCCTTTGTTAGTTGCTAATGCAGCACAGCAGCAGCAATATGCAGCATATGCAGCACACAAGAGCCATTGTTTGCTTGTGTGTTTTTCTGGTGTTGTTTGCATGTGCAGGTACCAAAAAAGGGATCTACTACTGAACCTAACCTGCAACAACAAGCATGCTATCACTGCAGCTAGAGAGGTAGCAAGGAACTGGATACAGGACTGCAACAACCATGTTTGTTTGTCTCCTTGGCTACTTATAGGTGCTGATCCTCATAATTGTAAACGACTGGATACTAAAGCATGGCTTACTAGGGTGGTTGAATGCAGCTACACTTGTTCTGATATTCAGGCTCTCAATTTTATCCACAACAACTCCAAGGCTGTTAAATACTATAGCTCCATATATTTCCTCTCCTTTCAGCCACCATAGCTGATAATCATGATACTGATGCAATGTCACATCTCACCTGGATTTACTTGGTACGACAAGACTAGAAAGAGCAAAGATGAAAAGAATTTTCCCATCCCATGCGAGATAGAAGTTTCGTATACTTGTTCTTCTTCAATGTAGCTATGTCTGGTACGTAGCATAGTTGGAATAGGACTAGTGTAGGTTACTTTCATTTTTTTCTCATGGAAGGGGAGAGTCTCCCTCATTTATGCTTTCATAGTTGAAATTGTACCGGGAGGAGTCCTCTTACAGGTTTACTGCTTTCTAGTTATAGTTAGTCTCTTTTTGTATCGGGGATGAGTTAGCCGACCTTAATAGGTTAGCCGACTTATGAACCACCATAGGATTGGAGGTAAGGTTTATGTCCCCCTCCTTGTATTTTATTTTGATTATTTATGTTAAGGCTTGGGGGTGTTGCTTAACCCCTGACTGTGCACGAGAGGTGGGAGCCTCGTGTAGGGTCTGTTCCCGTAAAAAAAAAAAAACCATTAAGAAACAAGAAAATCAATAAAAATGGCCTCATCTTTTTTTAAAAACTTTGGTCCAATAAGTCCATCAAATGAGCCAATATTTCAAAAAGAGATACCAAATTTCAACAACAAAATTTCAACCACAAATCTGTCAAAACTTACAACAACAAAATCAATTATTGTGATTTGGTCAAATTAATCACACATTATTTCAAGAATTGGTGAAGAAGTCATTAAAAACAACTAACATTACAAGTATCATAAAGATTCACAAAAGTATTCAAGTAAATAAAAATATAAGTATTCAAGTAAATAAAAAAATGTAAGTAGTCAAGTAAATAAAAAATGTAAGTATTCTTTCTTAGTGTGGGCCCATAGAGTGTAAAAAATATTCAAAAAGTGAGGAAGAAGTACTGTACATATAATAAAATAATCTAGACCAAAGTATAATATCACATGGTAGGCTAATATTCAAATCCATAAATCAAGAAAAAGGTTTTTCCTTTTGAAGACATATTCCAACAATTAGCAGCATTAATTACTATCTACAAAGGAAGAACATTAATTAAGGGGTGAAAGGAAATAATCAATCAAAGTTTAATATTTTAGATACTTAAGAAACTCGATTCAAATTTAAAATAAGGCAAGGAATAAAATCTAGAATCTTCAATGAGGCTGTCACAATCAAAAGGAAAAGAATTGAACAAATCACAGTGGTCAAGAATATGATCAATTTTCGAAACTCAAGTGTAACAATAGAACACCTTACCATAATTATTTCTGAAATCATGTAATCAATTAACAAATTAAGCTATATATAGAATTAGGCTGAGCGTACCATTTACTCTAATTCAAAAGAATTATAGATCAATTAAGAGCAAAAAATATGCAGAAATTAATAAATGGACAATTTCAGAATACAATAATTCGATACATCATAGTAACCGCAACCCACTTTTAATTTTTTTTAAAAAATAATCCAGTTAATACCAGTAAAACATGTACTTAACTTAGATATACACAGAATATTAACAAGGTGGAAATGAAGCTCTAATTAAATATTGATGTTATCACTATCGTACTTTAACAAAAGCTGAAAATAATAATATGCCAATTAACAAACTAAATAGTAGATTAATAGTTGTTAGCACAATAGGTGTTAGAATTAACAAGAGCAATCCAAATAATAGCAAATCTCATAATCTTGACGAAGAAAAATAGTTGGAAAGACCACACCAGGGCGGATTTGTAGAGATCTCAGAGTTTCTTCAATTCGAATTTTAATGCAAGGGATAGTTTTAATCCTTGTTGCTGACTGATGATCAGAGCAGCGGCGGTTTGGTGTTTTGGATAGAGGTGGGGCGAAGTTGGTGTGAGATAGAGGGTGATGGAGATCGTAGAAGAGAAGAAAGGATGGTGGTGCAGCAGTTGTCTTGAGAAGGAAAAAAGTGAGAGCAGAGGAAGGAGAAGCGGTGGTTCCATGGTGGTTTGCCGGCGAAAGGGAACGGCGAGATGGAGTGGAGGTGTGGCGGTGGTTGCTTGGCTGGCGGCAAGGAGAGAAAGAGAGAGGAGAAGAGATGTGGGTCGGCGTGGGAATTAGAGAGAGAGGCCGTCATCTCCTCTTCTCTTTTTAGAGAAGATGATCCAAAAATAGTTAAGGTAAGGAAGGGTTTGACTAATTAGAAATAGGGGAATAATGAGGGATTAAATCATGGCCATTGATTAGTATAGATGAACAGATGTGATTAGAAGAGAGATTTAAAATTAGACCACATTAAATTCAATTAGGATAGAATTATAATTAATTGTCAAGAAAATGTCTAAATAAATTGGATAAAAAGGACCATGTTTTTAAAAAAATGGAGGAAAATTGAATAGATTGTCATCTAATTAATTACCATAATAAATATATTGAATAAGTAAAATTATAAACTTTATCAAGTAGTAATATTTTTATACATAAAGTAACTACTTATATATATATATATATATATATATATATATACTATGTAAATATATGTATATATGTACATATAACGTATGTATGTATATAATTATACGCACCGAGATGTTGAAATAATTAAAGAGTGTCAAGTTTAATCATAATTGATGCAGTAGTGATGCATTTTTCAAAAGTATATAGTCGAGTATATCAAATTGCATGCTCTTCCCTTTACTAATAATTTGAATGGCATCTGATGACATTTCCCTGTGCTTTACATTAATATAATTCTTTGATTTCATTATTATGTCTCCTATTTACAGTGGTATTGATTTACTTAAAGTCAGAACACACTCCCCCCTCATAGGAATACTTTAAGTAAATCAAAAAGTACTACACATGCTTAAGTCTAGAGACGGCTCACGATTTGAAATGGTGAATATATTATTATCTTAAAGAATAAGTTAAATGTAATAAAAATATAGTCAAGACTCGAACTCATACATACGCGCTCAAGGGCCTAAGGGGCAGGACGATCAGAATTATATGTACCGAAATAGATGTATAATATATACTAACATAATTAAGTAAAGATATTATAAACTTAATATATATAAATATATAAATTATAAAATAAACTTAATTAAGTAATATTTTACATATAAAGAGAATACACTCATATACATAATATATACTAAATAGACACGTAAAAATAATAATAACAATAACAATAATAATAATAATAATAATAATAATAATAATAATAATAATAATAATAAGAACAACAACAACAACAACAACAAAATGTCGTACAATATAAATGTCAAAATATATGATTTATTGGATAAAACTAATTATAAACTCATTTACTTAATAAAAGGAATAAGTTTTTTTTTGAAAAATGCCTATTTAGTAGGATGGCAATCCAAAAGTAGTTATAGGTCGGTCAAAATTGGGTGTCAACACCTCTTTCCATCCTCAATCTGATGGTCAAACCGAAAGAATGATCCAAACTTTAGAGAATATGTTGAGGGCATGTGTGATTGATTTTAAAGAAAGTTGGGATGAGTATTTACCGTTGATTGAGTTTGCCTATAATAATAGTTATCACACTAGAATCCAATTGGCTCCTTTTGAAGCATTGTATGGGAGAAGACATAGGTCCCTGATGGGATGGTTTAAAGTAGGTGAGATGACCTTAATTGGTACAGATTTGGTAATAGATTCTATGGAAAAGGTGAGATACATAAAGGAATATTGGATCTAGAGGGGGAATATCAGCAACCCCAATTTGGGTACACTCCTCCTATTTAGATTGCTCTTGCTCTTCTCCAACTTCAACCCCCCCTCGAACTCATTCTGGGAGTAGGAGGGGCCTGACCTACCACCATCTCCTCAATAGGGACCTCTACTCTGGCAGGTGCTTCTCTCTTTTTGCTCCTACCTCGCCTCCCTCTGCCACGTCCTCAAATGATTGGCTCTTCTTCTGGCTCCACTGGAGCTATGGGCCTGGCACCATTATAGCGAGTGTTGTCTATCGGAGGACAAGAAAGGAAAGAGGTTAGATACCAATTTGGATCGTCATATACTAATTGAAATCAAGTTATAGCACGAAGGAAAGAAAACAATGAAACTTTTTCTAAAATTCTGTAGCCTCTCAAAGAAAAGTACAGACATCTCTGTACCGTTCCACAAGACTCTACTAGACTCATTTTGGTACGATGAGATCACAAACCTAGGCTCTGATACCAAATCTTGTCACGGTTCAAAGTTGCCAAAAGTCCTATTCGAATGTTAGGAAAAGAGAGATTGAATTTGAGGTGGATGATTGAGTGTATTTGAAGATTTCACCAATGAAGGGTGTAATGTTGTAATAAAGGGAAATTGAATCCTAGATATGTTGGACCCTATAGAATTTGGAGACGTGTTGGCAAGGTAGAATATGAATTGGACTTGCCGGTTGAGTTAGCCATAGTTCACTCGGTGTTTCATATGTCTATTTTAAGAAAGTTTGTGGGTGATCCAAATTCTATTATACTATTTAAAGATGTGAGTGTTGAAGAGAATTTGGCTTATGAGGAGGTTCTGGTGGAAATCTTGGACCGACAAGTGAATAAGCTAAGAAAGAAAGAAGTTGTGTCCGTTAAGGTGTTGTGGAGAAATAAACAAGTAGAGAGAGCTTCTTGGGAAGTGGAGGCGGATATGATAAAATGATACTCCTACCTTTTTCCCTCTACTCAAGCCTAAGGTAGTAAGTTGTTCTTATTCAAGTCGATTGAACTCCTACATATTCAATTTCTCCTATGACATTCATGAGCATGCATGTTCATGAAAGTTGATTTTAAGCTATGTTTTATGCTAAATTTAAAATTTTCATGTTCTATGTATTTTAAGATGTCATTATATTCATGTTGGATTGTTGGTCCTCTTTCCTTTTCATTCCCATGCTAGTTAAATCTCATTCAAGGATGAATTTTTCTAAGAGGGAGATATTGTAAGACTCCAGAAGTCGAAAATTTGGAACCAAGGAGATATTACTCAAAATATGGACTGGATTAAAGATTACGACTCACTCTATGATTTTTAGAGGTTCTTATAACTCATAGAGGTGAGTCGTAGAGGGAGTCCTTTTAACTTATTTAGGACAAAACTCTGAAGGAGTTCCTACGACTCAACAAGATGAGTTGTCGTCTTGTTAATGAGTCATAAGGAATACTCATTTCAAAACTTTTGAGACCCTTACACTTGCAAGTTTTTAGACCTGCAGGATGAGTGAAATTTACAATTTGTAGTCCTTTTGACGAGTCGTAGACATTACTTGTGGGTAAAGATTAGAGACCCCAAAATCATGGTTTTCTTAGACCTGTAGGACAAGTCTAGTTGACGAGTCATAATCATGATGATGAGTCGTAACCATACCTCATAGACTCAACTTCAAAGGCCCAAAAATCATACCTTCCTCAGGCCTTCAACGATGACTCATGCCTATGAGTCATAGACTTGAGAACGGCTCGTAGAACCTCAGTCGTAGATCCAAATCTGAGTTTTAATTAAGGGTATTTGTTTCTTTTCCTAAAGTTCGATTCAATGAACCTATACACTATTATGACAAGTTCAAGCCTATAGCTACTCAACCCTTCAAAATTCTCCTAAGGCAAGACCAAAAGAATTTTCTAAGGTTCCTTTCCAATCTTCAATCTAGGATTTCAAAAGCAATCAGATTCTTCTTCAATTTCTCAGTAAATTCACCAAGGTATGTAGGGATTGATCAATGGGTCCCTTTCACCCATGGAGTTCCACGGTTCTCTCAAAGTTTTCTTCAAGTTACAATTGCCTACTAACCCTAGTTTTGATGAATTGCATTGGGCTGTTTCAATTCTCATTTTTAGATGTTATCAATGATCATTATAAGCATGTTTTTACATGAATTTCATGATTTCAAGTTGAATTATGAATGTCCATGCATTAGGCTATTTCAATCATGATTTTGAAGTCCAAAACTACATTGCCTACGTAGGTTGCCTTATGGCCTAGCTTGTGGATCCATATATAGCTATTGAGGTTAAAGTTGTTTCTCACGGAGTGTACCTTGTCAAGTAGCCTCTCTCTTCTCGATATGGATGTTACATCAGATTTTATATTATAGCTCACATGGTCTTATGATGTCGATTAAAGATCTTATCCTACATTCAAGTTTTATGCAAAAATGAAAGGTTTATTATGAAGTTTATGATGCTTGACCATAATTTACATGATATTTCAAATGCTTTAAGTTAATTCATCCTCATTATGTTGGTCATGCAACTTATGTCATATTTTTCACGTTTCTTAATTTGTTTATGCATATCTCACATACTTAATACCTTCTATATGCTAACACATATTTTGCCCATATTATCTCATAATGTAGGAGCAGACGACGACCATTCTATTCGTGGCTAGAGATACTTAGTTCTCCAAAAGTTGGTGAGTCCCCATTCATCGAGGAAAATGAATATCTTTCATGTTGCTACTTTGACTTCCCTTATATTTTGGGTGAGTTAGGAGCTTGTACTAAGTCCCCATAAAAGTCTAGTATAGAGGCATGTTTAGACGTTTGAATTGATGTAAGTCCATTTTGGATATTTAATTGTGTATTTCTATTTCTTAGACTTGCACGTTCGAGTTGATTCTTCCTCTTATCTTGTTATGTTCTTTACCTTATGTATGCAATGTATGTTAAGATGGCTTGGTTGGGATCCTTCAGGCTTTCAATCATCGTGTCATGTCTAGGCCCTAGGTTTGGGTCTTGACATGACACAACTGGAATCAAAATTCAAGTTCTTCAATGTAAGTCTACATTCGTGGTAATATGGTTTGTCAAGGTATAGATTTATAAGGTAATAAATGATCAATCACATTGGTATTGAGCATTCAGAAGGAATTGTTCATGACTTGGATCATAAATTTGATTACTTTTGATTGCTAAAGGACATATAGGAGGGTTTCACTTAATATTTTGGTTTAGAGGATGAGTTAAAATATCATGGGTTGTTGGTCAAAGATAATATTGGTAAACGAGTCAGCGAAAGCAACAAGAGTTTGGTATATTAAAGAGTTCAAGGTATTTAAAATTTGCATCATGGGAAGTGTCTAAGATAGTGAAGGTTTAAGACATATCATATACACCCTTTGTTCTGAGTTGAAGGTTGTATAAATTTTGTCTTTGAGTTCAGATATGACCATGTAATGCAAACTAGCTCGGCCCAAACTTACTAGGGGTTTATTAGCGACTTTTACAAAGTTTAGGTTTTGATTTGAGTGAAAAGCAGTGATTTATGGGAGATACTAGAAGTAACTGAGAAAAGAGGAATCTTGGCTTATATGGAGGCAAAATTTTCTTTTCTTGACGAGATTAAAGGAAAATAGTTTGATGATGAGAAGCTAAGTCGGATTCGTGATATGGTCTTACAGGGAATGGCCAAGGAGGCTGTGATTGATGAGGAAGATGTATTAGGGATTAAAGGGTGTGTATGTGTGACCCTTGTTGATAATTTGATTTAGACTATTCTTGTAGAGGCTCACAGTTTGAGGTACTATATGCATCCTATTGCAATCAAGATGTATCTTGATTTGAGACAATATTATTGGTGGAGTAGAATGAAACATTACATTATTGATTTTGTTTCCCATTGTTCGAATTGTCTGCAGGTATAATATGGGCACCAGAATCCTAGAGGAACACTTTAAAGAATGTCCATTCCTGAATGAAAGTGGGAAAGGATTGCAATGGATTTTGTGGTTGGTCTTCTAAAGACATTTTGATTCTATCTGGGTGATTGTTGATAGGTTAACTAAGTTTTCACAATTCATTCCAGTTAAGGTGAGTTATAATGTAGAAAAGTTAGCTAAACTCTATAACCACGAAATTGTTCGATCGTATGAAGTTTCGATTTCCATCATATCATATAGAGGTACGCAATTTACTTTTAACCTTTGGAGGACCTTGTAGACTGAGTTTGTACTAGATTGAATCTTAGTACCGTATTTTACCCTCTGACCGATAGGTAGTCTGAGAGGAAAATTCAAGTGCTAGAGAATATGCTTCGTACATGCGTGATAGATTTTCTTGGTGGTCATTTAGATCAGTTCTCACGCTTGGCAGAGTTTTTGTACAACAATAGTTATCACTCGAGTGTTGATATGGTTCCATTTGAGGTATTGTATGGAAGGAGATGTAGGTCCCCCGTTGGTTGGTTTGATGTATTTGATGTGAGACCTTGGGATACTGAGCTTTTCAGGGAGTAGTTGGAGAAGTTGAAATTTATTCAAAAGAAGCTTCTCGTAGCTCAGATTAGGAAAAAGGAGTATGTAGACCGAAGGTTAGGGATATGGAGTTTATGGAAGGAGAGCAAGTGTTGTTTAAAGTTTCACCTATGAAGGGTGTGGTGAGATTTGATAAGTAGGGTAAGCTCAGTCCTAGGTATATTAAGCCATTTGAAGTTCTTAACTGTGTTGGAAAGGTGGCCTATGAATTGGCCTTACCCCAGGTTGGTTCAGAGTGCACCTAGTGTTTCATGTATCTATGCTAAAGAAATATCATAGTGATGGAAACTATATTATTCGGTGGGATTCAATCTTACTTGATGAGGATTTGTCCTATGAGGAAGAGCCTGTAGATATTCTAGAGAGAGAGAGGTTCGCAAGTTGAGGCCAAGGGAGATTGTATTTGTGAAGGTCCAATGGAAGAATCGTCCGATTGAGAATCCACTTGGGAGAATGAGGCGGATATGCGTGGAAGAAATCCATATATGTTCGTCGAGTCAGGTACACTTGTCTACCCTCTCTCTTCTTTTGACCGTTCGGGGATGAACAGTGGATAAATTGGTATATATTGTAATGACCCATTAGGTCATTTTGAGTACTAGAGCTTCTTATTTTCATAAAAGACTCATTCCATAAATTTTTAATGGATATTTTGGGACTATTTGATAACTACGGTTATTTAGTTGAGGGTAACTTTAGATAACTAATTTAATTAGTGGACTAAATTGATAATTTATTTAATATCCTATACTACTTTTCTCATATTATTAAAATAATTTAGGAGTATTTGTCACTTTTAATACATAAGAGTTTTAGAAGATGAAAAGAAAAAGGAGAAGAAGACTCGCGGATGAAAGGCAAACGACTGTGTTTTGAGAATTTGTGTATGGTTTCTGGTGTTATTGTTCAGTTTTAGGGATTGAAAAGATGTCAGGGAAGGTTCAAGATTATCGAATTTTTATTGGTGGGTTATCTTGGGATGTAACTGAACGTCAGCTCAAAGACGCCTTTAGCCCTTTTGGTAAAATATTTGATTGTCAGGTTCACTTCTTTCCTTAATTTTTCTGTTTGTTTTTCCAATTTCTTAACATAATTATAATTGACAATTAGAGGAATTTCTTCTTTGATATGGAAAAGTTGAACTCCTAAGTTATGTTACCTGTCGTTCATATATTGTGGTAATATGAAAAAAGATGTTAGCTATATTGAAAATAGTATACATAGGTTATGGCTTGGTTCTGAAGTTTGTTCACCTGCTCATTTACATCTTATGTTCGTATTAACTTATTCTTACAATTATCACATTATAATTCATGTTTTGATATATCAATATAGGTAATTAAATATTAGGTGTATAATATTATATGAATATCATCAAATTTATGATATTGGAGGAATTGAGGCTTAACCCTAGGCTTGAGATTTAGAAAATTGATTATAGTAATATGGATGTCGACGGACTCATTTGCTACGAATAATGTATATTTGTTAGATTAGAACGTTCTGAGACATTGAAGAAAGGAAAAAGTATTGGTGAATTAGATTGCTTGCCTTCAGTTCTTCGATTGAGGTAGGTTATGGTTTATTCTATATCATAGATAGACTCTTAATAGTGATTGATAGTAATTGAATAATGTGTGAAATTTACTATGCATTTAATTTTTGTGGTTTGCATGATTGATATTGTTGTGATTGATCTGCAATCCCAAGACCGTGAAATCCATAATCTTGAATCGGATGTCCCGAGCCAATATGATATAATTGGATCGGGTGTCACGAGCCGACATGATATATTTGGATTAGGTGTCACGAGCCGACACAATATAATTAGATCGGATGTCACAAGCTGACGCGATATAATTGGATCGAATGTCACGACCAGATATGATATATTTGGATTGGGTATCACGAGCTGACATGATATAATTGGATCGGGTGTCACGAGCTGACATGATATATTTAAATTAGGTGTCACGAGCCGATATGATATTATTAGATCGGGTATCATGTTCTGGCATAGTAATATTAAATATTAAAGGAAAATAAATTAAATAACTTAATACTACCCAATCTCAAATAACTCATTTCTAAAATACCATGGTGTGGAGGCCCGAGTCCTCATGTATACTCTTGATATTGTTGACTAATTAAATAATAGTTTCATTGTGTTGTCATTTGATCTTGATCTTGTTGTTTGCCATCAGTTAAGTGCTATTGTTGATTTCCTACTATTACTTTATGCATATTGATTTCTATTTTGAGTCGTCCGATGATACCTACTCAGTAATGTTGCCTTGTAATGACCCCTACTTATATTTTTTTTTGTTTAATTTTGTGGAGTGTAGCGAGTGTACCATTGACTTCGACTCGCTCTCAGCTCTAGCCAGTCTCCAGTATATCAGATTCTAGGGTGAGCTATCCTCCTAGCTCGTATTGAATTTTCCTAGTTATGACATAATGTCCTTAGTTTTTGGACACAAGCTACTTTATTTAGCTAATCTAGTGTTTGATACTCTTAGACTTGATAGTTTGGGATTAGATGTCTTTAATGTGATGACTTTCAGATTTTAGGAAACGCATGTAACAGACTTTAGTGGTTTTTGTTATATTTTACTTTCATAAGTTGAGCTTCCGCATTATTATCGTACCTTTATAAGTTGAGGTTGTATCGTTGGTTCTCCCACCTAAGAAGCTAAGTATGGGCGCCACTCATGGCTCATTTTAGATTGTGACATTTTCATAAATAGTTGTCAAGTCTAAATTGAGTTAAGTAAACAATACTTCATCTCAAACTCTTCAAAGACTTTTGTCAAGATATACAAAGAAAGAAAAAGGTAAAGGCATATTGATTAACGAGAATACAGATTCAAATGATATGCACACATATCACCTTCGATTTGATGACAATGATCTTCCAATGCTACGAGGTAACTATTTCTATTTATATGTTAAAGTGAAAATTTTCTTAGATCCACAAATCTAAATATTTCTTATATTATTAGATTAAAATATTATGTAATAGTGAAATTTAAATACACAATGTCAATTGAATTATTATATCAATTCAAAACATAAAAATATATGTTAGTGTTGTATTAGATATGTTAATGGTTTATATTATTTTTAATTATATAAATTTTATTCATTAAGCATATGATTTACTCACTAAAAAAATAGTTAGTGACATATTTTCATGATTTTTTTTATATAATTATCTTACTCAATCCTCTATGGACAAATAACCTTTTAAACATTTTACAAAATATAATTATTAACTAAATAATTTATAATTTATTTTACAGAGAATGTTAATTTGACAAATGACAGAGATTGTATGATAACAGATAAAGCAGTTCAGCGTTCTTATGATATAACAAATGGTCAATTATAAATAATACATTACTTTTATAGCATATATATATATATATATATATATATATATATATATATATTCAAATATAACAATCTTTTCTTATTTTGTACCATTTATGAACAGTTGTCAAGACGAGAATGAGTAGTGTAAGTAATTCTTCATCAAAAAAATTCATCGGTCCTTCACGAGATATACAAAAGAAGAGAAATGTAAAAGGCTATTGATTAATGAAAATACAGATTCTAATGATATGCACATCTCTCATCTTTGGTATAATTTGAATGATCCTCCAATATTGCGAGGTAACTATTTTAATTTTTATGATAAAATTAAAATTATATTATAATCACTAATTATTTCTTAATACTATTACATTAAAAATCTAATAACCTAATGGATCATCCATATAGCATTTGGTATAGGCCTAATTCATCTCAATTAAATAGTAAGACCCATCAATTACTATGATCTCTTTTTTTTTAAAAAAATGTTGAGTATATCTTTCTTTTTATCTTACATGATTTTGATTGGTCAACAATCAATTAAAGATTAAAAGTTCATATGATCGATTTCAAGTGACATGAGAAGGCAAATAAATCATATAAGAAAATAAATTATGACTAACTATATTGTTAATGAACAAATTCTGTTTAAAAGCTAATTTGGATAGAATTGCTAGACAATCAAACATAAATGTTAATTTTTATTATCTTTCATCAAATAACAGATTATGTGGAACCAATACTAGAAGAACAAAATGAACATGACGAGAAGGATGAATGTGAAGGTACTTCTATAATAATTTATTATTGATCGTTCATTTCATATTTTACAATACAGTTTCTACATTTATAAATTTCAACTTATTTAATTTTACAACTAATTTTTAAAGAGGAAAGCGTTGATTGTGGAGATGTTATCAATGAAGGTATGTGTGAAGTGAATTATTTTTTATATAACAATATTCAATAAGTCAAGATTAAAAAATTTGATCTAATCCTTTAATATTTTTAACAGAATTGTAAGACCCCGTAAGCCGGAAAGATGGAACCAAGGAGAAAATTCTCAAAATCTTGAACTAAACCATGTGAACGAGTCACTCTACAACTCGTAAAGTGGAGTTGTAGAGTGATCCCTCGAGCAAAATGAAATGTTGCCATCAAGAGAGGTTCTACAAATCATCGTCCTATTGACGGGTCGTAGGAACCCCTCGTAAACCAGATTACAGAGGCCTTGTTTAGAGATTCCTCAAGGCTAAATCTACGACTTGCCAAGAAGGATTGTAAGAACTACTCATGACAAAACTTCAGAGACTCTCCAATTGAAGGTTTTTGGAGCCTTCAAGACGAGCCCAAAGAACGACCCGTAGACGCTTTGACGGGTCGTAAACATGACCCGTTCCTAAACTTTAGAGACTCAATTTTTGGCACTTTTCTCAGTCCTACAGAACGAGTCATTTAGATGACTCATCATTCCTTAGACGGCCTGTAGAAGGTGATCCGTAGGATCAAAATTCAAAATTTAATTAGGGTCTATTGTGTCTTTTCCAAAGTTTGGTTCAATGAACCTAAACACTTTTATGGCCAAGTTCAAGTCTATAAATATTCAATTCATCAAATTTTCCTCCTATTCAATTCATTCTCTCAAAAATTTTCAAGGCAAGAACTCTAAAAGTCTCTCAAAGATTCTCTCCAAATTCAAGCTAGCGTTTTCAGATTTGTTCAAAGGTTCTTCTTCAATTCTTAGTGAATCCAAGCAAGGTATGTGGGGATTGATTCATGGGTCCTTTCACCGATGAAGTCCGAAAGATATCACAAGTTTTCATTAAATTTTCAAATGATTATGAACCCTAGTTTTGATGAATTGCATTGGGCTAATTAAATTCCATTTTTAGATGTTCTCAATGATCATTATGTGAATATTCTCATATGAATTGCATGGTTTTAAGTTGAATTATGAATTCCCATGCATAAAACTATTCTCAAGCTATGATTATAAATTAAAGATGATTTTATGTGTTGATCATGAGCTAAATGATTTTCAATAGAAGTTTTATGAGTTAAAGATGAGATTATGATTTTATGATGAAGGAATAATGATGATCAAAGTTAAGATCAAAGATGTTATTATGGTGTGATAAGTGCAATTCTCCTACAAATATATTTCCAAGATGGTGATAAGGACAATTTTCACCGAGGTTATTGATTCTTATGAATCACTAAGTTAGATGAGCTATTCCTATATGTTTTAAAGATGGATTGGTAGGTAGTTACTATCTTTCCCTATTATGTTATGATCATATTTTTATGAGTTTCCGTTGAGATATTGACTAAGCACCGAGATGACTTCTAGGTGGGGTTTGATCCGCTAACGCAATTAGTTACCCAAGGGAATCCTAGTAGCACCTAACGTCCCAAACTACATTGCCCACGTAGGTTGCCTTCATGGCCTAGCTAGTGGATCCACATATAGCACAGTTGAGTTGAGATGAGTTACTTATGTATTATGCCTTGACAATGTAGCATACCCTATCTTGAAGCAGGAGTCATCAAATTCCATGTAATAGCTCGCATGACCTTAGATGCCGGTTAAAATTTTTATCCCACACAAATTGAAATTAAGTAATGAGTTGAAAGTTAAAGTTGTATGATATGCATTGACCATTTATTTCATATATTTTGAATGCTTTTTAAGATTTACTATAATATCCCAGGTGTGATAAAGATAGAGTATGACATAATAAGATGAATAATTAGCCTTGATGAATCCATTGGTAGGTTAAGGGAAAATTTTATAAAGGGCAAAGTAGTCTTTTCCCTATTTTTATAGGGGGGATGAATCTAGACAGTTTTTGGGCTAGGTTCCTCATCTATTTAATTCTCAAAGATCTTAATTTTCCTTATTCATTCACTAATCACCCATCCTAAATATCTTCTCTCTACAAAAAAGGGGCTCTCTAGATCTCCATTGAAGACCTAACAAGAATCTTCCTAAATTTTCCATTGATCTTCAAGTTTTCTTCATAATTTGTATTCAAGGTATGTGGGATGCATCCATGGTTACATTTCACCCATGGAGCCTAAAGAATTTATTAAATCTTCAATGAGTTTCGATTAAAACTTGAATCTTATTAATTTCAACTTCAATTACATGAGCTATGATGTATTTTGTGAATTCAGATCTATTTTTGGTATAAATAGATTGGTAATTGCTTGTAATTGGTAGATTCTTTATATATATATTCATTGTATTGTTAATTAGGACTTAGGATCTCATTATAGAGGATGAAAGTTCATGAAAGGTGATGAAACAAATCTGGGAATTTGCTAGGAAAATGTTGGGGCGGCATGCCACTATCGCACCAGGAATGTGTCTCTGTAGTTTACACCCTGGAGCGACAGGCCATTATAGCGCCTACAAAGCGCCCAGTGTTTTACACCTTGGCGCAATGCACCACTATAGCGCCATAGCTAGTTTTCCAGAAAACGCATTTCTCCAATGCCACGTATGCGATAAAGTTCTTTTCTTTTTTTTTGTTGATCCTTACCTCTCATCAACTACTCTTCCAAGTGCATGAATTTCATTTTATTTATAATTTAATCTCTCAACCAATCATGAATTACTCCTCCATTACATGAGTTTAGTTTCAAGCATGACTATTCAAGTATGATTTTAATTATGTTTCAAATTATGCTTTCTTCATACAAATTATGGAAAAGGTGACTTAGGTCCCTATGTGGTGACTTAAGGACTAATTATATGAATTATGTATGTATGATTTGTAATGTGGAAGGACAATACTCATATTGTACTTATATTATGAAATGCACTACTCTATGAGTTTCAAACCTATGATCATGTCTATGATATGTTAACTATGATTACTATGCTATGTATGTATTCCGTGGGACTTGACTTAGCATTGAGTGGACTTGAGGTGGGGGCCCTACAAAAATCCCTAGTATCAACCTCATGTCTCTTAAACTACGTTCCACCGTAGGTTGCCTTTATGGCCTAGCTATTGGATCCACATATAGCGTATGTACATGAGCTGCCTAGCGGGGGTTATGGTTCCTATCCCACATATGTTTATGACTAATATACTACTTTATGATCTTCATCTATGTATTTTAAATGCTTGATCATCACGTATTCCTCATGACTTTACTTAACGTTTTTATCATGTATAATCTTGGTCACTACATCTTATGATTCATGTTGCATGTCATTCCCTCATACTTAGTGCATTCCAACGTACTAATGCATACTTTTTGCCTACATTGTCTCATAATATAGGGGTTGAGGTTGAAGATCATCTATGTGGCTAGTTAAGCTTTCCTATCCGGAGGTGTATGTGGTGAGTCCTCATTTATCGGGGATAAGTTATCGAGTTGGTTATTATTTTCAAGGGCTTTTGCTATGTTTTATATTAAGGGTGAGCTAGGGACATGTCTTAGCTCCCGCCAATGTTCATGAGTAGAGGCATCTAGTTGGATAAATGTTTTGAGTCTATATTGTCAAGCGACATTCTTTATTTACTATTCATTATTTAGAATCTCTTATGATGTTTTCTCTTTTAATTTACCTTATATATGCTTATGATATTTACAAAAGTATTGGTTGGAGCACCTTCAGGGTTTCAATCGACGTGTTACGACTAGGTCCTAGGTCAGGTCGTGACAAAATTAGTATCAGAGCACAAAGTTCTAGTGTCCTAGAGAGTCCCACATGCCATGTCAAGTAGAGTCTTATTTATGGTTGTGAAGCATGCCACATCTATGAATAGGAGGCTATGAGATATTTTAGGAATTCTTACTTCTTTCATAATCTATATCGTGCTATAGAGTTTACCATAAGACTTCTTTTCCCTAATGGTCTTTCTTTGCGATTTTTAGAAGAATGGCTCCAATAAAAGCACTATATCTAAGGGGAAACAATGCTAATGAAGCCCAAGCTCCCCTGGCTTTTCAAGACAATGGTCCCCTACTGGACCTAGAGACTAATGTGGAGTTTCAAAATGTCATTACTATGCTAGCCCAAGTGGTGGCCAACCAAGGAATTATTGCACTTCTAATAATCCTACTCCGGCCTCAAGGGTGAGGGACTTTGCATGAATGAATCCTCTAGAGTTTCATGGCTCAAAAGTGGATGAGGATCCTCAAGAGTTTATTGATGAGGTCTACAAGATAGTGAGTATTATAGGGGTGACTTCGAAAGAAAAAGTGGAGTTGGTGGCTTACAACTTAAGGGTGTTGCTCAAGTTTCGTACACTCAATGGAAGTTGGAAAGGATGGATAAAGGTCTTATTGAATCGGAAGCTTTCAAACTTGCTTTCCTTGATCACTTTTTCCCTCTTGAGTTAAGGAAGTCTAAAGTGTTGGAGTTCATAAATCTTCAACAAGGTAATATAGGGATGAGGGACTATGCCCTCAAGTTTACTAAGCTATCTAAGTATGCTCCTTCATTGGTTGCCGACCCACGTGCCTGAATGAGTCAGTTCATATCGGGGGTGTCCGACTTAGTTACTAAGGAATGTTGTACTGCTATACTTATTAAAGAGATGGACATATCTCAGCTCATGACTTTTGCCGAACAAATTAAAGGAGAAAAACTCAAGGAGATGAGGATGAGAGATTCTAAGAGGGCTCAATATGAAGGTGAGTTCTCCAATGCTAGCATCGGTGGTAGTAGTGGATGCTCTCAACAAGGCCAAAGATCGAGGAAGAAGTTTGCTAAAGATAGGGTGCCATACCCTAAAGCTCAAGGAGGAGGAGGTGTGAACACTAGTAGCCCTTCTTTTCCTAAGTGTGCGAACTATGGAAAGAATCATGGAGGGAAATGCTTGATTGGAACGAGTGCTTGTTATGGATGTGGCAATATGGGCCATAAGAAATCTGAGTGCCCTTATGTTGCCAACAAGGGTGGAGAAGGTCATCCTCTAGGATTCCAAGTGAAACAAGGCACCTAAGCTTAACTAAAGAGTGGTCAACGCAACAATCAATTCTATGCCCTTCATGCTAGGTAAGATGTTGATGAGACTCCCTATGTGGTCATGGGTATGTTACGGGTCTTTAACTTTGATATTTATGCATTGGTCGATTCGGGTGCCAACTTGTCTTTTGTTACTCCTTATCTTGCTATGCAATTTGATGTGTTCCCTGAAGTGTTATTAAAACCTTTTTCAGTCTATACTCTCATTGGTGATTTGGTATTAGCCAAAAGAGCTTATAGAAATTGTCCCGTATGGGTCTTGCACAGAGTTATTCCATGTGATCAAGTTGAACTTGACATGACTGATTTTGACATTATCCTTGGTATGGATTAGTTATATGCCACTTATGTATCCATTTGTTGTAGAACTCGTGTGGTTAAGTTTCACCTTCCATATGAGCCTATTCTTGAATGGAAAGGTAACGATTCTGTGGTTAAGGGTCAATATATCTCATGTATTAAGGCCCGAAAAATAATTTCCAAGAGGTGTATTTATCATACTGTGCGAGTTAGGAACGTCGATTCCAAAACTCCTACTCTTGAGTTGGTCCCTATAATTAATGAGTTTTTTGATGTGTTTCTCGATGATTTTCTCGGTATTTCTCCTAAAAGGGAAATTGACTTTGGCATAGATCTCCTTCCTGATACCTAACCTATCTCTATTCCTCCTTACTGGAGAATGAACAATTGAAGGATTTGTTGGATAAGGGTTTTATAAGACCGAGCATTTTACCATGGGGTGCTCCCGTGTTATTTGTTAAGAAGAAAGATGGGTCACTCTTAATGTGTATAGACTACTGCAATTGAATAAGGTCACCATAAAGAAAAACTATTTAATTCCAAGATAGATGACTTGTTTGATCCATTACAAGGAGCAAGCTATTTTTCTAAGATTGACCTCCATTTCGGTTATCATTAATTGCGGGTAAGAGAGTGTGACATTCCTAAAATGACTTTTCGGATAAGGTATGGTCATTTTGAATTTGTAGTAATGTCATTTGGCTTGACTAATGCTCTCTCTATATTCATGGATTTGATGAATCGTATTTTCAAGCCATACTTGGACATGTTTGTAGTGGTGTTCATTGATGATATCTTGATTTATTCTCGAAATGAGAAAGATCATATGGGTCACTTGAGGATTATTTTGCAAACATTGAGAGAAAAGCAATTATTTGCTACATTTAGCAAGTGTGAGTTTTGGCTAAGGGAAGTTGCATTTCTTGGCCAAGGCCATTATCTCCTTCGGACATTAGAAGCTTTTTGGGCTTAACTAGACACTATAGAAGGTTCATTGAAGAGTTTTCATCTATTTCTTCGCCTTTAACTAAGTTGACACAAAAGAAGACAAAATTTCAATGGTCGGATAAATGTGAGAAGAGTTTTCAAATATTGAAGGATCATCTCACGTCGGCTCCTTGACATTGTCCGAAGGTTCGGATGGGTTTGTTGTTGTGATTCTTCATGTGTTGATCTGGGTTGTGTATTGATGCATCATGGTAAAGTTATAGCATATGCCTCTAGGCAACTTAAATTGCATGAAAGGAACTATCCAACCCATGATCTTGAACTTGCGGCGGTTGTGTTTGCTTGAAAATCTGGCGCCATAATCTTTATGGAGTGCATGTTGATGTGTTTACCGACCACAAAAGCTTGCAATATGTGTTTAGCCAAAAGAGGTGGCTTGAACTCCTAAAGGACTATGACATGATCATATTGTACTATCCGAGTAAGGAAAATGTTGTGTCGGTTGCCTATGGATAGTGTTGCAAATATTGAGGAAGGTAAGAGGGAATTGATTAAAGAGGTTCATATAGTGGAACATTTAGGTGTGAGTTTGGTTGATTCCAATTATGGAGGTATTCTTATACATAATGGTTTGGAATCATCTCTTACGGTAGAAGTTAAGGCCAAACAAGACAATGATCCGATTTTGTTTGAATTGAAGAAGTCGATTACCGAAAAAGCCATTGAGTCTTTCTCCCTAGAAGGAGATGGGGTATTACTATTACACCCCATACTTTGGTACCTTGGGATGCTTCTTAAGCTTCTTAAGTTTCTGGGAAGGCTCTTAAGTTTCTTAGAAGTCGTCATGTGAGTCGGATAATCTATAACGCTATCAAAAAACTCTAAGGAGGGGAGAATGAGATACCCCAATAATAGGGAAGATTGGAAATAGGGTTATAAGAATCCGGAAGAAGTTGGAGGCCAAGTAATGGGTCATAGGACTCAACTTACTTGCATAAGCTACCAACTTGGATGTCTTACATACTTGAGCTACTTGAGTACACATCGAGCTTAAGTAGCAAGGAATATATAGGCTCTTAAAATAAGACGAGATTGTGAATCCATGGAAGAGATGGAAGTAGGTGTAGCACCTACTCGGAAGCAAGCAGGTGATGCACCTACTCGGAAGCAAGCAGGTGATGCACCTACTCGGAAGTAAGCAGGTGATGCACCTACTCGGAAGCAAGCAGGTGATGCACCTACTTGGACCAAGTAGGTGACACACCTACTTAAGGTGGTCCCCACGTTGCCACATGGCAGCTTTGGATTGGATGCATGATTGAAGTGGCACCCTAGGGGCTGCCATATGTCACCCCTAGGGGTCTGACATGTGTAACATCTTAAGAAGGTGTATATATGTACTACATGCTGTACATATCTTATTTCAGCACTTAGAACAAAAGAAACAAAAAGAGAAACCCTAAGAGGTTAAGAGAGAGGGGCGACGGCTTTGGCCAAAGTGAAAGGTAAGCCCCGATTTTGTTCCATCAATTAATTATATAAGGTATTCCTCGAATAATTGGAGGTGTTAATGACGTAAATTAACTATTTGGGGAAGCAATATAGGGCTGCAAATAGCCACCAAAGCTCAGCTGCGTAAAGGAATTTCCGAAGTTAATTTTTAGCAAGTTTGGGAAGCCATTTGTTAAGGTGTGGCTTGGTTCTATTCTCCCACATTTTGGTAAGGGTTTGGAAATTTTATGAGGGTGTTAATAATTTAAAGTTAAGGTTTGGAGTAGCACCAAGCGGACAACAAACAACCACGACATTTCAGCCGCGCTAGAAGAACTTTCGAGGCAAGTTTTGGCAGCTTTGGACAATTTCGGGTAAGGTAAGGGTTTTACTTTAAATTTAGAGTTTATGGTGTGGTTATGGAGTGTATTACATGTCTTATATGTGGCTGGAAGTATAAAAATTGCACAAGGATGCTTGACGTTGGAAATAAACTAAACTAAGGTCGTTATAGTTAAACCGAAGTCGAGTAGTGTGTTGTGGTTGTTGTGCTGCACTTGCAGGTGGTTTGATTGTGTGTTTCAGGGCTGAAAATTATTCTAAAATAGGTGTGGGTTCTTCTGGTTTCATCCACATAACCCTCCGTTACATATGGTTAAAGGTTTTACAAAATAGAGATTAAAAATAGTATTTTGGAGTCGTAGTTTTGGATGGGCTATTTGGGGCTTGTTTTGAATAATGTAGAGTTAGTTTTCTTATATATGGTTGCTTCTTGTTATTTTTAATATGTCTTATAAGGTTAGAGATTAAAATTGGAGGTTTGGATAGGGCAAGTTATAGGGGAGATGCTGCCCGATTTCCGTTAACTCCTTAACTAACTAAGGAACTAGTCGAGAAGGCGAACGAGGAGATGAGTTCTATGAATACTCGTATGTAACTTAAGATTCTAGAAAGTCGAGGGTTTTTGATGCTCATATTGCTTTCATATTAAATATGTTCAAGAGACGACAAGGCAAATGTGTTAAAAGTAATCCGTAAGAGGTATGTAAAACTAACGTTTCCTTCTCTTGGAATATTTTTGGCATAAGTATGTAAGGCTTAGACTTTCTTTTGGCATGTATTTGGCATAAGTGTATTAAGCTTATTCTATCTCTTGGAATGTTTTGGGCACAAATATGTAAAGCTAACCTTCCTTTTTGGCATGGTTTTTATGAAGCAAGTATATGACTTTTATATGATTCCAAGGGAGTTCCTATCCGTAGAGCCGCTAGGATGGTCAACTTCTTGATTTTCCAAAAGATATTTTGTTATGCCTTGATATGTGTTTATGATTCCCAAAAGTTCTATTTTGATGTAACCCATAGTAACTTTTAAAAGGTACTTGATATGACTCTTGTCTTGATATTTGAATGATAGCTCATTTTAAGTACCCCATCGAGTCTCAAATATGATTTAAGTTGCATCTAGTTTCTCACTACTCCACTCATGGATGCCTCAATGCTTCTTTCACTGAGCCTGGTCTGGGATTTGTTATCATGCATACTTCTCTACATTATTCGCTGTGCCCCGACATGAGGGGGCAGGTACAACCTATATATGGGATTTGTAAAGTTATGATGTGCTATGTACACATATGATATATATATAATCTGATATGACCATCTGATATGATATAATCTGTTATAGAGATATTCCCTACTCTAGAATTATGATTATGCTGTGGCGCCAGTAATGGGACAGCGACCACGATTTGTTCACTGAGTCCCATAATGGGGCCGGATATGGCATATATTTTCTGCATATATTATCTATGGTTATGAAAAGCATTTTGGTATTCTGGGTAGTTTGCTCATTTTTGCACCTTCTGTTCTGGTAATGGCTTTACTTACTACAGTCCATGCTTTACATATTCATTATATTTTCTGTACTGACCCCCTTTCTTCGGGGGGATGCGTTACATACCTATAGGTACAGATGCTCGGTTTGCTGATCCGCTCGTCTAGGACATCCACCCTATTGGTTGGTAGTACTCCTTTGTCCGGAGCCCTATTTTGGCACTACCTTTTCTGTTGTATATTTATACGTAATGGTTAAGGGTACGATGGGGCCCTGTCCCATCATATGATTATGCTATCATTTTGTAGAAGTCTGTAGACTTGTGTTGTTGGTTTTGTATATGTGTTTTGGGCATGTGTTCAGTGACGGCCTTAACGGCCTTCATGTGCTACATCTGTTTTCATGTGCTCTCTAGCGATCTCTTTTGATTTCTATATTTGTTTATTCTTCTAACATGCTCGGTGGGGCTAAGGGTACGTATGGGTGCCCAAATTGGGCACCAGTCATGGCCTACGGAGTTGGGTCATGACAATTACATTACCAAGGTCATTTGTGTGTTCCAAATATTGATAGACTAAGAGAGTTGATACTGAATGAGGTTCATAATACTCGATATTCAATTCATCAGGGATCCACCAAGATGTATTGTGATTTGAGGGAAGTGTATTGGTGGAATGGCACGAAGAAGGAAGTAGCAGAGTTCATGTCTAAGTGTACTAATTGTCAACAAGTGAAAGTTGAACATTAAATACCAGGAGGTCTAGTTCAAGACATTGAAATCCCTACTTGGAAGTGGAAAGATGTAAATATAGATTTTGTCATGGGTTTGCCTTGTATAAAAAGATAATATGATTATATTTGGGTTGTTATGGACCGAATGACTAAATCGGCACATTTTCTATCGGTCAAGACTTCTTATGGTGCTGAAGACTATGCTAAGTTGTACATTCGTGAATTTGTAAAACTTCATGGTGTTCCTTTGTCGATTATATCAGATGTAAAACTTCATGGTGTTCCTTTGTCGATTATATAAGATGTAAAACTTCATGGTGTTCCTTTGTCGATTATATCAGATGTAAAACTTCATGGGGTTCCTTTGTCGATTATATCAGATATAGGTACTCAATTCAATTCACACTTTTTTGGAATTCATTTCAGAAAGGTCTTGGTACTAGAGTCAAGCTAACTACTTCTTTCTATCCTCAAACCGATGGACAAGCCAAAAGAATGATTCAAACTTTGGAGGATATGTTGAGGGTATGTGCGATTGATCTTAAAGGAAGTTGGGATAAGCATTTTCCATTAATTGAGTTTGCCTAAAATAATAGTTATCACTCTAGCATTCAAATGGTTTATTTTGAAGCCTTATATGGGAGAAGATGTAGGTCTTCGGTGGGGTGGTTTGAAGTAGGTGAGATGGCATTGATTAGTCCAGATTTGGTAGTTAATGCAATGGATAAAGTAAGGCATATAAGAGAAAGATTGAAAATGGCTCAAAATCATCAAAAGTCCTATTCGGACACTAGGAAGAGAGAACTTGAATTTGATGTGGATGATATGGTGTATTTGAAGGTTTCACCTATGAAAAGGGTAATGTGGCTTGGTAAGAAAGGAAAGTTGAGTCCTAGATATGTTGGACCCTATAGAATATTGAAGCATATTGGTAAACTGGCATATGAGTTAGACTTGCCACTTGAGTTGGCTTTGGTTCATCCGGTATTTCATGTGTCAATGTTTAGGAAGTTTGTGGATCATTCAAATTCTGTTGCACGAATGGAGAAAGTGAGTATTGAAGATAATTTGACTTATGAGGAGACCCCGATTGATATTTTGGACCATCAAGTAAAATTATTAAGGAACAAAGAGGTTGCATCCGTTAAAGTCTTATGGAGAAATCAAGAATTCGAAAGCGCTACATGGGAACCGGAAGCGGACATGAGGAAATGATATCCTTACCACTTTCCTTTCGATTCATCCTAAGGTACTTAGACATTTATACTTTGATCCTCTAAAACCTCATACGTTTCGACTCCTCCGTCTCACGACATATGCATGCATAATATGGAAATAATATTTTTTTCTCAAAAAAAACTATGTCTTACACTAAATATAAAGTTTACAAGTTCTATGCATTTTTCAAGGTGTCCTCATATTCATTTTGTGTTACTACTCATTTTTCCATATCCTTCCTATACTAGTTGAATCTCATTCAAGGACGAATAATCCCAAGGGAGAGATATTGTAATATCCCGTGGTGAGAAATATAGAGTGTGCCATAATAAAATGAATAATTAGCCTTGGTGAATCCATTGGTAGGTTAAGGGAGATTTTTCTTAAGGGCAAAGTAGTCTTTTCCTTATTTTTAGAGGGGAAATGAACCTTGGCAGTTTTTGGGCTAGGTTCCTAATCTATTTAATTTCCAAATCTCTTGATTTTCCTTATTCATTCACTAATCACCCATCCTAAAAGTCTTCTCTCTACAAAAAAAGGACTCTCTAGATCTCCATTGAAGACCTAGCAAGAATCTTCTTAAATTTTCCATTGATCTTCAAGTTTCCTTCATAATTTATATTCAAGGTATGTGGGATTCATCCATGGGTACATTTCACCCATGGAGCCTAAAGAATTTCTTAAATCTTCCATGAGTTTCAATTAAAACTTGAATATTCTTAATTTCAACTTCAATTTATATGAGCTATGATGTATTTTGTGAATTTGAATCTATTTTTGTATAAATTGATTGGTAATTGCTTGTAATTAGTAGACTCTTCATATATATTCATTATATTGTTAATTAGGACTTAGAATCTCTTTATAGGGGATGAAAATTCATGAAAAACGATAAAACAAATCTGAGAATTTGCTGGAAAAACGCTGAGGTGATGCGCCACTATCGCACCAGGAATGTGTCTCTGTAGTTTACATCCTGGCGCGACACACCACTATAGCACCCAGAGTGCCCAGTATTTTACACCTTGGTGCAACGCGCCACTGTAGCGCCATAGCCAGTTTTCTAGAAAACGCATTTCCCCAATGCCACGTATGTGATAAAGTTCTTTTCTTTTGTTTTGTTGATCCTTACCTCTTATCAACTACTCTTCCAAGTGCATGAATTTTATTTAATTTATGATTTAGTCTCTCAACCAAGCATGAATTACTCCTTCATTAGATGAATTTAGTTTTAAGCATGACTATTCAGGTATGATTTTAAGTATGTTTCAAATTATGCTTTCCTCATAAAAATTATGGAAAAAGTGAATTAGGTCCCTATGTGATGACTTAAGGACTAATGATATGAATTATGTATGTATGATTTGTAATATGAAAGGACAATACTCACATTGCACTTACGTTATGAAATGAGCTACTCTATGAGTTTCAAACCTATGATCATGTCTAAGATATGTTAACTATGATTACTATGCTATGTATGTATTCCTTGGGATTTGACTTAGCACCGAGTGGAATTGAGGTGGGGTCCCTACCAAAATCTCTAGTAGCAACCTCATGTCTCTTAAACTACGTACCACCGTAGGTTGCCTTTATTGCCTAACTATTGGATCCACATATAGCGTATGTACATGATCTATCTAGCGGGGTAGAGTTTACCTTGGCAAGTAGATTCCCCTTTTCTTTATGTATGGGGAGACAACGAGATTCGATTTTATATCTCACATGGTCTTAATGTCGGTTATGATTCCTTTCCCACATATGTTTATGACTATTATACTACTTTATGATCTTCATCTATGTCTTTTAAATGCTTGATCATCATGGTTTTCCTCATGACTTTACTTAACCTTTTTATCATGTATAATCTTGGTCACTGCATCTTATGATTCATGTTGCATGTCATGCCCTCATACTTAGTACATTCCAACGTACTAATGCATACTTTTTACCTATATTGTCTCATAATATAGGGTTTGAGGTTGGAGATCATATTCATCTATGTGGCTAGTTAAGCTTTCCTATCCGATGGTGTATGTGGTGAGTCCTCATATATCGGGGACTAGTCATCTAGTTGGTTATTATTTTCAAAGACTTTTTCTATGTTTCATATTGAGGGTGAGCTAGGGACATGTCTTAGCCCCCGTCAATTTTCATGTGTAGATTGGACAAATGTTTTGAGTCTATGTTGTCATGCAACATTCTTTATTTACTATTCATGGTTTAGACTCTCTTACGATGTTTCCACTTTTACTTTACCTTATGTATGCTTATGATATGTACCAGAGTCTTGGTTGAATCCCCTTTGGAGTTTTGATCCTCGTGTTACGACTAAGCCCTTGATCGGGTCATGATATTTACTGAAGCTCATTATGATTGGTCATGCATCTTATGGCATATTGATTATGTTCTTTTCATTATTCATGCATATCTCATGTACTTAGTACATTCAAATATATTAACACATATTTTTTGCCTATATTATCTTATAATGTTGGGACGGACAACACTCACGACCATCCTATCCGTGGCTAGAGATTGCCATACATTCTCACGGAGTTGGTGATTCCTTATTCAATCGAGGATATGACATTTATTCATTTTTCTATTACTTTGACCTTTCTTTTATTTTTAGGGTGAGCTAGGAGATTGTCCTAAGCCTTTATCAAAGATTAGACTAAAGGCATGTTTAGATGGCTTATGATGTAGCTCGATTTAGACGTCTATAGTGTTGAATTCCCTTAGTCCCGTTCCCCACTTAATGATTTATTCCACTTATGTTTTCATGTTCCTTACCTTATGTATGTGATGTATGCTAAGATGGCTATGGTTAGGGTCTCTCACTTCCCAACTGCAGTGTCACATCTTGGCCCTAGTTCGAGTTGTGACAAACTTGGTATTATAGCACAAGTTTTAGAAAAGTCCTAGGGAGCCAAACACGTCGCGTTAATTAGAGTCTTATTTATTGGTGTGAAGCATGTCACATCCATGAATAAGAGGCTATGAAATATCTTAGGAAAGGTCTCACTTTTTACATGATCTATGTCGTACGGTATATTGGTTAAGTCTTTCCCCTCTAATGCTTTTTCTTTGAGATTTTTAAAATATGCATCCATGAAGATACACCGCTAGAAGGAACATAGTTGAAAAAGAGCAACAAGCTCTGAATGACCCTTTGAATGATCAAGTTTCTAATGCCGAGTTTCGAGCAGTGTTTCAAGTACTTGCTCAAGCCATTACGACTCAAGTTAACCATGAGGTGGTTGCTCTTGTGAACCCAAATATTTGTATGACAGCAAAAAGATTTCGTGATTTCATGAGGATGAATCCTCTAGAGTTTTGGGGTTCTAAAGTTGATGAGGACCTACAAGAGTTTGTTGATAGCATCCATAAGATTGTTGAGATCATAGGGATTAGCCCAATTGAGAGGGCGGAGTTGGCTACATACCAATTGAGGGGTGTTGCTCAAATTTGGTTTGATTAATAGAAAAAAAGAGTCCTATAGAGGTGGAGACCGTGACTTAGGATGAGTTCAAGGGGGTCTTTCTTGATCGTTTTTTCCCATTGGAGTTGAGGGAGGCCAAAGTGCAAGATTCTTCAACATTAAGCAAGGTGGTATGAGTGTAAGGTTGTATGCCCTCAAGTTTATTCCGGGTAGATCCTCAGAAAAGACTTTAGGAAACTCATTTACAATGGGAAATGACTCATGAGATAGAGCCTGATCATTAATATTTTTGACTCGGACTATATGATACATGCATCCCTTAGAGATTAACTTTCTATCCTTAAGGTAGGAAATAAATTTACCCCTAGGCACTACAGAACTCCCCTTCCACTCTAAGATAGGATCATTTGGAAATTAAAACTTGATAATTCGGGTCCTACAATCAACTAAGGCATAACAAGCATAAAGCCAGTTCATGCCAAAAATCACATCAAAATCAACCATGTCCAACTCAACTAAGTCATCTATGGTATCCCTATGATAGATTGACACAATACAATCTCTATAGACCCTCTCAGCTAAGATAGACTCACCAACAAGAGTAGATATGCTAAAAGGCTCAAGAAGACACTCAGTAAGGATGTCAAATTTACTAGCCAAGTAAGGAGTCACAAAAGATAATGTAGCACCCAGATCAAGTAATGTATACATATTAAAAGAAAGGACTCGGAGCATACCAGTAACAACATTGAGTGCATTCTCTTGGTCTTGGTGACTACTCATAACATCCAGATGGTTTGTTCCCCCTCCTGCCCTTGAAGCTGCACCTCTCTGATTACCTCTATTCTACAGAGCTGCAGAAGAAAACTAAGCTTTGCTACTTCCATCTTCTTGTCTCTTTGAAGGACACTCATTCTAGAAGTGACTTGTCTTTCCACATCCATATCAATCATTGGTTCCCACACAACACTCTCCCAAAAGGAGCTTCCCATATCTAGCACACAGTGGCTTTCCTCTAGAACCTTGAGCCACACTTAATTGGGACTGAGAACCCTGATCTCGAAAGTTCTGGTGACTCAGCAACCTCTGATTAGGTGTAAATGCACTTATTGAAGAAGGTGCATAATTAGAAGACCCCTTCTGAAAGAAAAACTTGTTACCCTTCCCTTGCTTCTTCTCTTCCGTTCATGGTTGCCGACTCAAGAGCTCATATGAGCAAGCTTATTTTGGGTATACCAGATATGGTTGTGATGGAGTAAAAAATGGCTATGTTTATTCGGAAGATGGATATATATAGACTCATGACCTATGCGGACAAAGTAAATGGTGAGATTTTTTTTTTTTATGGGAACAGACCCTACACGAGGCTCCCACCTCTCGTGCACAGTCAGGGGTTGAGCATCACCCCCAAGCCTTAACATAAAATAAAACAGAAAAATACAAGGAGGGGGACATAAACCTTACCTCCGATCCTATGTTGGTTCATAAGTCGGCTAACCTATTAAGGTCGGCTAACTCATCCCCGTAGCAAAAGGAGCTATCTATAACTAGAAATTAATGGTTAAAAATAGGGATTCCAAAAGGCCAAGGACCGATACTATTAAAATCTTTCATGCTATGCCTAGAAGTAGTGGAGGTCCTTATTTTCACCAAAGGTATTCCGGCCAAGGGTATTCTAATGCCACTACTCCAAGATTTAGCAAGGATAGGGTACCCAACCCTAAGACTCAAATAGGTGCTCCTATTGGCCAAGTTACTCCCACATGCAATAAGTGTATTAGAAACCACAAGGGTGAATGTCTAGCCGGTTTGAATGTGTGCTACCGGTGTGGTAAGCCGGGTCATCATTCTAAAAAATACAAGGTCAAAGATGTTCGTCCTCAAGGACAAGTTGCTCAAGGGCCTAAGTTCAAACCAAGGGTGGCCAACGCAATAATAGGTTTTATGCCCTCCATGGTAGGAAAGAGGTGGAAGAGACTCCCAATATTTTTATTGGCATGTTATGGGTGTTTCACTATGATGTTTATACTTTGCTTGATCCGAGTGCAAATTTGTGTTATGTTTCCCCTTATGTGGCCATAAGATTTAATGTTAATCCCAAGATATTATTAGAGCCTTTCTCCGTTTATACTCCCATAGGTGAGTCGGTTGTCGCTGAAAGAGTCTATAAAAGTTGTCCTGTTATGATCTTCTATAAAGTTACTCTATACATTCTAGTTGAGCTTGAGATGACCGATTTTAATGCTATCCTTGTTATGGATTGGCTATATGCATGTTATGCTTCTATTGATTGTAGAACCTAAGTGGTTAAATTCCAATTTCCAAATGAGCCACTCCTAGAATGGAAGGGTAGTAATTTCATATTTTAAGGTCAATTCATTTCGTGTCTTAAAGCTTGAAAAATTATTTCCAAGGGCTGTATTTATCATCTTTTGAGGGTTAGGGATGAGAATTTTGAAGCCCCTATCTTAGAGTCGGTCCCCATTGTTAATGAGTTTACAGATATGTATTCTAATGACTTACTTGGTGTTCCTCCTGAAAGAGAAATTGACTTTGGCATATACCTTCTTCCAAATACCCAACCAATTTATATTCCTCCTTAGCGGATGGCTCCGATGGAGTTAAAGGAGTTGAAGAATCAATTGAAAGACTTATTAGACAAGAGTTTCATTAGACCAAGTATATCCCCATGGAGTTCTCTCATATTGTTTGTTAGAAAGAATGATGGCTCAATGTACTTGTGTATTCACTACCGATAATTGAAAAAGGTAATCATTAATAATAAATGTCTGATTTTGAGGATAAATGACTTGTTTGATCAATTGCAAGGACAAAATTATTTCTCTAAAATAGATCTTTGATCTAGTTATCACCAACTGAGGGTGGAGGAGTGTGACATTCCCCAAATGGCATTTCGAATGAGGTATGGTCATTATGAATTCCTAGTTATGTTATTTGGTTTGACCAATGCCCCCGCGACTTTCATGGACTTAATGAATAGGGTGTTTAAGCAATATTTAGACATACTTGGGATTGTATTCATTGAGACATTTTGGTTTACTCTCGGAACAAAGGGGAGCATGCTAATCACTTGAGGATTGTGTTTCAAACTCTAAGAGATAAAAAATTATTTGCAAAGTTCAACAAATGTCACCTTGTATCCAGCGAAGGATTATAGTTGATCCTAAGAAAACTGATGTAGTTAAGAATTTTCCTAGACCCTTATCTCCTTCGGATATTAGGATTTTCTTGGGCCTACCCGAATACTATAGGACATTTGTGGAAGGATTTTCATAGATCTCATCACTTTTTACCAAGTTGCATCAAAAGAAGGTGAAGTTTTAATGGTCGAAGGCATGTGAAAAGAGTTTTCAAAAGTTGAAAGATCGTCTCACTAACGCCCCTATCTTGACCTTGCCGGAAGGGTCCGATGGTTTCGTTGTATATTGTGATTCTTCAAGGGTTGGTCTTGGTTATGTATTAATGCAAAATGGTAAGGTAATAGACTATGCTTCTAGGCAACTTAAGGTGCATGAACGAAATTATCCAACCCATGATCTTGAGCTAGAGGGGGTTATGTTTTCATTGAAAATTTGGAGACACTATCTTTATAGTGTTCATGTGGATGTGTTCACCGACCATAAGAGTTTACAATATGTATTTAAGAAAAAAGATTTGAGATTTTGACAAAGGAGATTGCTTTAAATGTTAAAAGACTATGACATAAGTATGTTATACCATCCGGACAAAGCTAATGTGGTTGCCGATGCACTAAGTAGATTGCCCATGATTAGTGTTGCACATGTTGGGGAAGATAAGAAAGAATTGATCAAAGACATTCATTTATTGGCACGTTTAGTGTGCGGTTGGTTGACTCCGATGATGGAGGTATTCTTGTTCATAATAGTTCGGAATTATCTCTTGTGGCGGATGTTAAGGCCAAACAAGACCATGATCCAATGTTGATTGAATTTAAAAAGTAAGTTGGTGAAAAATACATTGAGGCTTTCTCCCAAGGGGGAGATGGTGTGCTTCATTATCAAGGTCGGTTGTATGTACCGAATGTCGATAGATTGAGAAAGTTGATACAGAATGAGGCCCATATTTCCCAATACTCGATTCATCCAGGTTCTACCAAGTTGTATCATGATTTGAGGGAAGTGTATTAGTGGAATGGCATGAATAAAGATATAGCATAGTTTTAGCTAAATGTTTGAATTGCCAACAAGTTAAAGTTGAGCATCAAAGACCGGAAGGTCTAGCCTAAGATATTAAAATTCCTACTTAGAAGTTGTATGTTTGTGAGTTGGTAACACTTCATGGTATGCCCATGTCCATTATATCAGATAGAGGTACACAATTCAATTCACATTTTTAGAAGTCATTTCAAGAAGGTCTCAGTACAAAGGTTAAATTAAGTACCACTTTCCATCCTCAAATTGACGATCAAGCCGAAAGAACGATCCAAATTTTAGAGGATATGCTAAGGGCATGTGTTATTGATTCTAAATGGAGTTGGGATGAACATTTGCTATTAATTGAGTTTTCCAATAATAATAGTTGTCACTCTAGCATCCAAATGACTCTGTTCGAAATATTATATGAGAGGAGATGTAGATCTCTAATAAGATGGTTTGAAGTAGGTGATATGGCCTTTGATTGGTCCAGATTTGATGATAGATGCTATGGAAAAGGTAAGACTCATAAGGGACAGGTTGAATACGGCTCAAAGTCATCAAAAGTCTTATTCAGATGTTAGGAAAAGAGAGCTTGAATTTGAAATAGATGATTGGGTCTATTTGAAGGTTTCTTTCATAAAGGGTGTGATGCATTTTGGAAAGAAAAGGAAATTGATTCCTAGATATGTTGGACCTTATAAGATATTAAGGCATGTTTTCAAGGTAGCTTATGAGTTAGATTTTCCACTTGAGTTAGCTATGGTTCACCCGGTGTTTCATGTGTCTATGTCGAGGAAGTTCGTGGGTGATCCAAATTCCATTATCCTATTGAAAGATGTAAGTGTTGAGGATAATTTAACTTATGAAGAGGTTCTGGTGGCAATCTTAGAACATGAAGTTAAGAAGTTAAGGAACAAAGAAGTTGTGTCCATCAAAGTATTATGAAGGAATCAATAAGTAGAAAGTGCTACTTGGGAGGCGGAGGCAAATATTATGAAACGATATGCGTAACTCTTTCCCTCTACTCAAGACTAAAGTAGTAAGTTGTTCCTATTCAAGCTAATCGAACTCTTATGTATTCATTTCCTCCTATGTCATTCATATACATGCATGTTCACAAAAAGGTAGATTTTAAAGTCATGATTTTATGTTAAGTTGAAGTTTTCAAGTTTCATGCATTTTTAGATGTTATCATATTCATGTTGGGTTGGTAGTCCTCATTCCATGTCCTTCCTATGATAAGTTAGTCTCATTCAAGGACGAATGGTTCTGAAGGTGAGATATTGTAAGACCCCGTAAATAGGAAAGTTGGAACCAAGGAGAAAATTCTCAAAATCTTGAACTGACCTATGTGAAAGAGTCACTCTACGGCTTGTAGAGCTTTTTACAACTCATAAATTTATTGTAAAGTGACCCCTCGAGCAAAATGAAATGTTACCTACAAGAGAGGTTCTACGAGTCATCGTCCTACTGACTGGTCGTGGGAACATCTCGTAAACCAGATTACAGAGGCCTTGTTTAGAGATTTCTCAAGGCCAAATCTACGACTTGCCAGGATTGGTCATATAAGTTCTTATGGGTCACAAGAATGACTCATGACAAAACATCAAAGACTCTCCAATTGCAGGTTTTTGGAGCTAGAAGGACGAGCCCAAAGAATGACACGTAGAAACTTTGACGGTTCGTAAACATGAAATGTTCCTAAACTTTAGAGACTCAATTTTTGGCACTTTTCTCAGACCTACAGGATGAGTGGTTTAGATGACTCGTGATTCCTTAGACAGACCATAGAAGGTGATCCGTAGGATCAAAATTCAAAGTTTAATAAGGGGCAATTAGGTCCTTTCCAAATTTTGGTGCAATTAACCTAGACACTTTTATGGCCAAGTTCAAAGTATATAAATATTAAATTCTTCAAATTCCCCTCCTATTTAATTCATTCTCTCAAAATTTTCCATTAGAAGAACACTCAAAGTCTCTCGAGGTTTCTCTCTAAATTCAAGTTAGGGTTTCTAAGTTTCTTCAAAGGTTCTTCTTTAATTCTTAGTGAATCTAATCAAGGTATGTGGGGATTGATTTATGCGGACTTTCACCCATGAAGTCCCAAAGATTTCTCAAGTTTTTATTAAATTTTCAAATGATTATGAACCCTAGTTTTGATAAATTGCATTGGGTTGATTAAATTCCATTTTTAGATGTTCTCAATGATCATAATATGCACATTCTAATATTAATTTTTTGGTTATAAGTTGAATTATGAATGCCCATGAACAAAGCTATTCTCAAGCTATGATTATGAATTAAAGATGATTTTATGAGTTGATCATGGGTAAAATGATTTTCAATAGAAGTTTTATGAGTTAAAGATGAGATTACGATTTTATGATGAAAGAATAATGATGATCAAAGTTAAGATCAAACATGTTAATATGGTGTGATAAGTGCAATTCTCAAACAAATATATTTCCAAGATGGTGATAAGGTCAATTCTCACCGAGGTTATGAATTCTTATGAATCACTAAGTTAGATAAGAGATTCCTATATATTTTAAAGATGGATTGGTAGGCAGTTACTATCTTTCCCTATTATGTTATGATCATGTTTTTCTGAGTATTCATTAGGATATTGACTAAGTACCAAGAGAACTTCTAGGTAGGGTTCGATTCGATAATTCAGTTAGTTACCCAAGGGAATCCTAGTATCAACTTAAAGTCCAAAACTACGTTGCCCACGCAAGTTGCGTTAATGGCCTAGCTGGTGGATCCACATATAGCACAGTTGAGTTGAGATGAGTTACTTATGTAGTATACCCTGGCAATTTATCCTACGCTATCTCGATGTAGGAGTCATCGAATTCCATGTAATAGCTCATATGGTCTTAGATGTCGGTTAAAGTTATTATCCCACACAAGTTGAAGTTAAGTAATGAGTTGAAAGTTAAAGTTGTATGATATGCATTGACCATGAGTTTCATATATTTTGAATGCTTTTTAAGTACTCAAGTTTATTATGATTCATTATGCATCTTATGGCATATTGATTATGTTCTTTTACTTGTTCATGCATACCTCATATACTTAGTACATTTAAATGTACCAACGTGTAATTTTTGCCTATATTGTGTCATATTATAGGGACGGACGATACTCACGACCATCCTATTCATGGTTTAAGAGTGTCCTAGATTCTCAAGGAGTTTGTGAGTCCTTATTCTATCGAAGACATGACATTTATTCACGTTGCTATTATTTCTGACCTTTCTTGTATTCTTAGGGTGAGCTAGGAGCTTGTCCTAAGCCCCCATCAAAGATTAGACTAGAGGCATGTTTAGAAGGCTTGTGATGTAGTCCAGTTTGGACGTTTATTGTGTTGAATTCCCTTAGTCTCGTTCTCCACTTGATAATGTTTTCCAATTATCTTTTTATGTTTTTTACCTTATGTATGTGATGTATACTAAGATGGATTATGGTTGAGGTCCCTCACATCTCAATCGTCGTATCGCGGCTTAGCCCTAGTTCAGGTAGTGATAAACTTAGTATTAGAGCACAAGGTTTAGAAGAGTCCTAGGGAGTGTAACATGTCGCGTTAAGGAGAGTCTTATTCATTGGTGTAAAGTGTGACACGTCCATGAATAGGATTCTACAAAACATCTTAGGAAAGGTCTCACTTCTTTAATGATCTATGTCGTGCGGTAGATTGGTTAAGTTTTTTCCCTCTAATGCTTGTTCTTTACAATTTTCAGAATATGCCTCCACAAAGATACCCCACTAGAAGGAACGTGGTTGAACAGGAGAAACAAGCTCCAAATGACCATTTGAATTATCAAGTCTCTATTGCCGAGTTCTGAGTGTCCTTTCAAGTACTTTCTCAAGTCGTTGCTTCTCAAGTTAATCATGAGGTAGTTTCTCTCGTACATCAAAATATTGGTACGGAGATAACAAGTTTTCATGATTTCATTAGGATGAATCCTCCAGAGTTTAGGGGTTCTAAAGTTACTGAGAATCCACAAGAGTTTGTTAATAGCATCCATAAGATTTTTAAGATCATGGGGATTTTCCTAGTTGAGAGGGTAGAGTTGGCTACGTACTAATTAAGGGGTGTTACTCAAATTTGGTTTGATTAATGAAAAAGTGAGAGGCCTAGAGAGGCAGAGCTCGTGACTTCGAATGACTTTAAGGGGGTATTTCTTGATTGGTTTTTTCTATTGGAGTTGAGGGAGGCCAAAGTGCATGAGTTCATCAACCTTAATCAAGGTGGTATGAGTGTGAGGGTGTATGCCCTCAAGTTTACTCAATTGCCAAAATATGCTCTATTCATGGTTATTGACTCAAGATCTAATATAAGCAAGTTCGTATTAGGTGTGTTGGATATGGTCACGATGGAGTGTAAAACGGCTATGTTGATTCAGGAGATGGATATATCTAGACTTATGACCTATGCGGAGCCAGTAAAGGGTGAGAAATTAAACATGAAGAATCGGGAGTCTAAGAGGACAAGGACCGATGGTAGTGAATTCTATCATGCTAAGATCGAAAGTGCTGGACGTCCTCATTTTTTCAAAAGGTACTCCATCCAAGGGTCTCCTAATGCCACTACTCCAAGATTTGACAAGGATAGGGTGCCCAACCCTATGCCTCAAGGAGGTGCTCATATTGGCCAAGTTATTCCCGCATGCAAGAAGTATGGTAGGAACCACAAGAGTGAATGTCTAGCGGGTTATAATATGTGCTACTAGTGTGGTAAGTCGGGTCATCATGCTAAAGAATGTAAGGTCAAAGATATTCGTCCTTAAGGCCAAGTTTCTCCAGGGTCCCAATTGCAACCCAAGGGTGTTTAATGCAACCAATAGGTTTTATGCCCTCCATGGTAGGCAAAAGGTGAAGGAGACTCCCGATGTTGTTACCGGTATATTATGGGTCTTTCACTATGATGTTTATGCTTTGGTTGATCCGGGTGCAAACTTGTTTTTTGTTTCCCCTTATGTGGCCATGAGATTTGATGTTAGTGTCGATATATTGTTAGAGCCTCTCTCTATTTATACTCCCAAAGTGAGTCGGTTGTGTCTAAAAGAGTCTATAGAAGTTGTCCAATTACGGTCTTTAATAAAGTTACTCTATGTGATCTTATTGAGATTGAAATGACCAATTTTGATGTTATCCTTGGTAGGAATGGCTATATGCATGTTATGCTTTTATTGATTATAGAACCCGAGTGGTTAAGTTCCAATTTCCAAATGAGCCAGTCCTAGAATGGAAGTGTAGTAATTTTATATTTAAAGGTCAATTCATTTTGTGTCTTAAAGCTCAAAAAACGATTTCCAAGGGTTGTATTTACCATCTGGTAAGGGTTAGGGATGAGAATTATGAAGCCCCTATCTTAGAGTCGATCCCCATTGTTAATGAGTTTCCATATATGTTTCTCGATAATTTACCCTATGCTCCTCTCAAAAGGGAAATTGACTTTGGCATAGACCTTCTTCTGGATACCTAACATATATTTTTCCTTCTTACCGGATGGCTCCGACGAAGTTAAAGGAGTTGAAGGATCAATTGAAAGACTTGTTATACAAGGGTTTCATTAGACCATGTATAACCCCATGGGGGCTCCCATATTATTTTTTAGAAAGAAGGATGGCTCATTGTAGTTGTGCATTGACTACCGATAATTGAACAAGGTAACAATCAAGAATAAATACCCGAATATAAGGATAGATGACTTGTTTGAACAATTGCAAGTACCAAATTACTTCTCCAAAATAGATCTGTGTTATGATTATTACCAACTGAGGGTGAGGGAGTGCAATATTTCCAAAATGGCATTTTGAACAAGGTATAGCCATTATGAATTCCTAGTTATGTCATTTGGTTTGACCAATGCCCCCGCGTCTTTCATGGGCTTAATGAATAGGGTGTTCAAGCAATATTTAGACATGTTTGGTATTGTATTCATTGATGATATTTTGGTTTACTCTCGGAATGAGGGGAAGCATGCTAATCTCTTAAGGATTATGTTGCAGACTCTAAGAGATAAACAACTATTTTCACAGTTGAACAAATGTGAGTTTTGGTTAAGGGGGGTGGCCTTTCTCGGTCATATTGTATCCGGCGAAGGGATTATGGTTGGTCCTAAGAAAATCGATGTGATTAAGAATTGACCTAGACCCTTATCTCCTTCAGATATTTGGAGTTTCTTAGGCCTAGCCGAATAGTATAGGAGATTTATGGAAAGATTTTCATCGATCTCGTCACCTTTGACTAAGTTGACTCAAAAGAAGGTGAAGTTTCAATGGTCGGAGGCATGTTAAAAGAGTTTTCAATAGTTGAAAGATCGTCTCACTACCGCCCCTATCTTGACCTTGCCGGATCGGTCCGATAGTTCTGATGTACATTGTGACACTTCAAGGGTTGTTCTTGGTTGTGTATTGATGCAACATGGTAAGGTAATAGCCTATTATTATAGGTAATTTAAGGTGTATGAATGGAATTATACAACCCATGATATTGAGCTAGAGGCAGTTGTATTTGCGTTAAAAATTTGGAGATACTGACTTTATAGTGTCCATGTGGATGTGTTCACCGACCATAAGAGTTTACAATATTTGTTTAAGCAAAAAGATTTGAACTTTCGACAAATGAGATGGCTTGAATTGTTAAAGGACTATGACATGAGTACGTTAAACCATCCGGGCAAAGCTAATGTGGTTGCCGATGTACTAACTAGATTGTCCATGAGTAGTGTTGCACATATTGGGGAAGATAAGAAAATATTGATCAAAGACATTCATAGATTGGCATGTCTAGGTATGCGGTTGGTTGACTCCGATGATGGAGGTATTTTTGTTCATAATAGTTTGGAATCATCTCTTGTAGAGGATATTAAGGCCAAACAAGACCATGATCCGATTTTGAATGAGTTGAATTAGTCAATTGTTGAAAAAATCATTGAGGCTTTCTCTCAAGGGGGAGATGGTGTGCTTCGTTATCAAGGCTAGTTGTGTGTACCAAATAATGATGGGTTGAAAAAGTTGATATTGAATAAGTCTCATAGTTTCCAATATTTGATTCATCTGAGTTCCGCCAAGATGTATCATGATTTGAGGGAAATGTATTAGTGGATTGGCATGAAGAAGGACATAGTGGAGTTTGTAGCTAAATGTCTGAATTGCCAACAAGTTAAAGTTGAGCATCAAAGATCGGGAGGTCTAGCCTAAGACATTGAAATACTTACTTGGAAGTGAGAAGACGTGAATATGGACTTTGTAACGGGATGCCTCGTACTAAGAAGAAACATGATTCCATTTGGGTTTTTGTAGATCGGATGACCGTGCCAGCTCATTTTGTACCGATTAAAACTTCTTATGGTGCCGAAGATTATGCTAAGTTATATGTTCATGAGTTGGTAAGACTTCATGGTATGCCCTTGTCCATCATATCGGATAGAGGTACACAATTCACTTTACACATTTTGAAGGCGTTTCAAAAGGGTCTAGGTACAAAGGTTAAATTAAGTACCGCTTTCCATCCTCCAATCGACGGTCAAGACAAAAGAATGATCCAAACTTTAGAAGATATGTTAAGGCCATGTGTTATTGATTTTAAAGGGAGTTGGGATGAACATTTTCCATTAATTGAGTTTGCCTATTATAATAGTTATCACTTTAGCATCCAAATGGCTCTGTTTGAAGCATTGCATGAGAAGCAATGTAGATCCCCGATGGGATTGTTTGATGTAAGTGAGATGTCCTTGATTGGTCCAGATTTGCCGATAGATGCTATGGAGAAGGTAAGACTCATAAGAGAGTGGTTGAAGATGTATCAAAGTCGTCAAAAGTCCTATTCATATGTTAGAAAAAGAGAGCTTGAATTTGAAATAGATTATTGGGCCTATTTGAATGTTTCGCCCATGAAGGGTGTAATGCGTTTTGGAAAAAAAGGGAAATTGAGTCCTAGATATGTTGGACCTTATAAGATATTGATGTGTGTTGGCAAAGTAGCTTATGTGTTAGATTTTCCACTTTAGTTAGTTATGGTTCACCCGGTGATTCATGTGTCTATGTTGAGGAAATTCGTGGGTGATCCAAATTCCATTATCCCTTTGGAAGATGATGGTGTTGTGGAGAATTTGACTTATGAAAACGTTTCGGTGAAAATCTTAGACCAAAAAGTTAAGAAGGAACAAAGAAGTTGTGTACTTTAAAGTATTATAGAGGAATCAACAAGTAGAAAGTGCTAGTTGGGAGGAGGGGGCAGATATGATGAAATGATACTCGTACCTCTTTCCCTCTACTCAAGCCTAAAGTAGTAAGTTGTTCCTATTCAATTTAATCAAAATCTTACGTATTCAGTTCCTCCTATGTCATTCATATGCATACATGTTCATAAAAAGATTGATTTTAAAGTCATGATTTTATGTGAAGTTGAAGTTTTCATGTTTCATACATTTTTAGATGTTATCATGTTCATGTTGGGTTACTAGTCCTCTTTCTATGTCCTTTCTATGTAAGTTAGTCTCATTCGTGGATGAATGGTTCCAAGGGTGAGATATTGTAAGACCCCATAAGCCAAAAAGTTGGAATCAAGGAGAAAATTCTCAAAATCTTTTACTGACCCATGTGAAAGACCTCATTCTACGGCTTGTAGAGATTTTATGGGTCATAAAGTTGTCGTAGAGTGACCCCTCGAACAAAATGAAATGTTGCCCTCGGGAGAGGTTCTACGAGTCGTCGTCCTATTGATGGGTCATAGGAACCCCTTGTAAACCATATTACAGAGGCCTTGTTTAGAGATTCCTCAAGGTAAAATCTAAAACTTCCCAGGACGGGTTGTAAGACAGACTCGTGACAAAACTTTAGAGACTCTCTAATTCCAGGTTTATGGAGCCTACAGGTTGTTCCCAAAGAATGACCCGTAGACACTTTGACAGTTTGTAAAATGACCTATTCCTAAACTTTAGAGAGATGATTTTGGGCACTTTTCTCAGACTTGCCGGACGAGTCATTTATATGACTCGTCATTCCTTTCACGGCCCGTAGAAGGTGATCCGTAAGATCAAAATTCAAAGTTTCATGAGGGGCAATTGTGTCTTTTCTAAAGTTTGGTCCAATGAACCTAGACACTTTTATAGCCAATTTCAAAGTCTATAAATATTCAATTCTTCAAATTCCCCTCCTATTCAATTCATTCTCTCAAAATTTTCCAAGACAAGAACTCTCAAAGTCTCTTAAGGTTTCTCCCTAAATTCAAGCTAGGATTTCCAGATTTTTTCAAAGGTTCTTCTTCAATTCTTAGTGAATCCACGCAAGTTATGTGGGGACTGATTCATGAGGCCTTTCACCAATGAAATCCCAAAGATTTCTCAAGTTTTTATTAAATTTTCATATGATTATGAACCCTAGTTTTGATGAATTGCGTTAGGCTGATTAAATTCTATTTTTAAATGTTCTTAATGACTATTATGTGCATGTTCTCTTATGAATTGCATGGTTTTAAGTTGAAATATTAATGCAAATGCATAAATCTATTCTTAAGCTATAATTATGAATTAAAGATGATTTTATGTGTTGACCATGAGTTAAATGATTTTTAACGGAAGTTTTATGAGTTAAAGATGAGATTATGATTTTATGATGAAAGTTTAATGATGATCAAAGTTAACATCAAAGATGTTATTATAGTGTGATAAGTGCAATTCTCACACAAGTATATTTCTAAGATGGTTATAAGGTCAATTCTGTTACACCCCACACTCTTGAGCTCGGAACGTCTTCTTGAGTTCCTTAGACACTATCATGTGAGCCGGATAAGCTACGACACTATCAAACAACTCTAAGGAAAGAAAATTGTGATACCTCGCGAGAAGGGAGGTTGGAGATAGAGTCATAAGAATCCGGAAAGAGTTGGAGGCTAAGTAATGAGTCGTAGGACTCGATTTACCTACGTAAGACACAAAGTTAAGAGTCTTATACACTTAAGTTGCTTAAGGATATACCAAGCCTACATAGCACGGATTACATAGGCTCTTAAAATAAAGTGAGATGACAAACCTACGAAAGGAAGCAAAAACTAGTTTCCGAACTTATGAAAGCAAAGCAAGCAGGTGACAAACAGGTAGGTGACACACCTAGGTGGGACCCACACTGCCACATGGCAGCATGTGACTGGCCGAATAAGTTGAGGTGGCACCCTAGGAGGCTGCCACGTGTCACCCTAGGGGGCTGCCACGTGGCATCTTCTAAAAAGGTGTATATATATGCATTATGTGACTCTTAACTTGTTCATTATCCAAAAATCAGCCAAGGAAGTTGAGAGAAAACGTGAGAGAAAGAGAGAAAGCTAGGCAGCCACGGATTGAAGAACCCGTTTTTAAAGAGGACTGCTGTTACTAATACTATCATAACTCCTTCTGTATAGTTCCGTTTCAAGTGATTCAAGATGTTTTGGAAATCTATTTCATAGGTCTATAACTTTTGTTTAGCCTCGGAAACCCAGTTTTTCTTTTATAAGCTCGAATAAGGGTGATGAAGTATGGGGTAGGTGCTGCCCAGATTTCGTTTTGGAAATCCTACACAGACTGCTGTTGGTATTTTGGGCATATCTCTTTGTACAAAATTTCTGTAGGGATGATTCTAAATGGTATGCGACCTTGAGACACATGTCTATAACTTTCATTGAGAACACAAACCTTGTTACCGTCAATTAGCCCTTCGAAACTAAGGGACAATACGAGACAGTAACCTGCCCAGAATTCACGTTTTGACAACTTTGGTGAATTTTGACCAATTTCGGGTGAGGTAAGGTCTTACCTTCTAATTTGAAGTTTATGGTGTTTTTATAAGGTGTATTAAACACCTTTTAGGCTGCTGGAAGTGTAAAAATGTCATAGCAATGTTTAACGTTCGAAGCAATCCAAATTGTAGTCGTTATAGTCGAATTGTTGTCGAAGTGAAGTGTTGTTAGTGTGAGTGGTTGCTGCAGGGGTGTGAGGTGTGGTTGCAGGGCCTAAATGTGTTTTAAAGTGGTTTATGGTGCTGCTGGTTGAAGCCACATGACCCCTCGTTGTGTATAATTAAAGGCGTTACAAAATAAAGTCTAGACGCCCTATTGTGATATCGTATTTTTGAATAAGTCGTTTGAAGTTTATGTTGTATATTGTTGTTGCGAATTGCTTAAACATATGCTGCAGGTTGTTGTTGTTGGTTGGCTGTAGGTCTTAGGGACCTAATTGGAAATCCGGATAGGGCACATTGTAGGGGAGGTGCTGCCCAATTTTCGTTAACGCCTTAACTAGTTAAGGAACTAGTCGAGAAGGCGAGCGAAGTGATGAATGTGATGAATACTCGTGGGTACTCTAAGTTTCTGAAAAGTACAAGGTTGTTAATACTTGCATTACTTCCATGTTAAATAGGTTTCGAGGACAACGAGGTGGACGTGATTAACAGAAGTCCATACAAGGTATGTGAAGCTTTCTTTTGGCATGTTTTTGGAATTAGTATGTAGAACTATCTTTCTTTTCTTTTGGCATGTCTTAGATGTAAGTTATAAATGATATATATATGATATGTGGGATTCAATCCATTCATAAAGCCCTGAATATAAGTCGAAACTCTTATTTACTTCTTGATGTTAGAACTCCTGCAATAGCTGAGTGGTTGCCCTTAAGTCTTTTATGTAATGAAAACTAGTACATGTAAAGCCTATTTCTTTTTTTCCTTTGGAATGGCTTAATTTTAAGTTAAATGGTATATGATATAGGTTTAGAGGTAATTCCATTTATGAGCTCTGATTGTAACTCGTGACTTGTAGTCACTCCTGAACATTAAGAGTCTGAAAGTAGTCAAACTACTATTCTCGAGCCTGCTATATAATGAATAGAAAGTAGAGGTACCAGCTCCTCTTTTTAGAGGCTCTGAAATGATAAATGCCATTGATTGCATGAGTTGAGTCCTTGACTAGATAAATTATGTTTCTGATTGCATAGATTATATTTCTGATTGCATGAATTATGTGGCATTATTTTGATGCATGTTTGTGATCCCTGAAGCCCCAACTGATGTAAGCCCTAATGACATCTAAAGGGATACCTCGGATAATTACTCCCCCAGTCTTCAGGTGACGGTTCACTTGACTGTTTCATCGAGTCTTAGATAATGACTTAGTTGCATATGGTTTCTCACTACTCTACTCGTACATACTGTAACCCATCCTTCCTTGAGTCCCACGATGGGCCGGGATATGTTATCGTGCACAGTGTTACTACTTCTTTCACCGCGTCCCGGGCCGGATGTGTATAGTTCCACGCACGAGGAGACGATGTCGTACGTGAGGTGTGATATATGTTATATGTTATGACGATACGATTATTCACCGAGTCCCGGGCCGGCTGTAATATGATAGTATATGTGGTGAAATAAGGAAGGAACACTGAGTCCCTCCTTAGAGGGCCGGGTATATATGTATATTATGATGGTACGCTATAGACGTACACCACTCCATTCACCGAGTCCCTCACTAAAGGGCCGGATACTTTATGTAGGCATGCATATGAGATTAAAGCAATACATTGTGACCCTGAGCCCCGTAGTGAACCGGGTATAACACGATGATATACATGATAAGATGATACCGTATACGATGGTATGATACCGTATACGATGATATGATGAAATGAAATGCATTATGACACGATGATTTGTGATTATGAAGTAATGATAATGACACTGAGTTCACTAGAGGGCCGGGCACAGTATATGATGGTGTATAGGATCACGTGTCCTAAGGTGCAGGTACAATAAATTGTTAATTGTTATACTTATCCCCTGCATCCCTATTTCAGTTATGATCTCAGTTACGATGTGTTATGCTTTACATACTCAGTACATATATCGTACTGACCCCCCTTTTCTCGGGGGGCTGCGTTTCATGCCCGCAGGTACAGATGTTTATTCTGGAGATCCATTAGCATAGGAGTTCCTCTCAGCTGTGTCGGAAGTGCTTCACTGTTCTGGAGCCTAAATTTTGATGCTGGTCACTTAATATATATATTTGTACATTCAAGGGTACGGCGGGGGTCTTGTCCCGCCATATGTTGCTGTTACTATTCTTAGAGGTCTGTAGACATATGTATATGTGGGTTGTTTGTGAGTTAGTTTTGATGTTGCCTATTCGATATGTTGTGAATGTTTTTGTTATAGCAGCCTTGTCGGCTCGCATGCCCTTTCATGATATGATACAAATGAAAGAGGCTACATGTACATGAAAAAGTTTTAAACTATTGGGGTTTTTGTATATAGTATCACATCACACACGGTTTAACTTAAGTGTAGTTGATAAATACGCATAAGAGGGTCCAGGTCGGACCCCAGTTGCGGCCTACGGGGTTGGGTCGTGACAAATTCTCACTGAGGTATGGATTCTTATGAATCACTAAGTTAGATGAGCTATTCCTATATGTTTGAAAGATGGATTGGTAGCCAGTTACTATCATTCCCTATTATGTTATAATCATGTTTTTACGAGTTTCTATTGATATATTTCCTAAGCACCGAGAGGACTTCTAGATGGGTTTCAGTTCGGTAACGCAGTTAGTTACCCAAGGAAATCCTTGTAGCAACCTAAATTATCAAACTACGCTGCCCACGCAGGTTGCCTTCATGGATTTGCTAGTGGATCCACATATAGCAAAGTTGAGTTGAAATGAGTTCCTTATGGAGTATGCCCTAGCAAGGTAGCTTCCCATATCTCAATGCAAGAGTCATTGGAGTCTATGTAATAGCTCGCATGATCTTAGATATCGGTTAAAGGTCTTATCACACACAAGTTAAAGTTAAGTAATGAGTTAAAAGTTGAAGTTGTATCATATGAATTGACCATGAGTTTCATATGTTTTAAATGCTTTTTGAGCTTTACTCAAGTTCATTATGATTGGTCATGCATCTTATGGCATATTGATTATGTTCTTTTACTTGTTCATGCATACCTCATATACTTAGTACATTCAAATGTACTAACACATACTTTTTTCTTACATTGTCTCATAATTTAGGGACAGACGACACTCACGACCATCCTATTCGTGGTGAAAGATTGCCCCTGATTCATAAGAAGCTAGTGAGTCCTCATTCAATCGAGGACATCATATTTATTCATGTTTCTATTACTTTGACCTTTCTTCTATTGTTAGGGTGATCTTGAAGCTTATCCTAAGCCCCCATCAAATATTAGACTAGAGGCATATTTAGATGGCTTATAATATAGTCCGGTTTGGACATCTATAGTGTTGAATTCCCTTAGTCCCGTTACCCATTTGATGATTTCTTCCACTTATCTTTTCATGTTCTTTAACTTATATATGCGATGTATGCTAAGATGACTTATGGTTGGGGTCCCTCGCGTCCCAATTATCGTGTCACGGTTGGCCCTAGTTCGGATCATAAAAAACTTGGTATCAGAATATAAGGTTTAGAAGAGTCCTAGGGAGTCTAACATATTGCGTTAAGTAGAGTTTTATTTATTGGTGTGAAGTGCACAACATCCATGAATAGGATTTTATGAAATATCTTAGGAAAGGTCTCACTTCTTACATGATCTATGTCGTGCGGTATATTGGTTAAGACTTTTCTCTCTAACGCTTTTTCTTTGTGATTTTCAAAATATTACTCCACAAAGATACCCACCTAGAAGGAACGTGGTTGAAGAGGAGAAACAAGCTCTGAATGACCCTTTGAATGATTAAGTTTCTAATGTCGAGTTCTAAGCAGTGTTTTAAGTACTTGCTCAAGCCATTACAACTCAAGTTAACCATGAGGTGGTTGCTCCTGTGAACCCAAATATTTTTACGGCGGCAACAAAAGTTCGTAATTTCATGAGAATGAATCCTCTGGAGTTTTGAGGTTCTAAAATTGATGAGGACCCACAAGAGTTATTTGATAGCATCCATAAGATTTTTGAGATCATGGTAATTATCCCAATTGAGAGGAAGGAGTTGGCTACGTACTTATTGAGGGGTGTTGCTCAAATTTGGTTTGATCAATGGAAAAATGAGAGTCCTAAAGAAGTAGAGCCTGTGACTTGGGATGGGTTTAAGGGGGTGTTTCTTGATTGGTTTTTTCCAATGGAGTTGAGGGAGGCCAAAGTGGAAGAGATCTCCAACATTAAGCAAGGTGGTATGAGTGTGAGGTTGTATGCCCTCAAGTTTACGCAATTGTCAAAATATGTTCCGTTCATGATTGCCAACTCAAGAGCTCGTATGAGCAAGTTTATTTTTAGTGTGTCAGATATGGTCGCGACAGAGTTCAAAATGGCTATGTTTATTCGGGAGATGGATATATCTAGACTCATAACCTATGAGGAGCAAGTAGACGGTGAAAAATTAAATGTGAATAATAGGGAGTCCAAAAAGCCAAGGACAGATAGTAGTGAATTCTCTTATTCTATGCTTGGAAGTATTGGACGTCCTCATTTTCACCAAAGGTATTCCAGCCAAGGGTCTTCTAATGCCACTACTCCAAGATTTAGCAAGGATAGGTTACCCAACCCTAAGACTCAAGGAGGTTCTCCTATTGGCCAAGTTACTCCCGCATGCAAGAAGTGTGGTAGGAACCATAAGGGTGAATGTCTAGATGGTTTGAATGTGTGCTACCAGTTGCTAAAGAATGCAAGGTCAAATATATTCGTCCTCAAGGCCAAGTTGCTCAAGTTGACCAAGTGCAACCCAAGGGTGGTCAACGCAATAATAAGTTTTATGCCCTCCATGATAGGCAAGAGGTGGAAGAGTCTTTCGATGTTGTTATCGATATGTTACGGGTCTTTCACTATGATGTTTATACTTACTTGATTTGGGTGAAAACTTGTCTTTTTGTTTTCCCTTATGTGGTGATGAGATTTAATGTTAGTCCCAAGACATTATTAGAGTCTTTCTCCGTTTATACTCTTATAGGTGAGTCGATTATGGCTAATAGAGTCTATAGAAGTTGTCTGGTTACGGTCTTCAATAATGTTACTCTATGTGTCCAGTTGATCTTAAGATAATTGATTTTTATGTTATCCTTGGTATGGATTGGCTATATTCATGTTATGCTTTTATTGATTGTAGAATGTTAGTGGTTAAGTTCCAATTTCCAAATGAGTCAACCCTAGAATGGAAGGGTAGTAATTCTGTGTTTAAAGGTAAATTTATTTCGTGCCTTAAATCTCATAAAATGATTTCCAAAAGTTGTATTTACCATCTTGTGAGGGTTAGGGATGAGAATTCAAAAGCCCCTATCTTAAAGTTGGTCCCCATTATTAATGAGTTTCTAGATGTGTTTCTTGATGATTTACCTGGTGCTCCTCTCGAAATGGAAATTGACTTTGGCATAGACCTTCTTTCGGATACCCAACCTCTTTCTATTCCTCCTTATCGGATGGCTTCGATGGAGTTAAAGGAGTTAAAGGATCAATTGAAAGACCTGTTAAACAAGGGTTTCATTAGACCAAGTATATCCCCATAGGGTGCTCCCATATTATTTTTTAGAAAGAAAGATGGCTTATTGCGCATGTGCATGTACTACCGACAATTGAACAGGTAACTGTCGAGAATAAATACTCAATTTTGAGGATAGATGACATGTTTGATCAATTGCAAGGAGCAAGTTACCTCTCCAAAATAGATCTTCATTCCGGATATCACCAATCGAGGGTGAGGGAATGTGATATTCCCAAAATTGCATTTCGAACGAGGTATGGCCATTATGAATTCCTAGTTATGTTATTTGGTTTTACTAATGCCCCCGCTGCTTTCATGGACTTAATGAATAGGGTGTTCAAGAAATATTTAGACATATTTGTGATTGTATTCATTGATGACATTTTGGTTTAGTCTTGGAATGAGGGGGGGCATGCTAATCACTTAAGGATTGTGTTGCAAACTTTAAGAGACAAACAACTATTTGCAAAGTTCAACAAATTCGAGTTTTGATTAAGGTAGGTGTCCTTCCTTGGTCACATTATATCCAGCAAAGGGATTATGGTTGATCCTAAGAAAACCGATGCAGTTAAGAATTGGCCTAGACCCTTATCTCCTTTGGATATTAGGATTTTCTTGGGCCTAGCCGAATACTATAGGATATTTGTGGAAGAATTTTTATCGCTCTCATCACCTTTGACCAAGTCGACTTAAAAGAAGGTAAAGTTTCAATGGTAGGAGGCATGTGAAAAGAGTTTTTAAGAGTTGAAAGATCGTCTCACTACCACCCCTATCTTGACCTTGCCAAAAGGGTCTGATGGTTTCATTGTATATTATTACGCTTCACGGGTTGGTCTTGCTTGTGTATTGATATAACATGGTAAGGTAATAGCCTATGCTTCTAAGCAACTTAAGATACATGAATGGAATTATCCAACCCATGATCTTAATATAGCGGTGGTTGTGTTTGCATTAAAAATTTGGAGATACTATCTTTATGGTGTCCATGTGGATGTGTTCACCGACTATTAGAATTTACCATATGTGTTTAAGTAAAAAGATTTGAACCTTCGACAAAGCAGATGATTTGAATTGTGAAAGGACTATAACATGAGTATGTTATACCATCAGGACAAAGCTAATGTGGTTGCCGACGCACTAAGTAGATTGTCCATGAGTAGTGTTACACATGTTGGGGAAGATAAGAAAGAATTGATCAAAGACGTTCATAGATTGGCACTTTAGATATGCAGTTGGTTGACTCTAATGATGGAGGTATTTTTTTCACAATGGTTCAGAATCGTCTCTTGTGGTGGATATTAAGGCCAAACAATACCATGATACGATGTTGATTGAGTTGGAGAAGTTAGTTGCTGAAAAAGCCATTGAGGCTTTCTTTCGAGGGAGAGTTGGTGTGCTTCGTTATCAAGGTCGATTATGTGTACTGAATGTCGATGCGTTGAGAAAGTTGATATTAAATGAGGCCCAAAGTTCCCAATAATCTATTCATCCGGGTTCCACCAAGATGTATCTTGATTTGAGGAAAGTGTATTGGTGGAAAGGCATGAAGAAATACATAGTGGAGTTGTTAGCTAAATGTCTGAATCACCAATAAGTTAAAGTTGAGCATCAAAGACCGAGAGGTTTAGCCCAAGACATTGAAATTCCTACTTGAAAGTGGAAAGATATGAATATGGACTTTGTAACGGGTTTGCCTCGTACTAAGAAGCAATATGTTTGTATTTGGGTTGTAGTAGATCGGATGACCAAGTCAGGTCATTTTCTACCGGTTAAGACTTCCTATGGTGCCGAATATTATGCTAAGTTGTATGTTCGTGAGTTGGTAATACTTTATGGTGTTCCCTTTTCGATTATATCGGATAGAGGTACACAATTTACTTTATATTTTTGGAAGTCATTTCAAAAGGGTTTCGGTACAAAGGATAAATTAAATACCACTTTACATCCTCAAATCGACGGTCAAGCTGAAAGAATGATCTAAACTTTAGAGAAATGTTAAATACATGGGTTATTGATTTTAAATGAGTTGGGATGAAAATTTTTCATTAATTAAGTTTGCCTATAATAATAGTTATCACTTTAGCATCCAAATGGCTTCGTTCGAAGCATTGTATAGGAGGCATTGTACATCCCCGGTAGGATGGTTTGAAGTAGGTGAGATGGCCTTTATTGGTCCATACTTGGTGATAAATGCTATGGAGAAGGTAAGACTCATAAGTTAGAGGTTAAAGATGGCTCAAAGTCATCAAAAGTCCTATTCTATGTTAGAGAAAGAGAGCTTGAATTTGAAATAGATGATTGGGTCTATTTGAAGGTTTCACCCATGAAGGGTGTAATGCATTTTGGAAAGAAAGGAAAATTGAGTTCTAGATATGTTGGACCTTATAAGATATAGAGATGTGTTGACAAGGTAGCTTATGTGTTAGATTTTCCACTTGAATTAGCTATAGTTCACCCGGTGATTCATGTGTCTATGTTGAGAAGTTCGTGGGTGATCCAAATTCCATTGTCCCTTTGAAAGATGATGGTGTTGGGAAGAATTTGACTTATGAAGAGGTTCTTGTGGAAATCTTAGACTGGCAAGTTAAGGAGCTAAGGAAGTGTGTCCATCAAAGTATTATGGAGGAATCAACCAGTAGAAAGTGCTACTTGTGAGGCAGCGTACCCCGAGTGGACTTTTCTATGTATAGGTGGAAATGTTTCTTAGTTTATTTTATAGGTTTGACTAATTTCTTATACTCAGTCGATTAAACCTACTGAGTACATATGGATTGCACTCACTTCTACTTTTGTGTCCATTTTGATGCAAATTCTAGCCAGTGTATCCAGTGCTGCAGTTGAGTTCTAGCGGATATACCATTATCGAACTAGTGGTGAGATCTTGAGATCTGGATCGCCTCTAGTTCCATCTTTCATTTCCAGTATTTACTATACTCGAAGACTTATATTGTATATACAAACTCAAATTTGTACTAGATGATCATAAACTTATGACACCAGGTTTTAGGATAATTCCTTTGTTGCCGTTTATATTTTATTTATTTGTGAACTAACTTCTCTTGCAAGTCTTGTATGGTTTTATCTCTTCAAATTACACATCGGGATGGGGTTTGGGATGTGTGCCATCATGACCCTCATGACCTAGACTTTTGGGTCATGATAGTAAAGGATTTGCGAGATAAACATATATTTTGAAAAGTAAATGTAGGTAGATAGGTTTAGATCTCAAAAAAATACATATTTCAACTATTATGTATATCTATTATGTGACCAAATCATCCCATTTCCTTCTAGTGAAGACTAGCTATAATGTAGAGTAGTTAGCTAGGATCTACCTTCGTGAGATTGTTAGGTTGCATAGGGTGCCTATCTCTATTGTGCCAGATCAGGGTTCAGTGTTCACCTTTCACTTTTGGGAGGCATAGCAGCGTATTTTGGGTATGCGATTAGACATGAGTTCAACATTTCATCCCTAGACTTAGGGCCTGTGTGCTTGATTTTGGTTTCTGATGGGACTAACACTTGCCCTTGGCTGAGTTTACCAATAATACCAGTTATCACACCAGAATTCACATGACACCATTTGAGGCATTATATGGTCATAGGTGTCGATCACCTATTGGGTGGTTTGATTGAGTTGCGATGGATGCATTGGATACCGATTTACTCAAGAATGCTATAGAGCAACTACACTTGATTCAGAGTCGACTATTGACAGTCCAGTGTCATCAGAAGAGCTATGCTAGCATTAGGGTTCATCCCTTAGAGTTCATGGTGAGGGATCGTGTATGGCATAAAATATCGCCCATAAAAGTTGTGATGAGATTCGGGAAGAAGGGCAAGTTTAGCCAGAAGTTTGTTGGCATATTGGCGTGATGCGATTTGGGAAGAAGGGCAAGTTTAGCCGGAAGTTTGTTGGACTATTGGCTTATGAGTTGGCCTTTCCCCCTAGATTGTCAGTTGTCCACCGGTGTTTATGTCTCCATGCTTTGCAAGTATCTACTGGATGAGTCCCATGTGATGTCTTATGATGCGGTGGAGTTGGGTCCGTATTTGACTTATGAGGAAGAGCCGATAGCTATCCTTGACAAGAAGGTTTCGTAGCTCAGCACCAAGGAGATCGCTTCAATTAAGGTATAGTGGTGAGATCGGCCTATTGATGAGGCAACTTGCGTGTTAGATTCGGATATGCGGTCTTGGTACCCTCAGCTTTTTGAGACTTCAGGTACTTTTCTTTATCTTATATTCAAGGACGAACATTATTTTTAGTGGTAGATGTTGTAATGACCTTTAAGGTTATTTTTAGAAATTCTCAAGAAATTACCATTTTTACCCTTCTCATATATGCCCTCGAGTGTTATTTGATCGATTTGTATAGTTGAATTTATTAAAGTCTTAATAGTTTGTGAATTTTTTTAGTTTTTGAGTTTTAAAGAGTTAAGGTACTAAAAAGTGGCTTTTGATACCAACCAGAGCTAGAAGTCCCAGAATGTGATTCCATCAGTTCCATCTGCTCCGAAATGTGGAAATTGGTCTAAATATTTCTTCGTTTTTATATTTGGAGTTGTATCGTGAAATTGAGGTCCCAAGTTGGACAGTTTGGTTTAAAATGAGCTAACTTTAATTTTGGTCAAAAAATTGAGTTTGGAGACTTAGATTGGATTTATGATAATTTTGTTAGTTTCAGGAGGTGATTTTAAGCCTAAGACAGGCTTCGTTATATTTTTTGGAAGTACTGAGGGTATTTTGGTCTTTTTGAGATTCATATTATTTTACTTGCGACTTATCAAGTTTTGGATCAAGAATACCTCAAATTTGAATTTTGATAGTTTCATCGAGTCCGAAACATCGAATTTAGTAGGAGTGCATATTTGGTCTTTGAGTACGAAATTCCGAACGAATCCCGAGGGTTTGATCAAAAATTGAACCTTAACTCTTTAGTTATTTTTGGTGTATGGTGCCTTGGGGACCGCGATCGTGGGTCCCTTGGCGCATTTGCAGAGAAAAGCCTAGAAAGCATCCACGTTTGCAGGTAATGTGGCTTGTTCGTGGAGGGTAGAGCTACTTCTGATCCACATTTGCGACACTTTTTACTACGTTCGCAGAGAGCTACCTTCATGTGTTTCGCATTCGCGAAGTGAAGTGTCGACATTCTCGGAGAACAATTTTCACCTGAATAGTGAAATATCGAGGAAAACCCTATTTTCACCATTTTTGGAGTTCTTGAGCTCGGTGGGGCGATTTTTGAGAGAGTTCTTTGGGGAACAACGTTGGGTAAATGATTTTCTAACCAAAACCCATGATTTCCATTTAAATATTAGATGATAATATCTTCCAATCTCTTGTTTTTGAACCCCAAATTTCTTGGTTCTTTCCTAAATCAAATTTAAGGAAAATGATGATTTCTAACTTGATTTGTACTCTAATTTTATGGATTTCTCAATCATGATTTCTTTATTACTAGTAGAATGTGATTTTAAAAGAAATTTTTAGATTCGCCCCTTTCTGAAATTAATCATTTTTTGGACGATTTTACCCTTGATTCTGAAACCTATCAATATGGATGTCACTGGACTCCTTCTAACGCGTATGATTCATTATTTTTAGTGGGTTGTCATTACAGGCATTGAATTCAATATTTGTTCATCCGATAGAAGTATTCGAGAGCGATTTTGGCAATTAAGGTAGGTTTGGCTATCTTTATTGGGGTTGAGTTGGGGTAATTAGTCAATTGTATGTTGTAGTCTTTGGGATGGGGTTGTAGTATAATTTGGTACTTTTAATATACTTTAAAATACCTTTGTGAGGGCTTATTTATATTGTGATGCCCTTATGGGGGCTTATATGTGTTGTGTACCCCGTGTAGGGCCTTATTTGATATCATATCTATGTTGAGAATGTGTAATCCATGACTTGATTGTGTTAGAGATGTGAAAAGGTTATTTGACTTGAAATGCCCGCATAAGGGATTGAGTTGGGGTTTTGAGCATACCTGAGTACTGAAACATTTTCAAAAAAGGGTGAACACTAGAATTGAGGTATTTTCCTTCCCATTACTGCCTATTGAGGGTGAATATCATGTTTAAGTTAAGTTTTGAGAACTTTGAACCTTGTACTACATGTTGAGTTGAATACTACCTCCATATCTTACATGTTATGAATGCATTCATCCTCATTTATCATATCATTGATCATTGGAAAGTTGAGAACTATGGAAATTATTTTTGAGAAAGAAAATGTGACACATTTTTATATATACTTGACCATGAGTTAGGTGGCAAGAAGATAGAGATATTAGTATCATGAATCCTTGTCCACGAACTAGGTGTTGAGGTAGCTGATACATTGAGATTCTGACGAGGTATATGGTTTGTGAGACCCCCATAGATCCTTCTTGGTAGCACAGATTGGCAAGCGTATACGACAGGTTGTGTGACAGTCTTAATTCTACCATTATCATCATATCATCATATTGTATTGCATCGCATTGATATATATATATATATATATATATACGATATTTGACCTATCTGATTAACTATGATATTGAACTGTACTTATGTGTTTACTTTAATCATGCTGTTTTATATAAATTGGCAGTAGCGTAGCTGGAGTGGAACTTTCCTGTGTGCAGGCATTCCTTAGTTTATTTCATAGGTTTGATTATTTTTTTATAATCAGTCGGTTAAACCTACTGAGTACATGTGGATTTTACTCACCCCTACTTTTGTGTCCCTTTTGATGCAGATTCTACCCAGGGTATCTAGCGTGGCATTTGAGTTCTAGCGGATATACTATCATCGAACCAGTGGTGAGATCTTGAGATCTGGATCGCCGCTAGTTCCATCTTTCATTTCCAGTCTTTACTATACTCGAAGACTTATATTGTATATATATACTCATATTTGTACTAGATGCTCTTAAACTTATGACACTAGGTTGTGGGATAATTCCTTTGTTGCCCTATATATTTTGTTTATTTGTGGCCTAACCTCTCTTGGGAGTCTCGTATAGTTTTATCTTTTTGGATTACACATCGATATGGGGTTCGGAATGTGTGCCATCATGACCCTCGTGAGCTCGACGTTTGAGTCATGATAGTAAAGTATTTGCGAGATAAACATATTTTTTGAAATGTAAATGCAGGTAGATAATTTTAGATCTCAAAAAAATACTTATTTCAACTATTATGTATATCTATTTTCTTATAATAATTATTTATTTTGCATGATTTACATGGTTGAGTTTCAAAAAAGAGGGTTACCTCATCCTCACATATTGCTCTTTCTACATGAGCATAATAAATTTTCAACATCAGCAGATATTGATTGAATAATTTTGGCAGAAATACTAGATGAATTGAATGATCCTTATTATTATATAGTTGTGCAAAAGTTTATGATGCATGGCCCATATGGTTCTGCTTAAAGATCTTCTCCTTGCATGCAGAATGGAAGATGTACAAAGCACTTTCCTAAAAATTTTATTGACTCAACAACAATAGATGAAGAATGTTATCCAGTATATAGAAGAAGTGTCACAACCCCAACCTGCCGTGACTTTCACCCACACTAACTCTTTGGTGGGAGAACCATTATGACATCCCAACAATTAAACATGCACTAGATAAACAAGAAAAGGATGCAAAAATAACCTTAACTAGAGAAAAAGGCCTGAGACCCCATAAACTCAGGAGAAATTCAATCAACGACCAAAACATGCGTAAAACATCCTAGTAACTAAAAGTCAATCATACCAAAACTCTAACAACCATCAAGTCTAAGAAAGAGGAATGCAATCCCAAAAGAAACATAACAAATAGTGTCTGAAAGTGTCACGACCCAACCTAGGGCCTAGTTGTAACACATCAATTGAAACCTTGAAGGGCTCCAACCAAGCCTCTTGACATATCATTAAGCATGAATTAGGTAAAGTAAAGAGGAACATAGCATAAGAAGAGTCTAACATAAAGCATAAAAGGGAATATATTCTGACTACATAGACTCCACATGTTTTGTCCAACAAATGCCTCTACTAATGAAAATGGCGGATATTAAGACATGTCCCTAGCTCACCCTCAAACGGATCATAACAAAGTCTTTCGAAGTAAGAAGTAACAACTCATAACTAGTCCCCAATAGATGAGGACTCACCACAACACGTTGCCGGATAGAAACTCTACTAGCCACGTGTGATATGAGCGTGATCCTCAACCCCAATATTTTAAGACAATGTAGGCAATAATATGTGTTATTACTTTTGACTATACTAAGTATAAGGATATGACATGCAATATAAATCATAACATGCAATGATCATGTCACACCTCGAGAACATACCCTAGATGTAACCGGAACTTAGAAGCCATTGTTGGCCCCAAGCAAACCACTTGTCCTAATCACTCATTCAATTACTCAGCAAAAGACTCAATCCAATAACAAGGAGAATTTCAAGTGGTCTAACCAATCAATACTAAATGAAAGAATAATTTCAAATAGACAATATTAAAAGTCAACTAAATCTCATAAGTAATAGTTCTCATAAAAACAGACTCAAAAGAAACCTCAACTCCAATTTAGTCAATCTATGTCTATGAATCCTCTATCAACTATCAAGAAAGTGCCAAGACAAGCCCATGGCTACCTCAAAATGAACTACTCAAAATGATGAATGAAATAAATATGATTCCTCAGAAAGCAAGGAGATCTCATAACTATCAGGAAAGAAATGAATCTTCAATGAAGCATCTATTAATGATATCTAGTGCATGTATCTGCATCATAAATGATGCAGGACAAAAGATGGCAGTACATAGAATGTACGAGTATGTAAAATAACTGAAAGAGAATACAATCAAAAATACTCAACCTCAACTCAACTCTGAAAATACTCAACTCAACTCAATGAACTCAACTTTGAAAATACTCAACTCAATAAAGCATGTAGTATGTGTAAAAGAATGCTTTTAAAAAATATGAATAATTAAATGTAACTCATTATATAAACATAGAATATTTTACTTCTTAGGGAGTTTCTCTAACCAACAACCATTACTTATGAGCTAGTGATGACACAGCGAAACGATGTCGTTGCCACATCCATCCAATACCTTGTCAGGGTAAATAACATACATCTTTGGATCCACAATCATTCAAAGTCCATCATTTTGGGACTTAAGAGGTTTAACCCTCCATCCTACACTGGCTACTTAGTTCATGGGATTTGAGTTGTAACTATACTCGTACCTAATTCGATGCTGAATACTCCTCTCAAAATATATGCTCATATTAACATCATCATTTAGTCTCATTGAAATTTTTATTTAAACATAATCATTTAGTCTCATTGGACTTTTCAGTTAAACATCATCATCATCACCTCTTCATCAATCACTAACATCATCATTTACATCGTCATCAAAACATATTGCTCAAAATCCTCATTTTAACTCTATTTTCAATTTCATTAAACTCATTAAAATATGCTTCATTTTAATTTAAAGACATACTTTATTATGCTCACATACATCAAGTGAGTAAAATACTCAAAATACTTATTTAGTCTCTTTTGAACTTAGCTTAAAACTCAACTGATGCTCAAAATAATAATTAAAAGACTTCTCAAAACTCAAATCTTTATCATTCAAAACCCTTCACAAATGATGTTCTACAAACTCCATCATTACATAATATAACAAAATAAAATCTCAATTTGGGTTCATGTGAATGAAAACATGAATCCATACTCTCAACAAAACCCAACTCAAAAAATTATAAATAACTCAAGAACATAATCAATACATATAAATTTATATATAAAAACTCAATATAAATTATAGATAGCTCAAGAACCCATTTCATGGAACCTCAAAACTCAATCAAATCAACTTAATAAACATGTAGGGAATGAGGATGAACTCAATCCACGTTAGGAGTAGCCTTACATACCTGGAATAAAAATTATTTTACTAAAAATCAAAGACATGGCTTGAACATCTTGAATCTTAGCTCTTCTTCTCCTTTTTAGTCTCTTCTCTTAAATCTCCTAAGGTAAAGGAGACAAAAACCTCTTTAGATATTATGAGAGAACTGATTTTTAGTCCCAAAATGGCTAGGGTAATACTTGAGAAAGGTGGGAAAAAGTCTGAATGCCCTTCCTTAAGAAAAGACTTAAAACTGAGTTCAGGCACGCCGCGCAGGGCCCAAACTACTGCAGCTAGTTTCGGGCGCACTGCTGGCACGCTGCGCCAGGCCCCAAACTGCTGCAACAATAGTCTTTGGTAAAATGATCATAACCTTTTACTCCAAACTTGTAATAAGGAAAACTTAGTGGCATTAGAAAGAGGACTCAAAGACCTTTAATTTGATAGGTCATGGAACACATAACTCCTAATATATTGAGAGATATAGTCATTTGAAATTTATCCTTATACAGACTCAATTGAAAACTTAGCCATTAGAAATTCTTTGGACTAGGCTTGGTATTAGAGATCTCTTATGACCCTAAACCATATCTACTACCCTTTGAATTCTTAGGAATTGATCCTAGCTCATATGTAAAATTAGAAGTCATCGAACTCAAGCCTGTAAACATATGAAGAATGGCTCGAGTATTGGCATAGAAATATTTGGGGTGTTACAGATCAATCTTTGATACATGATATCGAGAATAAGTAAATTCATGAGAAAACCTTAATGATCAAAGCATTAAGAGAGCATATTTAAAATCGTGAAAGAACATAAAAGACCATACATGTGTGGGATAGAACCATAACCAACAATAAGACCATATGAGCCATAACATGAAATCCCAATGTCTCCCCATACAACGGAAGAAAGGAGAATCTACTTGCCAAGGTAGACTCTACCCCGCTAGGAGGGTCATATACATATGCTATATGTGGATACACTAGCTAGGCCATGAAGACAACCTACGGTGGCACATAGTTTAAGAGACTTGAGGCTGCCACTAAGGCTTTTGGTAGGGCCCCCACCTCAAAGTCCACTTGGTGCTAAGTTAAATCCCACGGAATACATAACTAGTAATCATACTTAGCATGTATCATACTTGTTCATAAACTTCATAATTTATAGAATAGCTCATTTCATAACATAATTGCAATGTGAGTATTGGCCTTTTATCATTACAAATCATACTTGCATTATTCACGTCATTAGGCTCCTAGGTCACTATAAAGATCCCTAAGTCACCTTTCTTCATAACTTGCATGAAATTCATAACTTGAAAATAATTATAATCCATGATCATAGTTCATACTTGAACGTATAGTGAAACGCATATACATAGTCAATTTGAATGAAAACTATGAGAATACTTTGAAATAATTGAATTCATAATCATATTTTATAATATCATCATTGAAAATAGCTTCACGCATGGGCAATCATAATTTAATTTAAAATTATGTAATTCATGTAAAAACATACTTATAATGATCATCTATAATAATTAAAAGCATAATTGAAATAACCCAATGTAATTTATCAAATTAGGGTTACAAATCCAATTGAAATTCATGAGATTTTGAATAAAAACCTTGGGACTCTAGGGGTAAAAGGGACCCGTGGATAAATTCCTACATACCTTGATTGAGTTGGACCATGGAATTGAAAAAAGAGACTTGTTCTTGAAGAAACCCTATCCAAACTTGATGAAGAAGATGAACCCATTGATGATCCTTGTGAGAGAAGTCTTAAAGTTTTCTGGGAAATAATGAGGGAAAAGAATAGGTTTAAGAGTATTAAGTACAATTTCATAATGAACCTAGTCCCAAAAAACTTCTACATACATAAATGAAAGAATAGGAAAATAACTGAATTACCCCTCATTAAATTGGAACTGGGACTCAACACAGAGGACCCATCATGATCCATGATGCTCATCACAGCTTGTAGTGCTGTCTGTGATGATCGACTTGGACTTGAACTTTAGGAGTTGCAGAGGAAGGTTTTAGAACTTCCTCCATGGAACCCTTCATGGTCTATGGAGTGTATCACGGTCCATGAACATGGTCATGGTGTCAGACCTGCAGGGTGGTCTACAGGGGTGACCATCACAGAACACACCATGGTCCGTGAAGGGCGGCCCGTAGTGGTGAGGCGTGGTCCTAACCTTGAAATCGTTTTCTGAGGTCTCAGGGGAGAGGACACCTCGGAGGGCATCACGACCCGTGGTGCTCACCACTGTCTGTATTCCCTCATTGTGGTCCCTTCCTACAGGCCTGAGTTTTAGGGTTACCACCGCAGTGGCTCACCATGAGGCTTGGTGCATACCACAGCCCCTGGTGGCCTTCCGTGGTCATCACCTTGTGCCAAAAATTGTAGGTTTCAGAATTTTCATGTTTTGATCCTTGTTTTCCAACTTTCCAAATTTTGGGGTCTTATAGAAAGTGTAAGTCTTGAAAGAAGGACTTGAGATAGAAAGATCTCATGGTAGCCCATTAGAATTGTCTCACCCTTGAACTCTCAATAACTATTGGTCTCCTATGTGAGGTCTTTCCGCAGCCAGTTGAATATGCCTTATACTCAACAAAGACAGAGCAAGTGTAGTATCAATACACAAAATCAATAATGTAGTGGTACGATCACTCGGCTAGCCAGCAAGCGAGTCATGGACAAGTAAATCCAATATAGTACACACAAATATATAGAATAAACTTAACATTTCCATCTCTACAGTACTCAATAAGATCATAGTTCACTAGTCTAAATATCAAGAAATTTCACATAAGGGTCCTCTCATGGTACATGCAAAGACTTACTTATGTATCGGAACATGCACCCGATCCAACATTTGTGTCAGAATGTGATACCTGATTTAAGGTTTGTGTCAGAACGTGACACCCGATCCAAGATTTGTTTTGAAAAATGCCACCTGATCTAAATATGTATTGAAACATGACACCCGATCCAATTATATTTCAGAATGTGATACCCGATCTAAAAATGCAAAGAAGCCACAATTACAATAAAAAATCAGCATTATATCACTAAGAACAGGTTCATCAAAAATCAGGCTAGTAAGTGATCATTTCACATAATTCCTATCATGCTTCCCTATTCATATAAATATATGCATATAATGAAGAAATTTAGCAAGTACATGAGTCACATTGGGAAACAAAACCATCACCTACTTCAAATTCGAGCTTCAAAACCTCTAAAGTGCAGGAGCTTTCCCTTTCTAGGTTCGTTCAACTCGTTCTTGGTCTAAAGACAGTAAATACATATAAATGATCAATATAATTATCTACTTTACTCGAATTATAGTATAATTCCCCTCTTAGACCAACTCATGATCCTAAACCCCATCTAGGGCTAATTTCCACCAATAGTTTCAAACAAAAACCCTCCCCCAATGGTCACCCACCATAGTTTATGGGTTCTAGAAATCAAATTGTGAGTTTAGAGAGTAGTAATCTTACCTTTGGCGTGAGAAATTTTGGAAGAGTGATCAATAGTGCCCTGGGTCGCTTCCTAACGTCTTAATAACAATTTCTATACAAAAAACTATTTTTGGGGTTTTTACCCCCATATTAATTCACGATTTTCCCGCCATGGCTGTTTTAATAAAAATAGAGAGCTTGGAACTTGAGCTCCAATTTCCCATTTCACAACACATCCTCAACCCATGGCGTTTTACATCTTACCCTTCACGCCAAATTCAATCCTGGAGGTTTACTCGCCCAAATGCATTTTCGTAAAGTCATGAAGCCTCCATATCGTCTTAGCTATCAACTAACTTAATCGAACTGTCGATTTGACCCCCCCCCCCCCCCCCATACACACACACCCCTATTAATGGTCACCCTAGACCTCACCTGACACATAATTTGTTCAAGTCCGGCCTAGGCTAAAAAATTTCAAAGTTATTACCCGAAGTTTTCTAGCGCAAATTTCTTCCCTATTGGCCTATCCATAATGACAGGGATTGGTCATTACAAGAAGGAAAAAATGCTAGAACTATCAACAAAAATAATATTGACTTGGATAATAGGTATGTGGTGTCGCACAATCGTTGGTTATTATTAAAATACGATACTCATATTAATGTTGAATGGTGCAATCAATCACGATCCATTAAGTACTTATTTAAGTATGTTAATAAAGGAAATGATCATGTCACCGTAGCTTTCTCTCAAAGTATGAATGAAAAAGATTCATCAAATATTGATGAAATAAATATGTTCTATGATTGTCTATACACATCATCATGTGAAGCAACTTGGAGAATATTTGGATTTCCAATTCATTATAGAGAACCTCCTGTAGAAAGACTATCATTTCATATTCCAACTAAACAGAATGTTGTATTCTCTGATAATGACCCAATTGATGATGTTGCCAACAGACCAAGTGTAAGAGAATCAATGTTTCATAGTTGGTTCATGACAAATAAAACAATACCTGAAGCAATAGAATTAACTTATGCAAAATTTTCTCTTAAGTTTGTGTTATACCATGAAAATATTTAAGCTAAGACCCAAGTCATTCTTCGTATTTGTTTAGGCCCGAGCACGATGACTTCTAATTGTATATGTATTTTATGATCAATTTCTAAGTATTTGAAGTGTATTAGAGGTGAATTAGGGAACTAAGGAACCTCTAGTACTAAGTTGAGTTCAAAGATCCTTTACAGATTGAGTTCTCATATAAGATCTTATAAGGGTCAACTTCAAAAGACTATATCACACAAATTATTAAGTGTTAGGTGGCTCATGACCTATCAAATTAAAGATTTGTGTGTCCTCTTTACAACTACACCAATTTGCCTCATTTGAAGTTCGGATTAGAAATTTATAGTTGTTTTACTAAGGCATATTTGGACAGGACAATTAAGCAAGCTCACTAGACAATTCTGCGTCTCGCCGAATAGTTTTGTGAGACCCCGACTTAGCTCGCCTAATGGACCACCGAATGGACCTGAAAACCATCACAAACTATTATTTTAGGCGAACTAAAGCACCATTATGGCGACTCGCTGAATAGTTCAGCGAGGAGACCTCTAGCTCGCAGAATTAGTCAATGGGACTTATTAAAAGGTATTTTTTCTAAATCTTTCAACCTAATAACATTCTTATACGTCTAAATACTCTCAAAATCTCTAATTCTCCTTCTCCCAAAGATCAAGAACTTCAAAAAAGAGATTTCTCCAATATTGAAAGATCTAAAGACTCCAAGTTCAAGATCTCCTTCACAAATCCATAGAAGGGTTTCTCAACTTCAAGCTACAAGGTTCCAAACCCAATACTTTTATCCAATAATCTTCATTTCAGGTATGTGAGGCTACTCATAACATTTGATTAAGTTCGTCTACGAGTCCTATATCTTCATTGATTCGAGTTGATTGGGTTTTGAGGTTCCATGAATTGAGTTCTTGAGTTATCTATAATTTCTATTGACTTTTTGGTATATAAATTCATATCTATTGATGATGTCCTTGAGTTTATTATTTGACGTATACATTCATATCTTCATTCACATGAACCCAAATTAAAATTTTATTTTTGTTATATATTGCAGTGATGGAGTTTTAAAACATGATTTGTAAAGATTTTTTTGAATAAGAACGAGTTGAGTTTTGAGGAGTTACATAACTACAATTTTGAGTATGAAAGAGTTGAAAAAATATATATATATATATATATATATATGTTCCTTTAAAACATATATTTGAGAATGAGTTGAGTCTAAGAAGTTCTTAAATTTTATTATTTTGAACATGAGTATTTTGAGTATTAATGATTGTTTGAGATGGAGTTTTAAAGAATGATTTGTGAACGTTTTTGCATTAATTATTTTATGCACAATTTTGAGTTTAAACAATGAATATTTTCATCTTTGATTGAGAAAGAGTTTGAGAAGTCTCTTAATTATTATTTTGAGCATGAGTTGAGTTTTGAGCTAACTCCAACAGAGACTAAATTAGTATTTTACTCGCTTGATGTATATGAGCATAATAAAGTATTTTGGGAGTAGTATTGAGCACCGATCTGGGGTGAGCCCATAAACTACGTAGCCAGCATAGGATAGAGGTTATGCCTCTAAGTTTCAAAATGATGGACTTTATTGAGTATGGATCCAATGAGTTGAGCGTCCTTTACCCTGGCAAGGTATTGGACGGCTACGACAATGGCAGTTCTTAAGCATTGTATCATCACTAGCTCATACGTGATGGTTGGCAGTTAGAGCAACTCCCTAAGAGTAAAGTATTATACTTTTATATATACTGAGTTGTATCTCGTATTGCATATCATTTAAAGCACTATATTATTTTACTTCATGCTTTATTGAGTTGAGTATTTTTAAAGTTGAGGCCATTCAGTTGAGTTGAGTATTTTTAAAGTTGAGTCCATTGAGTTGAGGTTGAGTATTGTTGACTGTATTTCCTTTCGGTTATTTTACATACTTGTATATTTCATGAACTGATGCATTTTGGCCTGCATCATTTTATGATGCAGATACAGGTACTAGAGATTATCAACAGATGCTCTATTGAAGATCCATTTCTTTCCTGATAGTTGTGATACCTCCTTGCTTTTGGAGGAATCCTATTTATTTCATTCATCGCTTTGAGTAGTTCTTTTTGAGGTAGCTGTGGACTTGTCTCGGCACCTTCTTGATAGTTGATAGAGGCTTTATAGACATAGATTAAGTAGATTGGAGTTGAGGTCCCTTTTGAGTCTATTATGCAAAAATTATGACTTATGAGATTGATTTGACTTTTAATATTATTTATTTGAAATTATTCTTTCACTGAGTATTGATTGGTTAGCCCACTTGAAAGTTTTCTTATTATCGGATTGAGTCTTCCGCTGAATAATTGAATGAGTGATCAGACCAAGTGGTTCGCTTGGGGACAACAATGACTTTTGAGTATGATTACGTCTAGAGTACCCTCTTGAGGCGTGACAGTTTGTGTGGAAAAAGAATTTGAAATATGGAAAAAGAGAAGAAAAGTCGTACATTTTCAATTGGGAGGATTTTCTTTGTGCCACCTAGAACTGGCAAATTGTACTATCTTAGATTATTGTTGAATATCATTAAAGGCCGAAAATGCTATGAAGATCTTAAAAGAATCAACAATTATGAGAATATCAGTTTTAGAGATGCATGTTATGCACTTGGCTTATTGGAAGATAACAAAGAATATGTAGATTCCATAAGGGAAGCAAGTGAATGGGGAATGCCATCATATCTTGGACAATTATTTTCTATGTTATTATTATATGATTCAGTATCACGTCCAGAAAACATGGCATTTATTGTCAGAAGATATCCTCCATGAAGAATGAATTTTATTGAATAATCTAGATATAATATTTATCATATATTATATTTACAACTTGATATGTTTCATATAAAAAATAATAAAACCTTTAAAAACATCTCTTTAATGTGAATCTTGAAGCTTATATATCTATGAAGAAATACAACACAATGAACATCAAGTTACCACCACATAGACATCAAAGATTCATCGTATTTATAATTTTACAATTATTTATTTCTCGATAATTATCAATCAGTTGAAGTTCAAAAAATTTATATCATCTACTCAACTAAAAATTGACAGATTTATATATCATTCCTAAGTGAGTTTATGTTATTTTTTTATATACGCATGTTGAGTATTTATACTATTATTTTTTATAAAATTTTGTTTTTTTCTTTAGAGGAAGAGCTAACAGAAGACGAATTGAAAGATCGATGTTTAAAAAAGTTGAAAGTTCTAAAAGGATGTGGCAGAAGTTTACAAGAATTTTCAACAATGCCAAAACCTCTTCATAAAGTTCAAGAATTCGATAATAGCAATAGACTAATTATTGATGAATTGTGTTATAATAGACGATCTTTATTAGAAGAACATCAGCAATTATTAATGAATTTGATAGTAGAACAAAAATCAGTTATGATAGAATCATGAAAGTAGTGGAGGAAGTAGATAGTGGATTATTGTCACGACTCAAAAGTCGAGGCCATGATGGCACACATCCCGAACACCGTCCCTTATGTGAAAACCAAAAATATAAAACCACACGAGACTCCCAAGATAAATCAGGACACAATAAATGTAATATAAAGGGCAACAAAGAAATTATCCCAAAACCTGGTGTCATAAGTTTAAGAGCATCTAATATGAATTTGAGTCTGAATACGCAATATAGGTCTCTGAATATAGTAAAGACTAGGAATGAAAGATGAACTAGCGATGATCCGGATTCCAAGGTCTCACCACTGGTCCGATGCTGAAATATCCTCTAGAACTCAACTATCTCACTTATACCCTAGCTAGAATCTACATTAAAAGGGACACAGAAGTAGGGGTGAGTACAATCCATATGTACTCAGTAGATTTAATCAATAAAGTAAACACATAAGTACAGTTCAATATCACAGTTAATCAGATAGATCAAGTATCACAGATATCAATGCGATGCAATACAATATGATGATGTAATGATATGATGATACAGTGGAATCAAGGTTGTCGTATACACCTGCCGAGCTGTGCAACCAAGCAGGACCCGTGAGGGTCTCGCGGACCATGTACCTCATCACAATCTCAATGTATCAACTACCTCACTACTCAGCTCATGGTCAATGACTCATGATACTAATATCTCATTCGCTTTCCACCTGACTTATGTTCAAGGATATATAAAAAGGTGTCACATTTTCTTTCTCAAAAAGAATTTTCACAATTCTCATCTTCCCAATGTCAATGATATGATAAATGAGGATGAATGCATTCATAACATGTAAAGCATGGAGGTAGTATTCAACTCAACATGTAGTACAAGGTTCAAAGTTCTAAAACTTAACCTAAACATGATATTCAACATCAATAGACAGTAACGGAAAGAAAATTACCTCAATTCTAGTGTTAACCCTTTTTAAAAAATATTTCAGTACTCATATATGCTCAAAACCCCTAACTTAACCCCTCAGGTGGGTATCACAAGTCAAATAGTCTCCTCACACCTCTCTCACGGGCAAGTCATTAATCACATATGCTCAAAATAAGTACAATAGCAATTAAGGCCCCCACATGGGCTAGACAGCACAAATAAGCCCCCACACGGACATCGCAATATAAATAACAGTCCCATATTATATTACAAACCTCATCCCAAAGTCTACAAATAGAATTGACTAATTAATCCAACTCAACCCCAAGAAGGATATTCAAACCTACCTTAATTGTCGAAACCGCAATCGAACACTTCTATCGGACTATCAACCCTCGAATTTAATTTCTGAATTGACAACCTACTATCAAGAATGAAACATACGCGTCATAAAAATTCTGGTGTCACCCATATTGATAGGTTTCAAAGTCGAGGGTAAAATAGTTCAAAAATTTGATCAATTTTAAAAAGGGTCGAATTTGGAAATATCTTTCGAAAATACGTTCTACTCATTTAGGGGAGTTTCTGGGTGAAAAACTCATAAAAATTGGCCAAGAAAATTGGTAGAAATCAATAAAAACCTAATTGAAATTTAAGAACAAAAACCCCAATAATTCTCACTTAAAACTAAACTTTTTCAAAGATTTAGGAAAGGAAATTTATATATAAATGATGTGAGATTGAAATGAGATCTTACCCACACAATATTCCTCAAGAAATTTACCCAAAATCACCTTCTCCAACCTCCAAATTGGTAACAATGGTGGTTTTTCGGAAATGGGACTGTTTTCATGACTTAACACTATTCAGGCACAAATTGTGCATCCCGATTGCAAGCCACTTTCTCTCGCGATCGCAAATCACTAGGAAAAAGCTCTTCATGATTGCTCCTCACCTCCCGCAATCGCGATACACAAAGAAGGAGATATTCGCGATCATGTGGATGATGTCATGATAGTGTAGCATAAAGTTTGTGCAGGTCGCGAATGCGAGGAACACATCGCGATCGCGAAGAACAAAATTATCTGCACCAGAAACCAGATTACAGCAGATTGCCACGTCCAAAAATGTTCTCGTTAGACCCTCAAAAATCATTCGAGGTCCGATAAAAATAAACTGGATATGTTACTACACTGATTTCAAGATTCCTGACTCAATGAAATTGTCAAATTTCTAAAAAGAAGTCGTTATGATAAAATTACCCTCTTGGACTTTTTGGCCTAAAACTCAACTTTTAGCCTAAAATCTCAAAACAACAATTAAGGTCCCGAGGCTCTACATCAATGCTCAACTAGACCAAACTCAAAGTTCTAGATACAACGGACAGACTCATTCGATGCTTGGATCTCAATATGTTGACCAAAGATAAACCAACTCATTTAAAACCGCACCTCCCCAACTTAAACCTCAAATTTGCATATCAAACCCAAATTTGATTCTGATGACTCTTCTAGATCAATTTCTATATTTCAAAATTGCTGAAATAGAAGAAATTTTATTCCAAGACTCGAAACTCCGAATAGTATAAAATTTCACTATTAGAATCACTTGAGCCTTAAAACTCAAAAACTTGCACAACTCACAATCTATTAAAACTCAAACAATTTCAACTACATAAACTGGTCAAATAACACTCGGGGACACTAACAAGAGGGGTAAAATAATAATTTCGCAATTTTTTTTGAAAATGACCCTCAAGGTCATTACAATAATTCTTTTTATCTAGTTATGGAGGGACAGAAAAGACTTTTATTTGGAAAACTTTTCTTCTAGAATACGATCTTGAGGAGATATTGTGTTAAGTGTTACATCGAGTGGAATTGCATCTCTTTTGTTACTTAGAGGTCGAACAGCTCATTCGAGATTTGAAATTCCTCTAAATGCAAATGAAGATTAAACATGCAATATAAAGAAAGGTAGTCCTTTAGCTCATTTGATTGTCAAGGCAAAATTGATTATTTGGTATAAGGAAACAATGATGCATAAATATTATTTTGAAACTACTGATCAAACTCTTCGAGACGTTCTTAGATTGAAAGACCCATCCAATCTAGACAAAACTTTTGGTGGTAAAACAGTTGTTTTAGGTGGTGACTTTAGACAAAATTTTTCAGTTGTTACAAAAGGAACTAGGCAAGATATTGTTAATGCTACTCTAAATCCTTCCTACTTATAGGCGCATTGTGAAGTCTTACAACTAACAAGGAATATGAGATTGTAGGAAAATCAATCAGACTCACATTTGGATGAATCAAGAAATTTTGCAGATTAGATTTTGGCAATTGGTAATGGAAGAATTGGAAATTCTATTGAAGGCATTGAAAAGATACCAATCCTTGATGATCTTCTCATAAATACTTGTGAAGATCCAATATCAGCAACTGTCAAAAGTACATTGTCACGCACCGGGAGGGTACCGTAGACGTAACCGGCACTCATAAACTATTTCTGGCTCCCAAGCGAACCACATAGCCTGATCACACATCCGTCCATTGTTTCAATCAGCAGAAAGTTTAAAAATAAAGAATAATTTAGCGGGCAACTCAAATCACTCATCCAACTCAAAGAAAATAAAGGCCATGGGCCAACAGATCAACTAGGATATTTGTCATTTAAAATAGTTTGACAAGAATAACTCAAGGATAGAAATACTCAATCGACTCATCACTATCTAGTCTATGAAGCCTCTATCACTACTATCTAATTGATGCCAATGACATGTTCATGGCTACCTCAAATAAAAATAAAAAGAGCTAATTTGATGTAAGAATACACAAACGGTGTCCTCCGAATGTAGGGGAGGACTCACCAATACGCTGAGTGCAAATAGATCCCCAATGATGCTCCTATTGACGATCTCATAAACCTGTCTCTGCATCATGAAACAATGCAGGCCAAATGGCGTCAGTACGTGGAATGTACTGGTATGTAAAATGGCAGAATGAAACATACCTTAAGAAAGAGTAACGATGGTTCAAATATCTCAACTCAAGAAGATAAGAGGGACTCAAATAAAGCATCGTAAATCTAAAGTAAGGATACAGTTTAGACAGAGACCAATCATATACCATACAATCCAATCCAATTATTTATAATACAGCTCAACCAAATCATTTACAATTCGATCCCTTTCAATCATGTACAATCCGATTATATACACTCAACTCAACAATCAACTCAATAATCAAATCCAATCTAGTCACATACCATTCTATTCAATCAAATCACAATTCATCTATTCTAATCGACCATATACAATCTACTCAACATTCAACTCAACAATCAGCTCAAAGAACTCAACTCAGTAAATATGCAAATTAAATTATGCAACATTTTACAATTCAACTCAAATGACTCAACTCAATAAATATGTAACAACTCACTCAAGTGTCCTAAGTCTAACAAGAAATAGTTTAGACAGGACCAACTCATAACCCACTCAACTCAACTGACTCGGAGCACTATCAAGACCTAAATGGGAGTTTCTCTTATCCGACAACCATCACTTATGAGCCAGTGATAGTACAACAATCAGACGTCATTGCCACATCCGTTCATACCTTGCCAGGGAATGAACGCCTCCCTAATTATGGATACCATCGATTAGTCAAGTCCTATCATTTCAGGACAATAAAAATGGGAAACATTCGACTTTAACGGTTCGATCCCACGGGAAGCATCCAACTTTAACGGTTCCATCCCTACCTACGTTGGCGGCGTAGTTTTTTGGGGTTCGAGTATGGACTGTACTCTCACCCGCCTCGGTGCTCGATACTCCTCCCATGACTCCATGCTCATAAAACTCCTCCAATCATCTCAAACAAGCCCTCACGGCTAGTTTCATGTGGAACATTGCCACCTCATCAACTCTGTTCTCATTTCAACTCAATTAACTCATAATGACAAGTCTCATTAGACCTTCTTTCAAATCGACTCATCTCAAATCATCAAACTCTTCTCTTTAAAAATTTATACAATCTCAACTCAATGAATGTAGAAAATATTATGTACATTAAAAATATAATTTCAACTCTTCAACTCAAACTCAAAATAGATACTTTAATGTAAAAATACTCAACTCATTTAAAGGCTCCTCATACTTAAACTCCTTTCTAAATCAAAGATGAAACTAATAGTTCTTTAGACTCAAAGTAGTGTATAAATAGTTTATGCAAAAAGGTTCATAAATAATTTATTTAAAGCTCCTCCTCAAAAGATTATTTATTTTCAAAATATTCTTAAGACTCCAATCAACTCAAATTATGCACATCATATACCACAAAATCACATTAGACTCCTATCCACTTCATCACACAATATCCTAATCAACATAACCTCTTCATTCACATCATCGTCAAATATCATCATTCACATCGTCATCAAACATCATCATCATATCATCATCATATATCATCATTCACATCATCATCAAATATTATCATCACATCATTGTCAAACATCCACTCCGAAATCCTTATTTTAGTTCTATGTTCATTTTATAGAAGCAAAGGGACATTCTTAACTAACCAATTCATTCTTTTCATTCCAATCAATACATATATACACACAACTATCCATCTCAACCTCAAGACATTTATGACAAGAAATCTCATCTTGGGTTCATGTGAATGAAACATGAATCCATACTCTCAACAAGACTCAACTCAAGAATATCGTCAACATCTATAAATCTATATACAAAGGTACATTTGAAATCAATAATATAAAAGATAACTATTTAGTAACTCAAGTCATTAAAAACATCAATCAACTAATAGTACTTGAAAACATTCTATAGTTTAGGAAAACTTTCAAGAAAACCTTCTTAGAAGGTTCATCTCTTTCACAACTCCTATCCAACACATCTATGAGCATATGGAAGAACTAAATCCATATTTTAGGTTAGCCTTACATACCTTTTTTGAAGACTTTGAAGAAAATCTTGTGTTGGATCTTCAATGGAGAACTCAAATCTTGAAGCTCCTGGAGGCAATCTTTGTTGGAGAAGGATTTGGAGAAGAAGAAGAAGAAGAAGAAGGGAGAGAGATATTTCTAGGGCTTTCTAGAGAGAGAGTGAGGGCTGAAAATATGTCCCCAAATTGGCCAAGGATGATACATATATAATTTGGGGGAATTCCCAAATTACCCTTCCTCAAAAGTTCTGAAAAAATAGGCCTAAAATGCACCTGGCGCGATATTGGCGCGTCGCGCCCTTGCAGCGCCAGGATGATTACACCTAAAACCTGCACACCTCGTAGTGGCGCATCGCACCAGAGACCAAACTACTGAGGCATGTTCTGGCGTGATAGTGGCGCGTCGCGCCCTTATAGCGCCAAGGCCATATTTTCTGGGTTCTGGAAATTTGGCCTTAAAAACCCTGCACAACTTTTAGTGGCGCGTCGCGCCAAGGACAAAACTACTGAGGCATGTTTCTGGCATGATAGTGGTGCGTCGCTCCCTTACAGCGCCAAGGCCATTTCCCCAGCAGTTGCAACCCAAGACAAAAATGAAATTCCTGCCGTGCTAGTTCGTCTTAGGGTCGTCATATCTTTTGACTACGAACTCTAAAATTTACATTTTTGGTGGCGTTGGAAAGAAGACTCAAAGAACTTTAATTTGGTAGGTTGTGGGACACCCAATTATTTATATCCTAGGATAAATGGTCGTTAGCAGTCAACCCCTCATGCAAACTCCTCCTCAAACTTAGTCACGACGAATCTTTTGGGACTTAGCTTGGTCCTAGGGGTCCTTTGTGACCTCACATCACCTCTAACACTTCTCAATTTCTCAAGGACTCGTCTTAACTCATGCAAATGCTCCACAATAGTCGAGTTTGACCCTACCCGAATACAAGAAGGATCCGAATCTTAGGGAAAAATTTTGAAGGGTGTTACATACCTATCCTGATTATTTTATTCATTCCATTAATACAAACTACTTAGAGAAAAGAGCAATTCTTGCTCCAAATCTTGATATGGTTGAATCAATCAATGACTATATGATTTCACTTAATCAAAATACTGAAAAGACATATTTGAGTTCTGATATTATTTGTTTGTTCGATCATTCTTTTTGGGCATTGGATAATAAACATACACTAAATTTTTAAATAGTATTAAATGTTCAGGACTTCCAAATCATTCTATCACTTTAAAAGTTGGTGTTTCTCTGATGCTATGGAGAAATATAAATCAATCGTCAAGATTGTGTTGTAACACCCAAAAGTTTTTTAAGTTAAGACCGAGCCATCCTTCATAGGGGTATGGGGTTATACCGAATGATTCATAATTGTGTGCATGTGTGAAGGTTCTTCTTTAGTGTGAGAATAGATTTGGAGATGAATTAAGGTCATAAGGATCCTCTAGCACAAAGTCGAGTTGAAAGCTTCCTTACCGATTGAGTTTCGGTAGAAGATTTTACTCGGGTCAACTTCAAACGATCATATCTCCTATAATATAAAGAATTAGGTGGTACATGACCTATTCAATTAAAGGTCTTTGACTCCTCTTTCCAACTCCACCAAGTTTGCCTCATTCCGAGTTTGGAGTAAAATGTTATGACCATTTTATTGGAGGCTACTAGATCATAAGTAATTACGACTCGTAGAATGGGTCTTACGACCCATAGAAAAAATGACGAACCGTAGAATTCCTTTTCTCATAAAATTTTTGAACGTCTTCTAGGTCTATATTGGTCATTTTCCAAGCTTTTTAGCCCTATTCGAAATCATTTTTGAGTGTTTTAACTGAGTATATCATCTAACTAACTTGTTTTCCTCTCATAATCATCAATCTAAACCATCTAGTCTTAAGAAACTCTCTCAAAACAAACCTAGGGTTCCTCTTCTTCATCAAGAACCCTAGGACTTTCAAGTCAAAAATTCAAAGTACGAAGAAAAAGTTTTCATGCAAAGTTTTTCCAAGCTCTTCCACTCTAAGAACTTCATAAAAGAGTTTCTCTTATCGAGATCAAACATCGAGGTCCAAGATCAAAGGTTTCCTCCAAGAAAGCTAGTGTTTTGTTTTTTGGGTTTTGATTGTAATATCAATCTTTCAGAAATGTAAGGCTACTCATAGAATTGGATTGAGTTCATCCACGCGGCATACATCTTATTCTATCAATTGTTGAGAATGAGTTGAGTCTAACCTAGTTTCTTGAATTCCGATTGAGTTAATTCTTCTTTTATTCAGTTCCATATAATTATTTATTGAGGTTATTGTTATTTTCTATATCTCAATTTATTGAAATTCATTGTTCATGACTATTTTTCCGTGAACCCTAATTGATTTTATAATTATGACATTTACGTACATAATTTTTTTGAGTAAAGATGATGGTTTATATACATTAATGAAGAGAGTGATTTGAACTAATATTATATATGGCTGGAAAAAACGTTTTTGTCCAAGAATGACTTTGACTCCATCTGATGCAAGAATACCTTTCAAGGTTCAGCGAAGATAATTTTTATTAATTGTATTTTTTGCCATGACCTTTAGTAAAAGTCAAGGTCAATCGTTGTCTCACGTTGGATTATTTTTCAAAAAGCCGGTATTTATCCATGGACAGTTGTATGTTGCTTTATCACGAGTGACTAGCATAAAAGGATTAAAGATATTATCTTGTGATGATGATGGAAACATTTGTAATGAGGTTACAAATGTAGTGTATAAAGAAGTCTTTAGTAATTTAATTTGAGATGTTGCACACTATTAATATTTAATATTTTGTAAAAAAAATTCTTATCATGTCAAATGCGTACATTCTCCAACTTTTTTTATAAGTGTTTTCTTATCATAATATTGACTAAGTGATTTCTTAAATTTTGCAAAAGTGTTTTTCTCATTAAATTATCGAAAGGTGTTTTATTTATATTTGGTAAAAATATTTTCCATATCATGTTGAAAGAGTACTTTATTTACTTTTATTTAAAGGTATTTATCTTATCATATTGAATTAGTACTTTCTTTATATTTAATAAGAATGTTTTTTTCTGATCAAGCTACTAAGCCATACTATGAAAGTGTGGGAGAGAGTGGTGGAGATGAGGGTGAGAAGAGGCGTGTCAATCTCAGAGAACCAGTTCGGATTTATGCCGGAACGCTCAACTACAGAAGTCATCCATCTTATGAGGAGACTAGTGGAGCAATATAGGAAGAGGAAGAAGGACTTGCATATGGTATTCATTGACCTAGAAAAGGCTTAAGATAAAATTCCAAGAGAGATACTATGGAGATGTTTGGAGACTAAAGGTGTACATGTGGCGTACATTAAGGTGATCAAGGACATGTATGAGGGAGTCAAAACCAGGGTAAGGAAAGTAGGAGGGGGCTCAGAGCACTTCCCAGTTATAATGGGTTGCATCAAAGATCAGCTCTTAATCCATTTTTATTTGCCTTGGTGATGGATGGTTTGACGCGACAAATTCAAGGTGAGGTGCCATGGTGTATGCTTTTTGCGGACGATATAATCCTGATCGATAAGACTCATAGCGGAGTTAACGCTAAGCTGAAGGATTGGAGACATACCTTGGAGTCTAAAGGGTTTAAGCTGAGTAGGACCAAGATAGAGTACTTCGAGTGCAAGTTCAGTGAGACACTTCAGGAGGTTGGCGCGGAAGTTAGGCTTGGTGCCTAGGCCATCCAAAAGAAAAATAGTTTCAAGTATCTTGGGTCTATCATGCAAGGCAGTGGGGAGATTGACGATGATGTCACACATCCTATTGGGGCAGGATGGATGAAATGGAGGCTCGCTTCCGGCGTGCTATGTGACAAGAAGGTGCCACCACAACTTAAGGACAAGTTCTACAAAGTGATGGTTAGACCGACTATGTTGTATGAGGCAGAGTGTTGGTCAGTTAAGATCTCTCATGTTCAAAAGATGAAAGTTGCCGAGATGAGAATGTTGAGATGAATGTGTGGTCACACCAGGAGCGATAGGATTAGAAATAAGGCTATTTGTGACAAGGTGGGAGTGGCCTCGGTGGAAGACAAGATGCGAAAAATGCGACTGAGATGGTTTGGGCATGTGAAGAGGAGAGACACGGATGCTCTAGTGCGGAGGTTTGAGAGGTTGGCCATGGATGGTTTCAAAAGAGGTGGGGGTAGGCCGAAGAAATATTGGGGAGAGGTGATTAGACAGGACATGGTGCAGTTACAGCTTACTGAGGACATGACCTTAGATAGGAGAGTGTGGAGGACCCACATTAGGGTAGAAGGCTAGTACATAGTCTCGTTATTCTTCCTTATTAGTAGGTGCATTAGCACATTATGATTTCTTGTGCTCTGATTATTATTTATTACTTTATGTACTTTGACTACTCTATTTTATCTGTAAAGCTTTCGTTATTTGCTTTTCAAATTATTTTGAATTTTTTAGCCTTATTTGACCTCTTTTTATGCTTTTTTGAGCTGAGGGTCTTTTTGAAACAGCCGTCCTACCTTGGTATGAGTAAAGTCTGCGTACATTTTACCCTCTCCAGACCCCACGTTACGAGATTTCAGTGGGTTGTTGTTGTTGAAAGGGTACTTTGTATGCATTTTTTAAAATTGTTTTTCTTATCATGTTGAAAGTGTACTTTGTTTACATTTTTGTAAAAATGTTTATATCATCATGTTGATAGGTTACTTTCTTTACATTTTGTAAACGTGTTTTTCTTATCATGTTGAAAGGTGACTTAAAGGTGACTTTCTTTACATTTTTTAAGTATTTTTTTTTATCATATTGTTATGGTACTTTTTTTTACATTTTTTAAAGTATTTTTCATATCATATTGTTGAGTTAGTACTTTCTTAAAAATTTGTAAAGTGTTTTTCTTATCAAATAGTCCAAAATGTACTTTCTTTACATTTTGTAAAGTATTTTCTTATCACTTTTAATATAAAAGTGTTTTAATTATCATGTCAAATGGTTACTTTTTTAATATTTATTAAAATTATTTTTCTTATCATATTGTTGAATAAGTAATTTATTTATAATATTTAACAGTGTTTTCTTATTAAATTATCAAAAAGGTACTTTCTTTACATTTCTTAAATTGTTTTTTCTTTTCAGGTTAAAATGGTACTTTCCTTACTCTTTTTTAATGTGTTTTAATTGTCATGTTGGATAGTTTCTTTATATTTAGTAAAAGTGTTTTTCTTATGACATTGAAAGGGTACTTCTTTACAATTTTTATAAGAGTATTTCTTCTAATGTTGAAAGAATACTTTCTTTAGATTTTATAAAATTGTTTTACTTGTCATGTTGAAATGATACATCTTTTATTCTTTTTAAAAGTTTTTTTTTATCATGTTGAAATAGTACTTTTTTATAATTTTGTAAAAGTGTTTTTTCTATCATATTATTGAATAAGTACTTTCTTAAAATTTTGTAACGGTCTTTTTTATTATGTTGTCAAAAGGTAATTTTTTTACATTTTGTAATATTGTATTTCTTATCATGTTGAAAAGAGTACTTTTTTAACTCTTTTAAAAGTGTTTTTGTTATCATGTTTAAAGCTATCTTCTTTTCTTTACTTCTTTTAAAAGTGTTTTTCTTATCAAATTGTTGAATAAGTATTTTTTTGAAATTTGTGAAGTTGTATTTTTTATTAACATGATGAATGATTATTTTCGTTACATTTCGTAAAAGTGTTTTTCTTATCATATTAAAAGGTTACTTTCTATATACTTTTGGAAAAATGTTTTTCTTATTATCTTGAAAATGTATTTCTTTACATTTGTAAAAGTGTTTTTCGTATCATGTTAAAATAAGGTTACTTTCTATATACTTTTGGAAAAATGTTTTTCTTATTATCTTGAAAATGTATTTCTTTACATTTGTAAAAGTGTTTTTCGTATCATGTTAAAATAATACTTTCTTTACACTTTGTAAAGTGTTATTTTTATCATGTTTAAATAATACTTTCTTTACAATTTTGTAAAAATATTTTCTTTATCATATTGTTGAATAGTACTTTCTTAAAATTTGTAAAACTGTTTTTTGTTGTCTAAAGTTATTTTTTTTACATGTTATAAAAGTGTTTTTCTTATCATTTTAAAAGAGTACTTTCTTTAATTTTTGTAAACGTGATTTGTTATACTGATTGTCAAAGTAATCAAATAAAATCAATTTTTAAAAAAATACGATTAAAAAACCACCACAACTCTGCCACTTCCCCATTCCCTCTTTCAGGTGCAGTTTTTTTCCTCTCCTTTTTTTCAATATATATATATACACACACCATACCATCCAAACAATTTGTGAAGGAGCATTTATTGATCACTTTTTCTTATTGACACAATTTCATCAGTAGACAATGTTGTTTCCACGCCAATAATATTCTTAATTTCTTTTTACTCATTGATTTCAATTAGTATTTTGATTTTTATTCGTAAAGTCCAAGAATTGGTAATTCGTGATTGATTTTTCATTAGTAATAACTTGATTTATTTTTTTATCAAAGATAAAAAATGAATGGGGAAATCTCAAAAACAAGTGCTCAGCCATTGTCTGTTGAGAACGCTAAAGAACTTCTCAATTTTGTGGACGTCTTTCTCTTTGATTATGATGGTAAGAAAAAAATCACTCTGTATTATTTCTTTTCATATAATGTAGTTTCATAAAAGATTTTTCGTCTCTATCTATTTGAACATGTTTTGTTCCTATACTCAATAGGTTTGAAGTAAATTTTACCGTACTATAATTAATTTTTATTATTTTAATTTATTTTTAAACAAAAATGTTGAAAACTTGAAGAATTAGGCTTTTGATATAAAATAAATGTCATTAATTGACGGCTAAAGAGTTCTACATAATAGGGTTTTAAAATGTGAAAATCGAACGGAGATGAGGAGACAAAGTGCAAATATTTGTTTTTTTAATGATATTTTTATAATTTTTATATAGTTGAAGTTAAAAAAAAATATTAAAATCTTATTAAGGAAATGAGATTATATTATCTCTGTTATACAAGGCTTTCGAGGTAAACATAAAAAAAAGATCATTATATTCTATATATTACTATTTCATTGCTTATTGGCATAATTTCATCCGTAGACAATGTTGTTTCCACACCAATAATATTCTTAAATTCTTTTTAGCCATTGATTTCAATTAGTATTTTGATTTTTATTTGAAAAGTCAAGAATCGGTAATTAGTAACTGATTTTTCATTAGTGATAATTTGGTTTATTTTTTTATTTGTTTTTGTCAAAGGTAAAAAAAGAATGGAAAAATCTTAAAATCAAGTGCTATACCACTATATGTTGTAACACCTCTTAAAAACGTTGTATATGATGTTTCAATTCTCGATAAAAATGATATTATTTCTGTATTTTGGACATAACTTTTAATAAGATGGTCCAAATTAGGTGATTCAAATTTCTAAATAACCCGAACATCATTACCTACAACTTTTGTGAAGACCATATTTTAAGTTTTGGAGGTTAAATTGGTCAAATAAATTAATTGTTGCAAGACATGGTGCTGTGACGAAATTGAGTGTTTGTAGAAGAAAAATCATATCTCACTGTAGGATGCTCCAAATCGATTGATTCTTAAACGGTATGAAAGTAGACTTCTAGAGAAACAATTCATACACCAAATCCTAATGAGGAACTTATTCTTTTCAAACGCAACTCTGAAAAAGGATATTTCGTTAAAAGAAGGTTCATCTCACCAACCATAGAAAGATCTAGATCCATTTGACATCACCCATGACATCACAATCTTTCATTAAATTTTTAAATTTTTCTTTATAATTATTTTAATTATTGTTAGGTCCCTCCTTCACATATATAAATACTCACCTTATTTTATCATTTTGTTCATCAAGCTTTCTCAAGCAACTCTTCTCTCTATACACTCCTTTACTCATTCTCAAAATATAGTTTTAGTTCTTAGTAGTGTAGAAATATTATTCCGATGATTCATATACTCCGGATAGTACAAAAACGCTACGGCGGGGAGAAAATGCTAGGATTCAAGAGTGTTTATTAAGTCCTTCAATTCTGAGTAACGCTTCGGATTTCAGGTATGTAAGGCTTCAATGATAGTATTCCTTTCACTCTCATGCCTAAAGTATTTTGATTATATGATAAATTATGTTTATTTTCTTTAAGTTTTACTCTAAGTTATGTCGGTGTTTATCCATAGGTTCTTCCACCCATGTAATCCAAAAATCTTTCAACTAAATCTCTTGATTTCAAATAATTCTTATGGGTAATTCTTATTTCTACTTGATAGCATAAATCATAGTTAAACTAATGATTATTGATTTATTTTGATGCAAAATAATTTTATATGTATGAATTGAAGGTTTGCAAGTAATTTATCTATTTATCTCTTTAAAGGTTCTTGAAATTCATGGTAGGTTGTTTAAAGCATGATTTTTAATTAATGATTTCCAAAGTATTTATGCATAATTTCAGTTACATACATGTTTGAAAGTTGAAGTGATTTGAACCCACCTAGTTTTACTATATTTTTCAATGAAGTTTGACTTGAAAGCTTTGACTCCAAATGAATATTTATGAAAGCAATGTCTATAATCAAAAGGGAGTTTTATGAAATAAAAGAATAATGAAATGATATGAATGATGGATTCTTTATGCAATAAGGACAATTCTTGCATATTTGAATAACCAAATATTTTAATGAGCTATTCCACCGAATATGATGTTTTGAATTCTCAAGCTATACGCTATGAATATTTTAAAGTATTAAACTATTCTGTGGGATTGACTTAGCACCGAATGGGGCATTGAGATGGAATTCGATAAGGGAATCCTAGTAGCAACCTCTTGTCTCATTAACTATGTGCCAACATAGGAGCCCTTGTAAGCTTAGGCTAATGGATCCATGAAAGCCCTTAAAGTTAAAGTTAAAAAAATGAATGAAGTTGACGGAGTTCTACTCGGCAAGTAATCTCCCCGGCCAACGTAGAAGATTATGTTGGATTCCATGTAATAGCTCGCATAGTCTTAAATGTCGGGTATGGTCATTTTCCCACAAAATGAATATTTTAAAGGATATGATTGATTATGCATGCATTGCATTATGTTTCATATTACATAAATATTTTAATGTTTCCTCGATGTTATTCATGCTTACATACTTATTACATTCAAAGTACTAATACATACTTTTTTGCCTACATGATATCACCATGTAGGGACCGATGCTCCTTCTCATTCTCCTCGACGTGGCTAGTTGAGATTTTATTTGAAGACTATTTTTGGTGAGTTCCCATGTTCCGGGAACAATACTCCTTTATCTTTCTAGCTTATGATATGTTGAGATTTTTAGACACTTACTATGACATTTCTTTCTATTATGATTGAGGGTGAGCTAGGGACTTGTCTTAACCCCGTTAAATCTAAAAGTTAGAGGTATTGTTGGACATATGTATGTTGAAGATTTACTATTATGATTTTTTTATTATTATTTATTGCCATTACCTATGAAAGGCTAAAAGAGTGCTAAGAGACTTGTTTGAGGTACTTTCAGATTTCTCATTCGTCATGTCACGTCTAGGCCCTAGGCTTGGATCGTGACATATGTTGAGAACGCTAAAGCAAAATCAGTAAAAAAAAAGCAGTAATTCTTATTAATCAAAATCAATTATTTGTAATTTGTAATTATATTAAATTCGAAATCAAAATTTTAAAAAATTACAATTAAAAAATAATAAATACGGTTTTTTTATAAAAAAAATATGTCAGCAATTAATAAATAATCGAATCTTTAGATTCATTAAAATTTGAAATGTTTTAAAATATTTTTAAAAAATTTTTGCCAATTAATATCAAATGTCAACACTCAAAAAAATTACGGTATAAATATTTTTAAATAAATAAACCGTTTCACGAACATAGATATTCTCGAATTTTCAGTCAGTTCAAACTTTTAACTTTCTACATTTTTCTATAAATTTTGAATTTTAAATTTGATTTTAACTTAATATATTTATGGCAGTTTTATTTAAATAGTCTAAAGTGTGATTTATAGCAATTTTATTTTGAATATGTATTAAACCAAAAAACTTGAAATAGATTTGGAAACCATCACTACTCCCACTTCCTCCATTTTACATTCCTCACGAACATTTTTTCCTTTTCTATTTTGTTGTGATTCACTCACAGTTTTTTTTTTCTGTCTTCTATTCTCTCTCTCCCTCACTCTCTCTCTATATATATTATGAATTTATATGCAATTATCATCCAAATAATTTATCAAAAAGCATATGGATCAGTTTTTCTTATTGACACTATTTCATTCGTAGACACGATTATTCCTACTTCAATAATATTTTAAATTTAAATTTTATTTATTGATTTTAATTGTATTTTGAATTTTATATTTTATTGTTAACTTCAGTAATTTGTGATTACTGATTACTTATTAGTTTTGCATCGGTGATAGCTTGAATTTTGAAAAAAGAATTCCTCATCAAAAAGGTAATGTTACGATCCGGAATCGAGTGTGATGACACTCGTCTAACCCACCAAGACAAGTCAATCTAAGAGTCTAAATAATTCAAAGAAATCAGAAATAAAAGCGGAAATGTAAAGTCAAACATGATATAAATAAGGATAAGCGAAAAGTAGATTCTAAATTACCCAAGACTTGGTGTCACGTGTACAAGCCACTATTTCGACAGAAATGAAAGAGATACAAATATATATATATATATATATATGTCTCAGTTACAAAGTAGAACAAACCATAAGATAAGGGATGTCGAGAGTCTGCCGAAGAGGACAAACTGCTACCTTTCAAACGTCTAGAAGCTCGGACCGGTCAAAGAGTACTATGAGCAGGAAGTGTTGGACTCAGATCCTACATAAATGTAGAAGCAAGAGGTGATCACCAATAACACGGTGTTCAGCAAAATAGAAACTAAACCTTAATTAAAGCAATGCGGAACACGAGTACTCTTGACATTCCAACCACAATCCTCCACAACTTCACACCTGCACTCAGACAGCCCAATCTAAACAGTTTATATCAAAATTACACTAGAATACTAGACAGTCGACAATAGAAGGCACAAATACATTCTCACCACTATACTCAGGCAAACACATATAATTTCAGATCACAATCAATCACAGGAATAAATGAATGCAAATACAATGTCAAAAATTGTGATGCATGTTTGTCCTACGATACACATACGCTGATCACGTCATGATAACACTAAGGATGGTAATCCGAAATAAACTAGGGTATTAACTAAAATAAGTGCGGAATCAAAATCAAAAACTAATTAAAGAAAATAAATAATAATTAAAAGATATGGGTTTGACATGATCCAAGTAACAACAAATTGGTTAATAGTTGAACCAAATGCCTTTAATTGAGAAACTAATCAAGTTTTAGAATCGGATCTTGACCACTTCGTGAGTAATGCTAGACAATAACTAGTATGAGTACTAACCGCCTTCTAAAGAATACCAAGAAGAAACCAAGATATCAAACAAGAAGTTATCTTACTATCTTGAACTATGAACTAGTTAGGTTGAAAGATAAATTCAAAAGCAATTTGCCGCAAAGGTTCAAAGAACTCTCAATATATTATTCTTCAAAATCTGTATTTTAAAGTAACAAAGCTCCCCTTTGTATAGTAGTAAGAAGGGGTTGTTCAAGATAAAAAAAAATAATCAAAAATGGCATTTTTTAGAGTCCTAGATGGCTGTCCACACACATGACACATAATGTCAAAATAGAAGAAAAACATGACACCTCCTAGAGTCTTAGTGGGCTACCCACACATATGACTTATAATGTCAAAATATAAGAAAAAAATGACACCTCCTAAAGTCCAAGAAGCCTTCCCACACACATAGGTACCATAAGATCAACATAGGAAAAAATGACATTAAATGCTAATTCTAGAAATTAGTTAAAAGACAAAATAAGTGCTGAAATGTTTTCTTCATTTATTGGCTGATTTGGGCCATATTTTCTCTCATCTTGGATTTTAATTTGGGCATAGTTTGCACGAAATTGGGCCCTAATATTTCTCCTCTTGGACTTGAATTTGGGCCACCAAATAGTTGTAGCATTTGAAAATTTCATTTTCCTTGGGTTTTAGCTCTTCTTCCCCAACAAAACACTTTTTAATTGCTAATTCTAGCCCATCAAGATTGTCTTGAAATTTCCTTATTTGAGATTTTGTCAAAGGGCCTTTTGGAAACTCCAAAGCTTCCTTAAATATTGTTGAGCTTCCATCGATGCTATCACCTCAGACCAAAACCTATGGGGGGCTCACATAGACCATGTATCCATTGAAAATGACCTCGGCCAATATCTGCCATAAAAGACCTCGACCATAATATCTGTCGGAAGAGATCTCGGCAGCCGAAAGAAACCTCAGCAAATCACCTCAACTGGTAGAAACCTCATTCCTAATATCCAGTACCTTACTCATATCATTTCTCAGCCATCACAGATACAATATATGCACGATTAAAGAGTGAAGCAAGATAAATGTTCACAATGATGTCATATAAACCAATATCACAATAGATCACTGTCCCAAAATACACAATAATTAGACAATTAATCCCTATTCAAATCCACTATCACCCTTCAACTCATATAATTCAATTCAATCTAATGATCCCACACACCCTAATCCCCTCACACAGGTAATACAAGATTTAACATACTTAACAAATGTTAGAATTCCATTTGCCTTAGCCAAAACGTCACAAACAATCTGAAATCGTTGTTTTTTCTCTCTGACAATACTCCAAATCACACCAATCTAATAAAACATAGACTCACAATTACATTTCAAATCTATTGACACTAAAATCAAGAAATTCGGGTGAAAAGGGTAAAATCGTCAAAAATCACATATCGGAAATCGAACTCGAAATCTGATTATTTTTAGATGAAAATGTTTTCCAAGTAACCAGTAATCTAATGGTGAAATCTATTTCAAAAAAAAGAGTTAAAATGAGTTGAAAATCATTAGAAAATCAAATTTACATTGTTCTTAAAAAACCCCAATTGCTCCAACTCAAAATCACTAATTTCATGTTTAAAAATCCAAATAAGTAATGGGTAATCAAGAAAATAGGTTAGAATAGCTTACTCAATATTTTCCCCGCAAGAAATTCCTTCCGAATCGCCTCTCCAAAGCTTGGAAACTCAAAAAATGTGAAAATGGCTTAAACCCAGACTAAACACTGTTCAGGCCACATTTGTTCTCCGCGAATGTAGAGACAGCGGAGACATATCTCCGCAAATGTGGACCACCTTCCTCGAACGGCCTGTCCTCTACGAATGCGAAGAATAAAAATGTTACACTCCGCGAATGTGGAGAGGGTGTCGCGAACGCGGAGAAGAAATCACCAGGAACCATATATGCAACCTTACTACATTCGATGTTTCGGACTCAATGGAATCATCAGAATTCGAATTTGAGATCTTCTTGAACTGGAATTCGATAAGTCACAACTAAACTAGTTTTGACACTTAAAATACCCAAAATACCCTCAGGACTTCTAAAATTTATGACGAAGCCATTTCTAGCGTTAGAATCACCTCCCAAAACTATTGGAACCATTAGAAATTCAATCCGAGCACCCGAACCTCAAACATTGACCCAAGTCAAACTTGAATTAAACTTTAACTTAATTTCCAACTTCTGACCTAAAATCCACGTTTTAACTCCAAATCTCATTCCGACAACTCTTCTAGACCAATTCTGCATTTCAAAGCTGATAGAATCGACGAAATTCCATTTCAAGACTCGAAACACCAAATGACTCCAAAAGTCAAATTTTGACAACTTAAGCCTTTAGAACCCTTTTTCAAGCAAAACCTCAACTTTTCACAAGATTTCCAAAAACTAATTTTCAAAACCAAACAAAAGTGACTCGGGAAAACTAACGAAAGGGGTAAAATGATAATTTTATCAAAGATGCCAAAAATGACCTTCAGGGTCATTACATCATCCACTACTAAAAACCATATTCATCCTCGTACATAAAGCAAAGTACATATCTGGAGTCTCAAAAAGATGGAGGTAACGGGCCCGCATGTCTGACTCTAATTCCCAAGTAGCCTCCCCCTGCTGCCAATGGACCTTCGTCGAAGCAATCTCCTTAGTACTCACCTTCTTGACCTGCCTGTACAAAATAGCCACAGGCTCCTCCTCATATGTTAAATCTAGGCTCAACTCCACTAAGTCATGGGAAATTAGATGATACTCATTTAGAATGTAGCAGCGTAGCATCGAGACATGACTAGGTCGAAAGGAAAGTCTTTAGGCCACCTCTTCCACTCGATATAAGATCTCAAAAGGACCAATAAACCTAGGGCTAAGCTTGTCTTTATTTTCAAACCTCTTGACACCCTTCAAGGGAGAAACCCTCAACCATACCTAATCACCAGCCATGAACACCAAAGGTCTAACTCGTCTATCAGCATAGCTCTTCTGGTGACAGTGAGTTGTTAACAACCTACCCTGAATCAGCCGAACCCACTCCATGGCATTTTGAAGAAACCTGAAGAAAATCGCTGTCTAAGCTATCCATCGCCACAGAATCAAACTAGCCAATAGGCGATCTACATCTCCGGCCATACAAGGCCTCAAAAGCCGCTATCTGGATGCTGGAATGGTAACTGTTGTTGTAAGCGAACACCGCCAGGGGTAAGTGTTGATCCAACTGAGCACCAAAATCAATTACACATACTCGTAATATATCCTCAAGTACCTGAATAGTTTTCTCAGACTGTCTATTCGTCTGAGGGTGGAATGCGGTACTCAGGACAAATCGGGTACCAAACCCATACTGCACGGCCTCCCAGAAGTGAGATGTGAACAATAAGCCCCGATCCAATATGATGGAAATAGGAACTCCATGGAGTCTAATAATCTGACTGATATAGAGAAGGGCCAACCTATCCGCCATGAAACTAACCTTAACCAAAATAAAATGAGCCGATTTGGTCAATTCGTCGACCACAACCCAAGTGGAATCAAAACCCCCCACAGTAGTGGGAAAACCTACCACAAAATCCATCGTGATCCTCTCCTACTTCCTAGTAGGAATGGCATCTTCTGAAACTCACCCTCGGGTCTCTTGCGCTCATATTTAACCTACTAGTATGTCAAAAACTTGGATACAAACTCGGTGATGTCCTTCTTCATACCACACCACCAATAGTGCTGACTCAAGTCATGGCACATCTTCGCTGCTCCCGGATGAATAGAATATCGAGTGCAATGGGCCTCCTAAAGTATCAATTTGACCAACTCACCCACCTTGGGAACACAAATGCAACTACCGATCCTCAAAACACCCTCTGAATCAAGCACCACTTTCTTAGCTTTACCTCTCGTCACCTTATCTCGTATGAGGCACAACTTCTCATCCTCAAACTGCCTCTCTTGGATCTGATCTATCAAAGAAGAGCGGGCCTTTATAAGATAAAGCACCCGACCCTCATTAGAAAGATGCAATCTCACCAACCCATTGGACAATCTCTGAACATCTCTAGCTAAGAGTCGTTCCTCGGCTTGAATAGATAGAAGCCTTCCCATGCTAGAAGTCTTCATACTCAATGCATCGGCCACCATATTGTCCTTCACGGGGTGATATAGGATTGTCAAATCATAATCCCTCAAAAGCTCAACCCACCTCATTTGCCTCAAATTCAAGTCCCGCTGGCTGAAGATGTACTGTAGACTCCGGTGATCAGTGAATATCTCATAATGAACTCTATACAAATAATGCCACCATAACTTCAAAACAAAGATAACCGCCACCAACTCTAAATCATAGGTAGGATAGTTGTTTTCATGAGTCTTTAATTTCCTCCAAGCATAGGCAATCACCTTCCCCTATTGCATCAACACTCCACCTAAGCCTACTCTCGATGCATCATAATACACGGTGAAGTCAACACCCTCCTCAAGTAAGTCAACACAGGCGCAGTAGTCAATAATACCTTAAGCTTTTGGAAGCTCTCCTCAAAATTATCCGACCAATGACATACCATATTATTCTGAGTGAGCCTAGTCAATGAACTGCTATCGTGGAGAAGCCCTGAACAAAATAGCGATAATACCCTGCCAAACCCACAAAGCTATGAATATTTGTAGCTGAGGTGGGTCTAGTCCATCCTTGGAGTGCCTCTATCTTAGTCGGATCAATTCTAATGCCCTCCTTGGACACCACATGCCTTAGGAACGCCACCGAACTCAACCAAAACTCACACTTGGGGAACTTGGCATAATGTTTCTCATCCCTAAGCCTCTAGAGCACAATCCTTAAGTATTGCACATAAACCAAAATATCATCAATAAAGACAATCACAAAGGAATCCAGATACGAACGAAATACCCCATTCATCAACTCCATAAATGTTGTTGGAGCGTTAGTCAGCCCAAAAGACATAACAAAAAACTCATAGTGGCCATATCTGGTCTGAAAGGCTGTATTAGGAATATCTGAAGGCCAAATCAATTGATGATACTTGGATCTCAAATCGATCTTAGAGAATAAGGCCACTCCTTGGAACTAATCAATAAAATCATCGATACGGGGAAAAGGGTACTTTTCTTGACAGTCACCTTATTCAATTTTCTATAGTTGATACACATCCTCATAGATAGGTCTTTCTTCTTTACAAATAGCATCGGTGCACCCCAAGGCAAAATATTAAGGTGAATAAACCTTTTACTCAACAGATCCTGAAGCTATTCCTTTAGCTCCTTCAACTCAGCTGGAGCCATACGATAAGGAGAAATAGAAATGGACTTAGTGCCCTACTCGAGATCAATAGCAAAGTCAATATCCCTATTAAGTGGAACCCTTGAAAGATCAGTCAGAAATACATTCATAAACTCTCAAACTATAGGGATAGACTCCATAAAAGGTAGCTCAACATCAGTATCACAAATAAAGGCTAAATACGCCAAATAACCCCTATCAATCAACCGCTGGACTCAAATGCAAGAAATAACCCTACTAGGATAGGAACCACTAGAACCCTTCCACTCTATCCACGGTCTATCAGGCATAGCTAAGGTCACTGTCTTGGCATAATAATCGAGAATGGCACGATACGGAGATAATGTAACCACCTTGACCCACAGGCCTATGCTGTGAATAGGATGAACCCTAACCCGAACTGTATGAACTAAGATAACCATGTTCTCCCTTAGATGCTGACATAGAGGCATGAACCGACCCTCTACGCTGAAAAGAACTACCTCCTATGTAAGAACCTCTACCTCCAAATGAGGTAACCGAAAACTTTCCAGAAGCACGGGCCCTCTTGGGGTCCCTGAACTCCTCCTTATCCATAAACTCCGCCTACTTGGAGGCACTAACCACCGACTGAAAGGAAGCTCTATCTCTAGATACCCAGAATACCAACTGGTTGATAGAATAAGTCAAACCTCTCACGAAACGGTGAACCCTCTCGGTCTCATTGGGGATGATAGCGGTGGCATGTCTGGCTAGCTGACAAAAGCGAACTTCATACTCAGAAACGGACATCCCATCCGACCTCAGGCTCTCAAATATGAGGCGACTCTCCTCCCTCACACTTTAAGGGATGAAACGATCATAAAAAGCATTGGTGAGCACCTCCCAAGTCATTGGAGGAGATCCAACTGGCCACGATATAGAATATGTCCTCCACCACTCTTTAGTCAGACCACAAAGTTAAAGAGTAACATACCTAACACTATGGGACTCAGCCAACCCAACTGTCTTAAGCAACTCCCTGCATGTGGTCAAGAACTCATATGTATAATCGGTCTTCCCACCTTGGAACTGAGGTGGGTTCATCTTTCTGAACTTCTCATTACGATGCTGCTCATCCTCAGTCAATGTAGCTACTGGTGTATCCTGAACCTCGACTACTGGAGCTGGAGGAACCTCATCTATAGGGACTACTAGCGGCTGTCCTGCCTGTCTATGAGCCTCAAGAGCCTGCTGCTGATTTGGGAACTGGACCCTCACTCGGGTCTATGATGTAGCGGGTGTGTCTGTTGTACTGCCAGTCTGTGCCATAGTCTCGAGCACACCCAACACCCTCAATACAGTGTCATATAGTAATGGTGTTATCGCATACTTAGGAGGAACCTGCTCCACTCTGGTCTCTATCGCCGGCTTAGGGGAAATGCCCCTCTCATGATCCCTGGCTGGTGTTGCTCCTTGGCCCCAGCCATACCTCAACCTCTGGCCCTACCTCTACCTCTACCCTGAGTTAGGGTCTCAGTAGCAATCTCGGGGGCTGGATCCCCTTGTCCAGTAGAAGATGATGATCGAGTCCTAGCTATCTACTGAAAGAAAACACGATAACTCAATATTTATACAAGAACTCACGCACGATAGAATTGAAAGAAATAAAAGAGAATTTCCTAACAGTCTTCATAGTCTCTCAAAGATAAGTAATGGATATCTTTGCACCGATCCTCAAGACTCTACTAGACTTGGCTTGTACACATGTGAGACCTATAAACCTAGGGCTTTGATACCAATTTGTCACAACCCAAAATCGGATGTGATGGCACTCGCCTAACCCACCAAGACGAGTTAGCCTAAGAGTCTAAACAATTCAAAGAAATTGGAAATAAGAGAGGAAATGTAAAGTCTAACATGATATAAATAAAGAGAAGTGGAAAGTAGATTCAAAATTATCCAAGACTTGGTGTCACATGTACAAACCACTATTTCGACAGAAATGAAAGAGATACAAGTATATATATGTCTCGGTTCCAAAGTAGAACAAAACATAAGATAATGGACGACGATAGTCTGTCGAAGACAACAAGCTTCTACCTCTCAAACGTCTAGAAGCTCGGATCGGTCAAAGAGTACTATGAGCAGGAGGTGTCGGACTTAGATCCTACATAAGTGTAAAAGCAAGGGGTGAGAACCAATAACACAGTTCTCGGCAAAATGGAAACTAAACCCTAAGTAAAGCAATGCGGAACACGGGTACTTTTGAAATCCCAACCACAATCCTCCACAACTTCACACATGCACTCAAACAACCCAATTTATAAAGTTTATATCACAATTGTACTAGAATACTATATAGTCTACAATAGAAGGCATAAATACATTCTCACCACTATACTCAGGAAAACACATATAATTTCAGATCATAATCAAACACAGGAATAAATGAATGCAAATGCAATGTCAAATATCATGATACATGTCTGTTCTACGATACACATCCGCTGATCACCTCAGATCGAAACCAATGGGGGGCTCATATAGACCATGTATCCACTGAAAATGACCTCGGCCAATATCTTTCAAAGAGATCTCGGCCATAATATCCGCCGGAAGAGACCTCGAATGCTGGAAGAAACCTTGGCAAATTACCTCGACCGGTAGAAACCTCGATCTCAATATCCATTACCTTACTCATATCATTTCTCCACCATCACAGATACAATATATACACAATTAAAGAGTGAAGCAAGATAAATATTCACAATGATGTCATATAAACCAATATCACAATAGATCACTATCCCGAAATCCACAACACTTAGACAATTACTCCCTATTCAAATCCACTATTACCCTTCAACTCATATAATTAAATTCTATCTAATGATCCAACACACCTTAATCCCCTCACGTAGGAAATACAAGGTTCAACATACTTAACAAATGTTAGAATTCCACTTGCCTGAGCCAAAAGTAACGAACAATCTGAAATTATCACTTTTCCTCTTCGACGATACTCCAAATCACCACAATTTAATCAAATATAGACTCACAATCACATTTTGAATCTATTAACACTAAAATCAAGAAATTTTGGTGAAAAGGGTAAAATGGTCAAAAATCTCATATCAAAAACCAAACTCGGAATATGATTATTTTTAGATGAAAATGTTTCCCAAGTAACTTGAAATCTAATGGTGAAATCCGTTTCAAAAATTGAGCTAAAATTATTAGAAAATCAAGTTCTTGAAAAAACCAAATTCCTCCAACTCAAAACCACTAATTTCATGTCTAAAGATCCAAATAAGTTATAATAGCTTACCCAATGTTTTTCCCGCAAGAAATCCCTTCCAAATCGCCTCTCCAAAGCTTAAAAATTCAAAAATGGTGAAAAATGGCTTAAACCCTGACTAAACATTGTTTAGGCCACATTTGTTCTCCACGAACGTGGACAACTTACTCTGTGAACACGGACCACATTTTGCAAAAGCGGAGAAGGAACTCGGTACTCTCTGCGAATGCGGCCTATCCTCTACGAATGCGGAGAAGGAAAATATTACACTCCGCGAACGCAGAGAAGGCGTCGCAAATGAGAAGAAGAAATCACCAGGCACCAGATAACAGATTTTTGACTAGTCTCAAAGTCACGGAATAGACCATCGGGATTCATTCGGAATCCCGTGCACATAAACCATATATGCAATCCTACTAAATTCAACGTTCCGCATTCAATGGAATCATCGGAATTCAAATTCGAGATCTTCTTGACCCGAAATCTGATAAGTCGCAACTAAACTAGTTTCGGCACTTGAAATACCCAAAATACCCTCAGGGCCTCTAAAAATTATAACGAAGCCATTTTCAGCATTAGAATCACCTCCCGAAACCATTGGAACCATCAGAAATCTAATCCGAGCAATCGAACCTCAAATGTTGACCTAAGTCAAACATTGATCAAATTTTAACTCAATTCCCAACTTCGCACCTAAAATCCACGTTTTAACTCCAAATATGATTCCGACAACTCTTCTAGATCAATTTTCACATTCTAGAGTTGATGGAATCGGCGGAGGTTTATTCCAAGACTCGAAACTCCAAATGACTCTGAAACTCAAATTTTAATAACTTAAACCTTTAGAACTCATTTTTGAAGCAAAACCTCAACTTTTCACAAGATTTCTAAAAATAACTTTCAAACCCAAACAAAAGTGACTCGGAGAGACTAATAAGAGGGGTAAAACGGTAATTTTATCGAAGATGCCAAAAATGACCTCCAGGATCATTACAGGTGAGAAAGAATGGAAAAATCTCAAAATCAAGTGTGCAGCTTATATTTCTTGAGAATAATGAAAAGCTTATCAATTTTATTGATGTCATTTTTGATTGTGACAGCAAGTAAAAATTTATTTTTGTATTAATTTTATTTATATGACGTAGTTTTATAAAAATAAATAAATAAATAAATTTATAACTCAAAAACCACCTCATATAAATGTCATCTATGAATAAATAAAACTAAGCGTAAACTTACTATTATTTCTTCACATATCAAAAAATCACATTAAAATAAAGAACAAATTAGATTAGACTTGGAAGTTGGAATCTACTATTTTGCTTTGACTTTAAATTTTCAATTAATTCAAATGGACATTCTAAGTATACCTATATCTTTTACTTCTCTTTCTTCTTTATTTTAAATGACAACAAATAAATAAAATAAAAGATAAAAGTTCAACTCAAGTTTCCTTATAGATAGCTTCAAATATTAGAAGAGAAAATCGGCATACTAATGTTTTTAGAGTTTAAATTTTCAGATAACACTGACCTACTATAATAGATAATCAACTTTTTTTCTATATTATTTTCTTTTTCCAAAATTCAAACACTCATTCTTTTTATTTTTTTCATTAATCTCTCTCGCTTGAAAACCTTAGTATTAATATCCATGTAAGCAATTTCTTCCTCAGCTTCTAGAAAATCACTTAGGTAAGTTGGCCTTGGATTTTCATTGGTGCCAAGGTTAACTTCCTTCAAGGGATCTACCGTGGCCTTCACTCCTTCTTCAAGTTCTGGTGGAGCATCTCCAGCATCTTCCTCTTCTTGAGGATCATTGTCATTAACAGATATGTGATAGCACTAGACAATATCTCCCAACTCTCCTCCAATCTTCATTTGAGGCGAGATATCGTGCTCACTCTGGGTTATAACATGATATGAGAAGCCTACACTTTCTTCATCTTTCCCGCGCTGCTTGGTGTAAACCACAGCGTGAGTCTTCGCCTTCAGCACCTCTTTACATGAAACCATAAGTCTCACTTGTCTCCTCATTCTAGAAGGAATTAAAATTTTAGAATCTTTCTGGATCATAGGTGAAGAATGCTTTGTCACTCTTAGGTAACTTCTCCGGTGCTCGTTATTGTTTTTCTTCAACGGACCTAACTTTCAAACATAGAAGTTTTTATGGTTGATTTCCCAAGTCTATCAAAGACGGAAGGCTTTTGGTTTGAAGCGACAAACTCATCTTCTAAAGTGATATAATTATTGCTTTCCCTTATTATAGATATGCGAACTAGCGGTGGCTGGATATAGCCTAAGCCTTTGCGTGCTTGCCTGGTTGTGTCTTCTGATGAGAGTTTTCCTGACCTTGATGGTTCATTAGGGTTGTATCCAGCCTTCACAAATAAGTTATAAGCATTTGGGTCAAAGCCTTCTTGTGTACGTCTTGTGGGAAGTACCATATCATGTGATGGATTTTGAGAAATCAATTTTTCTGGTAGCTTCAAAGACAAGTTTATTGCATCAGGTTGTTTGATGGGAAGAGTTAGTCCTTTAAGTACGTTCTCTTGGATACAAGATGATTGACCATCTCTTTTATTCACTTTAGGAATGTAGCGAAGTATAGAAGCCGACTTCTTTTTTGAGGATATGATCTTCCCTTCATATAAAATAGAACAACGCTCTTTATTATCAATCTTGGAATTTTTCGACAGCCACCTCAGCTCTTTTGCCTACAAGCTTATCATACTTGGTCGATTTGAAGTTGTCGAGTTTTGCCTCCTTCACAACGTAACTTTTCAGATAGAACTTTACATCGGCAAAGTGTGAATTGACTTTAGTGAAAGGATTATCATCACAACTATTTTCCTTTCAATTCCATCATCAAGATATTTCAAACATTGATAGTAAGAAGATGAGGCTATTTTGTTTTCGTGAACCCAAGGCCTGCCAAGCAATATGTTATATGAAGCCTTTGCATCGATCATATGCATCCATACACTTGATCGCAAGTCTTGCATGTGGATTTCTAACTTGATACAATCTATGGACCTCTGACCTCCTTGATTGAATCCTTGTATCAGCAAATGACTTTCACTAAGTTCTTCGGTCGCAATGCCAAGTTCCTTCAAAGTGTGGATGGGCAGAATGTTAACTCCAGGTCCTTCATCTATCAGAAATCTATTTATTTTCCTCTCTAGCACATGACCCACCATATACAAAGGACGATTATGTAATGTTTCACCAAACAGAAGATCTTCATCTCTAAATGTAATTTTTGTATCATATGCATGGACTTTTTGGGAAGAAGGTTCAACAGGAATTTTAGAAGGTGGAGGAGATGCCTTTGATAAGATCTCACATGTTGCTTCTTCTTTGTTAGAAGAAGATGCCTTTGGTGAGGTTTCACTCACTGCCTCTTCTTTGTCGGCATTGAAACATGATGCCTTGATTCTGTCTTTAGTAGCCTTTGTATAGAACCAACTTGGTAAGAATTCCTCTAGAGTCACATGACGTCAAGGTTTTTGGTGGTGATGCACTTCAACCTTTGCCCTCTTCATATGCTTGATTGGTTTCTGCTTCTTCAGTATCCTCACCATCTTTCTTTTGATTGGTTGCTCGGATGATTCTTTTTGCAAACTTTTCTTGTTGCGTCTTCGCCTAGTCACAAGAATCCATCCTTCATCATCATCTACATCAACTTGGGATTGTCTTTCTCCAATGACTCTTCTTCGTGCTTTTCAGAGATAAACGTTTGGACTGGATCAAGCGAGCCAAATGTGATAAAGATTTGGTTAGAACTTGCTTTTTCATCATAAAGACAATTTTCTTTTCATTAGCCAATCGCATAACTCTATCCTTGAAGACAAAATATTTTTCAAGAGGATGACTTACAAGTCTATAGTACATGCAATAATTTGGGTCATTAGTTTTTTCAGCTTTATCAGGTTGCTTCATCTCTGGCAACTCAATGAGTTTTAGTTTGAGCAACTCATCAAAAATCTCAAAGATGTCAGAATCTAGGAATGGGTATTCCTTTTCTTGCATCTCCCTAAAAGTCGACTTTTGATTCAGACGCTCTTTAAAAGTCATCTTCACACTTTGCTTCTTGCTTTCCTTTGTGGTAAACTTCACAGGTGACACATAATATTCATGGATTCTTTGTCATTTCTGGGCACAAATTTTGTCCACCTTTTGGGTTCATGTTTGTCCTTCCCTTTGAGAGGATCATGGACAAACGTCACATCTTTTCCAGCAGAAGAATGCTCAACTCTATAACGTGAGCGCGAGTAGATAGATCTTCGAAAGACTTCGGCTTTTATCCTTGTAAGATGTACATAAGCTCCTAGTGTATTTCTTGGATACACATTTCTATGGCAGAAGCTTCACTGAGTCTATCTTTGCAATTTAGGCTTGCATTTCTCTATCGATTTATGAAGTCTATGACTGGTTCATCCTTTCTTTGATGAGTATTTTTGAGTTCTACCATGCTCACAGTTCGCTTTGTGCTATAGAAGCGATTGAGAAACTTATGCTCTAGTCTCTCCCAAATATTGATAGAATTAGGCTCGAGATCAGTGTACCAATCAAAGGCATTTCCTTTCAGAGAGCAGACGGACTGCTTCACAAGTTAGTCTCCATAGGTCCCAGCATTATTGCACGTCTACACAAAGTGTGCAACATGTTTTTTTGGGTTTCCTTTTCCCTCAAACTGCTGAAATTTGGGAGGTTGATAACCGACAGGAATTTTGAACCTATCAATTCTTGTAGTGTACGACTTGGCATACATATGAGAAGACTTGATGGAGACTTCATATTTATCTTTGATGGTCCATTCGATGAACTCCTTCAATCAATTGCAAGTTGATCTTTTTAGAAGTCATTTTGATATTCTCTGATGCTTGAAAAGTTGAGATGAGAGGTAGAGATTTCCCCACTGGACGTGCCAGAATTTGTAGACAATAAAATTTGCATCGAAAAAATAATAATCAAGACTGAAAAATATCGCAACAATCGTAGTATTTGATTTTTGAATATGAGTGTTACAATCTCTATGTATCCTCTGATTCGTCTTTTCAAATATAAATTCAAAGGCTCTTGAGCTTGATCTTGAATTTGGTTGAACTTGATGGATTTAATCTTGAGTTATTACTTCAATTCAAGGGCTTTTGGGCTTCATCTTGAATCTTGTGGTCTTGATCTTAATTTGTTGATTTGATGAACTTGAACTTCACTTGCTCTTGAACTTGATCTTGACTTGTACTTGAATTCAAGGGCTTTTGAGGCTTGTTCTTGAATCTAGTGGTCTTGATCTTGAGCTGTTCTTGAACTTGATAAACTTGATCTTGAATTCTTGAACTTGTAGCTTGTAGAGAAATCTGCAGCATTTGATCTACGAGCTCTCTCTAGCTTCTTGTTAGAATTCTGGTGTCATTTATGAATTATGAGGATCCCTATTTATAGTTGTGGAATAGAGGAGTTTTGATAAGAACAGGTTTTCCTCCGGCCAATCAGATTTAAGTGACATGACATATTGTGCTTTAGCGAATGGGCTTGTCATTTTGACACATTACATGCTCCTATTGACTTATTTATTTGACTTGGCATGACACGTCACTTGTCACGTGGTACCAAAAATGAACCTCTAGGATGATATGATATTGGATTTAGAAAAGCGGGCTCATCTTTATAGCCCAAATCAATGGATTAGCCCAATAAAATTGGACTTTAATTAATTCAATTATATTGATCCATAATATTTATTTGGACTAATATATGTTGAATTTAATATAATTCAAATCATTTATAAATTTACATTTAATAAATTTTGAATGATTACAATACCTCTTATAAATCTATTTGCTTATTATTATTTGAGTTTTTGATTCTTATTTAATTCTTTTCTTTTATATTGTTTTAAAAATTTAGTCAATGCGATACAAATAAAAATTAAATTTTAATCTAGGTGTATGTAGATATTTAATACTCTAGGCCAACCTTGTGAAGTTATCTTAATTCTTATTTTTTCTTATAGTTGATAGTTGATTTGTTCTTCTTTCCCATAGGAAAATCAAAAGGAAAAAAAGTTACAGAATGTAGCAGTCCCTTCTATAACTCGGTGGAAAATTATTTGTTAGGGGCTATCGGTTTTTCCGCTTCGTGGGTTACACTAGGTATATTATTGTTGTTGTTGGGCTATCAGTTTTCAATTATCAGATTCATAGCTTAAATATCGGCATTGCTTCCTAAAATTTTTGCGCATGCCACTGGTGCTAACTATGTGACTTTGAAGATTTAATTACATAAACGTTTGGACATGCGATTTTCGATCATGATTTTAAAATTTTAATTCTTTAAAAAGCAAGATTTGTGATTTCAAAAATTTTAAATGTAAAACTTGACCCATAAATTTATATTTTAGAAAAAAAGATTCACGTTCGGTGTGAAATGATTGTTTGTACTATGTGAATGAATTATATTAAATAATAACTAGTTACTACTATTATTGTTCACTAGTGAATCTTTATAAAATTATATATATTTAAAAGTTTATAATCACAAAGGTAAAAGGCATAAATTTACCCCTGAAATTGTTTCGAAAAGTCAGTTCCACGCTTAAACTTTACGGACGACCTATTACACATTCCACATATCAAAAAGTGAATTTATTACCTCCTGAAATATCAACACCAGTCTTGTGGTAGGCATTATTTTGCACGCGTTAGAAGCCTAATTTTTTTAAACTCTTTTTTCTTTCATAATTTTTCCTTTTATTAATCATATTTTTTTATATTAACTAACCCTAATTGATCTAAAATCCCTAAATAATTGTGATTTTCTCCGTTATTAAAATCTTTTCGCCCCCATTCTAATGTTTTGCCCAGAATACATTAACAATACTAACTTAAACACCATTTTTATTTTTTGCGAATAATTTGTGATTTTTCCCTTCTTTGAAGTCAGAATTTTGTGTGCACAGAAAATAGTGAATTTTTCGACGGAAGTAGTCATCTTCTCCAATGAGCTTTCGATGGTTATAAATAAAACAAATCATAAGTTTTATGTAGGAATTTCATGTGATGTTCAATAGGAGTCATCGTCATCCCAATGATTTTCTCTGATGAGTTCTTCGATGAGTGTTTGAATAGAAAATTATAAATTTTATGGAGAAAAATCTAAATTTTCAATATAAATTGTTGTCTTCTTCATTATTTTTAACTTTCTTCCTTTAAGCTCCTCTTTCAAAGTTTAAAGAGAATGTCGCTTATTGGAGATATTTTGATGGGAACAAAGCGGAGAAGACAAAGTGTTGATGAAGAAGATGAAGTTATGAAAAGAGGAAAAAAGTTTAAAAGAGAAATAGGACCCACAAATAAATAAATAAAAATAAGAAGGGAATCTAAAATAATTATTTGTCTTAGAAACAACTACATGTTAAGAAAAAGATGAAGAATATTTTAGTTATATAATGGCTCATAAAATAGTGACACATGTGCAATTTTGATATTTTAAATGAAAAAATTTATTCTCATGCACCTTTAGGAAGGTGAGTACACTTTCTTTGTCATATCATGTTTCAGGAAGATAATAAATTCACTTTTTGATATGTGAAGTATGTCATAGGTCGTCCGTAAAGTTTAAGCGTGTAATTGACTTTTCGAAATAAGTTCAGAGGTGAATTTATGCCTTTTTCCAATCACAAATACTTATTTATAAAAGAAACATAAAGATATGTGATTTATTGGTGTATTAGGATTTTTTTGATAGCTCGTTTATGAACTATAGTTTGCTCATTTGCTAAGATTGTATAAGAATTGAGGAAATTTTGATAGTTTTCATAAATTATGGGATTTTCATGTTTATAAGAAAAAACATACAATTTAAGAAATCCAAATTGTATGTCTAAACAAAACTTTAACTTCAAATCAATCTGATTTTAAATCATGTCCAAACTGGGTAAGTATTTGACATATGATTTCTGATTCCAATTTCATGTTTTGATTTGAAATCAAAGTTCATTTATGAAACTACACAAAATTTCAACTTCAATTTCAAATCACAAATTCTCAAAAAAATACAAATTATGATTTTTATTTTAAAAAAAATATAAAACTTAACCCATAAATTTATATATCGTAAAATAAAATCCAATCATTTTAAATTGAAAAAAGCTTAAATATGTCATCAAACTTTCAGAAATGACTCAATCATGTCATTCGTTAATAGTTAGGCTTATTTATGCCATCCTCATTCCACATTTGGTTCATTCACACATTTGGTTCATTCGTTCTACTAATCACTAACGGTGCCCTACTACTACCAGATTGTCACATAAAATTATCTAAAATCCTTCATTACTTATCAATTCCTACCCCTCACCCCTTTATTTTGGTAAGTAACAATTTTCATTAATCACCATAGTAATTGTTACATGCTCCATAGTCCAGCTTTATACATAACTGACAATCTAAAATATGGACAAATCAACCAATAAAACTCTACATCAGTTCCTACCAAGACTATATCTCAAGATTCTACAAAAGGAAGGAATGAACTACAAGTTTGGTTCTAGTGCCCGCCCTAACACTGCAGGTGTAAGCAATCTCTCTAATCAGTTGGTCAATCCTTCTGTTTCTTTGCAAAGATACCCGTGTTTTTCTCAATCCAGATGGAGTGTACAAACTCAGTATACACAACCTTGAAAATCTGAGCTGCCTGTGATTTCCCTTTGACCTTCTTACTGATCCACTACACATGTTGCTCCCAATCGATAGCTTTATGATTCCTACTTCTCATCCATGTGACTAAGTCATCCCAAACATATTTAGTAGTTTGGCACTGCAGGAAAAGGTGGTCTCTAGTTTCCTCATGAATATGACAATACACGCAATTTGTATCCATAGTCATTCCCCAAGTTATCAATCTGTCCACTGTTATTAGTAGCCTCTCATGCAGTGTTAGCCATAAGGTGAATTGTGCCTTAGGCCTTGCATCATTATCGAATCTTAAGAGGCTTCCATATTACCCTTTCTTGGTCCCCTATCAGCTGCAAGTAAAGTAGTTTTTATCATGCTGCCTTGTCGATAAATACGAGGCCATATGTTTAGCTTCTGCCGAACTTCAAAGAGTTTCCTCACCATCCAACTTGCCTGTTGTGGTATTGTTGCATGCTCAAACTTTTGTCCGTTAATGTAGCATGACTGAATCCACTTGATTCATAATTTATTTGCCTTATTCTCAATATCCCAGCAGGCTTTGGAGATGGCTGCTATGTTCCATAGTTTCAGGTTCATCAACCCCAAACCTCCTATAAACTTAGGACTTAGGAGTACACACTTTATCCCAAGCTATCAATCCTTTCTTGATGATATTATTAGCATTTGACCAGAGATAGCTTCTGCAAAAAGCTTCAATGGTTTGGATTACTCTAGAGGGTAAAACTACTAATTGTGCTCAATAAGCTTGAATGCCAAACAACACAGTTTGGATAAGTTGTGTTCTCCTAACATACGATAATGTTTTAGCAGTCCATGAAGTAATCCTAGCCAACATTTTGTTAATCAAAGGTTGCCATTGGATCAAAGAGATCCTTTTTCTAGTGTGGGATTCCCAAGTATTTCACCATGAGAAGGCGTACATATCGTTAATTCTCACACTCATATGTACACTTTCATACCTTCTACACATTAGTGTAATTTTTGATGACAAGGGAAATCTACAACCGTTCTTCTTTGGGTGCGTACATGATAAAATTTCTGCTTTTATGCAATAGCTCGCAAACCACAAAGGAGAGGTAACACGTACTAGGTAAGTCCGGTGCGACAAGCTCGATCCGAAAGACACACCCCTTGCTTTTGCTGGCAAGGAATTTCAAACTTGAGACCTCCAACGTAAAGTCCTAAGCCCAAACCACGGGGCCAGCCTGAAAGGTTACTAGTGTACCCTCTTTTATACTCATTTGTTTCTTCCTAAGTAAATTTTTTGTCATTTTTTCAAGCCACCATCACCTCCCCGCCACTGTAATACTCCAAATTTCACCATGAAAATACATGCATACTCTTAATTTTCACACGCATATATTCTTTACTTATCCAGTTATATCTCATTTGTCTTTTTTTTTTCTTAAATAAATTTTATGTCTTTTCTCAAACCATCACCACGTCCCAACCACTGAAATACCCCAAATTCCACCATTAAAACACATACATACTCTTAATTCACACTCATATGTACTTTTCATACACTGCTATAATTTCATTCGTGTACTCTCTTTTAAATCTGTTTTTTTTTCCTTAAATAAATTTTATGCGTTTTAAAAATCTTTTTTGAAGAGCCATAAAATATGTGAAAATTGTGAGTGATATAGTGTAAAGATAAAATGCATATCCAATTAATAAGAGAGTATAATTTTTCCATGTAAAATTTGTGTTCCTTGTTATTATAAGGGATACATTTGTCCTTATAAGTTTGTTACATAAAATTATAAGTTTATTACACAAAATTAGAAGGAAAAAAATGAAGTGTTTATATAAGAATATGATTCTACAATGTTGAATGTCATGCATCAATGATAAATAGAAAAATAACATTAGTTTTGTTATGTACCCAAGAGAGTCATGTATTGTAAGAGATCAAGAAAAAGCTCAAATATGCCTGAAATGTCTCACATATGTCACTCGTAAAAAAGAGGTGAGAGGGAGTAAGGCTGATTAGTAATGAAGGGTTTAGATGATGCCACATGCATAATCCGATAGTAATAGGACTTTGTTAGTGGTTTAGTCGCACAAATGAACGAAATGTGTCACGACAATGGCATAAATAAGTCCAACTATATATTAATGGGCGGTGTGACTGAGTCATTCTGAAAGTTTGATAACATATTTGAGTTTTTTCCCAATTTAAATTATGTAAAAAAAAAAAGGCATGCTCGACATGAATAGATTGTCCATATCATGTGCCACGATTATATTAAAGAATAACTAATTAATACTATTGTTGATTTTTTGGATCAGTGAATCTTTGTAAAAATTTGTGTATTTGAAAATAATAACATGTAATGACAAACATTTATTTATAAAATAAATATGGAGATATGCGATTTATAAATACGGCAGCTTAGGATATTCTAATACCTCGTTTATGAACTATGATTTCTTCATCCGATAAGATTGTATAAGAGTTGGGATAGTTTTGATAGTTTTCACAAATTGTCGGGCTTATATGTTTATCAAAAAATTAACTTAATAATTCCAAGTTTAAATCAACATGATTTCGTATCACTAATTTTAAATTATGATTTGAAATCATGTCCAAACGAGCGCTAAGAACAAAGGGAAATAAGAGGTCTACTTTTTTTGTTGGCAGTGTCCTTCAGCTTTTATGCTTATTTATAAGTAGTTAGGGATCAAGGATCTTGTCTCTCTCAGCTGAGTGCATTGGTAAAACCAATGGCTTCTAAAGCTCTCTTCTTTGCTGTGCTGTTAGTTTCAGCTCTCTCTGCAGTTGCAAAGGAGGAGGAGGATAATAATTCTGCCCTTATTATGGACTATTACAGGGACACATGCCCACAAGCTGGAGATATTATCAAAGAGAAAGTCAAGCTTCTCTACAAACAACACAAGAACACTGCATTTTCTTGGCTCAGGAACATCTTCCCTGACTTCGTGGAGGTACAAATAATCTCTCTTTTCTCCATTTTGATGAACATTTAAGTTTAAGAAGTTGGCATTTTTAATCGTTTTGTGGGTGCAGTCATGTGATGCTTTATTGCTGCTGGACTCAACCAGGGGGATGCTGTATGAGAAGGAGACAGACAGGATTGAGAAACTTCAGATACATTGAGACAATTAAGGAAGCTGTAGAAAGGGAATGCCCTGATATTGTTTCCTGTGCTGATATTCTTGTCTTTTCTGGTAGAGATGGAATTGTTGCTGGAAGTTAATCTTGTTATTTTTTAGCGTAGAGTCACCTACTGTTAATATTAGAAACGAATTCAAGATCTTGAGTCAGTGGGTTCACAGAGTTCGATCTTATATGCATACACTTCTTAAGTTTTTTCTTTCTTTTTGCATGTGTACATAGTTCAAATTGAAATAAAGGGTTCAATTGAATCTACAAAACCTATCCTGAATTTTCCTGAATGTTATGTAATGGTCTTGTGCACAGCTAGGAGGGCCTTACATCCCACTCAAACTGGAAGGAAGAATGGCAGGAGGAGCAGAGCAGATATTCTTGAGCAACACCTCCCAGACCACAATGAAAATATTAGTGTTGTGCTTGAGAGATTTGCCAATATTGGATTGAACACTCCTGGAGTTGTTTGCCTTGGTACGTATACTATGCACATTCCACAAAACCTTGAATTTCTTGGATCAATTATTAGATTAAAAAAAAAACGACAGTTTGGTGCACCAAACTCTATGCATGAGGTCATGGGAAGAACCAAACCACACTGCAATTATACGTATCCTTATCTTATATTTCTGATAGATGTTTTTCTTCACGGCTTGAACACACAAAACCCTAATTCTCTGGTCAATTATTAAGACACAGAAAAAAGATAATAAGTTAATTATCTCACATTTCTCTTGCAGGAGCTCACAGTGTGTACTTCCCAAAACACTGTATTAAGTTGGTTCAGCGTTTATATCTCCAAGTGGACACTCAACTCAACCTTGAACATGTATCCTACATTCTAAAGAAATGCCAGATTCAATCCCTGACTCAAAGGCCATGCATTATGTGAGAAATGACAGAGGCACACCCATGAAGCTAGACAACAACTACTACAGGAACATATTGGACAAGGGATTGATGTTGGTGGAAACCAACTAGCTGTAGGTAAAAGGACCACTCTATGTAAAGAAAATGGCAAAGAGCCAAGACTACTTTTTCAAGGAATTTGCAAGAGCCATCACTGTTCTCTCTGAGAAAAACCCTCTCACAGGCACAAAGGGTGAGATCAGAAAGCAGTGCAATCTAGCCAACAAGCACTAGGAACTTGCTTTTGCTACTACTTGTACCCTCCCTTTCAATTATGTATGTGAGGAGAGGACAGAGACAATATAGAAATAAGGTGGTGTTTCCCAGTTGGAGTTTGTTTAACGAGCAAGTCTGACTAGTTTAAAATAGTTTATGGAAGTAGTAGTGACCATGTTCATTAGATTCCCAGTTGCTTTTGTAAGTTTCTCAACAGCTGCCACTTTAGGCTGTAAGCTTTATGTTGGAGATGGACCAAGATAGAAAAAGGTATTTGTTCCCTCTCTTTATCAATAAAGATACGAAGCAGATTCCATCAACTTTGTATTGGATTATGACCCTTCATTCCCATTTTCTCAATCATTAGATTATGACCTTGAGTGCTATTAAAAGTAGAGGACTCGAATGCAGTAGAGGAGATAGGCAAGTTGAAATCATCTGACACTATCAATACTTATTGAAGACAACTAAGAGGCAAAGACACTATTAGACAGGTGCTAGATAAAAGTACATCTTGTCCATGAAATGTAATGGAACTTTTGCACTATCAATTCATCGCAATCTGGAATTTTCCTTCCAAGAATTGAGAGATGACATTGTAAGGGCACAACGTACTTATCTATTGAGCAAGTTCTTAGTTCAATAGAGAAGGCATACTAATATGCACCAATACACTCATAAGCTAGTTATAGGTTGATAATGTGGTAAGACCAGAACACCAAATATTCAGAAAGGTCATCCACCCATCCGTCTATATCTGATGCAAAAGGCTTCAATCTATCTTGTGGGTTTTGCTAGAGAAGCTTAACTTTGAGTTCTGATGGATTGTTTACTTTCTTAGAAGAACTCACCTAATTTCGCATTGTCTAGTTGGAACCTTGTTTTTCAGAGCTGTTGCTCTAACTCTTTGATTACCTGAACATCCCCTTTAATGTTTTGACCACCTTAGAAGTTTTGATCTTAAAATGGATAATCATTTCCTCAAACAAAAGTCGACAAAATTTAGATTGAAACATGCATGCTGATATTGTTTCTTCTCATTTCAACTTAATGAGGGTTGATGCAATGAGGAAAAGAATAAGGTAAAGCTAGCTCAAGCACTTTTTACTTTGTCCTTTTGGGCGTTCGGGATTTGTTGCTTCTGTGAACATCAGTATTTTTAGGTTCAGTAAAAGGCTTAACAGAAGCAGTTCTGTGAAATAACCGGTTAATTGGTTATGAAAAGCACCCAGTTCCACGATTGACAATAGAAATACAACGGCATGCTGAATGCAAATTAGTCAACTATACAGAGGTTGAAGAACTAAGATAATCTAATTACAATAATTAAGTTTGTTGGTCAACATACACTTTTCATCCCCTTCACATGTTCATTTTAAATTTCCAGGACCTTACGCAACTTCAGAAACATAAAAGATATGAGGTTCTTTATTTTATTATAATCAAAATAATAAGGTTAAATCTGTTTCCTTTGAATATCAAATAAATTAGAATGCACAAATTACTACTGGATCTGTGCATGACAAAGAAACTGGTTCCTCTGTGACAAAACAATGAAAGCACGATATGATGTTCAAGATCAGCAAATTTAACTCTCATTGTATATTCAGATATTGATTTCTTAAGTACTATAAATCAAAATTTCTTTTTGTTAAAAATGTTAAAATTATTTGTAAAAATCATAATCAAAGAAAAACAGTTCGATTTCGCAAAAAATAATACTGCATTCTTTTTGGGGTGGAATGAATATAAATTATAAATATATGATTTTACTAGTTATATCCGCTTTAAATTCGATGTACCCCAAAATGTTTCCTGTACTCCAACTGCTTTCCAAAGTAGTGAAAGCAAGTAAAAATAGATTGGAGATACCAGGTTTAACAAGTACATCAAGAATACCTCTTCTGCTTTTTCTGAATCTTCTATTCTCGCAGCCCCGCTCTCTACATTGTGCTGGCTGCTGAACATCTCTGCTTGCAAGGTTACTGTTTCAAGGAACTAAAAAAGTTTATCTTGGGGTTGTGTTCCGCTCCTCATCATCGCACAGAACTCCTCATAATTGATCCTACCGTCCTGTTTAAGTGAAAGAATATAGATAAAATCCACTATCATAATAGAGTTACAAATGTTAAACATTGCATCAGAAAGTACTTACATGGTCTGTGTCCACCTCTACTATGATTTCCTTGATGGTGGCCTCATCACCCATACCATACTCCTTCATAGCACTTTCCAGTTCGTCTTTTGTTATGAAGCTGAATCACATTAACAAAAATAAAGAGGTGAATTTCTCAAAGGGAGTGATCTGTGAAACATAATGCCTGAGACAGATCCTACCAAGTCCATAGATTAAGGATTTCTTAAGCAGGATTAACTTGTTATTCATGAAACATATTATCTAACTTGACCCTATTTAGTACTAGAAAGAGCCCTCCTACCTTAACAAAACCGATGAAATGCTATCTCATGGATTTCTTATGACGGCTGGCACCCCACTTATTATTTCTCTGTGGGATTTGTCCTCTTCAACTCAAGGCTTTACAGGTACACATTTTACGAAAATAATTGGCTTAAAGGTCAATTGGTCGGGCCTTACTCATGTTTACAAGAGTAGAATGCGTACCTATAAAGCCTGCACGGCACGGCAGACACTTGCACACAGCAAGCCAGTATTACACTTTTCACACTTTTGTTTGGGACTTTGGATTATTTTCAGAAATTAGTACACAGAGCGCACACAGAATTACGGGTAAAATCACCCAACCTTTTATTACTCTCTCAGAATACGCAAAGGATCTCGAGTTGGAAGGCTTACAACATAATCTACCTTAGCCAACAACAATACATACATAATGGGGGATGCCAGTGGCAGGGCCAGATTTGAAGACACATCCCACGAACAGATAGCTTTCATCCTTTTAACACAACTGCTGCACGTGCCTTGCACACAACACCATTGCCGCACATGCCCTGTGTTAGCTGTTAAAGATGGAACATGAAGGACACCAGGCACAGACAATGAAAAGAGCTTGTATGGTTCCCCTTGGCATCGGCAAGTGTGGATTTTTGGAAGCAACATGCAGAGCTTTTTCATGTTGGCACTGTGTGTCTAAGTGTACCAAATGGCACTTAGGCAAGATGACTGTGAAAAGGTGCCTTGGCGATGGCAAGGCAGCCTTGAGTTTGGGCAAAGGCAAAGGCAAGGACAGGCGCATGTAACTAGCTAAGGCATGCACGCAGATCAGTGGGACGACATGGGTGTGGTATGTGCATTGTCATGTGCTAGACGTGTACAAGGAAAGGTCTGTTGGTAAGGGTGTGGCAATGTCATCAACATGTGCTGAAGATGTGCATCCAAGGTCCAAGGGTGTGTCCTAGTGGTTAGTAAAGTGGGTTGAAAACCAAGAGGTCTCAGGTTCAGATCCCAACAGAGACAAAAACACTAGGTGATTTCTTTCCATCTGCCCTAGCTTTGGTGGACAAAGTTACCTGGTACTTGTTGCTGGTGGACAAAGCAGTTGTGCTATGTGCAAGGCACGATTGACAGTTGTGCTAAAAGGCTGAAGGCTATCTGTTCATGGGATGTGGCTTCAGATCATGTTTACTTGTTTTGTGCAGTATTGGCGTGTGCCAGGCACGCCCCTGGCCCTTGTAACTACCACTGGCAGCCCTTTTTATGTATGTATTGTTATTGGGTAAGGCAGATTATGGTGTAAGTCATCTAACTCAAGATCCTTTGTATATTCTAAGAGAGTGATTAAAGGTTGGGTGATTATACCTATAGTTCTGTGTGTGCTTTGTTTACTAAGGTCCAAAAATAATCCCAAGTCCCTAACGAAAGAGACAAAAGTGTAAGGATGAGTTGTTGTGTGTGAGTGACTGTCGTGCACTGTTGATTGCAAAAAAATTGACCCTGTAACAACTGGTATCAGAGCGAGAGTTGTGCTTTGGTCTATGCCGAAAGGAAACCCAAATGCAGAACTACGCAAACAGTTGTCAAAGTTGGAGGCACTTGTTGGTGTGACTGATGATGTGTGGATATGGTGGACGTAGTAACCCAAATCCATCGTTTGAGGGGAGATCTAGTTGATGTTCAGATTGAGAATTTGAAGAAAGAGAATGAAAATCTTAACCTTGAACTTCTTGTTCTTCAAAGGGCTATGGCTACTACCGGCCAAGGAAGTGATGAACGTTCTAAGGTTAAGATCCCACAACCTAAAGCATTTGCGGGCGCGTAGTGCTAAAGAATTGGAAATTTTTTTGTGAGATATGGAACAATATTTTCTACTGCCGGGGTGCCTTAAAATGACAAAAATAAAATCATCACCATGTATCTTACTGGTGATGAGAAACTGTGTTGGAGAACTCGGAATGCAGATAATGGAAGTGTTGGTAGACCCAAAATTGATACTTGGGTAAAGATGCACAAGGAGATGAGAGACTAATTCTTGCAATGCATCATGGATTGCTAGGGATCGTTTGAAACGCCTAAGGCAGCGGGTTTAGTTCGCGACTATATCAAGGAATTTTCTTCTTTGATGTTGGACACGCAGAACATGTCGGATGAGGATAAATTGCACAACTTTATTTCTAGGATGCAGACATGGCGCAGAACGAACTAAGGAGGCACAAGGTGAAAGACCTCCCGGGCGCGATTGTTGCGACGGGCTCTTTGGTTGATTATTGTAATACCTGTACATCCGAAGCGTCCCATCCTGTTTTTTTGGCAAAAAAACAGGGGCATCAAATGGAGCTTTTGATGGATGAATAATTCCAGCATCCGGTAAATCCTTTAATCATTTCCGCAGTTCACCAAACTCTTTTGGAGCCATACAATAAGGTGGTTGTGCAGGGGGCATTGAACCATACAACAACTTCTATCTTGTGATCAGTTGCCCTCCGCGGTGCAAGTTCTTAGGCAATTTAGGCGGCATCACATCGGCAAATTCACTTAACAATTGCTCAACACAGCCCGGCACTTCAAGTATGCCGTCATGTTTAGTCTCAACCAAGGCAGCAAGGAAAGTCTCATCTCCCCTTTCCCAACCTTTTTCAATAGTCATGGAAGAAATCATAGCACCTTTCTCTTTCTTTTTCTCTTCCCCATATGGATTGTAACATTAATAAAAACTAGGCATCATTTCATGCATAATCATTGAACCATCAAACTGAGGCATTGGAACCAACCGATTTTTCTGCATGAATCAATACCAAGGATCACCTCAAAATCCTCTAATGGGATCACCATCAAATTAGACTTCCCATTCCAATTTCAAATAGAAATAAGAATATTATAAGCCATACCCACAATGGCTTGGTCTTGGGCATTCACAGTCTTCATGTATGACAAACATTTACTCACAGTCAACCCATACTTATGCACAAGTTTGGCAGAAACAAAGGTTTGCGTGACTCCAGTAACAACCATGGTCACTATACTCTTGTCCCCAATCTTCATTTCAATATGGATAAGTAAGGAATGAGGATTACGGTATCACCTGTAGCATTCAAAAATGTAATTGTACCCAGCAATTGTAAAGCATTCACTAGGGCAGCAACTTCACTCCCTTCACCATCTCGGTTCTTATGTGAAGCAAGCGTAGCATCCACACGTTGTCTACAGGGATAATTCTTAGCAATATGTGGTCCACCAACCCTTGTTGCATTTTCCTTATTCTTTGGTACATCCAGCATCAACTATCGTCTTACCCTTTTCCACAACTTCTTTCCGTGTCTCCTTCTTCCATTCCCCTTTCACTTGCCAATGAAAAAAATATCATGAAATTTAGGGAGAAGAACTATTTGAAAAGTTCACAAAGCAATAGAAAGCTCAGAAAATGTGCAAGAGAGGGCTCAATATGTAAAAAATACTTATGGACATTAACTGTTGAATCGGGAGGATGATCAGTTTGCACCTTTAACAGTTTGAGATTCAGTACCCTGTTATTATGAATGCTAACAAATGCACGCAATCAGCTAGCCACTGAAATGTGGAACATATTGCTCAATGGGGTCGTCAGGTTTGTGGAACTTGGCCGGCTTGATATGTTTGACCAACCAAATATCATCCTATGATTGGCTTCTTGATGGGGATTACCATATCTTAAATGCCATAATGAGGCTCTATTGACTATGGGGTGACGGGTAAGACAGCAATATTAACAGCCTAGATATCAGAAAAACACCTACTCATATAGAAGCAAACCCCTACCTGTAGATACTATCTATCCACCGACCCATTGCCAATCCCATCCATGGTCCTACATAGGTGTGTCAAATATGGCCAAAAAATGATTGCCCACCCAAACCACCCAAAAATTTTGGGTTGGGCACAACATAATTTTATATTGGGTTGATTTAGCCCAACCCAACATAACCCATTTTTAAAGTGATCCTCAATTTAGCCCAATACTAGCTCAATTCTAGCCCATTTTTAAGATTTACTTTGATTTGAATTTAATCCTTAAAATTTACTTTGATTTTTTTAATGGATTGGGGCTCAGGTCCCAAGTCAAGGTCAAGTATTGGGTCCCAGGTTAAGGTAGGGTCCTGGGTCAGGGTCGGATCCCAAGTGTCGGGTTAGGGTCTAGTTTCAGGTCCCATGTCTGGGTCGGGTCTTGGGTCACGTGTCGGGGGCAAATCTCAGTCAGGTCTCGGTCAGGGTCAGGCAAGGCCGGGGTCTCAGGTTCCACGTCAAAGTCGGGGCTTAGGTCTCAAGTCAGAGTCGAGTCTCGGGTCCGGGTCGGAGTCTTAGGTCAAGTAACCCTTTCAGCTCAACTCACTTTTGGGCTGATTTCAGCCCCGCCCATTTATTAATTCGGCCCATTTTAACTTGCTCAATTTCAGTCCACACCGCCCATTTGACACTTCTAGTCCATAGATACAGTTAGACTAGTGGTAGGTTCATGATTTCAACTTAATTAATTTAATCTATTAAGGGTTTAACACCGAAGTTATTGTACTTTTGGAATTATGGATTTAAAATTAATTATCCATTGAAATTTTTGTAGTTTTTCACACACACACAAGGATTATATATATATATATATATATATAAATAGAGGGTTCAGTTGAACCCACAGAGCATAGGCTAAATCAACCTCTCAGTTAGACATCCTGAAGGTCCAGCATTAAAAAGGACTCAGCTGGAAACAGCCCCCCCCCCCCCAACCCCCCGGCCCCTCCTAATCAAGTATCAGCATACTGTGGATGACACCCAACCGACCCATGAACCATAACTAGGGAAACGTCTCCATCAATTCATCATAATGGAAACACTCAATAAATACAAAGCTAAAATCTAATTTTCATTTTCCTCCCACCAAAGTTATCCTAACTGATCCATATTGGCATATGGAAAAATTACCAAGCTTTAGAATAAGCTACACTTAGCTAAAAGCTTGGAACACTGAAATTATGATTGCTTTTGTGGACTCACCCGCTTTGGTCTGCATCAAAATACTGAAAAGCTTTGAACAGATCATCATCCCTTTCAAGTCTATGTCTATGCATTGTTGCAGTAACAAACTCAATGTAGTCAATCGTTCCATTTCCATCCACATCAGCCTGAAATATAGAACCATAAAAAGGATACATAGGACTAAGAAATCTGACAGGAAGCCCAATAAACAGATAAATTTAGTCAAATGAACCATACTTACAGCTTCCATAAGTTGCTTAACTTCAGCCTCTGAAAGCTTTGATCCAAGGCGGGCCAATCCTGATTTTAGTTCTTCGTAAGTGATTGTCCCACTATTGTCTGTATCCATGTTTGCAAACATAGCTTTCAAACCTTTAATTTCTTCTTCAGATAAATTTTCTGCAATGACCTGGGATTCCACTAATAAAATATCAGGAGGTTGAAATTTGAAAACCTTCAGGGAAAATGGAAACTGATGATATCTTTCATTGCCTTGTTAGGTATACAAATACATGTTAGCCAACTGCAAAAACTATAAATTCTCCACCTTTGATATGAAATCATTTCTTTGATAGACAGACATTTTGTGAAGGAAAAGAATACATCAACAAAGACCTAGTTCAACCCCAAAAAACATCTTGTGAAGGAAAGAATCAGTAAATGTTATAGTTTTTATTTAGTAAGGAAAATTAAACCAATTGTGTGACAACTTTCTTGAAGAGATGAAACATCAGCTTGATTGTAGTTATACTTTCTACATCAAGCCCCAAGAAAAATGCTTCATCTCACTTTTACTGCTGAAGAAACAAAGATGAAAGTCAAAGAGACATTTGAAGTAACGGCAATCCATAGACAATATTATACCACTTGTCATGTAGAAATAATAGTTGCAATGTTAGATTCTACCTTCAGTGCTAATTTCTTGAGCTTGTTCATTGCCCTGAACTGCTTCATTCTCGAGAGCACTGCACTGTCTATTGGCTTGTCTGATGCTTCTCCACTTTGAAGCCATGGATGTTCTGTAGAAGCAAGCACAAAGAATATTAAGGAGGACGCATAATTTAATTCCAGCATACTAAACAAGCTCCAAGCAAGTGAAGCCCCCAACTCCCAAATATGTAGACCAACCAACTATACAACTCTAAGCTTAAAAAGGTGTACATAACCTTTTTCACCTTACTTTAATCTAAACAGTAAGGGGACGTTTGGTACGAAGACAAGTTATGCAGGGATTAGTAATACAAGGATTAGTAATGCAGAGATTATTTTTTATCAAGTATTTGGTTCATTGTGTTAATAGCTAGATATACCATGTATTGTGTTTGATTTAAAATTCTACAACAAAATTTTTTACAATTATGCGCTTATGGAGACCCATCCATCTTTGCAACACTTTTTTACTCATTTTGCTTTTCTCACTTGAATTATTTGAGGGTAAATAATTGTCATCTTAATAAATTGATCATTCACAAAACATCAATTTTCAATTTAAAAAATATAGACCATCTACTTTTAACTGCAAAGACGGTAAACAATAGTAAAATCAAATAAATCATCTAATCTTTTGTTGGTCAAATATACCTTAATCTTAACATAGATTTAAGGCTACTTAAATTGTTCAAATACCTAAAGCTTATTAAAAAAAGAAAACAAATAGTTCAAGTGGCTAATTGAAAACAAATAGTTCAAGTGGCTAATTGAAAACAAATAGTTCAAGTGGCTAATTGACGAACTACATTTTTGAAAAAAAAAACAAAAGAAATCAACCCAGTAGAGCAAACCAAACATGGAGAAAAAAATATTAGTTTGTGAGATCATCAACTTACACTGAAACGGATTTGGAGAATTAAAAAGGGCATTTATAACCAATACAATATAATTAAAAAGGACATCAAATAACAAAAGAAATTTAGGAAAGGGGATTGGGGGATAGTTTAGTCATTTAGGGTCTTAGCCAAGCATTGTTAAACCCGTGATAAGTTATCCCTCCATTTTTTAGGGATAAAAGACCTCATATGGTGTATAACTAATCCATGAATTAAGTTAAATAGAGTAACCAAACAATGTATTTGCAGGACTAAATTTTAATTCAGGAACTATTCTAATTAGTATTGCCTACCAAACGGGCCCTAACTCTCTCAAACACATTGAGTAATAAATATTTTCCTCCCTTACTTTGCTCCCAATATTATAATCATATCATGAATAAATATCATCTGCCTGTCAGCAACAGCTTGGTTTAAATGTCAAATAAATTCTTAAATTCTTTGTAAACTCAGCTTCAATATCAAACTAGCCAGGTAGATGATATGAAACATTTATATGTTCTCCTCTTTAAGTTAGTTCCTAATATTTGAAAGTTGGAAAACTATATATATCTTGCTATAAGTTTTGGTAAAGGAAGAAACATTCATGAAACGGCGTTCCGACATATTTTTTCATTTTTAAAAAAATATTGTGTAAACATAATATGGAAAAAAAGAAAATAGTGTTTAACTAATAATTGATATCACAATAAATTAATCTCGTCAGCAAACAGCGGATCAGCATTGATATTTGTGAAATACTTTATTTTAAGCTTCAGTTCAAGATGAATTAAAAAGAGATAGTGTTGATGATTTGTTTGGAAACTTTAGAGCATGCTTTATTATTTAACTTTATAAACAAGTAGAACAACAGTAGTGCCCCGAAAAATCTGATTAGCTTGAAATGAATCTTATTGTTTGAGTGGCACCACTTAATTATCACAATTTACTTGCAATTGAATTTTGAGTTATTTCTTAAACGCGACTTTCTTATTTAAAGGAGATAAACATATATGTGAGCATGTCGATTATACGGATTGAGAAAAAGGATTTTATAATTTAATGAGGAACTATACGGTCGACTTTTGACGACAGATGAGTTTGAACTTTATATGATGAGTTGTAGCAATTAACTTTACACGACCATTATGTTGAAGTTTTGACGACGAATGAAAAAACTTTATGAGGCGAAAATGATTTAATTACTGCATGTGCTAAGTCAGATAAAATGTGTCTTATTACGGCTTCAAATAAGTGGGTCATTGATTCAGGTGCCACAAATCACATGACAAGTAATCCTTATATTTTCTCTAGCTTTCAATCACACAAAGCACCTTCTCTGGTTACTGTAGTTGATGGATCAACTTATAACAGTATGGGATCTGGAACTGTTAAACCAACCTCCTCGATTACCCTTTCATCTGTATTAAGTCTACCAATGAAGGCCTTTAATTTGATTTCAGTTAGTAAACTTACAGACCTTAATTGTTATATCTCATTCTTATCCATTCATTATCTATTTTGATATCTTAGAAAAAATGAGGTTATTGATAAAGGACATGTATTTGATGATTTCTACATCCTTAATAAATGGGAGTCTCGGTCTGTTGCATGCTCCAGTGTCGTGTCTCCATTTGAAGCACATTTTCGATTCGGACATCCTTCCAGTTTCAGAATATTTCTTTATTGGAATGTGAGTGATGTCAATTTGCAAACACCATTGCATCTCGTTAGGCCCAAGGGTTAATAAGCGAGTTGAGTCAACTTTTGAGTTTTGAGCTAGTTTATCTTGATGTTTGGGAACCATGTCCTGTTGTTTTTGGCATAAATACTTTGTCACCTTTGTAGATAATTTTTCTCAAATGACTAGGATTTACTTCATGAAGAGTCAATCCGAAGTGTTTACTCACTTTTCTGCCCTCTGTGTTGAAGTCAAAATTCAATTCAATGCCTCGATGCGAATTCTAAGAAGTGATAATGCTAAAGAATATGTCAAAATTATTTCAATCCTAGATGAGACAACATGGTATTCTCCATCAGTCTTCATGTGTTGATACACCCTCTCAAAATTGAGTTGTTAAGAGGAAGAACATAAATCTACTTGAGACAGTTGGGGCACTTTTTCTTCAAATGAAAGCCCCTACACAATTTTGGACCGATGCAGTCTCTACAATTTGTTTTCTAATTAATCACATGCCATCTGGCGTGCTTGCTAGTGATGCTCCTTACAATGTTGTCTTTCAAGGAAGTCACTATTTCTAGCAGAGCCTAGGGTGTTTGGAAACACATGCTATGTTCGAGATATTCGACAATTTGTTACCAAGTTGGACCCAAGGCATTGAAGTGTGTTTTCTTGGGCTATTCTTACCTTCAAAAGGGGTATTGGTGTTATTCTATTCAACTTGGCAAATATTTGGTGTCAATTGATGTGGTATTTTTAGAGACTACACTATTCATTTAATCACCTTCATTTCTACAAGTCAGTGGGAGAAAGATGAGTGGTTAGTCTATCAGTTTACTCGTGCTTTGATAGAACAATCAGATGATGTTGTTCTTTCATCTCCTAGTACTTCTATTGAGAACCAATCAACTACTGAGTCTTCATCACATGTTTCATCTTCACTAGTACGATCGCCAATGGTTCAAGTTTGCTCGAGGAGGCGAGAGACTGATGATACACGTCCTATATCAATTCTTTCATCATCAGATCCTCCCCCACTTGATCCTTCCGAAAATCTACAACTTCCTATTGCTATTAAGAAAAGGTACACGCCAGTGCAAATCTACCTATTCTTACTTTGTTTCTTATGACCATTTATCTCCTGCATCTAGTTCTTTGATTGCCTCTCTAGACTCTATCTCTATCCCCCAAATAGTGAAGGAAGCCTTGACTCATCCTGGATGGCATGATGCAATGCTTCAGGAGATACATGCTTTAGATAAAAATCACACTTGGAATTTGGTGGATTTACCCAAAGGAAAAAGAGAAGTAGGATACAAGTGGATTTTTGCAGTCGGTTAATTCAGATGGCTCTATAGCGAGACTTAAGGCCAGACACGTGGCTAAAGGCTATGCTTAGACTTATGGGGTGAATCACTCCAATACCTTCTCCTTGGTAGTGAAGTTCCCCTCTATCCGTTTGCTTATTTCTTTGGTTGCTTCTCAACATTGGCTTTAAATTAGTTGGATTTCAAGAATGTGTTCCTGCTGCATGGTGATCTCCATGAAGAGGTACATATGAAGCTATCACAGGAGTTTGTTGCTCAAGGGGAGTATGGGAAAGTTTGTTAGTTGAGAAAATCTTTATAGCCCTTGTGCAGAATTTTAAATGGGGCAGAAATTCGACTAAGGCAGCAAGAGAGTGTTCTGTGCCTTAGTCAATTTTGAAGCCTTTACCTTGTTTATATGTGATATTAATAAAGGTTGGGAAGTATTCCTGTATGCTCTTGTGTTGTTACATTACTACGTTGCCTAAGAAAAACATTCTAAGGACTTAGACAGATTTGTGTATGTGTTGTGAGGCTGAAGTTGGGAGTGTGTGGCTTGGCTACCTAGCAGTGGTGTCGAAGAAAAATATCACCCCTGTTTACGTGAACATGTGAGATGAGTTGAGGCATTCGTTGGTATGACAGACGAAGGGTGGGAAGATCCAAATCTGGTGGACTTACTCACTCAGATTCAGGGTATTAAAACTGAAATTGAAGTATTTCAGCCAGAGATGGGTCAGTCTCGCACTGAGACTAAGCACCAACTGTTAGAAATATTAAGTTTTTGTGAAGGAGCAAGCCTGCGGATTGAAGATCTGTCGAAGGAAAATGAAAATCTTCATGCAGAAATTATGGTGCTGCGTCGGGCTGTTGCTGCATCTGGACCAACACGTGGGGAACCCTCTAAAGTTAAGATCCCTGAACCGAAGTCTTTTGGTGGTGCTATAAGTGTCAAGAAACTCGAAAATTTCCTTTGGGATATGGAGAAGTACTTCACAACTGGCCGTGTTGCTAAGAACGATAAGTTGAACATCACCACTATGTACTTGATGGGTGATGCGAAACTTTGGTGGAGTACCAGGAATGCGGATGATGAGAGTGTTGGCAGGCCTAGGATCGATACTTGGTCCAAGTAGAAGAAGGAAATGAGGGACCATTTCCTTCCCAGTAATGCTTCATGGATTGCTAGAGACCGGTTGAAAAGACTAGGCAGAATGGGTCCGTTTGTGATTACATCAAGGAGTTTACTTCTTTGATGTTAGACATCCAAAATATGTCTAATGAGGACAAGTTACATAACTTCATTTTGGGAATGCAAGGCTGAGCCAAAAATGAACTAAGGAGGCAGAATGTAAAAGATTTGTCGGGTGCAATTGCTGCCGCTGACTCCTTGGTTGATTATCGCTCGATTCGTCCAACTTCTGAAGTTCCCTCTACTTTGAAATCTAAGAAAAGGTTGAGAAGAAATGGGAATGGAGGAAGAAAGTTTGGAAGGAATATGTGGATAAGGGGAAGGCGTCAATGAAGGACGGGAACAACAAGAACAAGGGCAAGGAAGGGAATCCTAAGGGTTGTTGGACTTGTAGTGGTCCGCATTTGGCCAAGTCTTGTCCAAATCAAGAAAGGGCGAATGCTATGCTTGCTGGGAATCTGGAAAAAGATGAGGGTGAACAGGAAGTAATTGTTACATTGGAGAATCCTTTGGGTTTGTCATTTAACCAACTCACTTTGATTAATGCTGTTAGAGAGTCTTCAAAGGCTTCTAATCCACATGCTTCACTTATTCATATCGAGATGAAGGTTGATGGCAAGCGTGTTGTGGCAAAGGTGGATACCAAAGCTACTCACACGTTTGTGGATATCAAAGTTGTGGCAAAATTTGGACTGAAGTTGAAGAAGAGTCCATCCTATGTTCAGACTGTTAGTTCGAAGGCACAAGCCATTGTGGGTGTAACACCCCGTGTTATTCTAGCTTAGACCGAGTTCGAGGACCATGAGAAAAAAAATTGAGAAATGGACTGATCCAGTGGACCACGAGTGTCACCTACGATCCGTAGGAATTTCTACGAGTCGTGTCCCTCCAACACTTGGTGAAATTTTGAAGACCCTTCCTACGAATGACCTTAACTCCTAAAGATTTCTACGAGCCGTATAAAGGACTCGTAGAACCCCTTGAACTTAGCCAATTTCAGGAGTCCAAGTGAGTTTCTACGAGCCATCCTTATGACCTGTAGAAGGGTCTACGACCTATAGGGTCAATTCGTAAATCTTGTGACACATTCCAGTAGCTACTGGAATGTGCACCCAGAACCGACGACTGGGTCTTACGACTCGTAGAATGGTCTGTAGACCCCAAGCCCTATCCTAGATGAAGTTCTACAAATGGTCTTCTACGACTCTTAGAAGACTCTACGACCCGTAGACGGCCTGAAATAGTTTTAATGAAGGGTAGTTCGGTCTTTTTCCACCCTTCCCAAACTAAAATCTCGACGTTTTGGGACTATTTTGAGTCCCTTATCAGTACCTTAAACGACTAGACTCTCATTAACACTTAGATTAATTGAGATCAAGGATTGGAGAGGAGAAAGAGACTAGGGTTCAAGCGTTCACTTCCATCCTTCAAGTTTCAATTGTTCTTCGATTTCTAGGTATGTAAGGCTAACCATAACGCTGGACTGAGTTTGTCCACGTGCGCTATATATTGCTTTCGTTAGAATTGAGATTGAGTGTGAGTTATAATCCCATTTGATTGAGTTCTTGAGTTGTTTTGTAATTCCTTATCGAGTTCTATACATATATATGAATATATCATGTTGATTCTTATGATTTGAGTTCTTAATTGACTGTTCATGATTTCCTTCCCATGAACCCCAGCTGAATTGATGATTGTTGCATTATATACATGAATTTTGAGATAAGAAGAATGATTTTCATGCATTTAACGAACTATGATTTTTAAACCAAGTTTATGCATATTTGATTGAGGATTGAAAGAACATGAATATTGAGTCTAAATGAGTTGAGTATTGAGTTAAATGATTGATTTGAGGTAGAGTCTTAAGGAGTTGTGAATGAGTCGAAAGCATGTTTTAACTGAAAGAGTTTGATGATTGAGATAAGTTGAGTTTGATGAGAGTCCAATGAGACTACATGAGTTGATTTGTTCATAATGATTGATTGAGTATATGAGTATATTGAGTCTTTTTTAGAGTAGTATTGAGCACCGATTTGGATAAGAGTAAATAATATCTCGAATCTCATAAACTACGTAGCCAGCGTAGGATAGAGGTCATGCCTCTCAAGTCCCAAAACGATGGACTTTGATTGATTATGAATCAATTGAGGTTGATCGTAACTTACCCTGGCAAGGTATTGGATGGCTGCGGCAACAACAGTGCAAAGCGTTGTATCATCACTAGCTCATAAGTGATGGTTGTCGGTTAGAGAAATTTCCTAAAATGATTGGTTTGATTTGGTTGAGTCGCATATCATTGAGTCTACTTTCAAAGCATTGTTACTACAAACTTGCATGTCATTTGAGTTGATTGGAGTCACCTTGAGTTGAGTTACTTGATATCGAGTTTGATGATTGTATTTTCTTTCCAGCTATTTTACATATTCGTACATTCCATGTACTGACGCCATTTGGCCTGCATCATTTCATGATGCAGATACAGGTGTTAGAGATCCTCAACAGGCGCATCGCTGAAGATCATTTCTACTCTCAGTTTTGGTGAGTCCTCGTTGCGTCCGGAGGCACTCTTGAGTTGTTATCTTTTTACTTTGAGTATTTCCCTTGTTTTCTAGATTTGGGTAGCCATGAACTTTTCATTGGCACCTTTTGATAGTGAGGCTTCACAGACAGATAGTGATAGTGTTGAGTAAATGTTTTGGTTTTCAAAACTATTCTTTGATATGGAGTTGAGATGAGATTTGTGTTAAATATATTATTCTTCTTTGAGTTGTTGATTTGGTTAGCCCACTTGAATGTTTTTTAATTTCACATTGAGTCTTCTGCTCAGTGATTGAATGAGTGATCGGACCAAGTAATTCGCTTGGGGACCAATAATGGTGTTCGAGTGCCGGTCACGCCTAGGTACCCTCTCGGGGCATCACAAACTTGGTATCAGAGCACAGCGTTCAAAAGTCCTAGGGTGTCTATGAAGTAGTGTCTAGTGCTCTGGCAATATATAATATATAGTCATGCTATGGACCAAAATACCCATGATTGCTCTCCATGCCTATATAAAACCACATTGTGGCGATTAAGTACTATATAAAACGAGAAGATCACAGTGTAGGCTTTGATTACACAAAAAGAAGAGAGAGATACCAAGAACTTCTGCTGATGTGATTCTGTTTTTTGCATCCTGTGTTAGCATTTTTCGAACAAGATCCTTGGCACTATTTGATATGGATGGCCATGGATCACTTTGAAAGTCAATTTCTCCTTTTAGTATAGCACGTAATATTCCCTTTTCAGTTTCTGAAAAGATTGGCAAGACATGTTAATAGAGAAATGCAGAAAATAACACCCAGTACAGACTATAGTATCTTATTATGTTTTTATCTCTGTCCTTACCATCCCAAAATGGAGGTACACCACTAAGCAGAATATACAAAATAACACCTGCACTCCATACATCTGCTTCCTTTCCATAACTGCGCCTCAATACTTCAGGAGCTACATAGTATGCACTACCAACTATATCGCGATACACCTTACCTGAAATCAATAAATAAAACATGAATTTGAATTATGTAGATCCTAACAACAGGGTGCAGGAAACAAGGATAGTTTAAGCCAACAATGGCTTGACAACTGCTTTAGAAACAAAATAAAAGCATTGTGGGATCATCGATACACTGTCAAGAAGTGCACATGGAACTGATAGAGGTAACAAATCTGTTATGAGAGAAGCACATTTAGTGGTTTATGGAATCAAATAGAGTATTGAGCACCCAAAGAAACTTGGATTGCAAGAGAAGAGGATTTCCTGTGAAGTACACCTATTAATTATCCTATAAAGAGAAAGAGGTGAGAGAGGGTGTTGGCGACGTGATATGAAGTAATACATATTTAGTAACTTAATAGGTAATACTATGGTGTTTATTTTACGTATTAGTAACTTTAACTTTGAATTCTTTCATTTACTTAATATTTTGTCAATGCAACTAGTTCAGGTTACCACATGAACATCAAACTCATCCAAGGATAACTTGGTTGGTTGACATCATGAAATGTTGTTAGTAAATTTTGTTCTAGCTAATAGGTCTTATAGAAGTGTTTAGAAGTAGTCCTCCTTGTAAGTTTGTAATAATCCGTCTGGGATCAGAATAGCTGATAATCCATACAATCTCATGTCTACTATAGCAAAAGCTTCCCTCATTAACTCTAGATCATGAAATTTTGGATCTAATTTATCCTCACTCTTCCTTGACTGGTTGTTTTTCTGATGATAATATAATGGGCCAGACTGATTTTTCTAATTCCTGCATATAAGTTATCTGCGGGGTTTATCTCTTTTTTCTGTTATAGATCAAACAATGCCTGTCAAAAAGAGGAAAAAGAAAGTGCCTTTTGATTTTGACATTCAATTAGACATAGTGTTTGACAAATTTTATTTAAAGAAAAAAAGGCTACTATTGTGCCATTGATTTCCATAAACGAGTTTTCCATCAGCTTCTTCACAGCTTAAAAGTGAACCTTCTATTCCTGTTTTCCCTCAAAATACATAACCGATACAGAGATGCCTTAATTCTAGAAGAAGAAACTTTTAGTATTTCACAGCATAGGTGTCTTGCTCACACCATTGAATCATCTGATTAGGGTTTTACAAAATGTTCAGTGAAATATTATTTTCCAGTATATGGCACATATTGGACTAGTGTTCTATGCTAAACACTTATTTGGGGGATTTAGTAACATAAATATTGTTTAACCTGGCAGGCGAAACATAAGTTATGAAATCCATTCAAATTAATGCATCCAAGGTTGTAGCCTAGTAGTCAATGAAGTGAGTTGAGTACCATGAGGTCTCAGGTTCAAATCGCAGTAGAGATAAAAACATTAGGTGATTTCTTCTCATCTGAAAAAATGCATTTAGACTATCTGGTACTCTTGGTCAAATGTCTCATGAAATACTAGCTAAAAGCCTCAAGTAGGTGAATGATACAACTTTGATTTTAAAAGTACTCTGCAGTGGTACATGATTCATAACTATTCCTCTTAGGTACTAATATAAGAACTAGGAGAGTAAGATGGAGGTATTCCATTCTTTTTAAGGCATAATAATCTAAATACATTTCCATAAAAGACTTGGTCGCTCTTCTGAGCTTAATTTAGATGGTACACCTATCAAAAAAATTCATTTAGAAAAACTTCACTTAGATCCTACTGTTAGTGTCCAGGAACAAAAAAGAACTTGTCATTATACATTGACAGAAAAACCTAGTAGTAATGAAGGCTGAGAAGTACGTGAAAAGACACCTAATCCAAGTTGGTGACTCAGAAACACAACGAATTTATCACAAAATCTTAACAATAATAACTAAAGAGTATAAGTTCTTTGCACTAGCACTGTAGAAACATATTTGTTTGGACAATCCAATCATTTATAAGACAAATCTGATAAAATTAGTGGCAAACCTACTATCATTGGTTAAAACTAGACTGATAGTGAAAACAAATCTTTATACCATCAGTGTATATAACTTGAATCTTCAATTAAAATAGTGAGTGGCAAGAATATCACCTTCTTCAATGAAAACAGAAAGCCCAAAATCAGTAGCCTTGATCATTGTATGTTCATCCTTACTAGTCAATAAGAAATTCTCTGGCTTGAGATCTCTATGCATAACACCCATAAAATGACAAATATAGACCACATTCACTATCTGTCTGATAATATCAGCAGCATCTTTTTCAGAGTAATATCCCCTGGCAATAATTCTATCAAACAATTCCCCTCCAGCACAAAGTTCCATCACAAGGTGCACTGAATACTGATCTTCATAAGCACCTTTGAATTCCACAATATTTGGTTGTCCACTCAAATGCTGCATCATTTGAATCTCCCTCTTAATATCCTCCCTCTCTTTCTTACTCACAAGCTTCCTCTTCAATATAGACTTGCAAGCATAATGCTGCCTAGTAGAACTCTCAGTACAAAGATAAATGACTCCATATTGACCCCTACCCAATTCTCTCCCAAGTGTGTAATGTGCTTTAATGTTTTCAAATGGCTTACCCAAAATGGTATCTTGCTCAATTCTTTGTATTACTTGAATATTTGGTTGAGTACTTTTCACAGTAACTTGTTGTGCATGTAATTGTTGTTGTTGTTGTTTTTGTGGACGTTGGGGCATATAGGGCCTCTCTTGAGGTGGTCTTGGATGATAATAAACTGGATGCTTGTAATGTTGATATGCAGCAGTGCTCCCTCTTCTTGTTCTTGGCCTATTACCTTTACCATCTCGTTGTGTATATTTGTTTTTGCTGAAACAACCACCCATTTCTGCAACCTATAAAAACAAGATTGAATTTTTGTATTGAATTCCTTTTTATGACAATATTGAATGCATGTTCAAATAGAATGGAAGGAATACCAATTTGGGATTATCCCGGTTTGTTTCATTTGCTTGTGGATTTTCTTGATTTTAGGATAAACAAGAAAGAATTTGACTATGTCAATTTGTTCGATTACATCAATAATCAAGATTTGGGATTGTAAGAAAGACCCAAAAAATGAGACATTGAGTGGCAAAGTTGAAAAGGGAGGATCAGAAAATGCCAAGGGGATTAAACTCTGCTTATTGTTTGCATTGCATATTGCATCTGAATGTTTTTCCTCTTTCAACTCTCCTTTTTTCATACCTCTCTTGTTTTCCTCTAACAGCTTTCTCCAAACTAGCGAAAACAACGCAGTATCACTTGCTTGCTGCCCAATGTGCCCATAAGTATGTATAACCTTTTTTTTTCTAACAAAAAAAAAGTATTTAATAACTTAATCTCTCTTTTGGATCATCCTTTTATACATCTATATTATAATAGCACGAATATAAATATTGGTTCACTAAAATATTTTTCAAATATTAAACGACTTTAATTTTAACCTTAAAGATATAATTTCATATTTAAAGATATAATTTCATATTGGTTAAAGTTATAATTTAAAACTTATAATAATATTAATTTGCATGGACAGAAATTCTACATTATTAAAAATTAAAAAACATTTAAAATTTACAAAGATATGAAAGAAAACTTTGTGAGCATAAATATTAAATTCTTTACGAATAGATGGTTTTTTCTCTTTCATTCTTCGATAGCCAATCATTAAAACTTTAACTTCATATATATTTTAAAACACTAAAATCCTCTTGTGTTATATTTTTAGGGTACACTTTTCTCATTCTTACTCTCACGTTTCTGCTACTAAGGCTATTATACACAACCTAAACTATATTTTTGAGTCGTGTTTTCTTGACAACACACGCTGGGTAGTAGCTAAAGGAGCCACGCGATAGCTTGTGTTTCTTAGCTATCTTTGGAGAATCAAATCAAGTTTTGCTTGCTAGTTTAACTTATTTTACTCTTGAGTTGATTTCCTATCACTTTGTAAGTATTTTTTCATAAATTATACACAAGTTCTTGTTTCTTTACTTATAATTATGCATAGCTAGTCCCACAACTAGGGTTGTGGGAACCATGACGACTTAACTAGAATAGGCAAAAGTAAAATTGATATTCGTGATTTATTTTTATATGTACTGTGATTTCTTAATTCAAAAGTCTTTCTTAGTGAGTGCACGTATTAAGAACTTATCCGTATTCATTGCTTTCCCGGGAGGGAGGTAGTGATTAGGAAAAGACTTCACAGCAGAAATTCAGAGAGTCTAGCTTCAAAAGAAGGGATAAACTCCATCTAAGTTACTTGAGACCGATAGGAGATAGTACTATAAGATCTAGGGCAAGGGTTAGTATAGTATATATTCTGTGACCGGATGAGATGAATGACATACGTCTAAGAACGACCGGGAGGTGAATTAGATGTTACCTAACTCGCTAGATTTTGTATGCAATACATTGAACGATATCATGAATACGATTAGCCTATTAACGTACATGTCAAGGGGAACACAATCTTAGTCTAGCCTTAATATTTTTACAACTTTAATCTTATTTACTTGTCTTTGCATTGTTACTTGTTCTAAACTAAAACCAAAACCCCACTTTTACTTTATGCAAGTTTATTTTCAGGAAGTAGCAGTTACAACTGAATAGTGATAGCTAATTGAACTTGTCTCAACCTATTCCCTTTGGATTCGACCCCGACTCTTAGATGGGTAAAATATACCTCTAATGATCATCTATATCTCTTTCGAGAGGTGTAATTGAGTGTTATCAATTATCCTTGCCCTTCTTGTAGGATATAGTATAGTCATACTCAATATATTTAACTAACCAATTTTCTTGGCTAGGTGTAGAAATTTAGATACTTGAGACTTTGATGATCAACATTGATCATGGACTGTCTCCCTAGCGAGTAAGTTCTCTATTTCTGTACAGTTGATACCACAGACAAAAGCTCTTTCTCATACACTGAAAGAGCTTGATTCTTCTCAGATAACCCTTTGCTGAAAAAATGTTATAAGACTAATGGATTGAGCCAACACAGCTCCAATCCCTTTGTCAAAAGTATCAATTTTCATGACAAATACTGAAGAAAAATTATGCAGAGCCAAAACAAGTGTTGTGGTGATAGCCAATTTCAGTGTTCAAATGCATGAGAGGCTTCTATATTCTAGTAGAATTTCCCTTTCTTCAACAGATCATGCAATGGCCTAGAAATACAACCAAACTCCCTAATGAATCTCTTATAATACCCTGTTAGACCTATAAATAATCTCTTAATCTTTTTAGGTTGGCAGTTTGTGGCCAATGCACCACTGCTACCACCTTTTTATAATCCATAGCCACACATTTATCTGATATGGTATGTTTCAGATAATCAATTTGTCTCACCCCAAAATCACACTCACTCTTCTTGACTTACAATGTGTGACATCTTAGTACCTTGAAAGCCTCTTCTAGGTGAGATTAATGCCTTGCCTAATCAAAACTATAGATGAGTACATCATCAAAAAATATCAAAATGAATTTCCTAGGTAAGAGTGAAAGATCTTGTTCATAAGGCTTTGGAAAGTTGATGGAGAATTTGTGAGGGAGAAAGGCATGACCAGTAATTCATAATCATCATGCTAAGTTTTAAAGACAATTTCGAAAATGTTAGGTTCATGCATTTTAATTTGATGATACACTAACCTAAGGTCTAGCTTACAGAAGTATTTGGCACCATGCAACTCATCTAGTAGTTCCTCAAGCACAAAAATAGGAAATTTGTCCTTCATAGTGTAATTACTCAACTCCTTATAGTCCACACACATCCTTCATGACCCATCATTTTTCTTTATCATCACAATATGTGAAGAAAATGGGCTAGTAGTGTGTCTTATTACATCTGATTCCAGCATCTCATCTATCATGTTTTCAATTTCATCCTACTGATATTTATACAGTTCCTTCTTGTAAAATAATTATCACGATCCGACCTAGGACCTAGTTGTAATACAACTATTAGAATCCCGAAGTATCTCAACCAAGCCTCTTAGCATAGCATTCATGAGCATATATAAGGTGAATAAGCAATAAGTCTAAATCAAGATATGAAAGCAAAGTCATGATAGAACATAAGTCTCGAAACAAGAAAACGATAGCATAGACTCTTTAAATTTAACATGCCTCTACTAACTCGATGGGGGCATATGACAAACTCCTAGCTCACCTAATAAACAACATAAGAGTAATGAAGTACAAATGACCAATGTGAAATAAATGTCATGTCCTTGAAATATGAGGACTCACCAATAAAAAGCTAATAGCAAACTCTAGCTATGAGTAAGAGGAGGATGAACGTCGGTTCCTACATTATGATACAATATAGGCAAAAAAGTATGCATTAGTACATAAAATACACTAAATATGTGAGAATATGCGTGAACAATAAATATAGGACATAATCAATATGAATAATGGGATGCAAGATCAATATCTTTAAAACATAAATAAAGTTATGAAAACAGTTAAAACATTTATCTCATTGGTCAATGCATCAAAATTCCATAATCATCATAAGAACTTGCAACTCAATTGAAACTATGTGGGATAGGAATTTAACCAAAATATACGACCATGCGAGCTAATTCATGGAATCTGATGACTCTTACATCGAGATAGGGAGGCTACTTTGCTAGAGCATAGTCCAATAAAAACTTATCTAACTGGGCTATGTAGATCCACTAGCTTTATCATATTAACATCTTTGAACCTACGCGGATAACGTAGTTTGGGACCAAAGGTTGTTACTATGATTCTCTTAGGTAACTAACTGCGTTATCGGATCGAGCCCCACCTAGAAGTCCTCTCAGTGTTTAATCATTATCTCAATGGAACTCATAAAACTTGATCATAAACGTCATAGGGAAAGATAATAATAAATATCAACCCATCTTTATAAGATAACATAAAAATAACTTATCTAACATCATCATAGTAATATGCCATTTGTTCTACCATGATCTTGTCCACATGGAATATTAGGGGCCTGAACTAGACCCATAAACAGAAAAAGGTGAAACTTTTTCTAGACAAACACAAAATTGAAGTGTTTGGATGCCTAGAGACAAAAGTGGGAGAGTTCAAAGCTCAATAGATACTAAAGAAGATTGCTCAGAGGTTGGAAGCATGTTGTAATTATAGTGAGATGCCAAATGGGAGAATTTGGTTGCTATGGAAGAAGTGCCTAAATATTGTTAAGGATCAACACATTCATTGTAGTATCAAGGATCCGAAAACTCATTTTCATATTTATCTTATTGTAGTGTTTGCTATGATTGATCTAAATCATAAGGAGATATTATGGAATGTTATGTCCTATGTTGATATGTAATATAATTACCCTTGGGCGCTTTGTGGGGACTTCAACAATGTGTTGAGCTCAAGTGATAGAATGGGATCAACTGTGAGTGCTAGTGAGGTTTAGGGGTTCTAAGGTATGTTGAATATATTACAATGCACACCACTGAAAAGTACAGGATGGCATTTTACTTGGTGTAATAAATAAGAAATAGGGAGAAGGGTGTATAGTAAGGTTGATTGGGCATTAGAAGATGTCAACTGCCTGCAACAGTTTGGTCAAATAGAAGCAGACTTTCCAAATCCTTCAGTCTTTGACCACTCTCCCCTAGTGATAAAGTGCTTCCCTTATACTACTTTACATTCCAGACCTTTTAGGTTCTATCCTAATGTCATAGAGCACCTTGATTTACAAAGCACTCTGAAAAAAGTATGAGGTATGGGGTGTTTGATCAGTCTATGCTGAGTGTATGGGGGAAACTTAAATAGCTTAAAGTTTAATTGAAAGATATTAGTAGGTATATGGCATCCTATTCCTAATAAAAACTTGATATCATTCAGGGGTAGATTCAAGGGAACCTAGTGAACCAAATATTATTTGACCAGGAGAAACAAATATTGTTAGAGATTAAGAAGTGGAGTAGGCTGGAGGAGAAGGTGGTAAGGCAGAAAGCTAGAGCTACTTTGGAGGAATGTGGGGATGCTAATTCCAAATACTTCCATGCTAGTGGAAGATTAGATCTAGTCATAATTCCATCATATCTATTTACACTGAGAACAATATCAAACTAACAGAACCTGAGGAAATTGAAGCTGAATTCCATAGTGTGTTTACTAGTTTGATGGGTGATAATACCAATGAATTGCCTTGCTTGAGTGTCAAATTTTTCAAGAAAGGAGTGTGCTTAACTCTACACAAAAAACAGCTTATCAGATCAGTAACATCGGGGGAGGTCCTTGAAGTAGTTAAGTCTATACAACAATAAACAACAAAAACAACCCAGTAAAATTCCACAACATGGGGTCAGATCAGTAACATCGGGGGAGGTCCTTGAAGTAGTTAAGTCTATACCCTAGGTTAAAGTTTATTATGTGGCTAGCTGTCCAAAAAATACTAGCTACAGTAGATAGGCTCAAAATACTTGGCATACAAGTGCCACTTGACTGTGTGTTATAAGGTGCAACTAAACAAACCTTTGATCATTTATGGGGTCGACTATACAGCTGTATAGGATTTCAAAGGAGTATTGCTGACCAGAGAACAAAGCTAGCTTAGATTAGTACTATTGCTAAGAAGGCTATTGGACAAGCTGAGATTGCTACTAGTGTATTTGTCATGATAGTTTATGTTATATAGAGAGAAAGGAATAGGATCATATTTCAGTGAGGAAGCTTGTGCACAGCTAGGTCCTTAGAGAGGTTATAATGCATCTCTATATCAGAGGTCAACACAAGGCAAAATGGCAACTAGTACTTCAAACCCTCAATCAATACCCTTAGAGAGTAGGCATTTTGCAATGTAATAACTTAGAATTACTTACTTTGGTTGATGTATAAGTAGGAAGATAAATGGATAGAATGGGATAGCAGTAGTCCCATAGCTACTTTGCTTTGTATTAAAATATTTTGGTTAGGAATGAAAAATCCCAGTTAAGTACAAAAAAATGTTGAAACTTAATTCAAAATATGGAGTCGACAATTTTCAAAATACGTATCAAAAAGGTTTTTATAATGACTCTCCAGACCATTTCCTCTATTTCTGGTTTTTTCAGCGTTTAGAACTTTCATGTAGCGATCCCAAGCCATTTATGACTTGTTGACAGTTCGGTTGTTTGGTCGTTCATTTGGATTTTATGCCTATTTCCCTATTTTAGAGCTCTTGGAGTTTGAACGGTTGAATTTGGTCAAAAATCTAAGAAGACCACCTCAGAATGGAAATTTGACAGTTTCATTAGCTTTGAAATGATCATTTTAGGCTAGTAGCATGGCCGACTCGAGTCTCAAGGCCTTCGATGCGAGTTTGAACCATTAGATATTTTAGCCTTTAAGTTTTGACCTAAGTTTGACTTTTTTCAATATTCTTGGTAAACATGCTCAGATTTTAATTTCTCAGTGTGGGGTTAGCTTAGGAATATCAAGTTTGGTCTGGAACAACCTTTTGTGCGGTTCCTAAGGCTTCTAGTCTCATTTTGAGCCCTATTGTGTAATGACCCTCCATGTCATTTTTACCTTAATACCTTTTTTTCATTATTTAAAGTATTCCTATAGATACCCCAAGTCATTTATGAGTTGCTGGCACTAACTATACGGTTCTCTAGTCGTTCGTTTAGGTTTTAAGCCCATTTTCCTATTTTGGTGCTTTTGAAACTTAACAAAATTGATTTTAGTTATAACATCAGGTAAACGACCTCATAATGGAATTCTGAAGGTTCCATCAGCTTTGAAATACCTAAATTAGGTTAGTAGCATAATCGACATGACTATCGAGGCATTCATTCCTAGTTTTGAGTTATTTGACATATTAGCCTTTGAAATTTAGCCTAAGATTGACTTTGGTCAACATTCTTAGAAAACGCACTCGGATGAAAATTTTATCAACACAATTAGTTTTGAAATTAGAATTTAGTCTAGAATGACCTTTCATGCTCTTTTTGGGGTTTTCGGTCTAATCTCGAGACCCATTGTGGAATTTGGATAAAAATAGCATTTGGGTGTGGGATCCACTTTTCATTAAAATGACCTTGTATGGAAATTTTGAATGTGTTATTAAGTCCAGAACGTCGAATTTGGTGGGGGTAGCATTTCTCATTTGCGTGCACGGGATTCTGAATGAATTTTGAGCACCCGTCAGAGACTTGGACAATGCCAAAGTTATTGTTGTAGCAGTTGCTGGTGTAGGGATGTTTTTTTGTCCGCGTTCACGGTCCCCTTGCCAGAATTAGTAGAGAGGAGAACCTTTATTCTCTGCATTCGTGGGCCACTAGCCGCATTCGTAGAGGTCTATTGGTTCCTCCTCCGAGTTTGCGGGTCTGGCTCCGTGTCCGCCGATCTTTGCCTCTTCCTTATTCGCTTTTATAGGCCACTGTGTCCGCATTCGTGGAGGTGATTTTTGTCCTATATTTTTAATAAAAGACCAGACACATTTCAGCTTAGTCCAAAACTTCCAAGTGCGTTAACTCTCTCATTTTTGCTCAGCATTTGGTGATTTAAAGCCTAGATTTATGGGGAATTGCTGGGAGAACAGATTGGGGACTTTAGAAAGTGTTGGGGACTCATCCTTTGAGGTAAAATAAAGCCTGAAATTGCTGCCATTATTGAATATTTAATCTTAAATTGTGAAATTATTGCATGATCGTGTTTGGAATATTCTGATCCCCGAATCGTGTTCCATTTTGGAACACAAGTTCGGGGAGGTATTTAGGAACTTTTCCCAGATTCAATTCTGGAATTACCAAAGGGGTTCCACATTTCCATTTTTGACTTCAAAATAAGTCCGTCTCTGATTTTAGTAATTTTAGTGTTAAAACAACTGTTTTGACATTGTATCCCTGTTTTTGATTGTGTGGCAGCATTCGGAGGCCGTTTAAAAGGGGAAATCTTTGGTCCTTTGATTTTATTGCGCGTGTGATCGGCCTACAAGTAGGCTACGACTTCCTTCTCTTTATACTGAACTTGAGAATGTGAATGATTGTTGATTAGTTAGAATTTGGGTTCGGTAGCTATGAATCATGCGTAGATATTTAGAAATCATGTTTTAGGCTTATTTCTGGAATTATCGGGTACTTGTGACTATGCTACTAGCCTTTATTAATCATCCATGCCTTGTGGTATATTTGAATACTTGGTTTCTTATTTATTTGGAGCATGTTTGGCCTTAGTCTAGGTTTGACTAGTGTTTTTCTTAGAAATGCATAATCAGAACTAATAGGCCTTAGTTTTGCCCTGTCATCTCTTTGGATAGCTTAGATCCTTATAGACTGGTATAGTAGACTTGAGTCTGATAGTCTGAGCCTTAGCTAGGCGATATTCTTACTCTGACGATATTCTATCCTTACTTCCCCAATTCTACAACTTTGCGAGTTTCGATGGTGACACCAAGTTTTCTTTTGTGATTCAAGATTAGTTTTGGGGTTCAGTTTAGATGGTTTAATTGACTAGATAGGCGTGGATGACTTTCCATGGATATTCATGACTATAAACCATTTAGGGCACTTTCAGCAGATATATTATCACTTTTGGCAAGCATTCAGATTCGAGCTCCAGCCTCGACCACATTGATACTTTTGAAAAGCCTCTAGTAAGAGGTCCGACCTCGATCACTTGAATACTTATAAAGAGCATCCATTTAGAGGTCCGAACTCGATCAATCAGATACTTATAAAGAGCATCCGGTTATAGGTCCAACCTCGGTTACATTGATAATTCTGATCAGTTACTTTGATACTTTTGGTGAGCATCTGGTTAGAGGTTTCAACCTTCATTTTCTCAGATTCTACTGGTTTGGTTTGAGGTTCGGGTTCTGCATTCTCTGGTCTTGGGTTCTCAGGTTCAGTTCTTGGTAGTTATAGCTATTTTGTGTACTCATCGGACTTATGAGGGGCCATTTGAGTTGTTATTTAAACATGTATATGAGTATACCTTCTAGGATTTTGGGGGTCCAGTTAGATGTAGTTAGCTCATAGATTACTTTAGTTAGGGTCTTTTCTACATTCATGTGTATTTCACTACTTTACTTTAGACCTTCTTCCTAACCTTTGCTCTGTTCTATTCCTTCTTTTCATATTGATTCTACTTTTCAAGCTCAGTCAACCTATGATACCTATTGGGTACCTATTGTCTTGGTACTCATACTACACTCTACATTTTTTTTTCATAATGCAGGTCCAAGTACCAATGACCAACATTGATTCGGGCTTGCAGTAGTCTAATCCAGAGATGGAGGTGAGAACTAGGCATTTTGTATTGTTCTAGTCTCCATCTGTAAAAATATATATTTAAGTAGTCTTTTATTTTTGAGACAAGTCTTGCTTCTGGGGTTCATTTTTGGGACTTGTACTCTTTTATTTAGTCAGCTTTGTACTTGTGATTTCTAGGTTCTAGAGGGATCATTTTGTGTATATATTTATTTTGGCTTGTTTCCGCTTATCTATCTTGTATATCTTTAAACTACTTACTCTAAATTTAGTTTCTACCCTTAAACTCATTAATTGTTATCTTGGATTGGCTTACTTACTTGTGGATTTTAGTAGGTGCCATCATGATCCGAGAAATCAGGTTGTGACACCTTATAGATTTTGAATTAAAATGATGCTTGGATGTGGAACCTACATTTTGTCGAGATAACCTCAGATGGAAATATCGACTGCACCAATGAGTCCAAAATAAAGAATTAGTGGGGGTGGTATAGTCCATTTGCATGTACGTGTCTGAACGAATTCCGAGAGCCCCATTGGATATTTAGAAAGTGGCCAAAATCAGCTGATGTCTATCAATTGGTACTGGCCCATTTTGATCTTCTCATTCGCGCCTCTTGGACCGCATCCATGAAGGCTCGAAGGATTGTCCTCCGTATTTATAGAGCCTTGTGGCTGGACCCTCTACGTTCGAGGTGGCCCTTTCGCATTTATGGAGCTTTGGAGGCCTGGCCTACGCGTTCGCAAACCTCTTCCTCCACATTCACGAAGAACAAATTCATTTGGTCTTTAATTTAAATGACATACGCATATTAGCTAAAGATTGTTTCATATTTTGGGGATTTCTTAAGCTTGGATCTTCATTTTGTGTAATTTCAAGTGTTGGGTATTTGTGTGGATTGTGGCTAAGCTGTGGAGTGTTTGGGGAGATCTGAAAGTCATCGTATTGAGGTAATTTCCACCCCAAAAGGGCTTCTCAAGCTTGAATTAGAGCTTTAATGGTGATTTAGTGTATGGGTCAATTTCTTTCTTTTTGAGCATCAAATTGTGTCATAATTTGGAAAACAAGTTTAGTAAGATCAAATGAAACTTTTCATGGAGTATATTTTTGGATTGCTAGTGCGGTTTTCACACTCTCGTTTTACACTCAATTTTGGGTCCATCTCCGAATAGTACGATTTTGGTTTCAAAAAGTCTATATTGACATTGTGAACAATATTTTGTTAGTGGGGCGATAATTGAAGGTGATTTGGAGGTGGAAAGCTTCAAATTGGAGGATTTAGAGCACGTATGATCAGTTTCAAGGTATACTACAGTTTCTCACTTTGACTAAGCTATATTAGATATCGTTTAGTATATATTGCATGTGATTTAGGTTGGTACTTGCCAAAAATAGGATCTTCCTTCTCCCACTCTATTTTCTTGGTTCTCAGTTGAGCCTTAGACTAGAATAGTCTCATGAGATCCTTAGTTAGGCTTGTGGCCTTGTTGCGATGTGGATTAGTGAGATTATCCTTATTTAGGATTGATATTGATGGTTTTAGTCTAGGTTTAAGCCTTAGGTGCTCTAGTGTATGCTTTGTTGCCCTTATAGCTCGACGTAACTTTCAGTAGGGCTTGTTTTAAATGAGATACCTTGTGGTAGTCCTTAAGACCTCAGTGGCTCTTCGTAGCCATAGATTTGGCTTAGCAGTGCTTGAAGGCGAGCTAGTATGGCATATTTGGGGTATATGTGTCGTTCCTAGATATATTTCTCTCCCTATTTGATTATGATCCATTTTTTGATTACTGCGCTTTCTGATTGCCGGTAGGTTTCTGATGCCTTATTGTATATTGTCTATTATTGGGACTGAGGTCGTATTCGAGGATTAATTGGATCCCAGGTCATTTTTCCTTTCCTTGATAGTGTACTAAGATTTGGTATTTCATTTTAGATTGCGTGTACCTTGTTTAGATGTTGGTGATGACATGTTTGTATTGATTGAGCATTTTCACATGTTTTGTAGTAGGATCCCAGCTCCTTCATGGATTTTTACTACTTTTTTAGAAGACATTCCCACACTTTTATTATGTCTTTAAGACTGGTTTTAACGTGATTCATACCACTTAAATCATTTGGACACTGGTTTGAGACTTATAAGGCATCGAGGACGTACTCCTTTCTTCTGGTAGTATCTGAGGCATCGAGGATGCAGTCAGGTTTTTATCAATATCTGGTGCAGTGTCGCCCTTTTTTCTACAATGACTGCATCGGGGATGCTTTTAGCCTGTACTTGAGTATCCAGTGTGGCGTCTCCCTTTTCTACATTGGCTTGGCTACTCACTCTCTGATACCACTATGGGAATGTTGTGTGTTATGTATAAGATCTGGTTTGGGCTCAGATAATAAATATGGACTTTTTGCATCCCTTATGGTTCCTTCTAGCTGGTGCACCACTGAACCGAATGAGTTAGATACATGGTTCCCACCTGACAGGTCGAGGCCTGGGGGTGAGTCTATACACTTATTTATTGATGATCTCTGAGATCCGTCAATGATATTACTGGTTTTTACCATAAACTTGCATTCATTCGCATCGCCTATCACTAGTATACTTGTTTGATGTTTGGTTTCTTGATTTTATGAGGGTATGGGTGTCCGATCGTTTATGGTTTTATTATACTTTTACTTATCTTATGTTGTATTTGTAGTTGGTCTATAAGGGGTCTTAGTTGGATTTGTTGTTGGTATTCCCTGCTAGATTCAATTAGATTAGTCCTTAGGTGACTATGTGATTAGCGGTGGTAGTTAGTATTTTGTTCTTGATTAGTTGACTCCTACAATGCCTGATTATTGTAAATAGGTTGTTGGATGGCTCTTTCAAATGCGTTTCTTGACTTTGGTTCTTTTCTCTATGTATTCTGTCTGTTAACTCTTATTTCGTCCCTTACCTTGTTTTAGCTTTGGTGTAGTTACTTGTGTTGTACTTACCTAGTTTATATGTTATTTATACTTGCTTTATCTGTGGAGCTTAGTCGGTCTATGCCTACTGAGAACCATTCATTTGGTAATCTTACTACACTTCTGCACCTTGTAGATCATAGTACGTGTTGTCGCTGGTAATTTGTGCTTTGTGCAGAGCAACTTGAATTTCAGAGATTGGTGAGCTCCTGGGGTTTGGAGTTGTCGATTTTCATCTATTTTGGGCTAGGACTAGTTTTTACTTGCTTTTAAAAACTGTCTGTATCTAAATTTATATTTATATCAACTTTGTACTCTTATGTTGATTAGATGCTCGATTACTGACTGATGTCAGGTCTTGGGGGTGGTTCTTGGATATGCACCTATGTTGGCTCCTTTTTCTTCTTCTTCTTCTTCTTATTGTTGTTGTTTGTTTTATTTGTTTCTCTTCTGCTTGAAAACCTGTTGCTTCTGGCTTTGAGTTGTGGGTTAGGCTTACATACTGGTGGATTGAAGTAGGTGTTATCATGACCCGATTTTCGAGAAAATTTTAGAGAAGGTGAAAGTTATTATGTGAAATTATTATTAAATTATATCAAAGGACATTTTCATTTGAATACTCATTATCAATGAATGAAAGGACATGTCACGTGTCAAATCTTCTAAGAAAGTAAATTACAAAAGACAGTTCTTTTAAATTGTCATCAACTCTCCCAAATTTATTTAAAATGATATTGATGCGTTGTAATTCAACGGAAGTTAGAAAATTGTTGAATACATATTATGAAGATAAAACTATAATATTATTCATGACTTAAATTAAATATAGGACTTTGAGGTCAATTAATTAATTATAATAGAACAGCTTATGAGGAAGAGGTAGTTATAAATAGCATTTCGTATACAGTTATATATACTACTAAGATTGTCCATTTTGATTTTGTAAAGTCGCATGAGAGTTCACCTTTGTTAAGAATTCAAGCATTATGAAACTCTCAAATGTTTTGCTTAGCTCTCTGCAGGACATATTATCTATAGTATATTTTGCAGTGCTAAAAATTATTTTTTTTATTATTTTAAGTCTATCTAAAATATACAAGCTCTGTATTTAAAAAAATTTCACAACCCGATTTCTCAGGTCATGATGGCGCCTACTACGACCCACCAGTAGGCAAGCCAACCCATATCCCGGAACTGCGATTAATGGGATGTCAGGGTAGAAGACTAGCAATACATTCTAAAACAGTAAAGCAATAATAGGAGTATACATGAATGGGCCGAAGAAATTAAATATATACAATCCAAAAAGATCCCTCCTAGAATCTGGAAGTCACATGTACAGAGCTACTAGTAAAAAGAGTACAAGTCCCAAAAGTGGACCACAGAAACAGAGTTGTCTAAAAAAGCAAAAGACTAGCAAAATGTATATACAGAGGGAGACAGATAAATCCAGGACGCAATGTGCTCACCCTCGCCTCCGATCACTACCATAGCTGCCTCGAATCAACGCCGGTAGCTAATACCCGGACTTGCATCACAAAAACAGATAAAGAGTGTAGTATGCATATCAAAACAACATGTATCCAATAAGCATCATAGGCCGAGTGAGCAAGATAAGAAAAATTAAACTGAAGAACAAGAAAATGATCACAACCGAAGACAAGGCAGAAGTAAATATAGGTATGTACACAAGTGTACTTAACAAACAAAAAGGCAGAGTCTAACTAAATCCGCCAGGCTCCCACAAACCTGACGGGTATGCATGTGCACAAGTATAAGATAACCATCTGCATGGACTCCCATAAGCCCGATAAGTAAAAGTAAAGCTGAAGTAAAATGAACGGAGCCAAAGGATTCCAATAATACCACTATTTCCCGGACTTGGACCGAAGATTCACCAGGGAATCAGGAATTGAACCGCGTATAAGATGGACTACAGACTTCAATCAGGTAACTATAGCTAATGAGTCGACACGAGTAAGCTAAACCACGGACTTCAACCGGGTAACTATAGCCAAGGGGTCGAACATGGGTAAGCTAGACCTCGGACTTCAACTGGGTAACTGTAGCAAAGGAGCCCGAACACAAGTAAACTAGACCACGGACTTCAACTGGGTATCTGTAGCTAAGGGATCGAATCGAATTAGGTTTAGCGACCAACCGAGCATCCCAGGGAGTGCCTCTAAACCGAGTACCATCAATATATCATTCCCACCGGAACTATTTACAACCAAAATCGTCTCGAAGTCTCCTAGAATCAAGAACCAAGTGATACCGAACCAATAGGAGAATAAGGCAATATGGAGGTAAGGTCACAAGCTGAGTTACTGTCTAGCTAAAGCTCGGACTATCAGACTTAAGACTGCTAGATCAGTCTACAGGGAGATAACCGTCCGAAATGACATTCGAGGGGTTCTAAGACCCAACGCCACCAAAATCGCGCAAGTCTAAGGCAATCATTAGTCTAAGCCTAGACTAAGGCCCAACATGCTTCCAAATATACAACCACAGGCAAAGCATACAACACAAGGCCTGGATGAACGATAATAGCTTGAATCATGCTTAATCAGTCCAACAATTTCCCAAAATAGTGCCTAGGACATGAATTCTAGGAATTTAGCATGCTTGACACCCCAACCCCTCCAACTCATACAATTCAATATGCAATTGCCTAAACATGCTCAATCTCACGAAGAGAAAATTATAGCCTACCTATAGGTCGACCATGCACACTTCAACTCATGAAACCAGAGCTTTTCCCTTTCAAGCGACCTTCTAATGCTACCACGTGATCAAAAATGGAATCACAATGTTATTATAGTCGTTATAACACTAAAATTTTTGAATTTAGAGATGAGCCAATTTTGGAGTAAAAAATCGGGAGTTGTGGGACCCACTCCGTAACTCATGGAATTGACTCCTAGAATAGGCTCCAACTACTACCCCCAGCTAATGTTCCAAAAAGGAACATAATTCATACACCAAACAGGCCCAAACCTAACATGCATTCATGATTAACTTTAAAGCTCTAGAACACAAGAAACACAGGAAAAAGGAGAAATTACCTTAAAGGAATCCTTAACACTTAATTCTGAACACACCACTGGGTTACTCTAAAAAATCTACGCACGTTAGCCTTTTGAATTGTCTAAATCTCCCAAGAATTGAAGGAGAAAACAAGGTTTAAAGTTTGAAATAAAATTTGGAAAAGGGTCTTAAGAATGACCCTCTGATGTTGCTTTAGCGATCACCCAACGATCGCTTAAGCGAAAACCACCTAATAAGCGGGCATCGCTTTAGCGACACTCGCCCAAGAGGGCTTTATTGAGCTTCTGGCCGCTTTAGCGACCAGAGGTCGCTTAAGCGATGACATCAGACATAGCTGGTGCAAGAAAGAGCTTAGCATGACAAATCCTCCGATGGGGTGCTCGAGATTCGTTCAAAATCGTGTGCACGCAAATGAGATATGCTATCCCACCAAATTTGACATTCCGGACGTAATAACGTATTTAAAATTCCCATACGAGGTCATTTTAATAAAAAGTGGGTTCCACATCTAAGTTCCATTTTGAACCAATTTCCACAATGAGCCTCGGGATTAGACCAGAAGGTTACAGAAGAGAATGAAGGATCGTTCTAGACCACACTCAGCAATCTAGAGCTAATTGCGCTGCTAAAATTTTTATCCGAGCGCATTTTCTAAGAATGTTGACCAAAGTCAATTGTCGACAGAATTTCAAAGGTATATCTGCCAAATGGTCCTAAACTCGTACCGATTGCCTTGGTACTTGTGCTGACCACACTACTAGTCTAATTTGTCATTTCGAAGCTGATGGAACCCTTATAATTTTGTTCTGAGGTCGTTTTCCTAAAATTATGAACAAAGTCAATTTTTCAAGTTATTAAGCTGCAAAACAGGGAAACGGGCCTAAAACCCAAACCAATGACCAAGAGACCGAATAGTCAGTGCCATCAAGTCATAATTGACTTGGGGCTGCTACAGGAACGCTCTAAATGACGAAATGAATGGTTAAATTCAAAAATGACCTAGAGGGTCATTACAACATCTTTTACTAAAAGAACTTTCATCCGCATAAGTATGAGTCAAGAAGTACCTAAAAGCTCAAATAAATCGGGGAATTATGCACGCATCTCATGCTCAGCCTCCCAGGTAGCCTCCTCAACTGGACAATGCGTCTCTCAGACCTTAACCATAAGAATGGCTCTAGAAAGCATCTGCCTGACATCTCTGGCAAAAATGGCAACTGGCTCTTCAATATAGCTCAAACGATCATCCAAGTCAAATGCGTCATACTAAAGCACATAGGACTCATCTAGAACATACCAGCACAACATTGAAACTTGGAAAACTAGATGAATAGCTGAAAAGGCCAGGGGAAAAGTTAACTCATATACTACCTCACCAACTGTCCTCAATATCTCAAAAGGGACAATATACCTAGGGCTAAGCTTTCTCCGCCTCCGAAATCTCATCACGTTCTTCATCGGCGATATACGGAGGAACACTCTCTTACCAATAACAAACCTCAACAGTCGATGCCTACAATTCGCATAGCTCGGTGTCTATCTGAGCTGTCCTAAGCCTATCTTGAATCACCCTCAGATGATCTAAGTCCTTCTACATTAAGTATTTACCGCGTGGACCGGGCTCCGTAGACTCTAACCAACCAACTGGAGAGCGACAATTCCTACCATATAAGGCTTCAAATGGGCCATCTAAATACTAGAGTGGTAGCTGTTATTGTACGCAAACTCCGCCAAGTGCAAGAATTGATCTCACTGCCCTTTAAGGTCTATAACATAAGCCCGCAACATATCCTCGAGAACCTGTATAGTGCGCTCCTACTGACCATTAGTCAGTGGATGGAAAGATGTGCTAAGGTCGACAAAGGTACCCAACTCCTCCTGAAAAGTCCTCCAAAAGCTAGATGTGAACTCTGAGCCCTAGTCTGAGATGATAGAAACAGGCCCACCATGAAGGCGGACCACCTCTCGAATGTAGATATGGGCTAAAATCTGAGCATTTAGGAAGTATGAATGGGAAGGAAGTGTGCTGACTTGGTCAACCGATCCACGATAACTCAAATGCTATTAAGACCGCGGGAAGTGCAAGGCCACCCCACAATGAAATCTATGGTGATCCGCTTCCATTTCACTTGGGAATGGGTAATCTTTGAAGCTTGCCACTAGGCCTCAAATGCTCAACCTTAACCTGTTGGCAACTCAAGCAACACGACACATAATCTGCAATATCTCTCCTCATATAACTCCACCAGTAGTGCTGCCTCAAGTCATGATACATCTTAGGAGTGCCCAGATGGATAGAATATCTGGAGTCATGGGCCTCGCTAAGGTTCATCTCAATCAAACCCCTAACTCTCAGAAAATAGAGATGACCACCAAAACCCAAAACCCCATCTGAATCTAAGTTAGCCAGACCAGCGTCACCTCTCCAAACCCAATCTTATAGTGCAACTAACTCCTCATCCTCGAACTGATGGCTGCGAATCTGGTCCAACAGAGATGAATAAGCTTCTACATAAGCTAACACACCGGGAATTAGAGATGTTAAGTCAAATCAATTTGTTAGCTAAGGACTGTATGTCCAAAGCTAATGGTTTCTCCATAATAGAAAGGAAGGCTAGACTACCTATACTCACCGCCTTTTGACTCAAGGCATCCACTACTACATTTGCCTTGCCCGAATGGTAGAGAATAAATAGGTCATAGTTCTTCAGGAGCTCAATCCAGCGGCGCTGCCTCGAATTAAGATCCTCTGGCTCATAATGTACTAAAGGCTCCTGTGATCAATGTAAATCTCGCATCGAACTCCATACAGGTAGTGCCTCCAAATCTTAAGCACAAAATCTATCGCCTCCTACTCCAAGTCATAAGTGGGGTAGTTACACTAGTGCAACTTAAGCTGCCTTGAGCATAAGAAATAACCCAGCCTTGATGCATCAGTACACAACCCAAACCAATGCTGGATGCGCACAATAAATGATGAATCCCCCACCCTCAACTGGAAGAGTCAATATACGAGAGGTGGTAAACAACTTCTTAAGCCTCAAAAATCTCCTCTCATACTCCTCCGACTATACAAATGAGACATCCTTACGAGTCAACCGAGTCAGAGGTGCTTCTATAATGGAAAACCCCTCGATAAAGCCCCTGTAGTACCCTGCCAATTCGATGAATTTACGAATCTAAATCACCGAGGTGGGCCTAGCCCAATCACAAATAGCCTTAATCTTTTTCGGATCCACTATAATGCCATCCTTGGACACCAAGTGCCCCAAGAATGCTACAGATGTTAGCCAAAACTCGTACTTTGAGAACTTGGCATAAAGCCTCTGATCTGTCAAAGTCTAGAGCACTACTCTCAAATGATGCTCTTGCTCCTCCTGGTTCTGCTAGTATACTAGAATGTCATCGATGAAGACTATGAAAAATAAGTCCAAGTACAGCCTAAACACCTGGGTCATCAAGTCCATGAATGCATCATAGGCATTAGTAAATCCAAAATACATCACTAGGAACTTATAATGGCCATAACGAGTCCTAAATGCGGTCTTAGGGATATTCGCTGCACTAATTCTCAACTGGTGGTAGACGAATCTCAAATTGATCTTATAAAACACCACGACACCTTGAAGCTGGTTGAATAGGTCATCTATCCTAGGCATGGGGTAATAGTTCTTCATCGTTACCTTGTTCAACTGCATGTAATTGATGCACATCCACATAGTATCATCTTTGTTCTTAATAAATAGGACTGGGGCACCATAAGGCAATACACTAGGCCAAATGACTCCCTTATCCATGAGATCCTGAAGTTGAACACTGAGCTCCTTGAGCTTTGTGGAGGCCATACAGTATGGTGGGATGGAAATAGGATGAGTACCCAACTCTACATCAATAGTGAAGTCAATATCGAAGTCAAGAGGAAGGCTATGCAAATCGTAAGGAAACACATCTGCAAACTCTCAGACTGTAAGTACTGAATCAACTATAGCGCCCTATCTACTCACATCTCTAACGCAAGCCAAGTATGCTAAACACCCGTTAGCTACTAGCCTCTGAGCCCAAACAAAGGAAATTACCCCAAATAACGTGCAATTACAAGAACCCTGCCACACTACCGGCAGAATACTAGGCATAGCTATGGTAATGGTCTTGGCATAGCAATCCAAGACTGCATGGTGAGAGGATAACTAGTCCATACCCAGAATCAAATCAAAGTCTACCATATCAAGCAAAATGAGATCAACCCTAGTGTCACGCCTCTGGATAGTCACCATATAAGATCTACAGACCTGATCCACTACTAAAGAATTACCAACCAGGCTCAAAACACGCAATAACTCAATTAATGGCTCTAGACTCATACTCAGCCGAGGGGCATAATACATAGATATATAAGAATATGTGGATCTGGGATAAGATAGTGCGGATGCGGGCTGATGGAATAATAAAACCATACCTGTTATCATATTTTCTGATGCCTCAGCCTTTGCTCAGTTGGAGCTGCATAAAAGTGGGCCTGGGATCCTTTACCTTGCGCATCGATGCTTCTTCTTAATGTGCCTCCCTCAGGACATCCTTGTGCACCCTGATGACCACCCCTACGGTACTGGACTTGGACTCTACCTCTAATTGGAGGTGTTGGTGCTGGCGCATATCTATCTACCTATGGAGCTGGTAAGGCTAGCCTGGGATAAGGGCACATACAACACTAATGATCTAGCTCATCGTACTCATAGCACCCCTATGAATGTCGACTAAAAGCTGGAGGTCGGCCACCTTAGCTGGAAGAACCCATCTGCGAACCACTTTAGACCTGACTTGGATAAGTACTAGAGCCAACCTGATGGTGCTTATCACCCTCTGAAGTCTGAAGAGAGGCCTGGAAGGGGCGGTTGGACTGACCCGATTAAAATCTCTAGAGATATCTATCATAGGACTCCCTGGGTCTAAAACCATGCCCATCATAGCTATCCTCTTGCCTAACTCTCTTGCAGCTGCCGCCTTGGGCCTCACAATAAAGTTGCTCGAGTGTGCGGGCATGGTCTTCCACCTCCAAAATTAAGCGGCCTGTTGAGAATGAAGTCTAAGTCTTGATCTGCAACTGGAGCCTCAATCCTCTGATAAAGCAACGAACTGTCTCCTCCTCTATGGGTAAGATCATGGTGGCATGTCTGGAGAGCAATGTAATCTAGCCTCGTATACTAATATAGTCATGGAGCCCTGATCTATCCATGAAAACTAGTCTTGGAGATGATCTTTGACGCTTCTGGGAATAAATTAGGCTAAGAAGGCCTCTGAAAACTCAATCCACATCACTGGTGGAGGCCCCCATATGTATGCCACCACTGTCGGGCTGGACCATCTAGCTGATAAGTAGTGAAGTCGGCTCCTCTCAACTTTACTATACCTAAGATCTGCAGCTGTTCTTGGCTAGTGAGTAGGAATTCATGGGCATCCTCACCCACAATGCCAGAAAACCTCAGTGGTGATAGTTTAGGGAATACCCCGAGCATCTTCTGTTCCCAAAGCGGTATGACGCCCTCCAAATCATCCAACTGAGTCGCAGGTGTCGGTGGTTGCTGGATAACTGATCCCTTTGGTGTAGGATGATCCTGCAGTACTGGAGCAGCTAAAGCTGAGTCCTGCTGCATACCCCCAATAACAACCAAAATTTTGGCGAACATTGCTTGTAGGTCTGGAGTGAAATTGGCTTGGGCTATTGCTGGACTGGTCCCGATCCCACCGACTGCTGATGTACTGGAGCTACTGGTTGGTCTACCTCCAGCTTCAAAGTTTGCTTTCGTCCTTGGGATGGTGCTGCAGCCCTGGCACAACCAAGACTTGAACCAAAGATACATTAGGGAATCAGGAATTAAACCATGTGTAAGCTGGACCACGGACTTCAATAGGGTAATTATAGCTAATGAGTCAACACAAGTAAGCTAGACCACAGACTTCAATCAAGTAATTAAAGTGTAGGTATGTACACAAGTGTACTTAACAAACAAAATGGCAGAGTCTAACTAAATCCGTCAGGCTCCTATTAACCTAACAGGTATGCGCGTGCACAAGTATAAGATAACCACCTGTATGGATCCCATCAGCCCGATAGGTGAAAAAAAAGATAAAGTAAAATGAACAGAGCCAAAGGATTCTAATAATACCACCATTTCCCAAACTTGAATCGAAGATCAGGAATTGAACCTCGTGTAAGCTGGACCATAGACTTCAACCGGTTAACTGTAGCTAATGAGTCGACACGAGTAAGCTAGAGCATGGACTTCAACTAGGTAACTGTAGCCAAGGGGTCAAACATGGGTAAGCTAGACCTTGGACTTCAACTAGGTAATTGTAGCTAAGGAGCTCGAACACAAATAAGCTAGACCACGGACTTCAACCGGGTATCTATAGCTAAGGGATCAAATTAAATTAGGTTTAACGACCAACAAAGCATCCCGAGGAGTGCCTACAAATCTAGTGCCATCAATATATCATTCTCGCCCGAACCATATACAACCAAAATCGTCTCGAAGTCTCCTAGAATCATGAACCAAGCGATACCAAATTGATAGGAGAATAGGGCAATATGGAGGTAAGGTCACAAGCTGAGTTACTACCTAGTTAAATCTCAGACTATCAGACTTAAGTCTAATCATTCTACAAGGAGCTAATCGTCCGAAATGACGTCGGAGGGGATCTAAGGCTCAACGACACCAAAATCGCGTAAGTCTAAGGCAATCACTAGTCTAAGCCTAGACTAAGGCCCAACATGCTTCCAAATATACAACCATATGCAAAACATACAACACAAGGCCTGGATGAATGATAATAGCAGGAATCATGATTAATCAGTCCGACAATTTCCCAAAATAGTGCCTAAGACATGATTTCTAGGAATTTAGCATGTTTGACACCCCAACCTTTCCAGCTCATACAATTCAATATACAATTGCCTAAATATGCTCTGTCTTACGAGGGGAAAATTATAGCCTACCGATAGGTCGACCACACACACTCCAACTCATAAAACCAGAGCTTTTCCCTTTTGAGCGACCTTCTAATGCTGCCACACAATCAAAAATAGAATCACAATGTTATTATAGTCATTATGACACTAAAATTTTCAAATTCGGAGATAGGCCAATTTTGGAGTCAAAAATCGAGAATTATAGGACCCGCTCCGTAACTCATGGAATTGACTCCGGGATTAGGCTCCAACTACTACCCCCAACTCATGTTCCAAAAAGAAATACAATTCACACACAAAACAGACCCAAACCTAACATGCATTCATGATCAACTACAAAGCTCAAGAACACTAGAAATGTAGAAAAAAAAAGGAGAAATTACTTGAAAAGAAACCTCAAATACTAATTCTGAACACACCACTGGGTTCCCCTCAAAAATATATGCACGTTAGCCTTTTGAATCACCTAAATTGTGAATTAAAGAAGAAAACAAGGTTTAAAGCTTGATATAAAATCTGGAAAAGGGTCTTAAGAATGACCCTCTGATGTCTCTTTAGTGACCACCCAGCGATCGCTTAAGAGACACCCATCTAAAATGCGGGCATCGCTTTAGAGACACCTGTTCACTTAAGCAATCAGTCGCTTTAGCGACACCCTCCCAAGAGTGTTGGTCGCTGTAGCGATCTCCTAGCCACTTCAGCAAATAGGGGTCGCTTAAGCGATGACACCAGACACAGCTAGTGCAAAAAATAGCTTAGCATGCCAAATACTCCAATAGAGTATTTGGGATTCATTCGGAACCCCGTGCACGCAAATGAGATATGCTACCCCACCAAATTCAACATTCCGAAATTAATGGTGTATTTAATTCCTATATGAGGTCATTTTAATGAAAAGTGGGTCACACACCCATGCAAGTTTGAGCCAATTTCTATAACGGGCCTTGGGATTAGACTGGAAGCCTTGGAAAGTAAATGAAGGGTCGTTCTAGACAACACTCGACATTATGGAGCTAACGCACTATCAGAATTTTTATTTGAGTGCGTTTTCCAAGAATGTTGACCAAAGTCAACTATAGGCTAAATTTTAAAGGCCAAAGCACCAAATGGTCCTAAACTCGTACCGATTGCCTTGGTACATGATGATCACGCTACTAGCCTAATTTGTCTATTCTGAGCTGTTGAAATTGTCAGAATTCCATTCTTAGGTCATTTTTCTGAAGTTATGACCGAAGTCAACTGTTCAAGTGATAAAAGATCCAAAACAGAGAAGCGGGCCTAAAACCCAAACGAATGACTTGGCGACTAAACAGTCAGTGCCAGTAAGTCATAATTGACTTGGGGCCGCTACAGGAACGCTTTAAACGACAGAATAAATGCTTAAATTCAAAAATGACCTGGAGTGTCATTACAAAAAAGCTACGCATGTATGTACACTAAATATATTTATTTCTAAAATTCAATATAAGGGGTGTGAATGTTTGATAGATTATTGAATTTGTATTATTTTTCTTTTAAAATAGTTTGTAAGAATTAAGTATTTCTCATTATTGATTGAAATGTTAGTGTTATTATAAAACTGGTAATGTTAAATTTTCTAATAACATCTTTTATCTAACGAATAAAATTAATATCTAACTTTTTTTTTCTCATAAAATTTTATTTGATTGAATCATCTTGTAATGTTGTTAACGTTAAAAGTACGTTTATTGAAAATAGTATTATACTAAAAGTGGAAAGCATCTATAAGACAAAAGTTTAATTATAAAAATATCCTTTAATAGTTAAGTTTACCCCCTAACTATTATTTTATTCCCTTGAAATATTCTAAAAGAGTTTTCATTTAAAATTTATATTGAAATTTAATAAATTTTGACTGTGCACTATATGTACTCAAATCTAATTTTTTTTCAGATTTGATGTTTTTGAATTTAATTTTAAAATGTTAGAATTTGAAGAGTCGAATGAATATTATATTTCAAATATAGGCCAATCTCTTTCAATCAATTTACTGCAAAATTAGAAAGACAAAAATAACCCTATAAAGTTAAGTGACTATAACATCTTTCAATAAATCAATAAATTGTATCGTCAAAACTAAAAAATATTCAAACAAAAAAACCAAGATTGGAAAAAGCTCTCAACACAGCAGCTGCACTAAAAACCTAATTTAATGTTTGTCACCGAGAAAACCATAGCCAAGACGGCTACTGTCCAACCTCCACCTACGGAGGTTGGGCCAACTAGCAACACAGTTATGCCAAAAATAGCAAAGTCAACTTATGCCAACACCATTAAACCATCACAATCACTTGGTAAACCTATTCCGCTAAAGCAAGTGTCATATTTGCATGGGGAGCCTTATATTGTATGGGAGAAAAAGGAGGTTAATCAGATGATAATCAACGAGGATCTCTAGTACCCAGTGATTAACAAATTCCCATACGGATGGCTTGAAATCCAGGATATAAGGAGATTAATACAATAGAAATATGAATTGAAAGGAGAAGTTAATATTAGACTATTAAGAAACATGTATATTCTCAATAGGGCCACGATATTGGAGGATTACGTCAATTTATTGTCCAAGTCATATTTTACATTACACATAAGCATTGATCATATCCAATGCATAATTTGAAGTGGAATCCGTTGTTTGATCTAGAGAAGGAGACGTCAATTGCAATTGCATGAATTTCATTTTTGGCATTACCACCATATTCCTTTGGGAAGGAGGTAATCTTCTCACTTGCAACAGCAATTGAAAACAAGTTGATTTAGCAACACAGAATATGACTAGACCTAGTTGTGCTAGGGTGAAGGTGGAGGTAGATCTAATGGGAAATTTCTAAAAGAATCAATTTAGGAATGAAAATAAAGGCTAGAGAAATCAAATAAAAGTGGATTACAATAATGCACAATTATGTACCTAAATATTGTAAGATGTGCAAGTTATAGAGGCACAATGAGAAGAAATGTTTTGTGATTCATCCTGAATTATACCCCAATAAAGAGGAAGAGATTGAAGAAGAAAGGAAGAAGGAGGGAGATAAGGGGAATCAAAAGATTGATAATGATATGAATGCAAAAGAAAGGGGAGAAAGAGATGGAGAGGTTACACAAAGGCAATGAGAAGTCGATATCAATGAATTTCAAGAACAAAGAGGAAAAAGAGGATATAGAAGAGGCAGTCAGATGGATAAACGAAAATGGTAGCAAGTCTAGAATCCAAGATGACAACTGATAAAGATTCATGATGTTATCACGATAAATAGCTTTGGAGCACTAGAGGAAGAGCACAAAGGGGAAACACATAAAGAGATAGATAATAAAATAAAGTTTGAAGAACCTAGTGCCCTCGAAGTAGAAAAAGATATGTAAAAGAGCATCAAGAGGAAAAAATCAATAGGAGACAAGGAAAAAATATTAATTTCAGTGAAGTACAAAAAAATTCCAAAGAAAAGGAAAAATAAAACGATGCACAAAGAGCAGTCAAAGATGGGGGCATCAAGGATGATGTTATAGCAGATAGGTCAGAGCAGTCATTGAAAGTGTTAGATGATAAAGAAATGACAGTTCTTGAGGAGGAGAAGAAAGGCAAAGAAGAAAATAACATAGGGGGATTTTAAAATAGTGGTGAAAGTCAGATTGGAGAGACAGAAAATGTAGAACAAACACATGGAACAACAATATCCCAAAGATAGACAAATTATTTGAAGAGAAAAAAACGGAAAAGCAAAAAAACTAGAAGAAAACAAAGAGAGGAAGATGAGAATCTTGAAAGAAACATTGATTACATTGATAAGGAAGGTGATCTATCACCTAAGAAAATCAGTCAAATTTGTTAAAAGGGAAGAAAAATAAAAAGGAGTAAGAGCAGCTCAAACTCAATCACAGATAAATACAAGCAGCAAGAAAGGATCAACCTCATCTTTTAATCAATGATTAGCAAATTTTTATTCTAGAATATAAGATCGATCAGGACTCAAAAGGCCTTTGATATATTTATAGACTTGCATAAAAGACAGCAATACTCATATATTGCTCTTTTAGAGCCTTTTCAAAATCCTGTAGAATTGAAAACTTATAGAAGGAAGATGGAATTTCCCATGCAAAGGTGAATTGTGCAGTTAAAATATGATTTTTTTTAGAAGAGGAGTGGGAAGAATAAGATGTGATAGATTCCATGAAAACCAACTGTTTTCTTCAAAAGAAGAGGTATAAATTATAGATTCTAAATTACAACAGTTTATGCTAAATATAGTGTGTTAGAAAGACTTGAATTATGGGAGAACCTGGAAGAGATAGCAAGAAATTCAAATATACCATGGCTGGTTGGGGAAGACTTTAACACCATCTTAGGTAAAACTAAAAAAATAAAAACTTTACCAGTAACATAGATGGAAACAACAGATTTTGCTCAATGTGTAAATGCAAGATCATTAAATGAAATTAAGTTTAAGAGAAGCACATACACCCGGTGGAATAGAAAGATAGAAGGAGAGAGTATATTCAAAAAGCTTGACAAGGTATTCAGTAACAATGAGTTGATGAGTGTATTACCTAACAGTGAGGTATATCATCTGATAAGGAAAGGATCGGCTCATTCCCAATTATATGTGATAGGCAATACAGTTCAGGAACAAGTTATAAACCATTTATGTTTTTAAACTTTTGTTCCAAACATAATTATTTTTAAAAAGTCGTGAAAGAGTCCTAGAATAGGGAAGAGTCTGTGGGAAATCCTTTCATAGTGGTTCACAATAAAATAAAAGAGGTTCAAATTGTTTTGGCATGATGGAGTAAAAAACTTTTGGGGATATTTTTCAAAAGATTGCCACATTAAAAGACATCATTAAAGCTAATGAAATTTATATGGAGATTGCACCGACAGAAGATAACACAACTTCTCTTCAGAAGGCAAAGGCTGAATTAAGAAGATACAGACACATATAGGATGAATTTTGAAAATAAAAGGCATGTATGAAGTGGTTCAAGTATGGAAAGAGGAAAAAGCCGCAAGTCACAAAAATTCTTACCAATCAAGGGGTAAAATTTCCACCATGCAAAATATAGGTGAAGAAGCAGTGAATGTATTTGAGGAACAATTTAAGAAAAATTAGGAAGTCACCAATTTTGACATGTTGAAATACATTTCTCAATTAATAATTGAGGAGAACAATGACAACATGAGAAGAATGCCAACAAGAGAGGAGATCAAAATGGTGCCTTTTACTTTAAGTGGAGATAGTGCTAGTGGTCCAGATAAGTTCTTAGGCTAGTTATTTTAGATCTACTGAGATATCATTGGTGATGATGTGACGAATATCGTAAAAGCTTTTTTTTGTGGGCAAGAGTTTCTCAGGTATGTTACACATACCAATTTGGTGCTCATTCCAAATAAGGAAGTGGTTATTTATTTTGGGGATCTTAGACCAATAAGCTGAAGCACATTTGTCAATAAAATAACCTCAAGAATTATTCATAAAATATTAGTGACAGTTCTTCCAGAAATCATTTAAGCAAATCAGTCGAGTTTTGTCAAAGGTAAAAGCACTGTTACAGATGACAATTTGAAAAGAATGAAAATTCAGATAGTGTCAAGATGTTGGTGTTGTGATGTAAGGGCAAAAGAGACAATAACACATATTTTTCTAACATCCTCCATAGCCACTAGGCTTTGGAGGCAGTTTGTTAATTTTGCAGGTTTAAATATAGAGGACATACATTACAATAACTTATTTAAAATGATGGAGTCTGGATGCAAGAAGATGTAGCAATGATCCATTATGGTCGTTATGGGTAGGCCAAGGGTGAAAGAATTAGTCCAGAAAACATTTTGGACAGTGACCTAAATATTTGAGTCTAGTCCAAACTTGGATGAAATTTGAGTCATGTAAACCCTAGTAATATTCAAAAATGGGTTGGGGTTGATTTTAAGGTATGCATTAGTTTTTAGACATAAAATATCCACACGACTTTAGGTAATTGAATTCAGGAGAGTAAAATTTCCAAAAATAAACTTGGCATGAAATAGATGGTTTGAAACGTCAAGAATTGAAGGTAACATGTTGTAAATATAGGGCCTTGTGGGGGAATTTTCCAAGTTGCAGTATCATGCAAGTTACTATCGTGGGCAGGCGCCTTATAAGAAGGATGCCTGCATTATAACAGGATGCATGCGCTATAGTGGGGTTGTCAGTCACTATAGCTGGGTCAGGCCGCTATAACGAGGTAAGTCGGGGATTTAATTCAAAAAAATTCCAAAACCAGTCACACTTTGGCCATCATATTTTGGGTAACTACAAGGGAGAATAAGGGCATTTTCACAAGTTTTTCCTAGTATTCATCGATTAAGGTAAGTTAATTACTTCTCCAATCGGTAAATTTGATTCTTATGCTTAAAATCCATGAGGGTAACCTTGGGAAGGGCTTTAACTTGAAATTAATGGTGGTAAACCCTAGTGTAGGTGGAATGATCATGAATTGGCTTGGGTTAGGTTTTGGTTATAATTTGGGTTTAATTAAGTCATTATTATTGATTATTTGTATTTTATTATTGTTTTAGACCAAGAACAAGTCAGGACTTGTAACAAAGGGAAACTTAACTTTGTAGAATTTTCAATATTTGATTCGAGATAGGTGATGATTTGTGTGTTTTTAGATTATGTATGCATGCATGTCTACTGTTTGTAGTATTACTTGTGTAGTGAATGTGAGGGAAACTAAAAGGATACTGTGAAATGAAATCATGTTGATAATCTCATGTAATGAATATGTGTTATAAACTTGTGGCTTCAAGTGTGTTGTTCATTGTGATTGTGATTGTGCATGTTGTTTGTGTTTGATGGTTGATTAGGTACCACGCCTAGTGCGGATATCTAAATGGTTGTCTTGGGTACCATATTGGGACAAAATATCTATATGATTGGCTTGGGTACCATGCATGATATGATTTATTAATGGTTGAATCGGGTACCACACCAGTACACTAATAGTTTATGTGTGAGTTCCATGAGAGGACCGGGTATGTACATATTGTGATTATATGGGACATGTATTATACATTGCTTGTTTCAGGATATTGATATTGGAATTCAATATTATATTGTAACTTTTTATACATATGTTGACTGGTTTTACTATATCATGGTTGCTTGATTACATTCATATTTTGGACTGGCCGCGTGATCCTACCAGTACAATGTGGTTATGTACTGATACTGCAATTTTTTTCTTTATTGAGTATAGAGCATATTTAGGTAGCTGCTGAAAGACCTAAGTTTAGAGCTACTTGATCGTTCGAATTCATGGGTGAGCCAGTTCTTTCAGGCTTTCATGGATTCCTCTTGGTTCTTAGTCCTTTCTTTTTAGACTCAAACAATTTTCGACTCTTAGTTTATGTTTATTATTTTTGGGATTGCATCCTCATATTTTAGGCTTTTATTTAGAGTTTTGGTACTATGACTTTCAGATTCTAGGGGGTTTAATTTCATATTTGTTTAAACTATTGATTGAGTTTATGAAAACTCAATTCTTTTACATGTTTTGAATTATTTTTCTCTTTTAAAATTACATGACTTGTTACAAAAAAGGTGTGTTTAAGTTAGTAATTGGTTTTACAACTGGAGGGTTAGTGTGGGTGCCACTCACGATGGATCAGGTTTGTGACAGCCTAAAACTTCAGTTGATTTAGATAGCAGTGCCAACAATCATTATGTAGACATTATGGAAAGGGAGGTTCAACTTTAAACATGAAGGGAACATCACTTTTATAATCATGGAGGGACAACTATAAGGAATATCAAGGAAAATGGTGAAAATAGAGTATCATGGATAAGAACAGAAAAAGTATCATGGTCATAGTTGATTGTCACAACCCAGACCACCGAGGGTGTCACCCAGACTAAATCTCCAGTGAAAGAATCAATTACTAACCCAAAAATAACTAATCAACCCATCTTTAAGAAACAAACTCATTAAATAGAACTATCATGACCCAAGCAAAGTCCTAGGTGTGACATGATGATTAGAATTCTCGAAGAAACTCCAATCAAGCATCTTAGCATATCATAAGCATACATAAGATCACAATAAAGTGGAAAATCATAATAAATCCAAGAACATAGCATAGTGAAAATGAAGTAAGACAACATAGATTCCATACACATAACCAACATACTTCTACATGAACTAACATAGGCGGGGACTAGGATATGTTCCTAGCTCACCCTCAAAGAAAAGTAATGACATAACATGATATAGTCTCAATGTACCAGCATAGTCTAAGAATGAAAAGAAAAGTAAAGATAGACTCATCTTTCCCTAGAAGTATGAGGATGCACCACACAATATTCGATAATGCCAACTAGCCACGAGAATAGGATGAAGCGTTCGTCCCTACATTATGATCATGTTATTTGAAATGGTCATTTGCACATCATGCTTTTATTATTCATTATATTGGCTACATAATGTAGGCAATTAAGTATGCATAAGTATATTTGAATGTACTAAGTATGTAGCCAATGCAATGAATAATAAAAGCATGATGTGCAAATGAACATTTCAAATAACATGATGAAAGAGGTAGTAAATCATAAGTAGACATGAGAATAGTCAATGCACAATAAACCATAGGAGTATTAGGTAAAAGTAATGGCTAAGATTAGTCAAGTGAATCATTATAAGGGACCATACATATGTGGGATATAATTGTAACTAATAATAAGACCACGCGAGCTATAAATGAAATTCCGATATCTCTCCATATAATAGAAAAAAGGGAATCTACTTGTCAAGATTGACTCTATCCCACTAAGCAGAAAATCATGAACATGTGCTGTATGTGGATCCACTGGCTAGGTCATATTGACAATCATCCTTTGGTGGCAATGTATTTAAGGGATTAGAGATTGCTACTAAGGACCCCTTGGTTCGAGTCTCCACCTCAAAGTTCTCTTGGTGCTAAGTCAACATCCCATGAAATACATATCATCATAAATCATAATTCGTACCTGTCATGAAATCACAAACTTATCATGTGGAAAGGCAATCAAAATCTACCAATCCAATTCATAAAACTTAGTCATAGGAATAACTCATTATCATGTGATTCATGTAATGTGGGTGTAGGCCTTCCATCATTATGAATATTATTTCTTAAGGAGTATCATTAGGGTCTTAAATCACCATTTAAGGATCTTAAGTCACCCTTTTTAATAAAACTTGCTTGAACACTTGAAGTTTCATAATGATGACTTTATACTTAAAATTAAGGTGAAAATATGGGTTTACAATTAATTGACTTAGAAATCATGAAATTGAATTGTAAACATGCATAATCATATAATTTGAATAAACTCATGCTTAATTGAGAAGAAGCATATAAAATCATTACATAATTCATAAAAAATAATATCCCTTTGAAGCATAATTGAAAATACCCATCATCCATGTAATGAACTATAAAGAGTATTATAGGAAATTCATAGAAAACTCTTCAATTCCATGCAATAATCCTTAATTAATATTGAAATAAATTCATAATCATAATTTAAATTATAATTCATGTAATTGGAATTGAGATCACAAAATCCATAAAATACATACTTGAGTTGTTTGAAAAAGTTTTAGAATTTGTTGGTCTCCATGGGTGAAAAGAGCCCATGGATAAATGTCCACATACCTTGGATAAGAAACTAGAAAAAACTTAAAGAATTTTGAATTTTGATGAAGAACTTGAGAGGATTGCTTGTTGGTCCTCAATGGAAATTTGAGAGCCTTTATAGAGAGAAAATTTGTAATTGATGAATTGTGAAAGAATGAGGGACAATAGGGTTTTTTGAGTAGTTAATGGGGTATTATCTAGTTCCAAAAATATCCAGGTTCATTAACTAATAGGTAGGAAAAAATCTAAAGTGCCCCTACTTAAAACTCTAATTCGGACAAAAATAAGTCCCCAGGTCCGCGGCGAACCTAGTCCCCAGATCCCATTTTCAGAACTCCGCGATGAGGGGACACTACAGACTCTACTTGCTAAAAAACATTTTGGATCAAAATTGTGCCTAAGTCGGCGACGCGGACTTGCTCCCCATATCTAGTTTTTGCATATTTTCCCTTGGTTCACAGAATAATCTATATTAGAATGGTACGTCGTATTACATTATTTTTCCTTTGGAAATATTCGTCCTCGAATGTGGTAGAACTAGCTTGAGTAAAGCAAAGTGTATAGCTAACAACCTAGCATGAATACAATAGTGCAATTTAAACATCATTTAAAATTGAGTTCATGAGTATGTATGTAATAAGACATAAAGAGGTTGGAATGTAGGATTTTGGAGGATTCGATCCTGAATAGCTAAATACCATAGGCCAAAATGGAAGGAAAGAGATAAGGACATCATTTCATCATGTCCGCTTCCGCTTCCCATGTAGAACTTTCAACTTGTTGGTTTATCCATAAGATTTTAACAGATGCAACTTCCTTGTTTCTCAACCTATTAAATTGATGGTCCAAAATTCCAACCGGAACCTCCTCATAAGTCAATTTTTCTTTCTCACACTACCCAAAGTTACAATGTCATTAAGATCGCCAACACATTTCCTCAACATTGATACATGAAATACCGGATGAACTGAGGCTAACTCCAATGTCAAATGAAGTTCATAGGCCACCTTACAAATATGACTTAGGATCCTATATGGGCCTACATACCGGCGACTAAGTTTCCCCTTCATTCCAAAATATATTATCCCTTTCATGGGAGAAATCTTCAAGTAAACCCAATCTTCCACATCAAATTTATGTTCTCTCCTTCTAACATCTGAATAGGACTTTTGATGACTTTGGGCAGCCCTTAACCTCTCTCGAATAAGTTTGACCTTTTCCAATGCTTCGAATACTAATTTGGGCACTAACAAGGACCCTCTCCCACTTCAAACCATCCAATAGGTTACTAACAAGCACAATAAGGATCTCCAAGACATGCCTACTATGGATGAATTAAGAAATATAGTATTCATAATGAATCCAAACTCAGCAGCAGGTCCAGATGGGATGAATGGAAAAAATTTTCAAGTGTGCTGGGATATCATCAAAGAAGATCTTCTTAGTGTGGTCAATTCTTTTTCTGTGGACAAGCCATGCCTAAGTACTTCACCTATACTTGTTTGGTTCTACTTCCAAAAGTAAACCATCCTACCAAAATCTCTGAATTCAGACCCATAAGTCTGAGTAACTTCACCAACAAAATCATCTCTAAACTCCTTTGTTTAAGGCTGGCTCCAATTCTTCCTAACCTCATCTCCCTTAATCAATCTGGCTTTGTCAAGAATAGAAGAATCTCTGAGAATATTATGCTTACACAGGAAATCATACACCAGATCAAAAAACCAAATGTAGGAGGTAATGTTGTGATCAAACTTGACATGGCTAAAGCTTATGATAGGGTCTTTTGGTCCTATACTTGTCTGGTATTGAGAAGAATGGGATTTGGTGAAAGATTCATTGACATGACTTGGAGAATTATGGCATACAATTGGTTCTCTGTCATAGTTAATGGTTCAAGACATGATTTCTTTCATTCAATAAGGGGTCTCAAGCAAGGAGACCCTCTTTCCCCTGCCTTATTCATCCTCGGAGCTGAGGTTCTCTCCAGACTCATGAACAACCTACACCATCATCGTCAATTTCATGTCTTCTATATGGCAAATCATGGTCCTCATATTAACCATCTCAGCTTTGCAGATGATATCATCGTTTTCTCTTTAGGAAGAAAGCAGACTTTGACACTTATCATGGAGACTTTAGATGCTTATGAAAAAGTCTCTGGACAGTTGATCAACAAGCATAAGAGTCACTTCATGATCCCCTCCAATGCATTTAAGTCTACTGCGGTGAGAATCAAGAAAATTACAGGCTTCAACCAAAAAGATAGCCCCATAACTTACTTGGAATGTCCTATCTATATTGGAAGACAAAGAGTAATTTATTATTCTGATCTTATTGCAAACGTGGTTAACAGGATCACTGGATGGCATGCAAAAATCCTTAGCTATGGGGGAAGAGCTGTACTAATCAAGCATGTTATCCAAGCCATGCCAATACACCTGCTATCAGCTAGTACTCTACTTCAACCACCATCAAGCAGATACAAAGCATAACAACAAACTTCTTCTGGGGATGTAAAAATGATAAAAGGAAGTATCACTGGTCCTCATGGAAGAATCTGAGCTTTTCTTATGATGAAGGAGGCATAGGAGTAAGGAAAATTACAGATGTGGCTAAGTCCTTTCAATACAAACAGTGGTGGATACTTAGATCCAAGAATACTCTGTAGGGAGACTTCATTAAAGGCAAATACTGCCAGAGGGCCAATATCATCACCAAGAAATGGGACACAAGTCAATCCTTGACTTGGAAACACTTGATGATCAATAAATATAACATTGAGCCCCATATTCAGTGGCAAATTCACTCAGGTTCCTACCTCTTTTGGTGGGATAACTGGCTTAGAGTTGGCCACTTAGCACACTTCACAACTAAAAGTTGCAGATTCAACAACACTCAAGTTTCAAATTTTATTACTAATGGCTAATGGAATGTTAATCTGATCATCCAAAAAACTCCCCCTCAGCTTGTACCAATCATCCTAGCCACACACATTAACTACCAACCCCTCAAACAGGACCATCCCTGCTGGATCCCAAACAACACAGGGGAGTTTAGTTGCTCTTCTGCCTGGGAGCTTATCAGAGAAAAGAGGACCAAGACTGTGTCAAATTCATGCACTTGGCACAAGCTCATCCCTTTCAAATGTTCATTCCTGGTTTAGAGAATCCTTAGAGGGAAGCTGCCCACTAATGAAAATCTTATCAGCTTTGGACAAGCTCCTTCACAGTGTTATTGTTGCTATAGACCTGGACAAGATACCATTGAGCATATCTTTGTTGCAGGAGCTTTTGCTTAGTGTATTTGGAGGATGTTTGCTGGCTCCTTGGGCATTAATAAAGAGTACACACCTATCATAAACCTGTTAATGCGATGGTGGAACTCAAAGCACAAGAATGAGGCTCACAAACTTATTTTGCATGCAACTCCTATTTTCATCTGCTGGAACTTTTGGAAGAATAGATGTGCTTCCAAGTATGGTGGGAAGCAATCTAATCTTGCTAGAGTCAAGTTCTCCATCTTCAAAGACACCTCTAACCTGCTCCACACTACATTTCCATATATAGATTGGCCAAATAACTAAAGGGACCTGATCCTTTTGATTGAAAAGTGTTACCATGATACCAAAATCACTCCTGTCTACTAGACCAAGCCAACTGACTACATGGTGAAACTGAACACTGATGAGAATGCTCTTAATAACCCCGACAATATTGGTGGAGGAGGAATCCTTAGGAATGCACATAGTGAATTCATATTTGCTGATGCAGTCCCTTTGGGTGTAGGTACTAACAACCAAGTAGAGATTAAGGCTGCAATATTTAGTCTCTCTTGGTCTCTTCAACTTGGTTATACACAAGTAGTGCTAAAAGTTAATTCTCAGCTTCTACTCAAGTGGCTGCAACGTGAAGCAAAGCCACCTTGGGCCATCACAAAGCTACTGTACAAGCTCAACAACGTCATCAACCAATTCCAATCTTTCAGTTGCAGCCACACCTTCAGAGAAGCCAACTCCACAACTGATAGTTTGTCCAAACATAGTCACAAATGTACTTCTCCAGAACTCTACTTCACCAAGCAAGATCTTCCCAAAGAGGCAAGAGCTCACATGGAACTAGACAAGCTGGAAATGGCTAACTTCAGAAGGAGAAGGCTCAAGAGAATCAAGAAACCACCATGACCTATTAGGCTTTGTTGGTCCAACTTACTCTTCAAAATGGTTATTATTATGCATAGTTATATCTACTTTGAAGGTTCTATAGTTAGGATCAATATAAAGGGGAAAGTCTCCCCAGCTACCTGCTTACTTAGAATAACCAAACTAACTTTACAAGTTAGGATTAGAATAGATTTTTTCTTCCTTTTTCTTTTCTCTCTTGGTTGTGTAGGTACATACAAACCTGCAACATATCAACCATTAAATGGAAGGCCATTTAAATGTGCATCCTGGTACAGTAGTGACATGATACAATACTTGAAAACCTGGACCTTGCCTGGGAGATGCAAGTATGATGCAGAACTGCAATAATGGAGCCAGCAAACTGAGGTGCAGGCTGCTGCAATGCAACCTCTTGTTGGTATATTGTACCTAGTACATGTGCTTGCCTTGGCTTCTTTTGGTGGAGGTACAATACAGGACTATGCTAGGAGCTCTAACAGGCTCTTACAGAAGAATTTTCAACCACCACCAACAACCTCACTACATGATGCATCATACTTGATCTACAATCCTCATCACAGCCTCACTACATACTATAATGTTGGATTCAAAATACAATAATTGAGCCAACAATTGGATACTCAAGCACCCCTTGCCTCTTGTATTGGAATTAATCATAGAGCTGGAAGCAACTACTCCCTCCATCTTGTAACAAGGAAGCAACATTAACACCTCAACAGTCACCAGGAATAATACATATCCAGCAAAGTGGTCAGATTGGCCTTTGTGCAGCTGCAGAGCTGCAACTGTTGATGTGGAAGGTAGTTAAGTAGATGCAACTCTTAAACCATCCAACATACAACATCCAACAACAACATCATTCATCAACAAGTCCAACAATCTACAACATATAAGGAATAAATCTAAAGTACAAGTTACAGCAGCCTGCACCTTTATTTGCTAGCTTGTGCAGGTTGCTTGGTTGTGCAGTATCTAAGAAGATCCAGTGGGATTTAGAGAGCAAGGGCATAATGCTAAAGGTTGCCACAACAAGATACACTAAGAAGATCCAACACATGAACCACCAACAACTCGAAGTGATGAAACAAGATGAAACAGCTAATCAGGAAGCTGCAAACATCTTCAAAGCAATATTGCAGGTCTTTCCTCTCTTGTTAGTTTGTGTTGGTCCTTTTTGGTCTTGTTTGCTGGTTTGTACAGGTACACCACAGTACAAAACCTGGAATAATTCAACACCAGTAAGAAAAAGAGGAGAAACAACTTGTTGGTTTGGTTGGTTTGTTTTTTATGAAGTTGCAGGTTGCTGGAATAGAGGCAGCCATCAACAACAAAGCCATCAAAGATACTGCACCTATCATCTGCTCAAACTATCAACACTCAAGATAAGCTATAGTACTTCTGGTTTTTTCCAATATACATCACAGCACATTGGCAAACTTTACAGATGGGGAAATACAGCACATCCAAAGCTGCAGAATTGTTGTACCTCCCATATTTGGAGAACCCAAGAAGTTGCAGCTTGAATGGATAATCGAAGATGTTAGTCAAGCGATCTTGAAAATCTATCCATTTTTTAAATTCCTTCAATGATGGACACACTATTCATATCCAAATCAGCAACATCATGACAACATATACTTGCCTTGCATGACGCACTCGCATCACATGGACAAACTCGGTATGAAAAGATTAAGAAGGACAATGATGACACGACCACTCTCGATCTATGAAAATAGGAAGTTTCGTATACTTTCTCTACTTTGATTTAGCTATATTTTTAATGTATCTTAGTTGAATAGGACTAGTGTAGGTTTCTTTCTCGTATTTACATAAAAGGGGAGAGTCTCCCTCGTTTACATTTTTCTTAGTCGCATTGTATCGAGAGGAGTCCTCTCATAGGTTTATCGCTTTTCCACCTAGTATTCGGGGATGAGTTGGCCAAACTTAGTAGGTTAGCTGACTTATGAACCACCTTAAGTTTGGAGGTAAGGTTTATGTCCCCCTCTGTGTATTTTTATTATTATTTTTATTTATGATAAGGCTTGGGGGTGCTGCTCAACCCCTGACTGTGCATGAGAGGTGGGAGCCTCGTGTAGGGTCTGTTCCCGTAAAAAAACACCTTCTTCCATACAAGGCTTTAAATGGTGCCATCCCGATGCTCCAATGGTAACTATTATTGTATGCAAATTCAACTAATGGTAGGTGATCATCCAAATTTCCTTTGAAATCAAGCATATAATCCCTCAAGATATCTTCTAGAGTTTGGATCTTTCTCTCGGCTTGTCCATCGGTTTGAGGGTGAATTGTCGTACTTAGATTAACTTTGGTGCCAAGACCCTTTTGAGAGGATTTCCAAAAGATTAAAGTGAATTGAGTACCACGATCCGAAATGATGGACAATGGAACACTATGTAACTTTACCAATTCCCAAATATACATCTTGGCATAATCTTCAGTACTATAAGAAGTCTTAATCGGTAGAATATGGCCTGACTTGGTCATTCTATCCACTACCATCCAAATTGAATCATCTTGCTTTTATGTACGAGGTAAGGCCGTTATGAAGTCTAGGTTCACATCCTCCCACTTCCAAGTAGGAATTTTTTATATCTTAGGCTAGACCTCCTTGTCTTTGATGTTTAACTTTCACTTGTTGACAATTTGGACATTCCACCATAAACTTTGCTATGTCCTTCTTCATACACTCCACCAATACACTTCTCTCAAATGTCTATACATTTTGGTATATCCCTAATATATAGAATATCGAGATCTATGGGCTTTACTCAATATCATTTCTCTTAGGCCATCAATATTTAGAACACATAACCGACCTTGGTAATAAAGTAATCCCTCTCCCCTTGTGAGAAAATTTTAATCTTCTTATCAACCACCAATTTCTTTAACTCAACTAAGGTCAGATCCATGTCTGCTTTTTCTTTACATCCGCTACCAATGATGATTCCAAACTATTTTAAATAAGAATACTACCCTCATTAGAGTCACTCAACCTACCCCAAGCGGGCCAATCGGTGCACATCTTCAATATGAGCAACACAATTCATGGATAACCGACTAAGAGCATTGACAATAATATTTCCTTTATCCGGATGGTACAACACACTCATATCATAATCTTTTAATAGTTCAAGCCACTTCCTTTGCCTAAGGTTCAAGTCCATTTGGCTAAATATATATTTCAAGCTTTTGTGGTTGGTAAATACGTCAACATGCACCCCATAAAGTTAGTGACGTCAAATTTTCAAAGCAAAAACGACTGCCACCAATTCAAGATCATTGGTTGGATAGTTTCATTCATGCACTTTAGTTTGTCGGGAGGCATATGCTATGACCTTGCCATGTTGCATCAAAATTCCCAATTCAACCCATGAGGCATCAAAATATTCAATAAACCCACTCGGACAGTTCGGTAATGTCAAAATAGGAGCCGGCGTAAAATGATCTTTCAATGTTTGGAAACTTCTTTCACACTCATCTGACCATAGGAATATCACCTTATTTTGGGTCAACTTAGTCAAAGGCGATGCAATAGATGAAAATTCTTCTACATACCTTCTATAATACCTGGTCAAGCTCAATAAGCTATGAATATCTGAAGGAGACAATTATCTAGGCCAAGTCTTTACTGCCTCCATTTTCTTTGAATCAACCATGATACCATCACCAGAAACAATGTGACCAAGAAATGCCATGGACCTCAACCAAAATTAATATTTACTAAACTTGGCAAATAGTTGCTTGTCCCTCAAAATTTACAACATCATTCTCAAGTGACCCATAACATGTCTAGGTACGGTTTGAAGATTCGATTCATCAATTCTATAAAAATAAAGGGAGCATTAGTCTACTCGGATAACATAACCAAAAACTCAAAATGGTTATACCTTGTTCGAAATGTCATCTTAGGAATGTCACACTCCCTCACCCTTAATTGGTGAAAACTAGGCTGGATATCAATTTTGGAGAAGTAACTTGCACCTTAGAGTTGATCAAATAAGTCATTTATTCTCAGAATGGGATACTTGTTCTTTATGGTGATCTTATTATATTATCGGTATTCTATACACATACGAAGTTACCCATCCTTCTTTCTAACAAATAACACAGGAGCACCCCATAGTGAAATACTTGGCCTTATGATCTTTTAGTTGTTTCTTCAACTCCTTAAGTTCCGCCGAAGCCATACAGTAAGGAGGGATAGAGATAGGTTGAGTGTCGGGAAGAAGATCTATACCAAAATTAATTTTCCTTTTGGGAGAAATATCAGACAAATCATCGAGAAACACATTGAGGAATTCATTTACAATAGGAACCGACTCAATAGTGGGAGCTTTAGAATTTGTATCCCTAACCCACACTAAATAATAAATACACCCCTTAGAAATCATTTTTTTGGGATTTTAGGTATGATATGAACCGGCCCCTAAATGCCAAATCACTATCCTTCCACTCAAGAACCGGCTCATTAGGAAATTGGAATTTGACCATACAGGTTCTATAATCAATAAACACATAAGAAGCATGCAACCAATCCATGCCAAGAATGACATCAAAATTGGTCATGTCAAGTTCAACAAGGTCACATGGAATTATTTTATGCAAGACCGACACAAGGCAATTTTTATAGATTCTCTTGGCTAGAACGAATCACCAAAGGGGGTATAAATCAAAAAAGACTCTAGCAAGATTTCGAGACATATATCAAAGCTTATAGCAAGGTAAGGAGTAACAAAATACAATGTGTCACCCAGATCAAGTAAAGCATAAATATTAAAGTCAAAGACCCACAACATACTCGTAACCATATCGGGATACTCCTCAACATCTTGTCTATCTTGAAGTGCATAGAACGTATTTTGGCATGGGCCACCACCTTGTTGAACTTGTCCACCTTGAGTAGATTGACCTTGAGGACGTCCTTCTCTGCCTTGTTTGCTACATTAGGGCATTCAAAAACCTTGTGCCCCACTTTATCACATCCAAAACAAGTACCCGTACCAACCAAATATTTTCCTACATGGTTTTTCCCATACTTAGAACACTTAGGGAGGGTATATCCACTAACACCACCATTTTGGGCATTAGGGTTGGGCATAAGGCTGCTAACGAACCATATTTGAAACTATCGGACCAGTTTTATCGGATTCAGAACCAGAATCGGTTCCGTTAACCCATTCCAATTATTGGAACCGGGTCTACAGTACATTTTCAAGGTTCTAGTCCGGTCCTATATATAACGGATTGGAACCGGATCGGACCGGTATCAAAACCGGGTCATTACCAATTTTTTTAAAATATTTATTATTTAAATATTTATTAATAAGTCATTAAATATTATAAGTAGTAACTTAGTATAATATTATATTTATAATTTATTACAAAAATTTTGTAACTTTTTATAAAACATTCAATTTTCAATTTGAATTTTGTAGGTTGTAACTTGTAAGAATTGTAATTTAAGTAAAGTTTAAAGTTTAAGCTTAAAGTTTAAGTTTAAAGTTTAAGCTTAAAGTTTAAGTTTAAAGTTTAAGTTTAAGTTTAAGTTTAAAGTTTAAAGTTTAAAGTTTAAAGTTTAAGGTTTAAAGTTTAAAGTTTAAGTTTAAGTTTAAGTTTAAATTTTTAACTTTAAATTTTAAAGTTTAAACAATAAAAAGTAGTGAACAATAGATTTTTGTAGTAGGCTAATGTTAAAAAAATAGTTGAAAAATAAAAATTAAATTTTATAATGAGTTGCACACTTGCATTAAATAAAAGAATACTTTAAAAGAAAATCAAGGCGAATAGCCATTTTATTTATTCAAATAAATAAAATTATACAATTACACATACTAGAAAGAGTACCTAATCTACACAGTCACCTTCTAGGAAGGGTTCTGTTTCAACTAGGTCTCAAATATTATATTAATATCTGTAATTTCCGAAATATTATTTTTTTAAGTTTTCTATCATTTTTTGGGAAACATTATCTAGAACTTGTATTTGCCGTTCTTCCTCCATTGCTTTCATGCCATCATCACTGTTTTCTCCAAGTATTTCATTTATTTCGTCTTCTATTTGACTGGATAATTTTGGTAGTCCATAATTCCGTCTTTCGACATTAATCCAATCTTTAAATAACATCGATATTTCTAAACTATCCTTTGCTAATGAATATCAATGTTCTCCAATTTGAATCTCCCGTGCTGAAAGCTTGCTCCGAAGCTACCGATGATGCTTGAATCGCTAGTAAGGTTTGGAAATTGTTCTCCACGATTCTTCTATTGTAATAGTTAAGGTTGTCCATGCTCATACCTGATCTTTTTCAGTCCCTAATTAATAGATTTATTAAAATCGTTATGTTAGAAGTTTCAAGACCAAGATAATCATCCATCATATCATCTATATCATCTTTTCTAGGTCTACGAGATGGAGGTATGAATGGTGGAACAATTCTTTCCATGGCTCTATATGTATCATATAGTTTTTTTAGCTATTGTTATTATGCTACTTTTACAATCTTCAACACTAGAAATCTCATCAGGTTCAGTTTCTAAATTAGCATAAATTTTTTCAACACCTTTTAATTTGTAAGATGGATTAAATAAAGTAGTAGTCAAATAAATTTGAGGAATGAAAAAAAATATTTTTTGAATTTTTCAATCATAAATTCAATTGATTCTCTAAGTTTATCTTTTCTTTTATATTTTGAAAATTGGGATGAAATAACACAAATATTTACTAAATCAGAAGAAATAGTTGGATAATATTAACTTGAAATAAGATTTGTAGCTATATAAAAAAAAAATTAAAAAATCAATAAGTTGTTTTGCGTCTTCCCAATCTTCTTTACTAAGTCTTAAATTTGGGTCCGCATTATGAGCATTAAAACCTAATTGTATCGTAGATTGATAAATATAAGCAACTTCAAGCATTTCAAATAATGAATACCATCTAGTAGACACTTCTTTTGGAACTTTTCTGTATTTCAAACCACATTCATTACAATGATTTTTGAATTCTGTAATTCTAGGCTTTATTTTAGATTTAAAAATCCAATTACAAGCAATTCTAATTTTGTTACAAGAATCTCCAAACTTAAAAATACCATCTTTTACTACCAAATTATAAATATGCACAAACACTTAATATGAAAAGCATCATTATCAATTGGACAAATTCTAGGTTTTAGAAAATCAATTGCTTTTAAATTATTAGAAGCATTATCTAAACTAACACTCATTATTTTATCACATTTTCCAAAATATTTTAAAATACCACCTATTTTTAACGTTATATAAGAACCGGTTTTACTCTCTTCAACATATTTATAACCAATTATTCATTTTTGCATAATCCAATCATGGTCAATCCAATGGACAGTAACAGTAAAATAATCAGTACCATTAGGACTACGACCCATATCAGAAGTAACACTAATTCTACCATCAAAATAAGCAAATAAGAAACGAAGATAATGACAATGTTCAGCTTGATATTTAAAAATATCATTTTTAATGGTATTTTTTGAAATACCCTGAAAAGATGGGTTATACACTTGTTGAATATAATGAATAAATCCGGGATATGAAGGAAAACTATAAGGTAAACCACAAACAACAACCATTTTAGCTAATTCTTGACGATCTTTTTCTTTTTTATATGTGCATTGTGTGCTTGATCTAGCCGGGTTAGACATATTTAACACACTTTGAACCATGTTAGAACCTCCTACAAATTCTTTCAGTAGTGGTGTACCTCTTTTTATAGCCCTATTAATAGATTCTAGATTAGCAAATTCTTTATTACACGATCTCAAATGCGTACTAAGTCTCCCCGTCCCCCATGCGCTCCTGTAGTCAATTGATTCATCACTTTCTTACATTTAATGCATTGAGAAGTAGTTTTTTTTTCCGCATTTTGTACCAAAAATTGCCAAACTAAAGATATTTTAGGACGTTCGGTCGCGTCCTTAGAAAATATAGGTAAAGGGGAAATATCACTTTGTTACGGTAAATCTATAACTGGACTAGTAGGGGTGTCATCTTCTTCATGTTCTTGTATTTCTACTTCTTGTTCTAATTCTTCCTCAAAATTAGTATAACATCTATTCAATGTCTCGTGGTCTATTTTATTTTCGAAATTAAAATCTATAGGACTTGGATGTGATATAAAAGAAGTTTCATCAACGTGAGTATAATCATCGGTATTAATTCTAAATCTAGGTGACAATTGTCTAGAACTACTTCCACCACTACTAGTAGATTTTTTCTTGACGGATATTGGTTGTTTTTCTTTTCCACACTTTTTTTGTGAATTCATATTTAAAGTTTAAAATAATTAAAATATAATAAAAACAAGAAATATAAATATAACAAAAAACTATAGTAACTTAATAAATAAATAAATAAAGTGATTAAAGTTGGAATAAATAACCAAAAGCCGAAATTGAGAGATGCCAATTGAAGCTTGCAAATTACTTCAAAAAATTCTCCGAACTCCAATTAATAAATAACACCAATATAAAATTTATAATCAAGTAGTCAACAAGAAAGTTTGATAATTGAGAGAATTTGTAAGATGTTAATGAAATATTTTGTGAATCTGTGAGAAAAATAGAAGAAAATGGGATATATTTATAGTATTAGGGGTTTAACGCCCCCTACCCCAGGTGGGTGTTATGGGGGAGGGGTGGCTGAAAGTAGCCGTTAACGCCCCCTACCCCAACTTTCACAATTGTTGGCAAAAGTCAAAAAGGCCAAAAAAGGGCTATTAGCCATTATGATTTTTTTTAAAAGGGTCAATATTATCATTAAAACCGGTTCGGAACCAATTCAAATAGAACCAGGTCAATTGGGTAAAAACCCAGGACCCGTATTGGTACCCATTATGGTACCACAAATTATCGATACTTATCGGGTCAACGGTACCGATTTAATTGGAGTCCAAACTGGAATCGAAATCGATCCAGACATGAGAAAAACTGGTCTACTGCCACCCTTAGTTGGGCACCCTATATTTGTCAAATATTTGGCCCGAAGCTTGTGAAGAATGTTGGCCTTGTTGAAAATATCCATTACAACCCCCAGATTTAGATTGAGAAAATCCACCTTCAAATCAATCCCTCTTGGACTCCTTCATCTTCCTCTCCTTAAGCTTTTCCTCTTCTATTTGTTTAGCATATGTCATGAGCCTCGAAATGTCCAACTCTTTGATAAGCATTGTGGTTTGATGTTCTTTCATCACCAAGTTCGAGACTCCTGAAATAAACTTACTCATTCGGACACGAGAGTCGGCAACCAAAGAAGGAGCATACTTGGACAACTTTCTGAATATGAGGGCATATTCCCTCACACTCATATTACCTTTCTTGATATTGATGAACTCTAACACTTTTTCCTCCCATATTCAAGTGGAAAGAAGCAATATGTTCGCTTGAGAACGCCCTTATATACCTACCTGGTCCTGATCCAGGTCTTATATCAATATAGATATCAATGTGTATATCTGATCATCAAATTTCACTTCGTTGCGGTGACCGGAGATAAAGTCACATCTATATAGAAGGGTCAAAAATCTCTACGACCGAGCTAGTATCATAAAATGAATGCATCTTCGATCCCTCGATCAATATAATAAGATGAATGCATCCTCGATGCCTCCAGACCATTGAAAATCGTATTAATAAAGGTAGTACGACCCCCATTTCAGAAAAATCAGTATAAAATGGTTTGGGTTACAACCCAGCTTTGACATATCAATGCCAAGCACTATTGCATGCACCGGGGTCAACTACATCTATGAAAAAACAATAATCCAATGAAATGCATTCCATCACCAACACCCAAACAATACGCACAATCACGTACAATAATGACTCCATAAGCACCTTACCCTCTAGAGCATAAACAGAGGACTAGCACATGCAACCGTCCTCTAACCAAGTCCTATAGCTCAAATCTACTCCTCTAACTCAATAATAAGCCCCAAAAGAGAAACCCTAACCAGGTAACAAAGAGGAGGAAAGTAAGGAAATGGTGATCAGCTAGTTAATCAAAACCTCCAGATCTAACTGGGAATATATTCTCGAGAATACACCACAGCTAGCCCCATAAAATGACAACAAGAAAGCACAGGGAATTCTAGCTCTAACTCCAGAAATGGGTTCCGACAGTACTTTATAACCCTAACTGGGTGGACATCTCTACACCAAGGCTTCAAATAGATGCTACAATAGTGAAGGATACTAAGTCTCATAAATTTTGGCCAACAACGACTACATTAACTAAGGATCAAACCATATCTCAAGCCTAAGGCACAAATACGCCAACCATCATAAACATCGAATAAGTCACCTCAAATAGGCTAATCAACGCCAAACTAAGACATCATCAACAATCTTACCAACTAGACTGGAAATCTCATAAAGACAACCTAGCCTAAGGATAACACCGGGACAAAGAACCAAAAATCTAAGAATCAAGCCTAACCCATCACATACAATCCAAACTACAAGCTATTTATACTAAATAGTACCTCATGAAGCTCAATCAAAACAAAGGAGACCGTGGCATACCTCAAAATCGAACACGCGCAGTCGAAGTCCATTTTTCGGTAGCTGTTCGCTCCAAAAAATACTCCAAATTCTTCCACGCTATAAGAATATTGATCACCTCATCAATACGAATGTTTTGACATAAAAATCGCATTTTTCGGAGACAGATCCAAAATTAGGTCAAAATGGGATTGTGGGACCTGCAATGGGAATCCCGAGAATGACTTTGTGAGAATGTTCTAAACGTATTATTGAGATTGTACCCCAAAATGGGGAACAAATTGATGCTCAAAATGATCTAAATCAGTCCAACAATTAAAGCTACTATTACAGCTTAAAGTTAAGCTAGGGCAGCTCACTGAGGTAGAAATTACCCCAAACCTAACAACACGTAGCCACGACTCCCACGAACCCAATGCACTTAGAATGGCCCAAATCAGAGTTCCCTAGCTCCCAAAATTGAAGAATGAATATGGGGTCGGAGTTAGTCGCGTCTGTCTTTTAACTTAAAGACTTTGAGCTTTGGAAAGTTCTGATGGGGTGTTTGGGATTCGTTTGAAATCTCATGTGTGAAAATGGACTATGCTACCCCACCAAATTTGACATTCCAAACTCAATGGCGTAGTCAAAATTTCCATCCGAGGTCGTCTAGAAAAAATATGGGTCCCACACCCAAGTGTAATGTTTGCCATTTCCAAAAAAGGCTTGAAATGAGACCAAAAGCCTCGGGACACGAACGAAAGGTCGTTCTAGACCAAACTCAATATTTTGGAGCTAACCGTGCTGACAAAATTTCAATCTGAGCACATTTTCCAAAGTTAACCTTAGGCCAAATTTCAAAGGCTAAAGTACCAAATGGCCTTAAACTCACACTGATTATCTCGATACTCTTGTCGACTATGCTGCTAATCTAATTTAGTCATTCCAAACACGATGTGGAGTCCACTACATATTGTGATGACTAATCATGGAGGTTGATTGATGAAATTGGAGATTGGCAAATGCTAGAACCACAGACTCCGATATGGGTCATAGTCAGCACCACGAGGCGTGATGATTGCCCGTAAAGAAGTAAAAGTTATACACAATGGCAAAGCCAAGTGAAATACCACAGAAGCAAGATGACGGACCATCAACACCATTATGGTCCGTAGTGATCGAGCGTGAAATATGCTGATTGAAGTTTTCCAGGTTGGTTTAGGATTAGGTTTTATAATTTTATAAATACCCGAATTTACTATGTTTTTAGAGTTACAATTTTTATTGTTAGTTTTTGATTATTATTATGAACACGTTGAAGATCATTCTACTACTTTTTGAGATTTATACTTGAAATACAATTTTGGTTTTCACTCTTAATTCGTAGTTTATATGGGTGATTTAAGGTTTACTTTTTCATTCATGTAGGAATTGATTTATGAATTCTACATAAATTCTTATTCTTTTACTTATAATTATGAGTAGCTAAGCCCACAACTAGGATTGTGGAACCATGACAAAATAACAAAGTAGGTAAATGTGTAAAGTGATTATTATGATTTGTCTTACTTGTACTGTGATTTTCTTCATTTATAAGTCTTTCTTGATGAGTGCACACATTGAAAACTTTCCCGTATTCATTTCTTTTTCGAAAGGGAGGTAGTGAATAGAGAAATATTATCACAACAGTAATTTGGAGGAACAAAACTTTTTCGAAGTTACTTGAGCCTGGGAGGGGATAGTACTCTAAGATATAGAGTGAGGATTAGTAAAACATACATTTTGAGACCGGGAGTAGATGAATGAACTGCATCTAAGAAGGACCGGGAGGTGAATTAGATGTTGCATAACTCACTAGATTTTACATGCAATGCATTGAAACGTTACCACTATCAAAATTAGTTTGAAAAGTAAAAGTTGTGGATAATAGAAGGCGATATGATGAACCAGAGTTTTATGATGAGGATAAAGCTAAGTTTTTGAACAACCGGGGGGTTTTCGGACATACAATTCCAGAAACCAAGGTCAGAACTTTCAAAGGGATAAGTTCTATGACCGGACCAAAAATCGTGACAAGGAAATTGGCAGAATAAGGACAACTTCAAAAATAATAGAAGTGGGGTTTGTGTGCCACCAATAAATAGAGATCGGCCCAAAATTATTAATGGTAACTCTAAGCGGGAAGACATAATGACAAAGGTCCTACAGAAAGTTAAGGCGATAGAGTATGGGGTCAGAGATGTGAGGCGACATGACCAATATCGGCTAATTGGTGGATTCTCACTCTACCTCTATCAAGAAGTTGAAGCATCAGATAGGATAGTTATCACCAACTTTAAATCAAAGACACACTGATATTTTACCTAGCGACATAGTACAAAATTCTCAGGAAAGATGGGCAATGCATGGAAGTGACAACAAGGAGTGGTAAGTTACTTTCTGACACTATTATTATAGGCATTGAGAAGACAAAGGATGTAACTCCTGAGATTGATGGGCATGAAAGGCATCAGGCAGATAAGGTAGTTATATTTGACGATGATGATGAGGCGGAGGATCTGGTATTGGAGCAGAAATAGACTGATGAAAATAATGGTACCAAACAAGCTAAAGCTGAGGTACCTTAGCTATTTCCACTTGTTTATAATCCACCGCCTCCATTTCCCCATAGATTGAATAAAAAGACTGAGGATGGAAAGTTTCTAAAGTTTATTTTTGTGCTCAAAGAGATATCAGTCAATATTCTATTGGTGGAGGCATTAAAGAAAATGCTGGGTTATACCAAGTTCATGAAGGATTTGGTTAGAAAGATGAAAAAAATGTCTTTTGAGCTAGCCGACAATTTACATCACTGCAACACCATTGCTACAAGGTCCTTGGTCGAAAAAAGAAAGATCTGGGTGCGTTTACCATATCTTGTACTATTGGTTCTTTTGATTTCGCAAGGGCCCTATGTGATTTAGGGGCCAATATAAACCTCATGTCATTATCCATCTATAAACAGTTGGGCTTGCGATCCCCCAAACCAACTTCTATGCGGCTACTAATGATGGATAGATCTATGAAACAACCAATAGGAATTTTGTGTGATATATTGGTACAAGTGGGTCGCTTCATCTTCCCAACTATTTTTTCATGTTGGATTGTCAGGTTGATTTTGAGGTCCCTATCACCTGGGGGAGACTATTTTTGGCAACTGGCAGAGCATTGATGGATATAGAACATGGAGAGTTTATATTCAGGCTAAATGATGAATATGTCAAGTTTAATGTATGCACCTCCATGAAGCAGCCAAAAGATATGATAGTGATATCTGTGTTTGATGTCAAGATAGAGAGTTCCATCAATGTGCCCATTGTGGAAAGGCTTGTTGTTCAGCCTTTAGCAGCTGTAATCATGAATTTCGAAGGTGATGGTATTTAGGGGTATGATGAGTCTGAGAATGCTTTGCAAGGTGTAGGTTCAAACACCTATGCTCCCAAGAAGCTTGATCTTAACTTGAAGAACAGGCCGAATCCACTCGCTAAAATAGAGGAGCCGCATGTACTTGAGCTCAAAGAATTGCCAGTCCATTTGAGGTATGTATTTATTGGTGAGAATAAAATTTTGCAATTATCATTGCTACAGAATTGAGTGAAGGATAGGTTACAACACTGGTTGAGGTATTGCAAAGATACAAAAAAGCTATTGGTTGGACTATTGCTAATATTATAGGCATTTCTCCTGGCATTTGTACTCACAAAATTTAGTTGGAGTAGGATTGATCAGAGGAGACTAAACCCGCCTAAGCAAGAGGTGGTATAGAAGGAAATTATTAACTGGCTAGATGCAGGTGTGGTATATCCCATATCAGATAGAACATAGGTTAGCCCTGTGTAATGTGTCCCTAAGAAGGGGGTATGACAGTCTTTGCAAATGATAAGAATGAGATTATCCCACTTAGGCCAGTCACTGGATGGCAAGTCTGTATGGATTACCAGAAGCTTAACAAATGGACTTTGAAGGACCATTTTACAATGCCCTTCATGGACCAAATGCTAGATAGGTTAGGTAGAGGTTGGTACTGTTTCCTGGATGGGTAATTCGGCTATAATCAGATCTCCATAGTGTCATGGACCAAGAGATGATGACATTTACATGTCCTTATGGTACTTTTTTTTTTCAAGCGCATGCCCGTTGGGACTATGTAATGCACCTGCTACATTCCAGCACCGCATGATGTCTATTTTCTCTAGCATAGTAGAGGACACTCTTGAGGTATTTATGGATAATTTTTCTGTGGTAGGTGATACTTTCGATGACTATTTGTTGAATCTTAATAGGGATTTACAAAGATATAAAGAGGCTAACCTAGTACTGAACAGGGGAAAATGTGACTTCATGGTCAAAGAGGGTAGCTAGGCCATAAGATTTCAGAAAAAGGTTTGGAGGTCGACAAGGCGAAGATAGAGTTGATTGAGAAATTGCCTCCTCCTATCTCTGTAAAGGGTGTCCGCAACTTCCTGGGTCATGCAGGTTTTTATAGGTGTTTCATTAAGGATTTCTCTAAAATTGCACACCCTTTGTGCAAATTATTGGATAAGGAGATAAAGTTCTACTTTGATGAGGTGTGTGTGAAAGCATTCGAATATTTGAAGGAGAAGTTGATCTCAACACTAATAATTGTTGCTCCAGATTGGTCTGCCCCATTTGAGATCATGTGTGATGCTGGCATGTTGGTTTGGGGGTTGTGCTAGGGCATAAGTGCAACAAGATATTTCATCCCATATACTATGCTAGAAAAACACTAAATGCAGCCAAGAAAAATTATATTTTGACTGAGCAGGAATTGCTGATAGTAATATATGTATTCAAAAAATATATAGCATACCTTTTAGGTTATCAAGGTGATAGGGCATAATGACCATGCAGCCTTGAGATACTTGATGACCAAGAAGGATGCCAAGCCAAGGTTAATCAGATGAGTGATGCTGCTATAAGAAATCGATTTTTGAGGTGAAGGACTATAAAGGTTGTGAAAATTAGGTAGCTGACCACTTGTCTAGGCTGGAAAATGAAAATAGAGGTAAGGATGAGCTTGACATAGATGATTCCTTCCCAGATGAACAAGTTTTGGCTGCCACTCTTGATCTATTCCTTGGTTTGCTGATTATGCTAACTATCTTGTTAGTGATATTTTTCCTGAGGATCTTAGAGACAGAGTTGGCAGCCTTACGAGAGGCCATGGGTAAATTGGAAGAAAAGTCATCCTCTACTGTCCTTGATAATGCCACAAATAATTTACCACAGATATCATCGGCACCTCCCGCACTTGTGTAACTAGATGGGGTGGGCTCCGTTTCAACACTCGAGCCTAATAAGAAAGGAAAGGGAAAGAAGAGGCGACAGAGAGACAGCTCTCCCGATAAGGCAAAAAGGCAACGAGAGCTGAAAGAAAGGCTAAGTACGCTTCTCAAAAGGAAGCCCACGAGCTTTAAGAGCTCGAGAAACAGAGGCTTGAGGTTGTAATGGTTAGAGCGTCGTCTAGTGGATTCACTCTTTTTGAGACTACTGCAATCCCGACTCCAACTATGACTATGAGTGAGGTGCCTCCGAGTATACGTACTCTTTCTACAGGCAATGACTTCAGGGGAGCTTACATCATTGAGTGCACCAGTCCATACTGGTGCTACTACACCACCACCGACCGATGCTTAGGGCATCGCAGGTATGATCAATTCCCTTGTATTTATTTATGAGCCTTTTAACGAGCAATTGAGGATAATGCATAATTTTTTGATTGGGGTTAGGGCATCTTGATGCATGGAGATTTTTTTTTCCATATTTCTTTTCTCTCAAGTGTATATCTAGTACAACTAGGATTATGGGAACCATGATAAAATAACAAAGTAGGTAAATGTGTAAAGTGATTATCTTGATTTTTCTTACTTATATTGTGATTTTCTTCATTTATAAGTCTTTCTTGATGATTGCACACATTCAAAACTTTCCTGTATTCATTTCTTGCCCGAAAGGGAGGTAGTGAATAGGAAAATATTATAACAATAGTAATTTGGAGGAACTAAATTTCGTCTAAGTTACTTAAGCCTGGGAGGGGATAGTACTTTAAGATCCAGAGCGAGGGTTAGTAAAGCATACAATTTGAGATCAGGAGGAGATGAATGAATTGCATTTAAGAAGGACCGGGAGGTGAATTAGATGTTATATAACTTACTAGATTTTACATGCAATGCATTGAAACGTTACCACTAACACAATTAGTTTGCAGAGTTAAATGTCATGGGGAACACAATTGTTACACCCCATACTTTTAAACTCGGAATGTCTCTTAAGTTCCTTAGACATTATCATGTGAGCCGGATAATCTATGATACTATCAAACGACTCTAAGAAAGGGAGAATGTAATACCCCATGAGAGAGAATGGAAATAGAGTCGTGAGAATCCGGAATGAGTTGGAGGCCAAGAAATGAATCGTAGGACTTGATTTACCTACGTAAGCTACTAAGTTAGAAGTATTATATATGTGAGCTATTGGAGTACATACCAAGTTTGCATCGCATGGATTACACGGGTTCTTAAAATAAGATGAGATTACGAACCCGCGCGGAGGTGGGGAGAACGACACATGGCAGCAAGAGGAGGTGCCAGATGGCAGCATGGGGAGGTGCCACATGGAAGCAGGTGACCCACCTGCTTGGGGTCAAGTAGGTGACCCACCTACTTGGGGGTGGGCCCCACTAAGGACACATGGCAGCCCCTAATTGGTTGCATAGATGTGGTGGCCCAATCACGGCTGGACACGTGTCACTCTAGGGGGATGACACATGTCACCTCCAAGGAAGACCATATATTTATGTTTTATGACTCTTAAGACAAGTATTTTATCCAAAACTTCAGCAGCCAAAGAAGAGAGAAAACGTTAGAGCAAAAGGAGGCAGCCATGGTTTAAGAGAAAATTAAGGTAAGTTTCCAAGTTTCTCCCCATGAATTACTTACCTACGGTGTTCCGTAACCACTTGGAGGTGTATATATGTGTCTTAGGATGCCTAAGGAATCATGTTTTCATATTTACACTTGGAACAAACAAGAAAAAGTTGAAGGAAAACTTCGAAAGCCAAAAAGAGAGGGTTACGGGTTTGGTCCATAGAAAAGGTAAGGCCTAATTTCGTTCTGAGAATTAATTAATTAAGGTATATCACAGTTGTATAATTATGTGTTATATCAATAAATTTCAATTTGGGGCTGCGGAGAAGTGGCACAAATAGTCCGCAACTTTCAGCACGTTAAGGGGGTTTCCGAAGTTAATTTTCAGCAAGTTTGGGAAGCTGTTTGTTAAGGTATGGCTTGGTTCTATTCTCCCACATTTTGGTAAGGGTTTGTAAATGATATGAAGGTGTTAATAATGAAAAATCATTGCTTGTATCAGCACCAAATGGATAACAAGCAGTCCGTGCAATTTCAGCAAGTTTGAAAAGTTTTCGAGTTGCAATTTGGCAGTTTGGCCAATTTCGGGTGAGGTAAGGTTTCTCCTTTCAATTTGGACTTTATGGTGTTGTTATGGAGTGTGTTATACTCCCTATAGGTGTCTGTAAATATGGAAATGTCATAGAAATGCTTGACGTTCGAAACAAACTAAATTGGAAAGGCTATAATTGAATTGTCGTCGAAGTAAAGTATGCTGTTTGTGGTGTACTGCTGCAGGTGTGTGGGGATTTTTTGCAGGGACTAAATGTGTTCAAAAACGGTTGTGGGTACTGCTGTTTCAGACACACGACCCCTCGTTTTATATAATTAAAGGCCTTGTGAAATAACGACTAGAAACCTATTTTGGTATTGTAATTTTCAGCAAGTTGGTTGGAGTTTATATTGTGTAATGTCACCATGTTTTACTTGTAGATAAGCTGCAGGTTGTTGTTATTGGTTGGCTGTAGTAATTAGGTATGTAATTGGGAATTCGTATAGGGCATATTATAGGGGAGATGCTGCCCGATTTTCGTTAACTCTTTAACTAGTTAAGGAACTAGTCGAAAAAACGAGCGAAGGGTTGAGTTCTATGAATACTTATGGGTAGCCTAAGGTGATGGAAAGCCAAGGGTTTTTAATACTTGTATTGCTTTAATGTTACTTAGGTTTAAAGGACGATGAGACGAACGGGATAAGAAGTAACCCGTAATAGGTATGTGAAGCTCTCTCTTGGCATGTTTTTGACATAGGTATGTAAAGCCTATTCTTTCTCTTCTTCTGGCATGTATTAGTTGTAAGTTAAATATGATACGATCTCCGTGGTAACTCTATCCTTGAATATCTCTTATTTACTTTGAACATCGAACTCTTATAATAGATAAACTAGTTCCCTGGAAACTTATATATGTTAAAGGAATAATAACTATACAGGCTCCTAGTCTGAGAGACTAAATGACAATAAGTGCTTCTGAATTCATAAGAGGTTAGCATTACTGTTGTACATGTCTAGGGTCCCTGAGATCATAACTGATATAGCCCCAAGTGACAGTTAGAGAGCACTTGACAATTACATTCCTATCCTGATCTTCAGGTGATAGCTCACTTGATGACTTCATTGAGTTTTAGATAATGATTTAAATTGTATTTTGTTTCTCACTACTCTACTCATGTATACTGTAACACTTCTTTCATCATGCCGGGGCCGAGAATAGTAATCGTGAACAATTCTACTGTATTATTCATCATGCCCAGGCCAAGATATGATGATGTAATAATGTATTATAATAAGGAGGTGATGGTACTACATATATGATTCACCGGATCCCTGATAGGGCTGGCTATATTGAAAATTTGAGCATGCATGATTTTACTTTCCCAGGTATAAGTTGCTGATTTGATAATTTACCCTCTGCTTCTCTATTTCAGATATGCTTCCAGTTGTGTTATGTTATGTTTTACATACTCAGTACATATGTCGTACTGAACCCCTTTTCTCGAGGGGCTGCATTCATGCCCGTAGGTACAGATATAGGTTTTGGGAGTCCGTCAGCTTAGGATTCTGCTCAACTCAACTGGAAGAGGCTCCATTGTATCGAAGCCTGGATTTTGGTACTGACCACTAATGTATAGAACTGTTTAGTCTATTCAGGGGTATGACGTGGGCCCTGTCCCGCCATATATTGTCATTAATATTGTTAGGGGTCTGCAGACATGTATATGTGGGTTGTGTATATCAGTTTGATTCAGGTGGGTATACATGATGTATAATATATGTTATTATGTTATGGCAGCCTCGTCGGCTTACGTGCCCTTTTATGATGTGATACAAATGAAAGAGGCTATTGGTTTATGAAAACGTTATCACCTAATAGGGTTCTATTGTATGGTATTATGTTAATTATAGTTCAACTTGACCACAACTGATAGACACGTATATGGGGGTTCAGATCAGACCCTAGTTGTGGCCTACGGGGTTGGGTCATAACAACAATCCTAGCTAAATTCACATATTGTTCACAACTTAATTGCTAGTTGCTTTGTTAAACCATCATTAAGTGTTACTAAATTAATCAGTAAAAACCCACCATTTTACTTTATGTACTTCTATTTTAGGGAAGTAGAGACTTAAGCTGAAAAGTGCTTGCTAATAGATTTGTTTCAACCTATTCCCTGTGGGATCAACGCCGACTCTTAGTTGGGTAAATAGACTGATAACGATTGTCTATATTTCTTTCGAGAAGTATAATTGAGCGTTATGATGTAACTTGATCGGCTAGAGGATCATTAGAAGCTTGAGTGTCTTCAGATTAGAGCTCTTCTTGGAGGCATTTTCTGAAAATCGCAAAGAACAATTGTTAGAGGGAAATGACTTAGAGTATACTCTAACATAGATCATGAAAGAAGTGAAGATTTTCTATAATGCTTCACAGCCTCCTACTCATAGGTGTGGCGCGCTTCATACCCATGAATAATACTCTACTTGACGTGGCATGTTGGACTCCCTAGGACACTTCAAAACCTTTTACTCTAATACCAATTTTTTCATGACCCAATCTAGGCCCTAGGTATGACACAAAAATTAAGATTCCCGAAGAAACTCTAACCAGGCCTCTTAGCATATCATAAGCATACATAAGGTAAAAAATAAAATAGAAATTCATAAGGAATCCAAGAACATAGTATAACAAGAATGAAGTAAGACAAGATAGATTTCATACACATATCCAACATGCCTCTACATGAACTAACATAGGTGGGGACTAGGACATGTTCCTAGCTCAACCTCAAAGAAAAGTAATGACATAAAATGGAATAGTCTCAATATACTAACATAGTATAAGAATGATAAGAAAAGGAAATATAGATGCGGCTTGCTCTCAAAGCATTAGGACTCACCACACAATCTTCGACAATCACCAACTAGCCATGAGAATAGGATAGACCATCCGTCCCTACATTGTGATATACTGTAGATAATGAAGTATGCGTTAGTATGTTTGAATGTACTAAGTATGTAGGCAATGTAATGCATAATAAAACCATTTTGTGCAAATGATCATTTCAAATAGCATAATGAAAGAGGTAGTAAATCATAAGTAAACATGAGAATAATCAATGCACAATAAACCCTAAGAGTATCGTGTAGAAGTAATGGCTATGATTAGTCAAGTGAATCATCATAAAGTACCATACATATGTGGGATATAATCGTAACCGATAATAAGACTATGCGTGTTATAACATGGAATTTAGATGTCTCCCCATAAAATGGAAAAAGGGGAATCTACTTTCCAAGGTACACTCTACTCTGCTAAGCTGTTAATCATGAACATGTTCTATATGTGGATCCACTATCTAGGCCATATTGGCAATATCCTATGGTGGCAACATAGTTAAGGGACTAGAAATTGCTACTAAGGACCCCTTGGGTTGAGTCCCCACCTCAAAGTCTTCTTGGTGCTAAGTCAACATCCCACGAAATACATCATAAATCACACTTATCATAAATCATATGCTTTTCATAAATCATAATTCTCATTTGTCTTGAGATCACAAACTTATCATGTAGAAAGGCAAACAAAATCTACCAATCCAACTCATAAAACTTGTTCATAGGAATAACTCATTATTATGTGATTCATGTAATGTGGATGTAGTCCTTTCATCATTATGAATTTTATTTCTTAAGGAGTAACATTAGGGTCATAAGTCACCATTTAAGGATCTTAAATCATCCTTTTTGATATAACTTACTCGAAACTTAGAGTTCCATAATCATGACTTTATACTTAAAATTAAGGTGAAAACATGGATTCACAATTAGTTGACTAAGAAATCATGAAATTGAATTGAAAACATGCATAATCATATAATTTGAATAAACTCATGATTAATTGAGAAGAAGCATATCAAATCATACATAATTCATGAAAAATTATATCACTTTGAAGCATCATTGAAAATACCCATCATCCATGTCATGAACCCTAAAGAATAATGCAGGAAATTCATAGAAAACTCTTCAATTATATACAATAATTATTAATTCATATCGAAAGAGATTCACAATCATAATTTAAATCATAATTCATGTAGTTGGAATTGAGATCACAAAACCCATAAAATACATAATTGAATTGATTGAAAAAAATTGAGAATTTGTTGGGCTCCTTGGGTGAAAGAGATCCATGGATGAATGTCCACATACCTTGGATGAGAAGCTAGAAGATTGAAGAAATTATAAATTTTGATGAAGAACTTGAGAGGATTGCTTGTTGGCCCTCAATGAAGATTTGAGAGCCTTTATAGAGAGAATTTTATAATTGATGAATTGTGAAAGAATGGGGGAGAATTGGGGTTTTCGGTAGCAAATAGGGTAGTATTTTATTCCAAAAATGTCCAGATTCATTAACTAATATGTCAGAAAAAGTCTGACGTGCCCTACTTAAAAATTAAATTCAGACAAAAACAATCCCGGGTCTCCATCGCGAACCTGGTCCCCAGATCCTATTTTTAGAACTCCGCGATGCAGAAACATCGCAGACTCTACTGTCTAAAAAAAATTCCGAATCAAAATTATGTGCCGAAGTCTGAGACACAGACTTTTCTCCCTATATCCAATTTTTACAATTTTTTCCTTGGTTCACGAAATAATTTAAGTTAGAATGGTATGGGATAATACAAGAACAACTCAAATAATAGCTTAAAACAAATAAGATTATGTTCCCACACATAAAATCAATGTCATAAACACGTGCGGAAATATTCCTCCCTAGAAACTGAATGTCATAGAACCAAAATATCTAAAAAGTCACGAGTAGGTGATACAATCCCAAACAAGAATATAAAATCTAAAAGTCTAAAAATATTTGTGTTCGAAAAGATGGGTAAAAAAATAGGGAGGAATCCATGGCTGCCCATAAGAAGTAGCTCACCCTGAATATGCCCTATACTCAATCAAAAAAGGTGTAGTATCAGTATACAACCACAATGTACTGATAGGGTCATTAGCCAGTCCCAAAATTATAAATGTAAACATATAACCTAATTTCGGTAATACAAGTCAACACATATGTCAAACAAGTCATCAACAGAAATAGACTCCAAGTCACAAATCTTGACTTAACAAACACATGAAGCATATCCCACATGATCACAAATAAATCTAGTTGACACAAAGAACCAATAAACATATACAAGCAAATATGTCAAAACCTGTACTAGAATGGTACACGAGCCAACCAATGATATACCCATAACAGGCGTGGTACCCGAGTCAATCATTAGTATTTCTGTACCAAGCATGATATTCAAGACAACCATTAGTATACTCGTACCAAGAGTTGTACTCAAGCCAACTGTTAGTATTCCTGTACCAGGCGTGGTACCCAAGCCAACTGGTAGTATTCTCATACTAGGCGTGGTACCCGAGCCAATCAACAATCACAAACAACATGCACAATCACAATAAAACAACCACACTTGAAGCTGTAAGTAAATTAAACAGGTTCATTGCACGAGATTGTTAACATTATATCATTTCACATTCATCCCTTATGTTTTCCACAACATGCATTGGACAAGTAATACGATAAGAACCCACTTGGATTAGCTTATAAGTTGTTTTAAGCTTTGTTAAGTATTTGTCTCACCAACTTAAAGTCATTTTGTGCTTAAAATAAGCCCCAAAAAATAATTGGGTCTCTTTGGCTTAGCTTATCTAATGCAGCTTATAAGCGGAAAATAACTTATAAACCCAAAAACAATAAGTTGGGCTGCCCCAATTTATTTTTTTAGCTTATAAAGATGCTTAAAATAAGTTTTGTGTAAAGGCACTAAATTAGTTAACATGCACACATTGCATATACTAAAAAACAAACAACTATCTCCTACCTCAAATCAAGCCTTGGAAGTTCTATAGAACCTGAGACTTTCCCTTGTTATGAATTATATTTGTTCTTGGTATAAAATAACTTCAAAAATACATAATGAATGCACAATGGCATAATTAAACCTGTATTATGACTTAATCCTAAACCTAGGCCAATTTCATGATCATTCTACCCAAATCAAGGCTTTTCCACCATTAAATCAAGTCAAAATCCTCCCCTAAAATTAATCACCATAGATTCTAAGGCTTAATAATTAAATTAAAAGTTAGGAGAGTAATTAACTTACCTTTATAAAAAATGATGGAAAACATATGAAAAACACCCCAGGTCTCCTCTGCACTTCCACAAAATGAATTTGTAGAATAATGAGTGATTTTGAGACTTTTCTAAATAAAATCCCGACTAAATCTGCTATAGCGGTTTCCAACTCGCTATAATGGCATCGCCAAAGTAGTATCCCACCCACTATAGTGGCTTGCATGGGATGAAAACTCGGAAATCTTCTCAAAAGTCACCATTTCACAATACACCATCGAACCTTGACGTTCTAAATTAACCTCATTTATGATAATATCAATATCGAGAGTTTTACTTACTCAATTTCAATTTCAAAAAGCCCTACGGACTCCTTAATTCCTTAGTTAATGAAAAATCCAATCCAAGCTTAGGCATTAACCCAAATTCTTTTCCAAATTTCCCTAAATCTCACCTTATTCAGATTTTGTCTGAAACTAGCCTAGCATAAAATTTTGAAGTCACTACTCAAAATATTTTCTTACCCACTTTCTTTCATTATTGGTCTACCCATAATGACTGGAGGGGTCATTATAATTTAAAAGTTGCAGAAGTACAAGCCCAATCTATATCATCATAGTGTAATTTGAAAACGTCTGAGAGAGACAAAATGAAATGTAATATAAATGGTGCAAGAAGGGGTAATACTGGATATAGTTCCTTTGGCTTTTGGATTAGAGATGATGAAGGGAATTTGGTATATGCAAAGTCAAAAGGGATAGGGAGTGCTACTAACATGGAGTGGAGAGTCACTAGCAATACTGGAAGCAATATAATACTATCATGAGAAAGAAATAAGGGAAGTTATAGTTGAAACAGATTCTCTAAGTCTTGATAAGATAATAGAGAGACAATGGAAAGTGACGAGGCAGATGGTAGAAAGGATTGAGAAAATAAGAGTTCTTGTCACTCCCCGAGAGGGTACCTTAGGCATGACCAACACTTTTAGACTATTTCTAGTCCCCAAGCGAACCACTTGGCCTGTTCACACAATCATTCAATCAACTCTCTATCAGCGAAAGACTTAAATCATCAAGATGATCAAATAAATACTTATAGAATAAGGCCAAAGGCCAACAATATGTCTAATCAAATCAACAAGACTAGTACGAATGAAACTAGTCAAAAGATAATCTCAAATCAACAAGTCAACAATCTAGTCTATCAAGCCTCTATCAACTATCCAAGTGGTGTCAATGACAAGTTCATGGCTACTAAAATAAAATAAAAGGAAGGTCAGAACTCGAAAGCTAGATGATAAAATAGTGGTATCCTCTGAAGCAGAGAGGACTCACCAATCAGCTAGGGCACTTGTTGATGATCTCTAGTACCCATCTCTACATAATAAAAGGATGCTGGCCCAAATAGAAGTCAGTACATGGAATGTATGAGTATGCAATATGGCAAAATAAAATATGCATCAAGATAGAATAATACCAGTTCAAATATCTCAAATCAGAAAGATGAGGAACTCAACCACAATATCATAAGTCTAAAGAAAGAATAAGGTGTAGATAGAGACCAATCATATACAATCCAATCCAATCATATCCAATCTAATCAACTCAGAGTACTATCAAGACCTATATGGTAGTTTCTCTTATCCAACAACAATAACTTATGAGCCAGTGATCGTACAACAAACTTGTTGTTGTTGCCACAACCGTCAAGTACTTTGCCAGGGTAAAGGATCAATCATCCAATCAAGGATCCAATTAAGCAATCAAGTCCTATCATTTTAGGACATTCAAATCAAGGAAAACATCTGACTTTAATGGTTCAATCTTCTCCTATACTAGCTACATAGTTATTGGAGTAGACTTATTACTTATTATTACCCAATTCGGTGCTCGATACTACTCCAAGACTCAATTCTCATAAGACAATCAATCTCAACAACTAATGAACAAGTCTCATATGGACTTTTATTAATTCATCGTATCTATCAAATCAATCCTTTCAAAAAATCAATCTTTCAATCATTCCTAAATCATTCATTTATGAGTAGTTAGGACAATCATTTATGAAAACATTTAGTTCAGACCATTCAATAGTGAATATACAAGGACTATCAAGTTTCATCAAAATTATCATCATGCTCACATCACAATCACAATCATGTATTCACAAGTTCAAGGCTCTGGACTCAATTGTTAGGCATATACATATAATATTGGTCAAAATACTATTAGGTTTTATGGTGTAAGTAGTTTAAATCATTTGTTCAGGAAACAAGTTCATAGAAAAACATCGATTTCAAAATAGTAGATAAAATATGTAAATCTAAGAAAAATCTCTTAGAACACAATCATGGGAACTCAAATCATTCATAATCAACCTATCACAATCGTGGGGAACATGGAAGAATAATGTACATGCTTTAGTTTAGCATTACATACCGGGTATGAAGACACGACAATTAATCTTGCAAGAGTTTGCTCGAATCTTTAGAACCCTAGCCTTTTCTCCACTCTTTAGCCTTAAGTCTCTAGTTAGAATGCGTAGAAGAACTTAGGAATATTTAGAAACACTTTTAAGGTCGAAAATGACATATATTAGTCTTGGATTAAGTATAGAAAGGGTGGAGAAAAGAATAGAATGCCCCTCCCTTAAAAATAAAAACAAGCACAAAATTGGCCTATGGGGGAACAAGTGCACGACGTGGACTTGTACCCTCATAGTGCATTTTTTTTCGAAAATTTTCTGATCAAATTCTAATCCCATAGAAAATACCCAGGATAAGAGTAAGTGCAAGTCACGGACCTAGCGCGCACTTCTTACTTTTTGACACTTCATTCCAAAAATTTATCTTTCGATCCGATTGGCCTAAAATTCGACCAAGACCATTTTCCCACACAATTGTTTTGATCAATATTCCGGCCTCAGATTGGCTGAACAAGTTAAGGATGATGCGTTATGCGGGCGTTCTTTAGTATAGGGGTATTTTGGTAATTTTATCAGGTGTAACATTATCTCCCCCTCTGGATCATTCGTCCTCGAATGAAGATTAAATTAGGTGTGGACTCGAGGAATAAATTACAATCAGAACTCAATCAAATCAACCAAATCACAATTAACTATTCAAACTTAAGAATAGAGAAATCAGTTCAAGTCAAGAGTAAGAGTAGGGACATTACCTTTAATATTCTCATCATTAGGCACGAATAGATGTGGGTATCTAGATTTCATATCTTCCTCAGCTTTCCATGTGGCTTCCTCAATAAATTGAGTCCTGCACAAGACTTTGACTGAAACAGTCTCTTTGTTCCTCAACTTGCAAACCTGATGATCAAGGATTTAGACCGGAATCTCTTTATAGGACAGACTATATTTTACTTCAATACTATCAATGGTAACTACCAATGAAGGATCTCCTAAGCACTTCTTTAACATCGAGACATGAAATACCAGATGGATGGAGGCTAACTCAAAAAGTAACTCTAACTTATAAGTGACACTTCCAATCCTCTTCACAATCTAGTGAGGACCAATATATCAGGGACTAAGCTTGTCCTTCTTTCCAAACCTCATGACACCCTTTATGGGCGACACTTTCAAGTACATCCAATCATCCACATCAAACTCTAAGTCTCTCTTTCTCATATCGGTGTAAGATTTCTGGTGGCTTCGGGATGTATTCAGCATTTCTCGAATCACCATCCCCTTCTCCATAGCTTGGTGAACAAAATTAGGCCCAATCAACTCAACTTCACGAACTTTAAACCACCCAATTGGTGATCTATATCTCCTCCCATATAAAGCTTCATAGGGAGTCATCTGAATACTTGCATGATAACTATTGTTGTATGCAAACTCAATGAGAGGAAAATGATCATTCCAATTACCTTTTAAGTCAAGTACATATGCCCTCAACATATCCTCCAATGTCTGAATGGTGCGCTCTGCTTGGCCATCTGTTTGGGGATAAAAGGTTGTACTAAGATTCATTTTTGAACCCAGTCCTTTCTGAAAACATCTTTAAAATTGGGGTGTGAATTGGTATCCTCTATCTGAGATGATAAACAAGGGAACCCCATGCAATCTGACAATCTCTTGAATATACAATCTCGCATAATCATCTATGGTGTCTGTAGTATTAACTTCCAAGAAGTAGGATAATTTAGTTATTTTATCCACAATCACCCAAATTGAATCATGCGGCTTTCAGGAACTCGACAAACCTGTAATAAAGTCCATATTAATCATTCCCACTTTCATTTCGGAATCTCTATATTTTGAGCCAACCTATATGGCATTTGATGCTCAACTCTAACCTGTTGGTAATTCGGGCACTTGGAAACCATTCAGAGATATTTCTCTTCATTCCACTCCACCAATAGACTTTCATCAAGTCATGATACATCTTTGTAGAACTAGGATGAATAGAGTATCTGGAACTATGAGCTTCATCTATAATCCTTTCTTGGATATCATCAACATTTGAGACACACAATCTATTCTGGTACCTAAGCACCATCTCCCCCTTTGGAGAAAACCATCACTTTTTGTTTGTGAATAGCTTTCTTCAATTGAAGGAGACAAGATCTTTGTCTTGCTTTGGTTTCACCTCTACCAAAAGGGATGATGCAGACCCATTCTGAATATTAACTCCACCTTTATTATTCTCCTTAAGCTGAACTCCCAATCGAGTTAATCTATGCACCTCTTTAGAAAATTATTTCTTTCCCTCTTTTATATGGGAAGTGCTAACCATAGACAACCTGCTAAGAGCATCTGCAACAACATTAACTTTACTTGAGTGATAGAGAATGCTCATGTCATAATCCTTGAGCAACTCTAGCCATCTCCTCTACCTCAAGTTGAGTTCGTTCTAACTGAAGACATATTGCAGGTTCCTATGGTCGGTGAACACATCCACATGCACTCCATACAAATAATGGCGCCAATTTTAAGAGCAAATACCATAACTGCCAGTTCAAGGTCATGAGTTGGGTAATTTATCACATGAATCTTAAGTTGTCTCAAAGCATAAGCTATCACTTTTCCCCTCTACATCAAAACACAGACCAAACCAACTTTAGATGCATTACAATAGATTACAAAATCCTCTGTTCTATCAGGAAAAGTCAAGACAGAAGCGGTGGTCAGTTTGGTCTTCAATTTCTGGAAACTCTCCTCACAAGCATTGGACCATTGAAACTTAGACTTCTTTTAGGTCAGATTAGTTAATGGGGATGATATGAATGAGAATCCCTCGACAAATCTGCAGTAGTAGCCAGCCAAACCCAAGAAGCTCTTTATATTAGTTGGGGATGTGGGGTCTGGGGTAATTTTTCACTGCCTCTAGCTTTTGGGTATCAACCCAAATACCATCTTCAGATATAATGTGACTTAGCTTTGACGCTAGCCAGAATTCACATTTGGAGAACTTGGCATGCAACTCCTTGTCTTTCAGAGTCTGGAGGACAACTCTAAGGTGATAGGTATGCTCTTTCTCATTCTTAGAGTAGACCAAAATATCGTCGATAAATACAATCACGAATATATCAAGATATGGATTAAACAACCGATTTATGAGATTCATAAAGGCTATGGGTGCATTAGTCAACCCAAAGTACATGACCAAAAACTCAAAATGGCCATAACGGGTTCGAAAGGCTGTTTTAAGATATCATATTCTCTCACTTTCAACTGATGAAAACTCGATCTAAGGTCTATTTTTGAAAAACTCCTCCTTGAAGTTGGTCAAACAAATCATTTACCGGTAATCAATGCACATTCTTAGAGACCCATATTTCTTTCGCATGAATAGGACAGGAGTGCCCCAAGGTAAGACACTCAGCCTAATGAAGCCTTTATCTAACAAATCTTACAATTGCTCTTTCAATTCTTTCAATTCAGTAGGAGCCATTATATAAAGCGGAATAGAGATAAGCTGAGTATCGGGATGAACATCGATCCCAAAGTTGATCTCCCTATCAGGAGGGACTCTAGGCAGATCCTTAGGGAATACTTCAGGAAACTCATTCACAATTGGAACTAACTCAAGAATAGAAGACTCAAAACTATTATCGTTGACCCTAACGATGTGATAAATACACCCTTTAAAGATCAACTTGCTGGCCCTAAGGTAGAAAATAAATTTACTTTTAGGCACAATAGGACTACCCCTCCACTCTAAGACAGGCTCATTTGGAAATTTAAACTTAACAATCCGAGTCCTATAATCAACAGAGGCATAACAGGCATAAAGCCAGTCCATGCTAAGAATCACATCAAAATCAACTATGTCCAACTCAACTAAGTCAGCCATGGTATCCATATGATAGATTGACATAGTACACTCTCTATAGACACTCTCAGCTAAGATAGACTCACCAACATAAGACTCAAGAAGACACTCGAGAACTTTATCAAACTTAGTAGCCACATAAGGAGTTATAAATGACAAAGTGGCAGCCAGGTTCAACAAAGCAGAACAATCAAAGGAAAAAACTTGAATCATACCCGTAACAAAATCTGGGGAGTTCTCCTGATCTTTGCGACTACCCATGGCATACAAACGGTTTACACCCCCACTCGTACCAGAAGTAGCACCTCTATGATTTCCTCAAATTGGTGGTGTTGGAGTAGAAGATTGGGCTTTGCTGGCCCACTTCAGATAGTCTCTCTGAATGTAACCCACCAGGCCACAGTTATAGCATCCATTCCTTCCCTCATGACATTCTACTATGTGAAGTTTGCCACACTTACCACATGGTGGCATACCTCAAGAACCTTGAGCCACATTATCCAGTGACTGTGATCCCTAGGCTCTTAAGTTTTGGGACCCCTATTCATTTTTGATCCTGGGTACAAGCGCACTAGAAGATGATGAAGCTGGGCCAAATGGTCTTATCTGAAAACTACTCTCATTCCCATTCCCTCTCTTACTAACCTTATGACTGGATGTCTTGACCCTCTTTCTCCTAAACTTCTCCCTGTCCTGCAGCTTCTCCTCCTCCATCTGCTGCACATAAGCCATAAATCTACCAATATCCATGTCTCCAATCAGCATTTCTCCCCTTGCCTCTCTCTCTGTCGAACAACCAGTCCAACCACATACAAGTTCATCCTACTCCTATATCAGCAACCATCTCAGGAGCATAACGAAATAGCTGTGTGAACTTGAGACTATACTCCTGCACAGTCAGAGAGCCTTGTTTCAAATTCAAGAACTCTCTTACCTTAGCCTCTCTCAGCTCCCTCGGAAAGAAACGACCAAAGAAAGCTTCCTCAAACACTGCTCAAGTTGGCAATAGTGCACCCTCTGCTCTATTCTTTCTCCACTGATCAAACCATAATCTGGCCATACCCTTGAGCTAGTAGGCAGCCAACTCAACTATGTCAATGTCAGCTATATGCATCACCTGAAACACTTTTTGTAGCTCCTTAATGTAGTTCTCCAAGTCCTCATTGGGTGTAAACCCTGTGATCTTAGAAGGGTTCATTCTCAGGAACTAACAGACCCTAAATATGCCCAGAGCATCCTGTCTACCTGCTCCCTATCTAGCAACTGGTGCTTTCACTGCTTGAGCCAAAGTCTGAATAATCTGGCAAAACTCAGCATTTATGATGTCAGCTTGTGGGGGCTGTACTGCAGGCACCGATCCTCCTTATTCCTAGGCACTTGCTGTTCAGGTTGGTTAATATTTTGTCTGGCTAGGCATCATCTTCCCCTAGCTTGTCCAACACCTCTTCTTGGAGGCATGATCTGAAGTCAAAACATGAACGCACAAATTAGAAGTGAACTTTCATAAGTTTAAACTCTATCACACAAACTCAAAATATGAAAAAAGTGAAATAATTCCTAATTTTCTATAGCCTCCTGATTATAAATGTGGTGCACAACACACCCATAAGCAAGACTTTACTAGACAGGACTTCATAGATTCACTAGGACTCTTAAACTTTGTGCTCTAATACCATGTTTATCACGCTCTGGGAGAGTACCCTATATGTGGCCAACACTTTGAGACTATTGCTAGTCCCTAAGCGAACCACTTGGCATGTTCACACAATCATTCAATCAACTCTCTATCATCGGAAGATTTAACTCATCAAGATGAAAAAATAAATACTTATAGAATAAGGCCAAAGGCCAATAATCTTTCAAATCCAATCAACAAGACTAATACGAATGAAACTAGCCAAAAGATAATCTCAAATCAACAAGTCAACAATCTAGTCTATCAAGCCTCTATCAACTGTCTAAGTAGTGTCAATGACAGGTTCATGGCTACCATATCAAAGTAAAATGAATGTCAAAACTCGAAAGCTAGATGATAAAATAGTGGTATCCTCCGAAGTAGGGAGGACTCATCAATCAGCTGGAATATAAACAAATCCTCAACAGTGCACTTGTTGATGATATCTAGTACATGTCTATGTATCATAAAATGAAGCAGGCCCAAATAGACGTCAGTACGTGGAATGTACGAGTATGTAATATGGCAGACATAAACATACATCAAGATAGAATAATACTAGTTCAAATATCTCAAATCATAAAGATGAGGAACTCAATCACAATATCATAAGTCTAAAGAAAGAATAAGGTGTAGACAGAGACCAATCATATACAATCCAATCGAATCCTATCTAATCTAATCAACTCAGAGTACTATCAAGTCCTATATGGTAGTTTCTCTTATCCAACAATAATAACTTATGAGCCAGTAATCGTATAACAAACTCGTTGTTATTGCCACAACCGTCAAGTACTTTTCCAGGGTAAAGGATCAATCATCCAATCAAGGATCCAATCAAGCAATCAAGTCCTATCTTTTTAGGACATTCAAATCAAGGAAAACATCTGACTTTAATGGTTCAATCTTCTCCTATGCTGGCTACGTAGTTATTGGGTTCAACTTATTAATTATTCTTACCCAATTCGGTGCTCGATACTCCTCTAAGATTCAATGCTCATAAGATAATCAATCCCAATCAACCAATAAACCAGTCTCATATGGACTTTTATCAGTTCATTGGTTCTATCAAATCAATCCTTTCGGACAATCAATCTTCCAATCATTCCAGATCATTCATTTATGAGTAGTTGGGACAATCACTTATTACAACATTTAGTTGACACCATTCAATTGAGTTCAATAGTGAAGATACAAGGACTATCAAGTTTCATCAAAACTATCATCATGTTGACATCGCAATCACAATCAGGTATTCACAAGTTCAAGGCTCTAGACTCAATCCTTAGTCATATATATTCAATGTTGGTCAAAATACTATTAGGGTTTATGGTATAAGTAGTTTAAATCATTTGTTTAGGAAAAAATTCATAGAAAAACATCAATTTCGTAATAGTAGGTAAAATATGTAAATTTAAGGAAAATCTCTTGGACCACAATCATGGAAATTCAAATCATTCACAATCAACCTATCACAATCATGGAGTACATGGAAGAAAAATGTGCATGCTTTAGTTTAGCCTTACATACCTGGAATGAAAACAGGACAATCAATCTTGCAAGAGTCTGCTTGAATCTTTAGAACTGTAGCCTTTTCTCCACTCCTTAGCCCTAAATCTCTAGTTAGAATGCGTAGATAAATTTAGGAATATTTAGAAACTCTTTTAAGGCCACAAAAGACATATATTAGTCGTGGGTTAAGTATATGAGGTGTGGGAAAAAGACTGAAATTCCCCTCCCTTAAAATTAAAAACGAGCAAAAAATTGGTTTGTGGGGGAACAAGTGCGTGACGCGGACTTGTTCCCTCAAAGTGCATTTTTTTCAAAAATTTTCTGATCGAATTAGAAAATACGCATGATAAGATTAAGTGTTTTTTTCTGTCATTTCATTCCAAAAATTTATCTTTCGATTTGATTGGCCTAAAATTCTACCAAGACCATTTTCCATACAATTTCCCCCCTGATCGATATTTCAGCCTCGGATTGACCGAAAAAGTTAAGAACAATACGTTATGCGAGCGTTCTTTAATCTTGGGGTATTTTGGTAATTTTACCAGGTGTAACATTTGGTACACAATTTACAAGCTTCAGTAACACATAAATTTAGGGAAGGAAATTGTGTAGCAAATTCATTAGCAAATGAGGCAGTGGAGTTACAAAACACAAAAGAATATCACAACTTTCGACATCTACCTAGCATAACAAGGAAGTATATCAACATAGATAAAGTGCAGATACCTAACATAAGAATCAAGTCAAGAAGAATCATCACACTATGTTAATAAAAAGGAACAAAAACAGAGAATGGTATAAAGATCAGATCTAGAAAGCATGCAAAGAGAATGAGATTATATTTCCATAACAAAGGGCATAGCAAAGCACAACAAGTCCAACCATAAAGTATGTCTTAAGAGAGACATTACGCCTGTGCAAAATAAAGCTAGCTAGGCATACAAGCTCTAGCTACCAAAAAACTTCATCAAAAAAGAAGGTTGTTGGGTTTTGCTGCACTAAAAAGACAAAAATATGGGAGGAAAGTAGATGTGCGTTGAGAGGTAGGAAGGGAGAATCAAATACTCACGGATGGAGATAGATCTGAGCATAAGGAAAAAGTTCAACAAGAAGGAGAAGAAGGAACAACACTTACCAGGAGCTAGTGACGATGATAAACAGAGTCACTAGATCTTCAAACAAGGAGCAAGATGGAGTGAAACCCATATGAGGAGGACAAGAAATTGTTGGTTTACCCATGGAAGAAACATCTTTAGACGACGGAGACACCAAGGGACGGGAGAGAGTATTTTACATGCTAAATTTAGACACTCCTCTGCGTTAGAGAGAATATACAACAAGCTTAGTCTTATGAAGAGTTTTAGAAACTCTTTAGGTTCCACTTTTTGGATCGGGTCATTTTTTTGGGCTGCGGTTTTTTTATGCACAGACCGGGATATGCCCTAACTTTTATGAATAAAATTATCTGTGGAACTAAAGTTCATTTAATAAAATAAATATTCTCTCTGCTACAATTAAAAAAACTGGAGAATTTGAGGAGTTGCATATTGAGAAATTCATTATAGATTAAATTTATTTGACTAATTTAATAATTTCACGAATCCAAAATTATATTTTAATATTGTTCATGTATATTCTATGTAATTTGGTTTAGTGTTAATTGGATACCATCACTATCTTAACCATGTCAAAAATAAAAATGTCTTATGAGATTGAGAAAGAAGAAGAAAAAAAAGAGAAAAATGAACTTCCTATTGAGAAAGAAAAGAGATCGAATTTGAGAAAGTGCTTTTTTCATTCAGAGTACAATTATGAGCCTTAAGTTGCTTAGTACACTGTTAGGCACTATATATATTATTCAGTTAGATCCAGATACACTAACTAATAATTGTTATGAATATACTAACTTGACAATTAATAAAGAAAAGAGAGTAAGAGTAATTGAGAAGGAAGGAGAAACAGATCAAGAGAAAGAAATTTTTCGTATGTAAGTATGTCCCAATTCTTACATTGAGAAGGCTATTATATAGCCATAAAATGAATGGAATAATAAGTGGGCAACTAGCCCACTTTAAGTGGGCCCCACTGACAATTTGACATCCATTACTTAACACTCCCCCTTGGATGTCCATGTATAAAAATATTTTAGTGAAAAAATAAATATACATAGTTATCTTAAACATCCATAGATGTTGTGCCTCGTTAAAACCTTACTAAGAAAAACTCAGTGGGAAAAAGCCTAGTGAAGGAAAAAGAGTACACACATTTGGTAATACGTCTTGAGTGTTGCCTCATTAAAAACCTTAGCAGGAAAATCCAATGGGACAAAACCTTGATTAAGGAAAAAATAGTGCATCGCGTATTTTACTCCCCCTGATGAAAACTTCATTTGATATTTTGGAGGTGGCGCATTCCAACCTTATCAATTTCTCAAACGTTGATGTTGGTAATGCCTTTTTGAATAAATCTGCAAGATTATCACTTGAATGAACTTGTTGTACATCAATATCATCATTCTTCTGGAGATCACGTGTGAAGAATAATTCTGGTGAAATATGTTTCGTTCTGTCTCCTTTTATGAAGCCACCTTTTAATTGAGTTATGCACGCGAAATTGTCTTCGAATATAACTGTGGTACTTTAACATTATTTTCCAGGCCGCATTTTTCTTTGATGAACTGTATGATTTATCTCAACCACACACATTCTCTACTTGCTTCATGAATTGCTATTATTTCAGCAAGATTTGAAGAAGTAGCAACAATAGACTACTTTGTAGATCGCCATGATATAGCAGTTCCTCCGTGTGTAAATAGATAATCTGTCTGAGATCGAGCTTTATATGGATCTGATAAATAACCTGCATCTGCATAACCAATAAGGTCTGCGCAACCTTTTTTAGTATAAAACAAACCCATATCAATAGTACCTTTCAGATATCGCAAAATATGTTTGATACCGTTCCAATGCCTTTGCGTTGGGAATGAACTATATCTTGCCAGCAAATTAACAGAAAAAGTTATATCAGGTCTGGTTGCATTAGCAAGATACATAAGTGCACCAATAGCACTGAGATATGGTACTTCAGGACCAAGAATTTCTTCATCCTCTTCTGTAGGTCGAAATGGATCCTTTTCCACATCAAGTGATCGAACAACCATTGGAGTACTTAATGGATGTGCTTTGTCCATGTAAAATCTTTTTAAGATTTTCTCAATGTAGGCAGATTGATGGACAAAAACCCCGTCTGCTAAATGTTCAATTTGCAGACCTAGACAAAGTTTTGTCTTTCCAAGGTCTTTCATTTCAAATTCTTTCTTTAGATATTCAATTGACTTTTGGACCTCTTCAGGAGTTCCAATGAGATTTATGCCATCAACATAAACAGCGAGTATAACAAATTCTGATTCCGTTTTCTTAATAAAAATACATGGACAAATTACATCATTTATATAGCCTTCATTTATTGAGTACTCACTTAGGCGATTATACCACATACGCCCTGATTGTTTCAGACCATATAATGATCTTTGCAGTTTTATTGAGTACATTTCTCGAGACTTTTTACATGCTGCAGGCAATTTTAATCCTTCTGGAATTTTCATGTAAATTTCATTATCAAGTGAACCATAAAGGTAAGTTGTAACTACATCATTTTTGAATTACCAAAAATTATAGTAACATTTGCTTTTCTTCTTAGCAAGTTAGAAAAATATTTCTCATCTTTAAATATAACATGGGTTGTTCCACTATCAATTACACAAATATCATCGTGATTGGTCATTAATCCAAATAAAATTTGAGGCATTTTCATATTTTCTTCAATAAGAAATAAAATAAGTATTAACACATGGTACATTACATAAATTTTATTTATTTACATTGACTAGGAAAATACAAATATCATATTTAATACAGATAAGAAGAAAAATATTTACATATTATTAGTCATATCAATATTCATATTTTCATCTGGAAAATTAAAGAAATCAGCTACATCCAAATGCATGGGCTCAATATTATCTTCAGAGATAAAATTTATCTCTGGATTATTTTCTGCCCTCTTTAATAATGCCTGATATAGCTGAACCAAACGTTTTGACGACCGAAAAGTCCACGACCAGTGCCCCAAACCTCCACATCTATGACATACACTTTCTGAATTATTCTTTGGCAAAGCTTCTGGCTTTTTACCCTGCCTTTTATATTGCTGATCATTTCTCGGTGCCAGTCGAGTATCATGATTAAAATTCCTTCTTTGACCACGACCACGACCACGACTTGGGTCTTGGCCTCTTTCTCGTTAGTTATAATTTGCCTGATTCACTTTAGGGAGTGACAAAGAACCAACGGGCCGACTATCATGATTTTTCATTAATAGTTCATTGTGGCGTTCAGCAATCAGAAGGTGAGAAAGTAATTCAGAATATTTTTTAAATTCTTTTTTGCGATATTGCTGCTGTAGGAGCATATTCGCGGGTGGAAATGTGGAGTATGTCTTTTCAAGTTTATCTTGCTTAGTGATATCTTCTCCGCATAAATTTAACTGAGCTATAATTCTAAACAGAGTAGAATTATATTCAGTTATATTTTTGAAATCCATTAATCTCAGATTTAGCCAATCATGACGAGCTTGTGGAAGAATGACCAACTTCAGGTGGTCATATCTTTCTTTTAAATTTTTCCACAATTTAAGGGGGTCTTTTAATGTGAGATATTGTAATTTTAGCCCCTCGTCAAAATGATGGCGGAGAAATATCATGGCTTTAGCACGGTCTTGATTGGATGTTGTATTGTCATCTTTAATGGTGTCTACCAGACCCATTAATTCTAAATGAATTTCGGCATCAAGTGCCCATGATGAGTAGCCTTTTCCAGAGATATCAAGAGCAGTAAATTCAAGTTTGGAAATATTTGTCATTTTATAAAAATAAAATTAAATAAAACTCTTACCACTTTTGTTACCTTGAATAAATAGCAGAGCTTCGTGCTGATAACGTGTTATGAATATACTAACTTGACAATTAATAAATAAAAGAGAGTAAGAGTAATTGAGAAGGAAGGAGAAACAGATCAAGAGAAAGAAATTTTTCGTATGTAAGTATGTCTCAATTCTTACATGGAGAAGGCTATTATATAGTCATAAAATGAATGGAATAATAAGTGGGCAACTAGCCCACTTTAAGTGGGCCCCACTGACAATTTGACATCCATTACTTAACAATAATCACTAATCCTAACAACTTCTTAACTAATTGCTTGGACAGTTGTAATGACTATAATACCCTTTAGGTATATTATTTCCTCCAACAAATAATTCTCATCCTATATATTTGTACTTTCTATCCAATTTAACCATAGTAATGAATAATACTTGTTGATATCTTGACTGTTTATCTCGTGAATAGATAATGGAAGAGACCCAATAGAAAGGAGTGGAGATCAATCTTCTTCTAAAGCCATATACACAATAAGTTGTTCAATTTTATTTTTTCTATTATTCATAGAGCACAAAATCGTCGATCCGTTTGACAATTTACATATATTTTTTTCATTTAAATCTTGAATTCGTTTCTAAACGTGCACGATAATCTTCTTCCTTTCAATAAACCTCAGGAATTCTTTGGAGAACGGGACGCCATTGACGCTGATTCCGGTGATGTAATCCATGGCCCCTGGAATTGATCAATAATGAAGATAAGACTTGGTCCACCGTAACACCCTGCATGTTCACTCTTGCTAACATTTCCTCTAGCTCCTTCTTTGTTATTCTTATCTTACTAGTATTAATCCACAATAATCTCTCTTTCTCTTCATCTAAACATGTCAATGGTGCCACAGATTGTTCATGTCTCATACAATTTCCCATCTTCACTTCCCACAATTATGAAAAATATTATGTAATTAATTAACACTTGTATACAAAATTTATGTTTACAATTTTAGAGATGTTACTATATTTATAGCTGGGCACCAACTCATTTTTGGCGAAGGTGGTTGGAAGGACACATTGGAAAATTCTGCTTTTAGCCACCATTAGTTGACTAATTATTCTTCCCTTTTTTAAAAAAAAAAAATGTTTTTTATATGTTGGTTTTTGACTATTAAGGTGTTCTGGAAGTTTGAAATTGTGAAGACAATAAAAAGAAAAAAACTGGAATCTGCTTTTATGTCCACTAATTTTTGGCTAAATTGTTATATTTTTCCAGCCTAGCTTCTAAAACTATGCTTAATTTTCCTATCCAATTTTTGTTATCGCAATTAATTAGTCAGGCTTAACCTACTCCCATCTCTCGTGGCACGTGTCCCAGTTTCACACAAGTTCATCTAAATTTCCTTTCATAAAAAAAATTACATTTATTAAATTTACATAATAAATATTGAATCTTCTTCGATTAATTTATATATTTATTTTTTTATATTTTAAATTTATTTAATAAAAAAATAATTTCTCCGCTCAATACACTCTTAAAATAGGATGCAATAATTTTAATTTCTCGGTTTCTATTGGCCAACTAATTTCTGAATATATTATTTATATAATAGCTATCAATATGGGCCCCTTTGAGTGACTTTCCCATGTGCTTCCAAATGACTGCTCAACGAAGAAACCTTATGGCAGCCATTTTTCTCATTTAGTCGATATTTTATTTTGACTTAATTATTTGTCGATCATGGATAATCAGGACTAAAATTTTGGGTCTGCGCATTTTTCTCACTTTATTAGGATTGTCAGGGATTGAGAACATTCCAAATTAGAGCTGTGGACCATGGTTTTCATTGGTTGTAGACATTTGACATGTTTGACTAGGATACTACTTGTACATCATATCCTTGCTTGCTCACAGGATAGAAAACCAAAGAGATTAACTTAACTAATAAAGCACCGATAGGATAATATTTATTTACACAATCAGGAAAATTGGAATTGGCTTCTTTGCTTGTACAGTATGTCAGCAAAAGGAATTGAATTTGATCTTCATTTTTTATGTTAAATATTGATCAAATACTTGTACGGCCCCTTAAATATTTAGCTTCACTTTTCATTTTAACGTTATAATTAGGATTAGTATATATTGAACACTCCAAAGTGATTTATAGGATATCTATTAAATACAAATGCATGCTAACATGACAAAAATAATATCTATATTTTTTTGCTTTTTATTTAAAAAAATTGGTGTACGTATAAGCATCCTGCATTTATACATGACCGCATTTCGAGAGGTGTGATGTAGACGAAAAATTATGCTAGTGTATCAGCCCCAACTCCACCACCGGCGCCTTCAGCCATGTATGACCTCACTCCCCATCAACGCCTAAAACTACAACATTTTTTTTTCACGACACCTTCATCTTCGACTTTGTTTTATCAGATTATCAACCAAAATCTTCACTGCTACACGCAATCAACCTCTATTTTCACACAACACACAAATGATTTTGTTGTTAAAGAACTATACTCCACTATCGTCCCTCTAATAATTATTTTTGCTGGGTTTAAGTTGGAGTGAATGAGAAATGCAGTGAAGGATAAATGAAAATTTGAACAAAGTTTCTGTTTTTTCATAGGAACTTTGTCTCTTATTTGATTAAATAAAGGAATGTTAATGTGTTTATATAGAAAAACACTTTTTTTTCACTCTTATGGTTGAGGCATTGCTCACTCAGCTTCGGTTGTAAGTGCTCACTTATTTTAACATAAAATTTCTAGCAATCATTGAATATAAATGTATAGCTACTCAAACACGTCAATAAAAAAGTAAATGATAAAATAACAATATATTTATCATCACCATAAACAATTTCTAATCACAAGTCACAATGATCAAATAGTAATATTATCATTGCAAAACGAGATTTTTATTCATCCAGTAACAAGAAATAGTATCTTTAATCTATTTTTTTATATATATACTAGCTAGCAATAAGCATAAAAAATCCCCAATCCTAATCATGGGCTGACTCCATGCTATACAAAATAAGGCATATGACTTACACCCCAATTTTGGTGGACCTCAAATTTTTATCAAGAATACATTAGGAAAAATTATACAAAATGGACCCTTTAAACAAACTGTTAACCACTCCATACCCCTTCCCTAAATAATTCTTCTATGCACCCCTTCGACCAAACTAATTACATTTGTACCCCCTTTAATTAGTTTTAAATTCGTGCACCGACGTCAGCGTTTATTCTACACGATACCGATAGGGTATCATATACCGATGGAGTATCACAGAGGATTAAGCTCAGTCCTATATGATACCAATATAGTATCAACATACCGACAGAGTGTAACGGCCCATTAGGTTGTTTTGAGTACTAGGGTTTTCTATTTCATAAAAGACTTATTCTGTACATTTTAATAGGTATTTTGGACTATTCCATAACTACTATTATTTAGTTGAGGGGTAACTTTAGATAACTATTTTAATTGGTGAGCTAAAATAATAATTTAGTTAATATATTATACCACTTTATTTATTAAAATAAATTAATAGGATTTATCACTTTTAGTACATAAATAATTGAGAAAATAAAACAAAAAGAAGAAGAGAAGGGTTTGGGGCGTCGAACAAAGAGGAACGGAACTCATTGCGGCGTTGAACACGAATGGGCAAGATACTAAATTGGTGCTTTTAGGTAAAACTAAATTCTACTTAGCTTTAGTTTTGAACAATAATTTATTGCGCTGACAGAGAATGAAATGAAAAGTTTGATTTTCAAGTAATTTGCAACGTGGAAACAGTAAGGTATAAAATTTGGCTAATCGTTGGAACAATCTAAGGATCATTATTGGAAGAATATGAATTGATAACATGCATATGCGTTGCCACTTTTTCTAACAGTTACTCTGCCTTTAATTATCTTCCTTAAATTATCACTTTTAATTCATGGTTTGATATATTGAGATAGGTAATTAAATATTAGGTGTATTGTATTGTATGAATATCATTGAATTTATGATATTGAAAGAATTGAGATTTAATCCTTTTTTAAGATTTAGGAATATGAGACTTGAGATTTTAGTTGGTATCAAAATTTAAGAATTTGATTATAGATTTGGATGAGTTATTGAGTCTAGGCTAGATACATAGTGACTCATAAACTTATGAATATTATATATTTGATAGATTGAAAACGTTCTGAGGCATCGAAGAAAGAAAAGACATTGGTGGATGAGCTTGCTTAACTTTTGGTTCTTTGGTTGAGGTAGGTTATGATTTATTCTATATCATAGGTAGACTCTTAATAGTGATTGATAGTCATTGAGTAATCTTTGAAGTTTACTATGCATTTAATTGTTGTGGTTTGGATGGTTGATATGTTGTTATGATTGGTCTGCAATTCCAAGACCGTGAAATGCACAATCTTGAACTTGCCCTATCAAAAGTGATGTCTTAAATAAAAAAGGTTTGATGAAATATTGTTAATGAAATGGAAAGTGATAACAAGAATGATAAATTAATTATATTATTGGATTGGGTGTCACATTCTAACACGATATATTTGGATCAGGTGTCACGAGCCAACACAATATATTTGAATCGGGTGTCACGAGTAGACACGATATATTTTGATCGGGTGTCACGAGCCAATACGATATAATTGGATCGGGTTTCATATTTCGACATGGTAATATTAAAGAAAAACAAATTAAATGACTTAATACTACCCAATCTCAAATAACTCATTTTCCAATACTTGTTTCGTTGTGCTATCACTTGATCTTGTTGTTTGTCAGCTGGTAAGTGCTACAGTTGATTTCCTGCTATTACTTTATGCATATTGGTTTGTATTTTGAGCCAACTGATAATACCTATTAAGCACATGTTGCCTTGTACTAACCCCTACTTGTATTTTTCCTTATTTTATATTTTGGAGTACAGCGAGTGTACCATCGACTTCGAGTCGACCTCAGCTATAGACAATGTCCAACTCATCAGGTTTCAGGGTGAGCTATTCATTCTAGCTAGTGTTGGATTCTCTCGGTCATGACATGATGTCCTTAGTTTTCGAACAAAAACTATGTTATTTATTTTATTCTAGCATTCGATACTTTCAGACTTAGTATTTTGGTATTAGATGTCTTTGATGTGGTGACTTTCAAATTTTGGGGGACGCTATATAATTGACTTTAGTGGTATTGGTTATTTCTTACTTTAATAAGTTTGAGCTTCCGCATTATTATCGTATTTCATAAGTTGAATAGTTAATATAAGTTGGAGTTTGTATCGTTGGTTCTCCCACCTATGAGGTTAAGTGTTGGTGTCACTCACAACCCATGTCACGAGTCGGCATGATATATTTAAATCAGGTGTTACGAGCTGATACGATATCATTAAATCGGGTGTCACATTACGACACAATAATATTAATTGAAAATAAATTAACTGACTTAATACAACTCAATCTCAAATAACTCATTTCCCAAAAAAGTGTGGTATGGAGGCCTGAGTCCTTATGAGTGTTTTTGATATTGTTGATTGATTATGTAGTTGTTTCGTTGTGCTATCACTTGATCTTGTTGTTTGCTATCAGTTAAGCACTATAGTTGATTTCCTGCTATTACTCTATGCATATTAGTTACTATTTTGAGTCGACCGATAATACCTACTATTTACATGTTGCCTTGTATTGACCCCTACTTGTATTTTTCTTTTTTGATATTGTGGAGTGCAACGAGTGTACCATCAACTTCTAGTCGACCTCAACTATAGACAGTGTCCAACACATCAGATTTTAGGGTGAGCTATTCCTTGTAGCTCGTGTTGGATTCTCTCGATCATGCCATGATGTCTTTAATTTTTGGACACAAACTATGTTCTTTATTTTATTCTAGCATTCGATACTTTCAGACTTAAATATTTTGGTATTAGATGTCCTTGATGTGGTGACTTTCAGATTTTGAAGGACGCTATGTAATAGACTTTAGTGGTATTGATTATTTCTTACTTTCATAAGTTTGAGCTTCCGAATTAGTATCGTATTTCATAAGTTGAATAGTTAATATAAGTTGGGGTTTGTATCGTTGGTTCTCCCACCTATGAGTTTAAGTGTGTGGGTGTAACTCACAACCCATGTTACGAGCTGACATGATATTATTAGATCGGGTGTCACGTTATGACACGTTAATATTAAAGGAAAACAAATTAAATGATTTAATACTACCTAATTTCAAATAACCCATTTCCCAAAAAAGTATGGTGTGGAGGCCTGAGTCCTTGTGAGTGTTCTTGATATTGTTGAGTGATTACGTACTTGTTTTGTTGTGCTTTCACTTGATGTTGTTTTTTTTCATTTATTAAATGCTATAGTTGATTTTCTTCTATTATTTTATGTATATTGGTTTCTATTTTGAGTCGATCAATGATACCTACTCAGTACTTATTGCCCTGTACTGACTCCTACTTATATTTTTCTTTATTTTATTTTGTGGAGTGCAGCGAGTGTATCATCGACTTCGACTCGACCTCAGCTATAGACAGTGTCCAGCACATCATGTTCCAGGGTGAACTGTTCCTTTTATCTCGTGTTGGATTCTCTCGATCATGACATGATTTTCTTAGTTTTCAGACACAAACTATGTTATTTATTTTATTTTGGCGTTCGATACTTTCAGATATAGTATTTTGGTATTAGATGTCGTTGATGTGGTCACTTTCATATTTTAGGGAACACTATATAATTGACTTTAGTGGTATTGGTTATTTATTACTGTCATAAGTTTGAGCTTCTGCATTATTATCGTATTTCATAAGTTGAATAGTTAATATAAGTTGAGGTTTTTATCGTTGGTTCTCCTACCTATGAGATTAAGTGTGGGTGTCACTCATGGCCCATTTGGATCGTGAAAAACTTGGTATCAGAGCTTTAGGTTTTATGATCTCATCATACGAGGACAGGTCTAGTAGAGTCTTGCGGAATGGTAATGGGAGGTCTTTACTTTTCCTCGAGAGGCTATAGGACTTTAGAAAAACTCCATTCCTTCTTTCTTTTGCACTATTACTTGAATCCAATTGGTATCTAGGTGATATAAATTAGTAGCTGACTTTCTTCACTCTATTTCGAGGATGGTTAGAACTAGAGCAATACTAGTGTCAGTATGATCACCTCAAATTTAGAGAGTACAATATGCACTCGCGTGGCTCCCTGCAAAGATACTCCCTTAGAAACAAGCATGTTTCCCCGATTGACTATAGGGACGATAATGACTAGTGATCAGTATGATCGCTTTGTTAAGTTCTTTAAATTGAAACCATCGATATTCAGGGGTATTGAATCTGAAGTTGATTCAGTCCAGATTTTGCCACTTTGTGAAGGGATTGAGGTCTTGAGGTCAGAACCTTTACTGCAGTTTTATAGATTGAGTGTACATCAAAGAGGGTAATGATATGACTACTACAATGGTATCGATGCTTACTTGGTTAGAGTTATGGATTATGTTAGTTCTGCTTGCGACCTTATCTACGAAAGAATGCATATCGCTTAGGTTAGAGATAAAAAAAAATTGGTAATATTTTACAGCTATTCAATAGGTATAAATGTGTGGGCTATTTGGTTACGATCTTCTCGATAGATATGTTGTATTCTAGTGGTGGATCTAACAAACTTTCACGGTGTGGTACTAGAGGTATATGAAAATGGATACGTCGATTTTCAAGTGCGAGTTCTAACTACTTAATGAGTTATCAGTTGTATTTCATGCTCATATAATGAGATTCGATGTTGCATTCACAGTTGAGAAACCAACTAGTTTGTTATTATGGACGTTTGAGTTAAGCATTGTTTATAAGAATGGTTTTAGTGGTAGATCTTTGAAATGATTAATATAAGAAGGTTGTCGAGTCTATTCCAAAGATTCCATATGAAGATTGGTTATTTCACCATAGGCTCCAAAGGAGTGGATCGATATAAAAATGGAAAGAATATGGGTAAAGAAAGTCCCAATGAGTAAACTTTAGTAAAGGCAATTAAAGATTTTAATAAGAACATGTATATAAAATTGGGTTAGTCTTTTGGATTTGGCTGGTATAGCTGGGTTTCAAGTGTCATATTGATGACAACGTTGACTTAAGGTGATGGCAAAGGCTATTGAGCATGATGGTAACAAGAGTTCTGATAGATTGTGATTGTGATGCAACTATATAATAAGAATTTTTGGTTAAATAGATTCAGTATGGTAATAACGACTTGTGTGAGTATCTAAGGTTGGGGTTTGCTACTATTTGGTGAGCATCATAGTCATATGGAAAGTTATAGAATGTGTTGAGACACCATTTGAATAGAATTAAAATGAGCTAGAGTCATAAATGGAAAGAATTAGTGGGATATAGTTCAACCTTCGGAAGGAAGCGAGAACAAGGATAGTTACTCTGATTACAAGAACAAAGATGTATACTTAGAGATAGTGGAGAATTAGATTCACACTTGGTTCCATTTGTTTTGCGCTGGTTACGGTGATATTGTAGATGTTACATGACATTTATATGGATTAAAAACTATTGAATAAGATTTGAGAAAGAAGTCTACATACGTTCGGCTCAAGTATGGTAATAAGTTCTTTTTTTGGTTTTGAGTTTGGTAACCGGTACAGTTGTATTTTTAACAAATTATATAGTAAGTTCATGGAGAGGCGATCAATGATAAGCTAAAATACATAATTTATAAAGATCTTCAAGGTATGAGCTAATGTTGATAGATAAGGGAATTAGGTGACACAGTTGGAATCAGAATTCACGTTTTTCATTGTGAGCCTACGTTCGTGGTAGTATGTTTTGTCAAGGTATGGATTGATAAGGTAAGAAATGATTGATCGTATTGAGAATTGAGCATTTAGAAGGACTTGTGCATGACTTGGATCACAAATTTAGTTACTTTCGTTTATTAAAGGACCTAAGAAAGGGTTTCACTTAATGTTTTGGTAACAAGGATGAGGTAAATTATCATGGGTTGTTGGACAAAGGATAAAATTGGTAAACGAGTTAGCAAAAGGAACAAGAGTCTGGTATATTAAAGAGTTCAAGGTATTTGAAATTTACATCATGGGAAGGATCTAAGAAAGTGAAGGAATAATATATATCGTATAGACCCTTGATTCGGGGTGGAAGGTTGTTTGTATTCTTGACTTTGAGTTCAGATATGTTCATTCAATGTAAACTACTTCGGCACAGACTTACTAGGGGTTTATCAATGCTTTTTACGAAGTTTAAGTTTTGATTTGAGTGACAAGCAGTGATGTGTGGAAGATACTATGTTTTTATGCTGGTTTGAATTGTTTGAATTATGGTAGATGAATTTAGGAGGCTAGAAGTAACCGAGAAAGGAGGAATCTTGGCCTGTGTAGAGGCAAGATCTTTTTTTCTTGATGAGATTATAGAAAAGAAGTTTGATTATGAAAATTAAAGCCGAATTCGTGATATGATCTTGCAGGGAGAGGCCAAGAAGGTTGTGATTGATGAGGGAAGTGTCCTGAGGATTAAGGGGAGGGTATGTGTGCCACGTGTTGATAATTTAATTCAAACTATTCTTATAGAGGCTCACAATTCGAGGTACTCTATACATCATGGTGCAACCAAGATGTATAGGTGATTTGATACAACATTATTGGTGGAGTATAATGAAGCGTGACATTGTTGATTTTGTTTCCCATTGCCCAAATTGTCAGTAGATAAAATATGATCACCAGAAATCTGGAGGGACGCTTTAGAGAATGCCCATTCCTGAATGAACGTGGGAAAGGATTGCTATGGATTTTGTGATAGGTATTTCAAAGACATTGGGTAAGCTTGATTTGATATAGGTGATTGTTGATAGGTTAACTAAGTCTTCACACTTCATTCTAGTTAAGGTGACTTATAATGTAGAAGATTTAGTCAAACTCTATATTCGCGAGATTTTTTGATTGCATAGAGTTTTGATTTTCATCAAATCAGATAAAGGTACACAATTTACTTCTAACTTTTAGAGGACCTTGCAGGCTGAGTTAGGTACTAGATTTGATCTTAGTACAATATTTTATCCTCATATTGATTGGCAATCAAGTGGACTTCAAGTTCTAGAGGATATATTTCGTGCATGCGTGATAAGTTTTAGTGGTCATTGGGGTCAATTCTTACCCTTGGCAGAGTTTTCATACAATAATAGCTATCACTCGAGTATTAATATGGCTCCATTTGAGGCATTGTATGGATGGAGATGTAGGTCTCCTATTGATTGGTGTGATGAATTTGAGGTGAGACCTTAGGGTACTGATCTTTTGATGGAGTCGATAGAGAAGGTGAAATTTATTCAGGAGAAGCTTCTAGAAGCTCAGAGTAGGCAGAAGGAGTATGCAGATCGAAAGGTCAGGGACATGGAGTTTATGGAGAGAGAGCAAGTGTTGTTGAAATTTTCACCCATAAAGGGTGCGGTGAGGTTTGGTAAGCAAGGTAAGATCAATCATACGTATATTGGACTGTTTAAAATTCTTAAGCTTGTTGGAGAGGTGGCCTATGAATTGGCTTTACCTCTAGGTTTTTCCAGAATGAACCAGTATTTCATGTGTCTATGCTAAATAAATATCATGGTGATTGAAACAATATTACTCATTGTGATTCGGTCTTTCTTGATAAGAATTTGTCTTGTGAGGAGGATCCTATAGCTATTCTTGATAGGGAGGTTCGCAAGTTGAGGTCAAGGGAGATTGTGTCTATGAAGGTCCAGTGGAGGAATCGACTTATTGAAGAGTCCTCTTGGGAGATTGAGGCTGATATGTGTGGAAGATATCCACATTTGTTTGTCAAGTCAGTACCTTTTTCTATCCTCGCTCTTCTTTTGACCATTCGGGGATGAATAGTGGATAAATTGGTATCTGCTGTAACGACCCATTAGGCCATTTTGAGTACTAGAGCTTTTTATTTCATAAAAGAATCATTCCGTAAATTTTAATAGGTATTTTGGACTATTCGATAACTATGATTATTTAGTTGAGGGATAACTTTAGATAACTAATTTAATTGGTGGACTAAAATAATAATTTTTTTAATATATTATACTACTTTATCTATTAAAATAAATTAATAGGGTTTATCACTTTTAGTACATGGTTAATTGAGAAAAGAAAATAAAAAGAAGAAAAGAAGGGTTTGGGGCATCAAACAAAGAGGAACGAAACTCATTGCCACATTGAACACGAAAAGGGGAGATACTAAATTAGTGCTTTCAGCTAAAACTAAATTCTATTGAGCTTTAGTTTTGAACAATAATTTATTGTGCTAACATAGAATGAAATAAAAAGTTTGATTTTTAAGTAATTTCCAACATGGAAACAGTAAGGTATAAAAGTTTTTTAATAATTGGAATAATCTAAGGATCATTATTGGAGGAATATGAATTAAGAACATGCATATGCGCCGCCACTGTTTCTAATAGTTACTTGGCCATAAATTATCTTCCTTAAATTATCACTTTTAATTCATGGTTTTATATATTGAGATAGGTAATTAAATATTAGGTGCATTGTATTATATGAATATCATTAAATTTATGATATTGGAAAAATTGAGATTTAACCCTTGCTTAAGATTTAGGAATATGAGACTTGAGATATTAGTTGGTATCAAAATTTAGGAATTTGAGTATAGATTTTGATGGGTTATTGAGTCTAGGCTAGATATATAGTGACTCGTGTGCTTATGAATATTATATCTTTGATAGATTGGAAACATTCTGAGGCATCGAAAAAAGAAAAGACATTGGTGTATTAGTTTGCTTGACTTTCGGTTCTTCGGTTGAGGTAGATTATGGTTTATTTTATATCATAGATAGACTCTTAATAGTGATTGATAGTCATTGAGTAATATGTGAAGTTTATTTTGGATTTAATTGTTCTGGTTTGAATTGTTTATATGTTGTTGTAATTGGTCTGTAATTCCAAGACCATGAAATCAATAATCTTGAACTTGCCCTATCAAAAGTGATGTCTATAATAAAGAAGGCTTAATGAAATATTATTAATGAAGTGGAAAGTGATAACAAGTATGATAAATTAATTATCTTATTGGATTAGGTGCCTCATTCCGACATCATATATTTGAATCGGATGTCATGAGCCGACACGATATATTTAGATCGGGTGTCACGAGCCGACACGATAATATTGGATAGGGTGTCACATTCCGACACGGTAATATTAAAAGAAAATAAATTAAATAAATTAATACTACCCAATCTCAAATAACTCATTTCTCAAAAAATGTGTTGTGGAGGCCTCAATCTTCATGAGTGTTCTTAATATTATTAATTGATTATGTACTTGTTTCGTTGTGCTGTCACTTGATCTTGTTGTTTTCTATCTGTTAAGTGTTATAATTGATTTCCTACTATTACTTTATGCATATTGATTTCTATTTTGAGTCGGACGATGATCATTGAGTGTGCATATACATACTTTACATATCTGTGTTGACAGTTTGATGCTTATTTGTGACTTGTGAGTACTTATACGATACATCATGTGATATTGAGTTGTGATATGTTCCTTATTGAACTGTATAGTATGAGCTGTTAGGTTGGGATGATTTTTTTGTACAGGTTGTAGTCTGGAGGTTCGGTTGGGTTGGAAACGGAGTTCGTGTATTCTTTTAGATTTACTTAGTTTTTCTAGTAACCTTGCTAGGTACTGCGCTATTTGGTACTCATCTTTGCTTCTACACTTATGTAGGTTCTGAGCCTGGACTTTGATCACCGTCTCATTTCTTGATCATTTGAGGCTTTGGGAGTTGAGAGAGGTATCCATCAATATCCAGCGAACTCTCGTACTTCCTGTATTTTTATGTTTTACTCTATTTGAGAGTTGAAGATATATTGAGACTTGTACTTTCATTTCAGTTTACTCTCTTGAGCAGCTTGTACATGTGACAACCAATCTTTAGGGGGTATTTAAGTAAAAGTCTTCTTCTTTTGACTATTATTTATGTATTTAGATTGTTTCCATTTTATTTTTATCGAAATATTGTGTTTTAGGTGGACTTGTCCTGTGGAAAAGGACGGGTACCATCACATTTGGAATCGGGTTGTGTCATCAAGCAAACTATTTAGTCAAATCAAACATTCATTCAATCACAATATATCAGTAGAAAACTCAACTCATCAAGAATACTACTCTAAATAAGGCCAGAGGCCAACTATCTATCCAATCAACAACTAGTAAGTATGAAACTAGTCAAAATGATACGAATCAACATCATCGACAATGTAATCTATGAAGCCTCTATCCATAATGTAAGTGGTGACAATGACAGGTCAAGGCTACTACAAATCAAATAAAGGAAAGCTAACTCAAAGCTGGAAAGATAATTGTGGTATCCTCCGAAAACAAAGAGGACTCACCATCTAGCTGAAAGCGAATAGATCCTTAACGATGCGCCTGTTGATGATCTCTAGTACTTATCTCTGTATCATAAAATTATACAGGCCCAAATGAACATCAGTACATGGATTATACGAGTATGTAAAATAGCAGAATGAAACATGCATTAGGGTAGAACTAAATCAACTCAGACTCTCAAATCGGAAGGGTGAACAACTCAATCAAGATGTCCTAAGTTTAAACAAGAATAAGATTTAGGCAAAGACCAATAATATACAATCTAATCCATTCCATTCCATTCCAATCCAATCCAAATCAGAGTACTATTAAGACCTATATGGGAGTTTTATCTTATTCGACAACCATCATTTATGAGTCAGTGAAAGTAAAACAACACGATGTTATTTCCATGTCTGTCCATTACCTTGTCAGGGTAAGAACGAATCAACAATTATAGATTCATAACCAATTAAGTTCTATCATGTTAGAACAATAATTTAGGAAATAACTGACTTTAATGATTCAATCCTCTCCTACGTCCTATGTTTGGCGACATAGTTATTGGGTTCGAGTTACTAGTTACTCTCACCCAATTCAGTGTTTCATACTCCTTCCAAGACTCAATGTTCATAAGACAATCAATCCAAATCAAACTAAATCAGTAAGTCTCTTTTGGACTCTTTTTAACTCATTCGTTCTATCAAATCAATCCTTACAACCAATCAATTTCTCAAACATTCTCAAATTATTTATTTAAGAGAGAGTTTAGACAATCATTTATGACAACATTCAATACTATCAACTCGTCAACACTATCAATACTATAATCTTGCTCACATTCCAATCACAATCATGCATTCATAGTTCAAGGCTCTACACTAAATCCTTAATCATATTCATCCAATCATTAGTTGAAATATCATAAGACTTTTGAAGTAAATAGTCAAAATCATTTATTTATGAATAAGTTTATAGAAAACATCAATTACGCAATATTATGTAAAAATATGATAAATTTATGGAAGATTCTCAAGAAGCACAATCATGGGGACTCAATTCATTCACAAATCGACCTATCACAATCATGGGGCACAAGGAAGAACAATATTCATACTTTAGTTTGTCTTACATACCTGGAATGAAGACAGGATAATCAATCTTGGAAGATATTGCTTGAATCTTTTGAATTCTAGCCTCTTCTCCACTCTGTAGCCCTAGCTCTTAAGTTAATCTAGCGTAAAAGACTTAGGAATGTGTTTAGGAACTCTTTTAATGTCGAAAAAGACCTATATCAGTTGTCGGTTAAGTATAAGAGGGGTAAAAAAAGACTGAAAAGCCCCACCTTAAAATTAAAAACTGACTGAAAAATTGGCCTATGGGGGACCAGGTCTGCAACGCGGACTGATTCTCTCATAGTGCAATTTTTTTAAAAATTTTCCCGATCAAATTCTAACCCCCATAAAAAATAACTAGGATAAAATTAAGTCTAAGTCCGTAGAAGGTCCGCGACGCAGACCTGTCACCCACTTCTTTATTTTCTTCACTTCACTCCAAAAATTTGTCTTTTGATCCGTTTGGCCTAAAATTCAACCAAGACCATTTTTTCACACAATTTTTCATCCTAATCAATATTCCGACCTCAAATTGACCAAAAAAGTTAAGAAAGATGTGTTGCGCAAGCGTTCTTTAGTCTAGGGTATTTTTGTAATTTTACTAGGTGTAACATTAATTTTTGGACACAAACTATGTTATTTATTTTATTCTGGCATTCGCTACTTTCATACTTAGTATTTTGGGATTAGATGCCCTTGATGTGGTGACTTTCAAATTTTGGGGAATACTATGTAATAGACTTTAGTGGTATTGATTATTTCTTACTTTCATAAGTTTGAGCTTCCGCATTATTGTAGTATTTCATAAGTTGAATAATTAATATAAGTTGGAGTTTGTATTATTGGTTTTTCCACCTATGAGGTTAAGTGTGGGTTTTATTCATGGTCCATTTTGGGTCGTGACACAGAGTATCACAAAGAATATACTTACTAATTAGTTTAATAAATAAGATTGTGATTTTAATAATTTTTTCTTAATTGTTTTATTTTCATTTCTTAAAAAAAGACCTCAATCCTTTATGATACTAATAAGGTATCAATATATTGTTATGGCATCATTTAGGATTTTAAAAGTATCTCATTAAGAATTTTCAATATCATTATAATATACGAATATACTGTAGTAGCATCATTCATGTAATATCGAATGACTTAGGAAAATATTTATGATATCATCACGACATATATATTATACCATGATAGTATATATGATATTATGTGATGACATCATTGATATTCACATACTGCGATGGTATCATACATGATTTGAAGAGTGTTACTAATTATATGAAACAATCCTTAATGATACCATGTAAGTATATGATGGTTTTATGGAGATTTAGTTAAAGGATTGAAGTAGACATTAATGATACCATGACAGTATATAGATATACTATGGTGGTATCATTAAGGACTGAAGTAGTCTCAATGATAGTATGTCAGTATATTGATACTGCGATGGTATCTTGCTCGCGAATCTCATGCTTTGGGGGGTTGACTTTTAAAGGGGTATTTATTTGTAATTATTTTACCTTTATGGACCATGGGCTTAGTTTTCTCAATAAATTATATGTCACCTTTTTTCATAGGAAAAATTGATTATTTATAACGAAAAGTACATTTTAAAAAAAATGTTATTTTATTATCTTTAACCCCATTCAAATAGAAGAAATCAAGAAAATGTTGCTTTTCCTTCTTACATTCTTTTCATTAACATTCACATTATCTTATTCCTTTTAACTCCTTTTGTACTCTACTTCTTCAACTTTTTGTTAAAATTGGAGTAATACTCAGTCATAACTATGAATCAATAGTCAAAAAGTGATGAGAAAAGTGAATTGAAAATTCTTTTCTTATATCTTCTTAAATTTTTAAGCATTACAAAATCATATTAAAGTGTGGAAAAGTGTTGAACTAAGGTTTTCACGAGAACATCAGTCCAAGAATCCCTATAATAATGTCTTGAGCACTAAATCTTGTTCGATCTTCCCTTATGTCACTTCTCAATTCAAGATCTACCCAAGTGATATTCCACACTATTTTTAATTTTCTATGGTGATCGTGTAAGACATGATGACTGAAGCTTCCACCATAGAAGGACAACTTACAAATTTGATGAAAGCAGTTGAGGATCTATCAAAGTATGTCAAAGGTCAAGACGCCGAAATTATCAATTGAAAAATATGATAGAGAGAATGGAGGAAGGAGGATCCACTCAATTATCTGCAAAGCTTCATGACTGTAACATTCCTCAAAATGCACAAGTGCCTTAAGAAATGCCTTGGAAATAGGCCGCTCATGTAATGCATTATCCTTAATCTTTTTGAAAAATTCGAGTTTGGAATATCGATCAAGGGTCAAAACCTGCGGGAAAAAGGTTTTGGTGGATTTTTAGGACCCGTATATTGGAAGATAGATTTTTGAAAAAACTACATGAAACAGAAAGGTCCGCGACAGGTCCACGTCGCAGACATAGTAAGAATTTTCTAGCCGAGTTGGGTTTTAATAAGGGTGTTTTAGACTTTTCCCTAATTGTTAACTAATGAACCTAGATGTTTTTAAGATGTAATGCAACTCTATAAATTTACCTAAACCTCTAATTCTATTGATTCTCCTACAATTCACCTACTCAAATATTTTTCTCTCTACAAAAGACTCTCAAGGACTCCATTGAAGACTTCAAGTAAATTCACTCAAGATCTCCATCAAAACTCTAAAGTTCTTCCAAATTATTTGGCATTTTCACTTAAAGTATGTGGGTATTGATTCATGGATCCTTTCATCCATAATGCCCAATCAATTTCTCAAGGTTTTCTATCAAATTAAAGTATGGTATTTTATGAGTTTTATGATCTCTATTCCTATTGGATGAATTATGATTCAAAATAAGATCATGAGTCTATTTTGATATAAATTGATGGTTATTGTATTGAATTGAAGAGTTTTTTCTCCTATTTTGATCTCTAGGGTTCATGATGTAAATTATGAGTAATTTGAATTATACTTCTAAAGGATATTATCTATATGAATTATGTATGGACTGATATAAAGTTTATGATCATGCATGTTTTCAAGTGAATTACGTGATTTTATAAGTCAATTGATTATGGAATTGAGTTTTACTCTAAGTTCAAGGTATGAATTTCATGCAAGTTATGAAGTAAGGTGATTTAGGGCCCTATTTGTTGACCTAAGGCCTAAAAGGTGACTTAGGGCCCTATGTGGTGACCTAAGTCCCAACGATATGAATTATGCAAATATGATTATATTGATGAAAGGACAATTCTCACATTACAAGTATAGTATGAAAATGAGCTACTATGTGATTTCAAACCTATGATCTTGACTATGATATATGTAATTATGATTTCTATGCTATGCATGTATTCCATGGGATTTGACTTATCACCGAGTAGACGTGAGGTGGGGGCCCTACAAAAAGCCTGCAGCCTCATTTCCCATAAACTACGTGCCACCATAGGTTGCCTTCATAGCTTAGCTATTAGATTCGAATATAGCGTATGTATAACCCGCCTAACGGAGTAGAGTCTACCTTGACAAGTAGATTCCCTTTTTCTTCATTGTATGGGAAGACAACGGGATTCCATGTTATAGCTCGTATGGTCTTATTGTCAGTTATGATTCATATCCCACATATGTATGGTCTCCTAAGTATGTTATGATTTTGAATTTATGCTTTTAAATGCTTTGGTCAATATGATTTTCTCATTACTTTACTTATTCCATCTTATCATGTGTTTTACTTGACCTTTGCATTCCATGATTTATGTTGAATGTCACGCCCTCATACTTAGTACATTTCAACATACTAATGCATACTTTTGCCTACATTGTCTTATAATATAGGGGTTGAGGTTGAAGATCATACTCATCTATGTGGCTAGTTAAGCTTCCCTATTCAGTTGCGTTGTGGTGAGTCCTCATTTATCGAGGACTAGTTGTTGAGTAAGTTACTGTTTCCAAAGACTTTTGTTTTGTTTTATATTGAGATTGAGCTAGGAACATGTCTTAGCCCCCGCCCATATTCATGAGTAGAGGCATATAGTTGGATAAATATTTTGAGTCTATGTTGTCACGTGACATTCTTCATTTACTATTCATGGTTTAGACTCTTTTATGATGTTTCATCTTTTTACTTAACCTTATGAATTCTTATGATATGTACAAGAGTCTTAGTTTGAGTCCTTCGGGGTTTCAATCGTCATGTTACGACTAGGTCTTAGGTCAGGTCGTGACAAACTTGGTATTAGAGCACAAGGTTTTTTAAGTGTCCTAGGGTGTCCAACATGTCGCATCAAGTAAAGTATTATTCAAGCGTGTGAAGTGATCCGCACTTATGAGTAGAAGGCTATGAGGCATTTTAGGAATTTCCACTTCTTTCATGATCTATGTTGTGCTATAGAGTTTACCGTAAGACTTTTTTTCCCTAACGATCTTTCTTTGGGATTTTCAAAAAGATGGCTCCAAGAAGACTACCATTTCTAAGGGGAAATAATATTAATGAAGCCCAAGTTCCCCCGGCTCCTCAAGACAATGGTCCTTTACCGGACCAAGTGACTAATACGGAGTTCCAAACCGCTATTACTATGCTAGCTCGAGTGGTGACCAACAAAGGCGTTGTGTCTCCTCCTAATGTTCCTACTCCAGCCTCAAGAGTAAGGAAATTTGCACGAATGAATCCTCCAGAGTTTTATGGATCAAAAGTCAATGAGGATCCTCAAGAGTTCATTGATGAGGTCTACAAGATAGTGAGTATTATGGAGGTGACTTCGGAAGAAAAAGCGGAGTTGGCAGCTTACGAACTCAAGGGTGTTCCTCCAATATGGTACACTCAATGAAAGTTGGAGAGGGTGGATGAAGGTCCTGTCGAATGAGAAGCTTTCAAACTTGCTTTCCTTGATTACTTTTTCCCTCTTGAGTTAAGAGAGGCTAAATTGTTGGAGTTCATTAATCTTCAACAAGGTAATATGGGGATGAGGGACTATGCCCTCTAGTTTATGGAGTTTAATATAGTTTCTAACTCAAATTCTCATGTTTGAGATATAAATTCCTTTGTTGTACATATCAAATAAGAAATTTAAGTATGGTTGGACCAACTTCGAAAAAATATTTATACAAATTTTTAAAGCCTTTGATTATGAATTTTATAAAGGTAATAGTAGTTAAAGTCCCCTTCCTAATTGAACATGAATCTCATGATTTCAGCATTCTTACTCCGATTATAAATTATACTATCCCAAACACGCAAAGCTGAAGAGCCGAACAAAAAATATGTTGAGCTGACTTCGAAGAATAATATGTATTGTAATGACCTATCCCATTGTTACTAAAAATATTTGCGGTAAAGGTATATGAATGTCTTTCGTCATAATACTAGGATCAATTCCTTGGTATGCGAGTGCATTAGTTTGAATTAAGGTCGTAATATGCTCATATCTCAAAGTTAAGTTGAAAATGTCTTTCCGATATAGTTTTGAACTTGATTTTTAACTAAGGTCTACTTCAAACGACCATATATCTCAACCTATAATGAATTAGGTGGTCCATTACCTATAAAATTAAATATCTCTGCATCTTCTTTCCAACTCCATATAATTTGCCTCATTTTGATTTTTGAGTACAGAGTTATGCCCATTTTATTGTACACTATCCGGTTTAGGCCTCCAGAGAGATATTGAGGCCACTGTAGCGGGATCCGATGGGTCGGAACTTAAAAGTGGCATATTTTTATTATCTTCTTCTTCCCCTAAGTGCCAAAATAGATGAGGGTTACCCTAGAAACCCTTAAGAAGCTATTCTAGGATTAGAGAGAAGGGGAGAAGAGATTTCAAATGCAAGGAAGGCTACAACCCACGGATTCAGGCCCGTCTCCATAGGTTTCTCTAATTGATTAGTTGTAAATCTATTCCCACGCATTCTATATTATAGTTGACAGAAGATTTTATGCCTAGACCTTCGGGTACAAAATTTGGATGGCCGAATGAATTGTCATTGTTGTTTAGGATAGGAATGTACCATGTGGGTATGATTATCCTGTGACTAGTTCATGGTTGATAACTGTAATATTACTTGTTGATATGATTGATCGTTATTGTAAAGATTAAGGTGAAGGAAATTATCGTGTTAGAGTGAGATCTTAAGGCTTGTGATAATCAAGGAGGGTCCATAGAAATATAAGGTCTATATAAATATATTTATATGCGTTAGTTCTATTGATGGTTCTATGTGAATTATCTGAGTAATGTGAATCATGAAGTAAGGGGAGTAGGTAAATGATTTAGTATTGATAAATATCTTGAATGAGCCTATTAATTATCTGTAGTTATAGGTTATGGTTAGTCTATATTATAGAGAGACTCTCAATACTGATTGGGTAAGGTTATGACGTCTTCTATGTATTTAATTATTATGGTTGAATGGTTGATATTTTGTTGTAATTGGTCTACAATCTCAAGACTGTGAAATACATAATCTTGAACTTGCTCTACCAAAAGTGATGCATTAAATAAAGAAGGCTTGATGAAATATTGTTATTGAAGAGAAAGATAGAATGTAACTAATGAAATGACTATTGTGAATAATTACATGCAATAAACCTATTACTTGATTATGCAAGTATGTCAACTATTTATTATGGACTGTGATTGTGATATTGGATTGGGTATCACGTACCAACACATATATTGGATTGGGTGCCACATTCTAACATATAGATATAGGATCGGGTGTCACTTTTTGATATATATATAAGATTGGATGTCATATTCCGACATATATATAGGATGGGGTGTCACGTTCTAACACATATATAGGATCAGGTGTCACTTTCTAACACATATATTGGTTCTATAAGAGAACCAATTATGACTATCATCTTGAATTAATCTTGACTATGTGTGTGATGATAGAGAAACTGATCGAATTATAATTGAGCATGCCCATCCTGTATAATAACTTATATGAAAAGACCGAAGGTCCTAATGTTATCATGTTGACTGTTGTAATTGAAATTTACCTTATGAAGCTATATATTTCTCCTAAAATGGTAAATTGATAATGTGTTCATGTATATGCGTGATTGAATTATGTTATAGGTGCTAGATGTATCCTCATAGTAGGTTTGAAGTTGTGGATAAATCAGTGGAAAGAAGTCAATATGTTATTAAGGGACATTAATGACTTAAAGTCAGTTATTGTTGATGTCCTATGGGCACCTGGGTAAAAAGAGGATTGGGAGGTTTTTGGAGATTCTGCCTTCGAGCAGACCACCCTGGTGGAAGGAATCCTATTGTGATTGTGGGGAGGCCGCTAGAGTAGGATAGGTTCTGCCATGATGGAACAGTAGCATTTAAAAGGTGAGATTTAGTCCCCCAAATCTTTTCCTTTTCCAAGTGAGATGTTAATTATCCTAAAGTCATGTGATGGTGTGAAAATAAATATAGTAGACAGGTTAGACGGAGTTAGTACTGGCCCATAGTTTGAAAACTTCTCTATGTGATAGAAGGGCTAGGCCTTGATCTGTATTAGAGTTTACAACAGACCACTTAGAAAGGGAGAAATTTAGGCTTGAACGTCTCTAATGAGTTTAATGAGAATGATAAGAGTTTTTCATAAGGTTTGGTAGGGAATCTCTTAAGAGAATGTTTCCTTCTTTTCGATTCCTTTATATTATGTTGTGGGTATTGGATTGACCGATGATGCTTACCAGTACATGTTATTTGTACTGATACTACTCTTTCTATGCCACTTGTCATAGTCAGGTTGCAGGGTGAGTGATGTTTCGTAGGTGAAGACGAAGATGACTCTCCCAACAGCTTCTACTCTTCCTTCCTTAGGTAGGAGCCATGCCTTATTTTTATTTATACTTTGTATCTTTAGAATCTCTTGGACCTTCTTAGACTAGTATCCTTAGGGGTGTTAAAGTATTTTCCTATAATAAAATTGGAGTTTTAAAAATTTTATTTATAGTGTTTTTACTATTATTTTTCACTATTAATGGCTTTTTGTTAAATTTCCGCATGCATTTTTGTTAGGGCTATCCTATCTGGGTATTAGAGTAGATGCCCACATGGTCCGGTGGGTGGGGTCGTGACAATTTGGTATCATAACTCAGGTTAACTATCTCCCAGTACAAGAGCAAGTGTGGAATAGACTCTTACAGATTGGTGTGTTGGCGTCTATATCTAATCTTCAGGAAGCTATGAAGTATTTTAGGAAGTAGTTCCATTTCTTCTCTCCTTTCGTGCGGTTTTTCACTTGTGGTATGGGTTGAATCCAATCTGTATCTCTGGATTCAAATTGGTATCTCAACGAAGTAAACTTGATGTAGCTCTCGCAGTTAAAAGGACACAAGAAAGAGGAATTTGAACTGAGATTCCAATTGGTATCCGGCCTTGTAGGCTGGATGATCAGTTGAATGTCATCCATGAAGCAAACTAATTAAATAAATTGACTTTCTTGTGTGTTGTAATCTTAAATTGTGATTATGTGCAGAGTGTTGCCTGAATAACTGCCAAGGTGTGAAGTGTACTTCCCTGATATGATGAGATTATGTGTATAGTATTTCCTGAAGTACCTACAGTGTGTGAAGTGTACTTGTATGAATGGTTGAAATTATGTAAGACATGATTGCTTAGGTTTTTGTTAACTTGTTGTCAGAAAATGAGTCATAACTTGGTTATGTGCAATGTTCTAATGATAAACCACAAGGTGATTAATGAACGAATTTCTGACATGTTAAATGATATACTCATATGATAGAATAAAACTCTTAATTATGCGTGGACTTACCATTGGTAAAGATGGTAAGGGAAAAGAATAAATTATGACTATAGAGAAACTCTGATTTTAGGACAGTCTAGATTGGTTGGTAACCATGTGAGAAAAGGGCAACTGTTGCATAATAGTGGAATTTGTTATTATTAAAGATCTCATTAACATGTTTCATAACTGGTTTAAAATAATGTGATGCTAAATTTTGGTATATGCATTGCTTGAGTTAATCTTGAAATTATGTTAAATGCCTCAAGGCGATGTCATGTGTTTATTAAGTCGAGACTTGAGACTGGGGTCTGAGCTATGTTTTACTTGTGATCATAATTATTTTGACTAGTGGATTGAGTTTATAGGGACTCAATACTTTAGTTGTTGCTAGATTGTATTTCTATCTGTGATAATTGTTTGAACTATTAGATTGAATTCATGGGAACTCAATTAGTTATTTCTAAATTATGCTCCTATTTATCATGAGGTTATTGGTCTAATGGGGGTAATGAATGACTCCTTATGGTGTGCATCTTTGTTATGCTAAGGTAATGAGAAGAAGTAATCTCCTACGTGCAGTGCGGGGTTTTACTCTGGATAGTTCATGTTAAAATTCTCATAAAAAAGGAGTCAAATGGGTTAAGTTTAACTCTGAAAGTCCTAAGGGGGATATGGGGCAGGAAAGTGCACCAGGGAAAGTTACTAAGGCTACTATCTTGGCGATTTTCACACAAACGGGAATATCCCGCTAGCATGAGACCGCCAGAGCGGGATTTTGCAAGATAGAAACCTCATAAACAGGTACCTTATTTTGCCTTATCCCACTCATCTACTCCAGAATGAGTAATAGTTAATTCTCTTATTTGAGTAGTTAAATCTATGCCCATTGTATAGTATAAAAGGGAATTTAATGATAAATTTGTATAACTAAGTTATGGGTCATATGTCACGGGCAGAAATTCGGTTGTCTTAGTTATATAATTTAAAGTGACCTTGGGAAGAGGGTGGTGTAATGATTAGAGAGATATTGATTGTGATATTGTTGCATACAGATGAGTGAAGATGTAATAGACACAGTAGCATGTATAGAGATATAAAATATGTGAACATTGATGATAAACCTTAAGGGTTGGCAACGTAGGTGATGGTTTTATTTCCCGTATGTGGTTCATGTACTTGTTAAATTACTTCATGATATGCATATGTGTATATGAATAGGGAAACATGCTAAAATATATATAAAATGATCACCTGCTAGCTTGTTTTGTGATGAACATGTTCTTGGTGATATAATGCTGAAATACTGAATATAATTATGGTTGTCTGTATGTTAGGATCGAGTGTCATGTTCTGACACATATTTAGATCATCTGTCATGTTCTAACATGAATATGTGGTTGTAGGTCCCATGAGAGGACCCTTTATTGCAAATGCCTAATATTAACAGGGGTGGGAATCTTATGGTATGCCTTGATAGTCCCATTGTGATAGTGAATTGCTTGAGCTTGATATTCTTCATTAATGTGTGAGCATGTCGAATTGCATTTATTCTTGGATCATATGATGGGATGGAGAGTGTGATGCCGGGGTCATTATTCAGTGAATATGATTGATGTACGATTATTGATCGTGAATAAGCATCTTTATAAACTTAGTAATCATCTATTGATTCTTTTGTTTGATTAGTGAGATGCCTTGTGGTTACTACTCTTTGAGTGGGGATGATGTGCTAGTCATAACATTGGTTAGGGTGTAACCACCCAGATAAAATTTTCCCTAATATGAGAGTTGACAAGATTTCAGTTAGCATAGAATCCAATGAACCTTATTGATTGGGTGGTTTAGAGATATTTGACTGGCTCGAGGTGTAACATTTGAGAAAAATTTAATATGGTATCATGATATACAAAGGACGTAGTATCCCATAGTAACTTTCGGAATAGATTTTGGGTTGGTAAAACTTTTCATATAGCGATTGACGTAAGAGTCATTAGTATGGGATGTGATTTTTCCTAAGTCGTAATGTGTCTCATCATTGGTTTCAAAAGACTCTTAGATAAAATTGTGACCTCTCCTCTGTGTTGTCGTTCGGGGATGAATGAAGGGTAAATTGTTATCAATTTCTTGGTATGCGAGTGTATTAATTGTGAATTAAGGTCGTAATATGTTCCTATCTCAAAGTTAAGTTGAAAGTGTCTTTTCGATTTAATTTTGGACTTAAGTTTAAACTAAGGTAAAGTTCAAATGACCATATCTCTCAGTCTCTAATGGATTAGGTGGCCCATCATCTATCAAATTAAAGGTCTTGATTCATCTTTCAAACGCCTACGAAATTTGCCTCATTTGGAGTTCAGAGTAAAAATTTATGCCTATTTTATTGGATACCATCTGGATTAATCCACCAAAGCGGGATTGAGGCCGTTGTAGCGGGATCCGATGGGCCAAAACTTAAAGTGGCATATTATTATTATCTTCTTCTTTCTCTAAGTGCCAAAATAAATTAGGGTTACCCTAGAAACTCCCAAAAAGCTATTTTGTGCTTGGAGTGAAGGGGAGAAGATATTTCTAATTCAAGGAAGGATACAACCCACGGATTCAGGCCAGTTTCCATAGATTCTCCTTCCAAAAGTCAAGAATAGTGCTATAATCCTTTTATCATTACCCATACATGCTAGATTTCTCTAACTGATTAGTTGTAAATCTATTTCCATGCATTTTATATTGTAGTTGATGTGAGATTTCATGACTAGGCCTTCGGGCACGGATTTTGGATGGCTAAAACTATTGTTATTGTTGTTTAGGATAAGAATATACCATGTACGTATGATTATCCTATGACTAGTAATGATGTCTAGTTCTTGGTTGAGAATTGTAATACTCATGTTGATATGATTGATGGTTCTTGTAAAGATTAATGTGAAGGAAATTGTCGGGTTAGAGTGAGATCTTAAGGCTTATGATAATCATGGAGGGTCTATAGCAATATAGGGTCTATAAACATATATTTATATGCATGAATTCATATTGATGGTTATTATCTAAGTAATGTGAATCATAAAGTAAGGGGAGGAGGTAATTGATTTAGTATTGATAAATCTCTTGAATAAACCTATTAATTATTTGTGGTTATAGGTTATGGTTAGTCTATATCATAAAGAGACTCTCAATACTGATTGGGTAAGGTTATGACGTCTTCTGTGTATTTAATTATTATGGTTGAATGGTTGATATGTTGTTGTAATGGGTCTACAATCTCAGGACTGTAAAATTCATAATCTTGAACTTGCTCTGCCAAAATTGATGGAATGTAACTAATGAAATGACTATTATGAACAAATACATGCAATGAATCTTTACTTGATTGTGCAAGTATGTGAACTATTCATTATGGACTGTGATAGTGGTTGTGATTGTGATGTTAGATCGGGTGTCATTTACCGATACGTATATTACATTGGGTGTCATATTCCAACACATAAATATAGGATCAAGTGTCACGTTCCAATACATATATAGGATCAGGTGTCATGTTCTGATACACATATAGGATTGGGTGTCACATTACGACACATATATGGTTTGGGTATGGATTTCATGAGAGAACTAATATGTGACTATCATATGTGAATTGATCTTGACTATATGTTTAATAATAGAGAAACTGATCAAATTATAATTGAGCATGTCCATCCTGTGTAATAACTTATATGAAAGGACTGAAGGTCCTAATGTTATCATGTTGATTGTTATAATTGAGATTTACCTTGTGAAACTGTACATTTCTTCTGAAATGGTAAATTAATAATGTGTTCATGTATATGTTTGATTGGATTATGTTATGGGTCCTAGATGCATGTGCATAGTAAGTATGAGGTTGTGAGAAAATTAGTGGAAATAAGTCAGTGTGTTGTTAAGGGAGATAAATGAATTAAAGTCAGTTATTGTTGATGTCCTATGGACACCTAGGTTAAAAACAGGATTCGGAGGTTTTCAGAGATTCTGCTTCCTAGCAGGCCGCCCTTGCGGGAGGAATCCTGCTGTGGCGAGGCCGCCAGAGCAGGATAAGTCCCGCCATGGCTGAACAGTAGTGGGTAGGAGGTGACATTTAGTCCCCCAAATATTTTCCTCTTCCAAGTGAGATATTAATTATCATAAGGCCATGAGATGGTTTGAAACTAAATATAATAGATGGGTTAGACGGAATTAGTATTGGCCGTAGTTTGGAATCTGCCTTATGTGATAGAAGGGCTAGGCCTTGATTTGTATTACAGTTGACAGCAAACCAATTAGAAAGGGTGAAATTTAGTCTTGAACGACTCTGATGAGGTTAATGGGAATGATAAGAGTTTTGCATAAGGTTTGGTAGGGAATCTCTTAAGAGCATGTTTTCTTCTTGTCGATTCTTTTATATTATGCGGTGGATATCGGGTTGACCGATGATGCCTACTAGTGCATGTTGTTTGTACTAATACTACTCTTGCTATGTCACTTGGCATAGTCTGGTTGCAGGGTCAGTGATATTTCATAGGTGAAGACGAAGATTAGTCTTCAACAGCTTCTACTCTTCCTTCCTTATGGTGGGAGCTATTTCTTGTTTTTATTTATACTCTGTATTTTTAGAAGCTCTTGTACCTTCTTAGACTAGTATCCTTGGGGGTATTAAAGTGTTTTCTTGTAATCATATTGGAGATTTAAAATTTTCATTTATGGTGTTTTCACTACTATTTTTGTCCATTAATGGCTTTTTGTCAAACTTTCGCATGTATTTTTGTAAGGATTCTCATATCTAGGTGTTAGAGTAGGTACCTGCAAGGCCCGGTGGATTGGGTCATGACATATACAAACCCATAAAGTTGTCACGATTCAAACTAGGCCATGAATTTCACTGACACTAACCCTCTAGTGGGAGAACCATTACTACGACTTAACTACGCAATACTAATAAAAGATGAACATTTAAAGATGTGGAAACATGTTTAAATTATAGTTTTAAAATTTAGTTCCCATAAACTCAGGAAGCTATCCAAACACATAAACATGTGGAAGTTAACCCCTATAAATTGAAAGTCATCATACCAAAACTCTACAAAGGTCTAGAGTAAGGGGATGCAACCCCAAAAATAATAATATAAAACCGAGTCTAGAAAAGTCTAAGTCTGAAGGACTTAGATTGAGATCCTACATGAATTTATGATAGCCTGAAAGTACTGGCTCACCCTTGAATTCGACAGGTTAACGATCTCCAAGCTGAGGTGTATCAATAGCCACCTAAAGATTCCCTACACTCAACAAAAAAAGATCAAGTTCAGTATTAGTACACACAACAACAGTGTACTGTTGGATCACGCGGCCATTCTAGTAAATGAAATATATACAAGTTATCACAACATAGGAAAACAACACATAAACAGATATACAATATAAATTTACCATTTCATGAACAATATACAACTTCACAATGTCAATAACAAATGCAATTGTCAAAGATGGTACTCTCATGGAACCCATACCCAAACAGTTAGTGTGTCGGCATAACACCCATTTTAATAGTTAGTGTGTTGCTGTGACACCCAATCCAATATATATCGGTGTGGTACCCGATTCAAAATATACGGGTGTGGTAACTAATTCAATATATACCTTCGTGGTATCCAATCTAATATATACCGGCGTCATACTCGATCCAACAACCACAATCAACAATGAATAATTCACACACTTGCACAATCAAGTAATAGATTCATTGCATGCAATTGATCATAAATAGTCATTTCATTAGGTTCATTCCATCTTTTCCTATTCACATAGATGCATGCAATACTATTAATGCAAATTACAAGCACACATAACATATACAGAAAAATAAATCATCACCTACCGCGAAACTAATCCTGAACACTCTTAAATAACTTGAGCTTTCCCTTTACAGAGTCTTTTGACTTGTTCTTGCTATAAAACATAAAGAACATTAATAATCAGTGAACAATGACCTAAATTACCTAAATTATATCAAAATACTAATAATTGTCCAAGTTCATGATCCTTTCATCAAGCTATGACTTTTTCCACTATTAAATTCGGGCAAAAAACCCTTCCATATGATAATTGCCTTAGATTCTAGGTTCTAAGACTCAAAATATAAGTTAGGGGAGTATTTAACTTCCCTTTAGAGCGAGAGTTGATGGAAAACTGAAATGGATAGACCTAGCTCGCCCCTAATCTCTCAAACATGAAACTGCAGAAATAATCTCTTTTCAGAACTTTTACCTGATAAAATTTGCGACTGGTCCGCCATGGTGGTCCCATCTCATAATAGTGTCCCGCGCCATAGAGAAAATAATCTTACCATGACAGGTTTCATGGTGACAGAAACTCTAAAATTGAGTCTCAAGCCTCCATTTTATAACACACCCTCAATCCTTGTTGTTCGAAAATAATTCTTTCACTCCAAGATCAATTACGGGAGTTCTACTTTCCCGAATTCGATTCTATAAAGTCGTAGAAACTCCTTAATGATTTGGATATCAACTCAAATGATAAAGCTCATAATTTAATTTACTATCCATTATCGAATTACCCTAGACCTCACCTAACTCAAATTTCATTCAAGTCTGGCCTAAGCTTGAAATTTCTAAGTTACTACTTAGAAATTCCAAACTCCTGCCTCATTGGCTTATCCTTAACGACGAGAAGAAGTCGTTACATGAGCCTCTGGTCATGAGTTTCTCTGTAGATTATAGTCATTGGATCTACCTTTCCAATGGAAAGCTCATGATTTCAGTGTTCCTACTCCGAGTTATGAATTTTCTACCACATACATGCGAAGCTAAAGATCGAGTTTGAGTCATCGTCCAAGAAATATATGTACAAATACATAAAGAATTTGGTAGTAATTTTTGACTAAATTATAGATTTTGGTCCTCTTTCCAACAGAATAGGAAACTCATAATTTTGGCGCTCCTACTCGAAGTTATGAATTTTCTATCATCATCGCGCAAACTTTTGAAACAAACGTATCAAAAAAAATAATTCAAAAATTAAATCTGATCAATCAAGAAAAGTTCAACTATGAATTTTTGATATATTATAGATGTCTAAAATTTGATTCTGTAGGAACAAAAAGTACGTGATTTCAATGCTTTAAACATGATATACAATTTTTTTCAATGAGAGTGCATAGTTAAGTCGACACATGAGACATGTGAATTACATTCAAGAAAAAATTCAGACAATCCTAAAATTATTTGAATGTGAATTTTTGATATATTGCGGATATTCTAATACTCTAGAATAAAGTAGCTTGTCATTTCGTTAAGGAATAAATTTTTACATAAATGCGCCAAATAGTCACTTTTCAAAATGGAAAGGACTACATCAAAGTTTCTTTTTCTCTAAAGCTATAACTACAAAGAAAGATGTAGTAAGTGTGGTACGTCGCTAAGACAACAATTATAAGGGAAGATGCATCAAGTGTGGTTCGTTGCCACCAAAGCCACAATTACCATAAAATATGCACCAACTATGATTCGTCCCCAAAGCCACCACTGCAAAGGAAGATGCACCAAGTGATTCCTTGCCAAATATAGATTTGCTCTTACATTCTATTGATCTAATATTGAGACTATTTGCGGTCCATCATAAATTTACAAAAGAAAAAAAAGAGGTGATGTATTTCATGGTGCTAATAGCATGAAGCTTGAAGTCAACATGGTAAAAATTGTCCTATGCTTCCCCGCTTGTTATGATGAATATATTTCTATTGGCTTAAAAGTTTTGAGTTTTCTCTCCATATAGATGTTAACAGAAGTCTCAAGTAATACGAAAATCAATATGAGACTCTTTGGTTGCTACTAATTCTCCTTTGTTAAGTGGTAGGGAGGAGACTCTTTATCCAGTCCATCTGCGGCAAACTGAAAGGAGAAAGTGCTTTATTTATTTTTTTACCAAATCTTGGATAAAGAATACACCATGTATCTCTTCATTTGTCATGACTCAAAAATTGAGGTCATGAGGGCACACATCCCAAAATCTCATCCCAATGTGTAAGGATAAAAGTAAAATCATATGAGATTCCCAAAGAGAAGTAAGGCCACAATTAAATGCAATAAAAGTATGATAATGAAATTATCTCAAAATCTGATGTCATAAGTATAAAGAGCATTTAATACAGAGTTCGAATATGAGGATACAACATAAGTCTATGAATGATACTAAAGATGATAAATAAAGATAGACTTGTGATGATCCGAATCCCAAGACCTCACCACTAATCTGAAAATACAGAATCTGCTAGGATATCAGCTGCCACGTGAGGTATCCTAACAAGTATTTGCATCAAAAAGGGACACAGAAGTAGCAGTGAGTACAATCCACATATAATCAGTAACTTAAGCTGACTGAATAAATTAATTCCATAATAACAACTCATAATCGTAATTAACCACATAATTCAAGTAGTAAAAATATAAATACAATGCAATGCAATATGATGATGCTATGATGTGGTGGTACAGTGGAATAAAGACTGTCGCATAGCCTGTCGTATACATCTATCGAGCTGTGCTACCAAGCAGGACCCACGGGGGTCTCACAGACCATATACCTCAATCACAATATGTCATCAGCCTTGCAACTTCCTCGTGGTCAAGGGATCACTATGTATCCACTACCCTACCATAAGATTACCTCAGTCAGAGACTCAAGATACAAATGTTTAAAAGTGTGTCATTTTCTTTGTCAAAAAGAATTCCCTTATTTCTCAACTTTCCATGTTTCATGATATGATGAATGAGGATGAATACATCAAAATATGTATGACATAGAGGCAATATTCAACTCAACATGTAATCTAAGGTTCCAAGTTCTGAAAAACTTAAGTATGCTCAAACCCCCAACTCAACCCCTTATGCGGGTATCACAGGTCAAATAATATTTTCAAGCCTCTCTCACAGGCAAATCATGATTCACATTCTCTCAAAGCAAATAAAATAGCAAATATGGTCCCCACACGGGCTATGTGATATAAATAATCCCCCATACAACAACACATTAATATCTAAGCCCCCACACGGATATCACAATATATAACAGTCTCAACTCATACTACAACCCCATCCCAAAGTCTATAACATATGAATTTGACAAATCACCCCAACTCAGCCCCAAGAAGGATGGCCAAACCTACCTCGATAGTTGAAACCTCACTCGAACTCTCCACCGAACGAACAACCTTTGAATTCAACAATCAAAATAAAAACCCACTATCAAGAATAAAACATACGCATCATAAGAACTCCAATTACACCCATATTGACAGGTTTTGGAGCCGGGGGTAAAATGGTCTAAAATCAACTAATTTCGATAAAAGGGTCAATCTGGAAGTTTATTGAAGAATCACATTCTACTAGTAATAAGAAACTCATGGTTCTAAATTTCATAAAATTTGAGTAAAAATTGAGCCCAAGTCTACCGTTTTGAGTTCATGAAAAATCAAGGGATTTGTGGTTCAAAATCTAGGATTTGGAAGTTAAAATCTCGAGATATTAAATGAAAATGAGGTGTTTTAGGTAAAAAATAATTTACCCAATGTTTTTCCATAAAAATCCTCTATCAAATCACTTTCGCCGAGATCCCACAAGTTAAAAATGGAGAAAAAGACTCAAAATCCCATTTTTAGACACACTGGTGTCGCTTAAGCAGACATTCACTAAAGCCAACATTGGTCGCTTTTGTGGACAATGTTCGCTTAAGTGGATGTTCGCTTTTGCAGAAAATGTTCTCTTTTGCAGACGTTCGCTTAAACCAAAAATGTTCGCTTAAGCCGAAAATGCTCACTTTTACGGACGTTCGTGTAAGTCAACAGTGTTCGCAAAAGCCTACCCTGCACCAAAAAACCAGAAATTGAAGAAAAGCTCAATTCTCTGATTGGATCTTCAAAATTCGTTTGGAGTCCGATTAAAAAAACCTCAATATGTTATCCTATTAAATTTGACATTTCAGACTCAACGAAATTGTTGTATTTCCAAAAAAATATTATTATGATGAAATTACCCTCCCAGATCTCTTTTTGGCCTAAAACTCAACTTTGGACCTAAAATCTCAAAATGACGATTAAGGTCTCGGGGCTCTAAATCAATATTCAACTAGACCAAACCCGATGTTCCAGACACAATGGAATCATCAAAATTCAAATTCGAGATTTCTTTGACCCAAAATTTGATAAATTGCAACTAAACTAGTTTTGGCACTTGAAATACTCAAATTATCCTCGGAACCTCTAAAAATTACAACAGCCATTTATAGCATTTGAATCACCCCTCCAAACCATTGGAATCATCAGAAATCAAATTCGAGTCTCTGAACTCAATTTGTTGACCAAAGTCAAACTTAGCTCATTAAAAATAAACTTTCAAACTCAAAGACCTCAAATCCACATATTAACCTCAAATGTGATTCCGATAACTCTCCTAGATCAATTCCCACATTTCGGAGCTGATGGAACTAACGAAATCCCATTCTGAGATCCGTAGCTCCAGTTGGTACTGAAAACCACTTTTTCACCTCTTAACTCTATAAAACTCAAGAAATTGTACAATTTACAAACCATTAAGATTTTGATATTTTCAACTACACAAACTGATCAAATAACACTCGGAGGCGCTAACGCTAAGAGTAAAATGGTAATTTCTTGCAAATTTATAAAAATAACCCTCAAGATCATTTCAACATCCACCAGTAAAAAGGATGTTCGTCCTCAAACATAAGATAAAAGAAAGTACCTTGGGTTTTAAAAAGGTGAGGGTACCAGACCCGCATATCAAACTCTAACACTGAAGTCGCCTTCTCAATAGACCGATGCCGCGGCTGCATATTAACCAAAGCGATCTCCTTGGTATTGAGCCTACGAAGTTGTCTGTCTAGGATAGCTACTAGTTCCTCCTCATAAGTCAAATCTGGACCCAACTCCACCGCATAAATCACATGGGACTCATTCGATATATACTTCGAAGCATAGAGACATGAAACACCATATGGACAATTGACAGTCTTAGGGGTAAGGCCAACTCATAAGCCACCCCACCCACTCTCCTCAGAATCTCGAATGGGCCAACAAACCTCAGGCTAAGCTTGCCCTTCTTCTCAAATCTCATCACACCCTTCATAGGAGATACCACTATGAATTCTAAGGGACAAACCCTCTTGTTAGCATAGCTCTTCTAACGATTTTGAGTTGTTAATAGTCAACCCTAAATCAAATATACCCGCTCCATAGCATCCCTGAGTAAGTCGGTATCCAATGCATCAACCACCACTGAATCAAACCACCCAATGGGTGACCGGCCCCTACAACCATACAATGCCTCAAACAGTGCCATCTGAATGCTGGAATGATAACTATTATTATAGGAAAACTCCGCTAAGGCCAAATATTAGTCCTATCGAGCACCAAAATCAATCATACAGGCCCTAAGCATATCCTCCAACACCTAAATAGTCCATACGGACTAGCCATCAGTCTGGGGATAAAATGCTGAACTCATGTCTACTCACATACCCAAACAACAGTATAATGCCTCCCAAAAGTGAGAGGTGAACATTGAACCCTGATTCTACATAATAGAGATAGGCATCCCATGTAACCTAACAATCTCATGAAGATAGATCCTAGCTAACTGCCCCGCACTGTAGCTAGTCTTCACCAGAAAAAAATATGCTGATTTGGTCAATCAGTCCATAATCACCCAAATAGAGTCATACTTACCCAATGCCATGGGTAATTCAGACACAAAGTCTATAGTGATACTTTCCCACTTCTATTTGGGAATGGGCATCCTTTGCATAGGACCACCCGGTTTCTGATGCTCATACTTCACTTATTGGCCATTTAGACATAGCCACAAAATCAGTAATGTCCCTCTTAAAGCCACACCACCAATAGTGTTATTTCAAATCATGAAACATTTTTGCAACTCCCGGGTGAATTGAATACTTGGAGCAATGAGCCTCCTCCAAAATCATACGTACCCAATCACCAATCTTGGGCACACTAATACAACCATTAATCCTCAAAATTCCTTCCGGATCAAGAAAGGCTGATTTTGCTTCAAACTCAACACTTTGTCTCGAATGGCCCTCAACTTGTCATCCTCAAACTTGTGTGTACAAATTTGGTCATTCAAAATAGACCTAGCCTTCATAAAGGCTAGAATTCTATGATGTGTAGAAACATCAAGTTTGACAAACTGCCTAGCCAGTGACTGAACCTCCAAAGACAAAGGCCTCTCATATGCCATAAGGAAGGCCAAAAAAACCATACTATATGCTTTGCGACTTAGGGCATCTGCTACCACATTAGCTTTGCTCGGATGATAAAGAATGGTGATGTCATAGTCTTTTAATAAATCTAACCAATTACGCTGCCTCATGTTCAGATTCGACTGAAAAAGTTATACTTAAGGATATAGTGGTCAATAAAGACCTCACAAGGCACACCGTAAGGATAGTGCCTCCACAACTTCAAAACAAACACTACCATCGCCAACTCCAAGTCATGGGTAGGATAGTTCTTCCCATTTATCTTCAACTGTTGAGAAGCATAAGTTATAACTATACCCTTTTGCATCAATACACCACCAAAACCGACTTCTGAAGTATCACAAAATACTATAAAGGCCACACCCTTCTAAGGTAAGGCTAGAATAGGTGTTGATCAAATAAATTATCAATGTGAGGAAAAGGATGCTTATTCTTAATGGTGACTTTGTTGAACTGCCGATATTCAATACATATCCTCAAAATACCATCCTTCTTTTTCAGAAATAAAATTGGTGCACCCCACGGCGATACACTAGGTCTAATAAACACCTTCTTCAAAAAATCTTTCAATTGTTCTTTCAACTCCTTCAATTCTGTCGAAGCCATCCGATAAGCAGAAATAGAGATTGGCTTGGTGCCCGGCTCCAAGTCAATTACAAAATCAATATCATAATCAAGAGAAACACCTCTATAAAAAATACATCCATAAACTCTCTCAACACCCTCATCGTCTCTATTGGAGATGACTCCTTGGTGAGATCATGTACATGAGCCAAATAAGACAAACCACCCTTATCCATCAGAAGACGAGCACGAATATAAGATATCACCCCCTTCGGATACGAACTCAGATTACCCTTCAACACCAAGCTAGGCATACCGGAATAAGCTAAGGTCACGGTCTTTGCATAATAATCTAATATAACATGATAAGGAGATAACTAGTCCATACCCAAAATCACATCAAAGTCAAGAAGGTCTAATAGAATCAAGTCTCCTCGGGTCTCTCTACCCGAAAATATCACTGCACACCCCCTGTATACACAATCCACCACTAAATATTCACCTACCGAGGTAGAAATAGTAATAGGTGTAGCAAGGGACTCACTCACATAATAAATACCCATATTAAAATAAGTCGACATATAAAAGTAAGTAGACCCTGGGTCAAATAATACTAAAGCAGAACGATGGCAAATTTGAGTAATATATGTAGTAACTGCACCAGTCTGCCTAATATCTACCCGATATAGCATAGCATAACTGACCGTCACCCTTAGCATGCAAACCACCATGAGCACTACCTTATTCTCCACCCTTAACACCACGGGTACCACCTCTAGCATTCTGTGAATAAACAACTGGAACAGTTGTAGAATAAACAACTGGTGCCCCAGGCCATCTAGTAGAAGGAGTGCATTTGGGGCAATCTTGAGCCTTATTCCCAAACTCATTATTAATATAACAACCTCGAGGACCTGAACCCTTTGGGGGATAACTAGAAGTCTCTACATGTCCTACGGAGCTCAAAATACCCTCAATAGCTGCCTAGACTGGTCTACCCTGATAATCATGGGTTCCTGAACCTTAATATTCTCTACCCTTAGAGAAATGACCGCTGAACTGACCCTGCCGATAGAACTTCTTGGCCCCTCCATGTCTAGTATATCAGATACTCTCTATCATCCTGGGATGATCAATAATACTCTGAAAAGTACCCTAATAATACCCTGAAAAGTACCCCCCAGACAAACAGTACAAAAGAGGTTGTAGCCTCTTGAAGATAACCGGCGAATCCCTTCACCATCTTGCAAATCCTATCAAACTCGGTGGAAATACTTGACATATCATAACAAGATAACATATGGAAGCGAGCCTTGTACTCAGATACTGATAAGAAACCCTACTCAAATTTGTCAAACTTATTCATACACAGATCACGAGGCTATAAGGCACGGATCTCTCAAGGAACACCTTAGTAAACTATTCCCAACTCATCATAGGAGAACCAATAGGTCTACGAGCAAGATCTGACATCAACCACTCCTTGTCCACTCCTGTAAACTGATACAAAGTGTAAGCTAATCCATGTGTCTCTAAAATACCTAGGTTGAACAACTTGTCTTGGCAATCAGGCAAAAAGTCATTGGCCTTCTCTCTAGTAGTACCATCAAATCTTTGAGGCACCAATCGAAAAAATCTCTCAAAGCTCTTCTGCTCAACTACTGACATAGCAATACTAGCAGAAATTAGAGGAGCTGCAAATCTCAAAGGTCAATAAAAGGCACTGAAGAAGAACCAGGGGTCTGAAATCTAACACTGGGCCCCTAAACTAGCGGTGTAGCACCAACTATGATGGGAGAACCTAAAGTACCTGGAAGAACACCAGGAGTAAAAGCACCATCCATTCTAGCCAATAATTGACTTAGTAGCTCTTGAAGCATTGGAGCACTATCGAGAATCACTAGAGGTTGGGATGGCCTCTGCTCCTTAGTCTTCTCCTTCATGTCATCCTCATGCTCATACATGGACACAGGTAATGGCTATCTAGCTCGTCCATGAGTAGGCCTTATCCCCTGACTTCGCCACGTCCTCTGCCTCGCCCGCATACTGGGCTCAGGCAGCAAGTGCAACCTCACTCTCAATAGTTTTGGCTCTAGTCCTTACCATCTGCGCAAAAGGAAAAGATCAGAGGTATACAACACTTAATATGAATAAATTGCACAAAGGGAGTCAAAAGAAGGAAATTCTCCAATAAAGTATCTTGTAGCCTCTCGAATATAAGTACGGACATATACATACAAATCAGCAAGGCTTTACTAGATACCTTGCTCTTTAACTTATGAGACCGGTGAACCTAGAACTCTAAGACTAATTTGTCACGACCCAAAAACTAAGGTAATGATGTCACACATTCTAAAATCCCATCCCAATGTGTAATCCTAAAAGTAAAACCATACAACACTCACAAAGGGAAGTCATGCCACAATTAAACGCAATGAAAGGACAACATTGAAATTATCTCAAAACCTAATATCATAAGTATAAAGAGTATCTAATATAAAGTTTGAATCTGAGGATATAACATAAGTCTCTAAATAATTCTAAAACTGAGAAATAAGGATAGACTAGCGACAATCTGAATCCCGGGACCTCACCACTAATTTGAGAATATAGAATCCGCTAAAATATCAACTGCCACGTGAGGTACCCTGACTATTATCTGCATTAAAAGGTGACACAAAAGTACGGGTGAGTACAATACATATATACTCGATATCTTAATCAGACTGAGTATAAGGAATTAATCAAACCTATGAAATAAACTAAGGAACACATCCACCTGCATACAGAAAAGTCCCACTCTGCATCGATATCGTCAGTTTATATATAATGGCGTGAATAAATTACTCCCATAATAACAGCTCGTAATCATAATTAACCAGATAATTCAAGTGGTACAAATATAAATACAATGCAATGCAATGCAATATGATTATGCCTTGATGTGGTGGTACAGTGGAATCAAGATTGCCGCACAGCTTGTCATATACACCTGCCGAATTGTGCTACCAAGCAAGACCCATGGGGGTCTCGCATATCATATACCTCAATCACAATATTTCATCATCCTTGCCACCTCCTTGTGGTCAAGGGATCACTATGTATCCACTACCTTGTCTTAAGACTACCTCAGTTAGGGACTAAAGATATAGAGGTTTAAAAGTGTATCATTTTCTTTCTAAAAAAGAATTCCCTTATTTCTCAACTTCCCATGTTTCATGATATGATAAATGAGGATGAATGCATCAAAATACGTATGACATAGAGGAAATATTCAACTCAACATGTAATCTAAGGTTCTAAGTTCTCCGAAACTTAACCTCGACATGATATACACCTTCAATAAATAAGCATGGCAAGGAATGTATTTGAAATAAATATTCACCCTTTTTTGAATCATTACGGTACTCAAGTGTGCTCAAACCCCCAACTCAACGCCTCAGGCGGGTATCACAAGTAAAATAATATTCTCAAGCCTCTCTCACACGTAAATCATAATTCATATGCTCTCAAAGCAAATAAGATAGCAAATACGGTCCCCACATGGGCTACGTGATACAAATAAGCCCCCACACAACAACACATTAATATCTAAGCCCCCATACGGGCATCACAATATAAATAACAGTCTCAACTCATACTACAATCCCATCCCAAAGTCTATAACATATGAATTTGATAAATCACCCCAACTCAGCCCCAAAAAGGATGGTCAAACCTACCTCGATAGCCGAAACCTCACTCGAACGCTCCACCGAATAAACAACCTTTGAATTCAATGATCAAAATGAAAACCCACTATCAAGAATAAAACATACGCTTCATATGGAGTCCAATGACACCCATATTGATAGATTTTTAGAACCGGAGGTAAAATGGTCCAAAATAAACTTATTTTGATACAAGGGTAAATCTAAAATTTTATTGAAGAATCACATTATACTAGTAATAAAGAATTCATGGTTGAAAACCCCATAAAATTTTAGTAAAGATCAAACCCAAATCTACCATTTTGAGTTAATGAAAAATCAAGGGATTTGTGGTTCAAAATTTAGGATTTGGAAGTTAAAATCTCAAGATATTAAATGAAAATGAAGGGTTTTAGTTAGAAAATGACTTATCCAATGTTTTTCCACAAAAATCCTCTACAAATCACCTTCTCAGAGCTCTCACAAGTTAATAATGGAGAAAAAGACTCAAAATCCCATTTTTAGACTCTCTGAAGTTGCTAAAGCGACACAAGTGTCGCTTAAGCGGACATTTTCTAAAGCCGGTATTGCTCGCTGAAGCGGACGTTCTCTTTCGCGGACAATGTTCGCTTAAGTGGACATTCGCTTTTCTGGACAATGTTCGATTTTGTGGACGTTCGCTTAAGCCAACATTGTTCGCAAAAGCAGACCCTACACCAGAAAACCAGAAATTGAAGAAAAGTTCAATTCTTTGATTGGACCCTTAGAATTCGTTCGAAGTTCGATAAAAATTAATCAGATATGTAACTCCATTAAATTCAACATTTCGGACTCAACAGAATTGTCAAGTTTTGAAAAAGTATCGTTATAACGAAACTACCATCCCGGATCCCTTTTTGGCCGAAAACTCAACTTTTGGCCTAAAAACTCAAAACGACGATTAAGGTCCCAGGGCTCTAAGTCAATGTTCAACTAGACCAAAATCGATGTTCCAGATGCAATGGAATCATTGGAATTCGAATTCGAGGTCTTCTTGATGAGGATTCCGATAAGTCGCAACAAAACTAGTTTCAGCACTTGAAATACCCAAATTACCCTCGAAACCTCTAAAAATTATGACTAAACCATTTATAGCATTTGAATAACCCCTCAAAATCATTAGAAATCAAATCTGAGTCCCAAACTCGATTTGTTGACCAAAGTCAAACATAGCTCATTACAACCAAACTTTCAAACTCAAGACCTCAAATCCACGTATTAACTCCAAATGTGATTCCGACAACTCTCTCAGATCAATTCCCACATTCCGGAGCTGATTATGTATTGATAATGGTGATGTGTTAAATGTTTCTACTAATCTTGCAGGCAGAGTTGGGAGAAAACGCATACAAGTCGATATCGACCAATTTAAAGAAATTCCGTTATGCTGTTGAACAAATATTCTATCATTGTCTTTTGTAATAAATATAACAAAATCAACTATTTTTTGATGCATGAAAGAAGGTGAAATTATGCCACACACCGACGCCATAAAACTGCATTTAACCAAAAAAAAAAAATAAGACGAGACTTCAATTTTGCCTATCAATGATTGATCAGGGTACACTTCACTCAAATCCCATGTTTATAGATATGTTTAATTATGTTCATATCGATGAAAAATGATTTTATTTATCAAAAAAAAATCTGAAAGGTACTACCTCCTTTCTGAAAATGAAGAGTCTAATCCATATCGCTCTTGCAAAAGTAAAAGTTTTATCATAAAGGTTATGTTTATGGTGGCTGTTGCACGCCCTAGATTTGATGCAAATGGAAATGAATTGTTTTCGGAAAAAATGGAAATTTTTCCATTTGTAGTTAAGGAATCAGCTAAGCAAAATAGCAAAAATCGAACAACATGACTGTTGAAACAAAACCAATTCTATCTGTAACTAAAGATATCACAAGAACTTGTTTGTTAGAGAAAGTTCTTCCGTCCATTAGATCAAAATGGCCAGCTTCAATGTCAAGTGCTCCTATTTTCATTCAACAAGATAATGCAAGGCCACATATTGTTATTAATGATTTGGAATTCACGGAAGTCATTCAATGGGATGGATTTGATATTAATTTATACTTTTAAACCCCTAATAGTCATGATTTAAATGTTTTGGACCTTGACGTTTTTAGAGCAATTCAATCTCTTCAATATCAAAGCAAATTCTTCAAATGTTGATGAATTAGTGGAGGCTGTTGAAAGATCTTTCAATGAAATAAAAACATAACGACTCGGTGATGTACTTTTAACTTTGTAGTCTTGTATGAATGAGCTGATGAAACATAACGGTGGCAACAACTACAAAGTGCCTCATATGAATAAAGTAAGACTAGAAACAGAGGGAGATCTTCTGCTTCAAGTTCGTTGTGATATTAGTGCTGTCACTCAAGCTTTAGCTCTACTATAACAGTGATTGAATTACTACTATCAAGACAATTTGTTTTTGCACATTTTGATGTTTATGTTGGAACTTTGCAAGTTTAATTTAATTTTTGGATAGTTTGATGTTTATGTTAGAATCTTGCAAGTGTAATTTATTTTTGGAATAGTTTGATGGTTTTGTTAGAACCTTGTAAATTCAACATGTTGAAGTTAAAATGTCATTTTGTAAAATGTAATAAAATTTTACTTTATGAAATTGATGTTTGAAAAATCACATTTTATTTTAATTGTGAATCTCGACTAAAGAATAAAGAAGAAACACTTAACAAAATTGTTTTTTTTTGTGAAGACAATCTTTGATTTTACTCTCTTTAATGTTTAAAAATAAAATAAAATTGATTGTTTATGTTGCATCGCGTTATGTGATTTCATAACTCTATGAATGGATATATTGACAAAATAAAAAAGAAAGCTATCAATAGTTAAAAAAAAGAAAGAATATGATAAAATAGTGAAAAAGTTTTTGATAATGTTGATTGTAAGAAGAAAGAGAAAAGTGTATTATACTTTACTGCACTTTGATTGACTTTTTTTAAAAAAAAAGGAATGCAACTTTTGAAATAATGAGATTCAACAAGTGTAATGTCCTAATTTTTGAGAAATTACTTTTTATTGTGAAATGATCATTTTGCCCTTCCCCTAATATTTTCATACTTTGTTTGATTTTCGGGAATTATTTGTGTGGTCTCCAATGTGATCGGGAGAGATTTTGGTGATTTTGAGACTTAAGATGGAATTTTAATGAGATAGTTAACTTTGATCAATATTTTTGAGATCCAAGCATCGAATGGTGATTCCCTCAGTATTCTTGCGTCCGAAATATTGAGTTTGGTCTAATAGGGTGATTTGTTAGAGCTCCAAGATCATAGAGTTCGTTTTGAGTACTTAGGTTAAAAGTTGAGTTTTAGGCCTAAGAGAGGTCCGTGGGGGTATTTTGGTCATAACAATTTTTTTCGGAAATTCAACTATTCCATTGGCTCCGAAATGTGTTTTTGATCAATTTGCACTATTGGTTCATGTTTATAAGGTTTCATATGAGTTTTGAGGTTCAAAAACATGTTTTAAAGGGTGGTAGTGCAAGTTGACCGCGGTCAACATGCCCTTTTTGGTTGAAAATAGCCCAATTTTGGATTTCTTTTTCATTTTTCTTATTTTCACCATTGTTACTCAATTGGAGCCTAGAAGAGATGATTTTTGAATCAATCTTTTGAGGAAATTCGTTGGAGTAAGTCTCTTTACCATTTTTAAATCATTTCCTAATGATTTCATCTTCCAAACATATTTCAAAATCAAGATTTCAATATGAGTTTTCAGGTTTTTCTCTCAAATTTTAAAATTAGTAATTTCATGATTTCGAACTCGATTTCTAATCGATTTTAATGTGCTTTTCAGCCACAAACTCCTCTTGATGTGTAGAACCTGATTTTCTAATGAAATTTCAGTTTTACCCTTTTCGTTTCCGTGGTAATTTTTGGATGATTTTGATCCCTATTCTAAAACCTTGCAATATGAATATCGTTGGACTCCTTTTGATGAACTCTTTCCATTCTTGATACTTGGGATCGATTCGTAGTTGGTAATTGAGAGTAGAGCTCTGATAAGAGTGTTCGGGTGAAGATTCAACCTTCGAGGTAAGTTTAGCTATCCTTCTTTGAGACTAAAATTTTGTAATTGATCATTCTTATGTTGTAGAATTTGGGATGGGGTCGTAATATGATTTGGGACTGTTGTTTATATTGTGATGCACATATGGACGCTTGATTATACTGTGATACCTATGTGGGGCTTGATTGTACTATGTTGCTCGTGTGGGGGCTTATTTGTGCGATTTAGCCCATGTAGGGGCTTTATTTGCAATTTTATTTGCTTTGAGAGCATGTGATTCATAATTTTTCTATGAAAGAGGCTTGTAGCACTATTTGACTTGCAATGCCCGCGTGAGGGGTTGATTGAGAGGTTTTGATCACACATAAGTAATGAAAGGTTTTTAAAAGAGGTGAACACTTATTTCAATGTATTTCCTTTCCATTACCATCTATTTGAGGGTGTATATCATGTTTAGGTTGAGTTTTCAGAAATTTGAACCATGTATTACATGTTGAGTTGATTATTGCCTCAATGCCTTATGTGTTGTGATACATTCATCCTCATTCATCATATCATTGATTTTGGGAAGTTGAGAAATGTGAAAATTCTTTTGGAGAAAGAAAATGTGACACCTTTTTATATCTTTGACCATGAGCTAGGTATCAAGTTGATGAGATATTGAGATTTTGAATTAGTATATACACTGTGAGTCCTGTATGGGTCCTTGTCTGGAATTCTTAGCTCAACAGGTATATACGACAGGTTGTGCGACAACCTTGATTCCACTGTACCACCACATCATTGCATCATATCATTGTATTGCATTGCTTCATCTCTTTGAATTATTTGACTTATCTGATCATACGTTATCTTGAATTGTCCCTATATGTTTACCTTACTTGCAATGTTTTATATAAATTGGCGGCACCACCTTCCGATAAGATTCTAGTCAGGGTATTCTATGCGACAGCTGATTTCTCTAGCGAATAGTGTCATATCAGATTAGTGCTTAGATCCTGTGATCCGGATCACCATTAAATCTATCTTTTTCTTTCATTCTTTACTATTATTCAAAGACTTATGATGTATATCAAATTCGATTGTTGTACTAGATGTTCTTTACACTTATGACTTTGGGTTTTGAGATATTTTTTTCTTTATTCTTTTTTTCGTTTCTTTAGTGGCTTGATTTCGCTTTTGGTAGTCTTGTATGAGTTTTATTATTAGACTTACACATCAGGGTGAATTTTGGGATGTGTGTCATCCTAACCTCGATTTTTGGATCGTGACAACAAGAGGTAAAACAGGAATAATGTCATTAGATATTTACCAAATATGTTATTCATTTTGGGACTAAATAATAAAAAAAGTAAGTCATATCAATTGAAAAAAAGAGAATAATAAACTTCGAAGTTGAGTTTCTACTTAATCAAGTCGCTGGTCATTTGGATGTTCCTACACCAACATATGTGTTTTATGAGATTGCTCAAAATTGTCGTAAGAATATCAAAACTGTCATAAGAATAAGCGTGATTTACGACAAACTTCAAAAATCAATTTCAATCCATTCAAGAAGGTTTTTACCTTATTTTTTGAATATATTGTATACTTTGAAGTTTAGTTTCTATAAAATCAAGTCGTTCAGTAGTTGAATGCTCCTACATTAAGATATAGACGTTTTGGTGAGACTGCACAAATCTGTGAGGAAAAAATGCTATATCTGGAGACCAATTTCAAAAATTAATTCCTGTCAATCATAAAATATTTTGGATTTAATATTTAGATATGTCGTAGATTTACGAGCCTAGTTTCTGAAAAATCAAATGAATCATAATTTTGATGTTTCTATAATAAGATACGAGTTTTCTACTATAGATGTGCTAAGTTAGGAAGAAAATGACAAAAATAAAAATAAAAAATAAAAAGTTACCTGATAGAGATTGATTCGATGGGCTTGATGATGCTGCAAACTGACAATCAACCACCGTGAAAATATGGGTATTTATAAATGTCAAAAATTGGAGAAAAATTTTTATTCCTATAAATTATCGAAAAATTATACTTGGAACCAAATAATTGAAAGTTTTAATTAGAATAAAATGTAGAACGTTTGGAAAACTTCCTACATACATATGGAAAATCTATAGTTGGAATTGAATTATGACAAGTTTTCATTGAAATCAAATTATGAATTTTGTTACATCGAAATCAAATATAAAAATTTTTGGAAAACATCCTACATACGTATGAAAAGTCTCCTAATAAGGATAAATTTATGAAGTCCTTACACTTTGTTCAAGTAATTAAACTTTCATCATCAAGAAAAACAACACCTAATACTTGCGCTGAAATCACTAGATTCGTAACACCGAATCAAGCATGTAGACATAATTTATGTTTTGGGATTCACATCCGTTGTGTAATTGACGACCAAATAAAACTATGATACTTTTGAAGTCTTAATAACATCTTTTGATGCAAGATTTGATTTTGTCACCTATTAAATGACAACGGAATACACACAATTCTCATAAGTTGGAAACACTCCAAACCAAAAAAAAAAAAAAAATCATTCACGAATACTTCAAATCTTGTCTATTAAGATTCAACAAGTCATGCACCTCAATAAGCTTTGAAGCAGAAGGGATTATAGACACTGAAATTTTATTGGATAAATCCATGTCAAATTTTGAATTAAATCTTAAATTCATGATATGTCGATCAACTCAAATTATTGGTCAATAAAGTTTGATTAATATTTAAGTTAAAATTATATGACATAAATAAAGTTCAATTATATTTGAGTTAGTTTATTATTAGGAAAATTTACATAAATGTACTACATTAAGAAAATATTTACCATTTATACAAATAATATATTTTTTCATTGAACACTTATAATACAATTTTAATACATGTTAGCGAGAATAATTTATAAAACTCATATAATACAAATTTTATTCATGGATAATATATTTATCACATACTTTAATACACTTATAATACATTGCGTCAATTTCTTACCAAATAAATATAATATATTTTAAAACACTTATAATACATTTATATTGCATGCATAATTCACTTTTAATACATGACAGATATATCATAATATTGCTATATATTGCTATAAATAGTAATAAATAAAAAATATCGCTAAAATCAGTAATTATTTATTAAAAAATATTTTTCTTAATAATTTTTCCTTATTATGTCAACAGACAAGTCCAATCCATGCTCTTCAAGCCCAAGATCCACTAGAATTATTTGGAGACCAAAATACCCCCAAACCAATATATGACGTTTTTTTGGAACTACCCTCATTTATATGCTTATGTTTATTTCCACAACGATTTTAATGCAACACAAAAAAGTACACTAGATTATAAAATTAGATAAAAATAGCACCAATATCAAAAGTGTACCTCTAAATATGGGTTTTCGTTAATTTTCTTTATTTTTTTCATAGTTCATGTTGAATCTAACAGTAAGTTCGGTAAATATATGACGGAGATTAAAAATAAAAACTTTTTGATAAACTTAAAGAACCAAAATTGGCTAGTACATACCTAAAAGTCACTACTTTGAACCTACTTTCAAACAAAAGGGACTATTTTTTTCATATTTTCATGAATTTTGTTAATTTAATAGAACGAAAAAAGACTCAAATATGCCATCGAACTTTGAAAAAATATTCATTTATGTCATCTGTTTAAAAGTTTAGCTCATCTATGTCATTTTCATTTGAGAAAAGACTCATCCATGCCATTATTTGTTAACTAAAATGGCATAGATGAGCCAAACTTTTAACGGATAGCATAGATGAGCTTTTTTTCAAAGTTCGATGACATATTTGAACCTTTTCCATTTTAACTAATAATTTAGTTAATAACATGGCCGAATCATAATTGACCATGTGTACAAAATAGTTTTGTAAAATGGAAAATATTTGTAGTTTACAAATAATGACATAGAGGAGTTTTTTCTCAGATGAAAATGACATAAATGGGCCAAATTTTTAACGAATAGCATATTTGAGCCTTTTCTCAAAGTTCGATGACATATTTGAGACTTTTCTCTAGTAGAATACTTAAACAAGAGTGTCAATCTTGATTGATAGAGGATGACTATATACATTATACAGGCATAACTCCTAAAATGGGACCGCAGGAGTGACATTATTTAACTCGATCGTGTGACCCCTCAAATTTGCAAATTGTTTAAATAGTGTTCTAATCACTCACTTAAAGAAGTTAAATTCAAGAATAGTAGTAACATCAAAAGTAATAAATTAATATACTCCATCATGATTACAAGAATAATTCACTAAAGTATATGAGAAGAATAATTTGCTAACGGGCAAATTCGACGGTGAAGGATTACGTTTTCGGATTTGCAAAGGGCTAAGATTCTCTATTGTTAAATTTGTTTATTGTTATTAAAGTTTGTTAGAGTGTCATACATGATTGATAATTCAGTTGGGAATCTTTGAATACATGATTTCATTTCATCGTTATTCTATGTGTCAATATTTTTTAATTCAAAATTCTTGTGGAAAAGAAATGAAGAAGAGGGGTGTATTTAATGGAGATAATATTTCACATAGTCATTTAATCGGGATAGTTTATTTAAAAACTCACCAAACTTTATTTTATAATCTAAAAATCATTCAATTTAGGCGTGAAAGTCACTCAACTTTGGTTTGTAACCTAAAAATCATTCTACTATTGGTATTTCACCTAAAAAATCACCTAACCAATTTATATGTGAAATACAAATTTTAGTTTAAAGGAAAATTTTTAAAAATTAATAAGATATTGTAACGACCTGAACCGTCGTTAATTAAGAATGGAGGAAAATTGTAGGAAAATAAATCAACTGGGTCCCACAATCCGGCTAGAGCGGGATAGTCCCACCACAGCAGCCCCTCGCCAGCGGGATACCTGCCACCAGAGTGGGAAATCGTGGGACAGAACTTAAGTCGCAATTTTCTTATTTCTCCACTTCTCCCAAAGTGTGAGTTATGGGAGAGGGTTACTGCAAAAAGTTTTCCAATACTGCTCCTGACTTGGAAAGAGAAGGGAAAAGAATCTCAGCACCGGAAGGTCCCCAACTGGCAGAATTTAGACATATCTTTCTAGTCAGATATCTTGAACCAGTGATTTAGAGCTACACTGAGTCTCCTCAATTGCATGGCGCCAAGTAGGCTAGGCTTTCTCTGATCTGAGTAGTTAAATCTATATCTAATACATAGTATAAAGGGATTTAGCGAGAGGGTTCATAATTAGAATTTTGGACACAGACCATGAACCGACATTTGGGAAGTTTCAGTGTTTAAGCTTGATGTGACCTGGGCAAGGAAGTTGTATAACGAATTTGAAGCATTTGGTAGTTGTATTTTCATATCGAGATAAGTGTGTGTTGTATCAACCTTAATTGTACATATATGCTAGGAAATTGGGAAGACTCAGATAAAATCTATCGGTTAGTCACTTATCTTAATGGTGCTCATGAACCTAAGTAATTTTATGCATATTGATTATATTTTCTTGTTGTCACTGTAATTATGGATTGATTGTGGTTGTTGAGATCGGATGTCACGCTCTGACAAATATTAAATCGGATGTCACGTTGCGATACATATTGGATCAAGTGTTACGTTCCGATCATATTGAATCTGGTGTCACGTTTCGATTGGATCCCATGAGAGGGCCAATTCTATGTGAGGAGTCCCATGAGAGGACCCAATGATATCGATCGTGCTGTGGATTAATAAGTGTAACATGCTTATGGGTTGAGGGGTGAGACTCTATAAATGACCCACCGATTTTATAGTTGATACTAGTATAGGACTGAGAGTTAGTATAGACCTTACTCGTGGTAAGACTATAGAACCTTGTGAGGACTGATTGTGATATCTGTGCTATTCTAGAACCTTGGGCTGGAGAGTGAAGGTTGCTTGTTATCAAGGAATTGTGTACGTCCTGGTCCAGTTAAACATTAGTGATCGTTGTGTATGTAGGCTAGAACTAATTAAAAAGGGGTGTTGTGGAATGACTAGGTCATATCCGGTAAGGTAAACGGGTTTTAAGGCTAGTCGTAGTGGTGTTACCTTGTGAGTGGGTAAAGAAGCCTGGTGGCTTGATGTTAGAGGGTTCTTGAAGACCTTTGGTGGGCCCATAACCCACAGGTTTCAGCCTCAGGGATCGGGGTTAATAGTGCAACTGTGTTTAGTAAGGGGACTTTAGCACTATAAAGGTGAGAGTACTGAGATACTTGCAAATTAATGTGGGTGGAGAAATTAAATCTTGTTTACTTATGATTTTCTTTTACTTTCCTATGTATTATATGGTGGGTATCAGATTGACTGTTGATGCCTGCTAGTACATGTTGTTTGTACTGATACTACTCTTGCTATGTCACTTGGCTTAGTATAGTTTCAGGGTCAGTGGAGTTCCTTAGGTGAAGGTGAAGACGATCCTCTGACAGCTTCTACTTTTCCTCCCTTGTGATTGGAGCTGTGTCTTTTTATTTTATTAATGCCCCATTTCCATAGAGCTCTTGCACCTGTTTTAGACTAGTATCCTTGGGGGTTTAAATATTATTTTGTATAAAACTGGAGTTCTTACGTTACTACAGACTTACTTGAATTTTCTGGCTTACTACTTAAGTTTTCTATAACTTACGCAATGCTTATTTCATATAAGGGGTTAAGGGTTCTCCTACTTAGGTATTAGATTAGGTGCCCACACGGCTTGGCGAGTTGGATCGTGACAAATACTCATTTTAACCATTTTATTGACTCACCCACTTAATTCAAGACGTTAAAATTATATGGTCAAATATATATTTACCAAGGCCCTTTTATTTTAGAGAAGTTTATGCGATAACTCATTTTCTAAAAGTTATTTGCACTAATATAAACTTTCTAAAAATTCCAAAAACAACACACTCCTCTATCCTATATTAATTGATCACCTTACTATAAATAGTTATCACAAATTATATGTCAATTTATCAAATTAAGATATATTTTTATTTTCTATTTTACCCTTACAATTAATATTTTTTTCCTATACAAGTTTATAAGTTCTAAACAATTCTTTTGAAAAGAGTGGATAAAAGGTAAATTAAGAAAATTAGGCAAAGGTGACAAAAAAGTTCTCAATTAAAAAAAGGTGACATTGACTTGGTCAAATAGGATTAAATAAAAAGTGGACTTAATTAGAGTAATTAAAATTTTTGGGTATATATTAATATTTGGATAATTTTAAAAAGTCTTCCCTTCCTTTTTAAATTTCAAATTTTGAAATTTCCCCCTTCATTATCTTTTTAACCTTCCATTTTCTCTCCTTCTTTCTCTTTTCAGATTCATCTCTCCTTCATCTTTTTTTTTCTTTCTCTCATCTTGTCATGCCTTGAGAGGGAACCCTAAGCTTGGGCGATACTCGAAGACCATTGCTAGTCCCCAAGCGGATCATTTGGTCTAATCACATATTCATTTATTCATTCATTCATCGGAAGACTCAATATGAACGTTGAAAGACATTCATGTAAAAACATATCTCAAATCAACTCCAAATCAAATAACAGTTTTAAACACCAAAATGTTTACTCAACACATTACTGTATGTCTATGAAGCCTCTATCACTATCCGGTAGGTTTCAATGACAAGTTCATGGCTACCTCAAATCAAAATAGAAGGACTAGTCTCAAAACAAGAATAAAACATATGGATCCTACGGATGCAGGGGAGGACTCACCAATCAGCTGGAAAGCAAGCATATCTTCAATGATGCACTTGCTGATGATCTGTAGAACTTGTCTCTGCTTCATCAAATGTTGCAGACCAAATGGACGTCTGTACATGGAATGTACGAGTATGTTATAGCAAAATGAAATACACATCAATGTAGAATAAAAACAGTTTAGAGATCTCAAATAGGGAAGGTGAACAACTTAATCAAGTTGTCCTAAGTCTAAACAAGTATAAGATTTAGACAGAGACCAGCTATATGCAATCCAACCCAATCCAATCAGAGTACTAGCGACACTTATATGGGAATTTCTCTTATCCAAAAGTCATCACTTATGAGCTAGTGACAGTACAACAAGACGACGTTGTTACCACGTCCGTTCAATACCTTTCCAAGGTAAAAATAAATCAACCAATCATGATCCAAAACCAATCGAGTCCTATTATGTCAGGATAATAAATTAGGAAATATCTGGCTTAGCGGTTCAATCCTCTCCTATATTTGGCGACATAGTTATTGGGTTCGAGTTATTACTTTCTCTTACCTATTTCAGTGCTTGATACGCCTCTCAAGACTCAAAGCTCATAAGACAATCAATCCAAATCAAGCCACATCAATAAGTCTCAAATGGACTCTTATTAGTTCATCAATTCTATCAAATCAATCATTTCAACCAATCAATTTCCCAATCATTCCCAATTATTTATTTAAGAGAAGTTTGGAAAATTATTTATGAAAACATTCAGTTGAGACCATTCACTTGAGTTTAATTATTAAAATATAAAGAACTATTAAGTTCATTAATACTATCATCATGCTCACATCTCAATTACAATCACGCATTCGCAATTTTGAGGCTCTAGACTACATCTATAGGCATGTGCATTCATTATCCACCAATATGCTATTAGGGTTTATGAAACAAGTAGTTCAAATCATTTGTTCAAGAAACTAGTTCGTAGAAAAGAATCAATTTCTCAATAATCAGTAAAATATGTTAAATTTAAGAAAGAAATTCTCAAACACACAATCATGGGGACCCAATTCATTCACAGTCAATCTATCACAATCATGGGCACATGAATAAATAAATTCAATGTCTTATTTCGGCCTTACATACCTGGAACTCGAAGAACAATTGAAAGTTAGAAGGTGGGAATGAACGCTTGAACCCTAGCTTACTTCCCTTCTCCAATTCTTGCTGTCAAATAAACTAAGTGTTAATGAGAGTCTAGCATTCAGGGTACTAATAAGGGGCTCAAAATAGTCCCAAAAAGTCAGGGTTTTGGTATGGAAGTGGTGGGAAAAGACCAATCTACCCTTCATTAAGACTGAGTATGTTTGTCTACAGATTATTCTATGACTCGTAGACACTTCTATGGATGTCGTAGAAGACCATTTGTAGAATTAGGCTAGAAGTAAGGGTCTACGAATCAGTGTCTATGAGTCGTAAACAACTCGACGAGTCATAGACACGAATCGTCCTGCAGGTTATTGAAACTCTGAGAAAATTGAGTCTCTGAATCTCTTCTACAAGTTATTCCTAGACTCATGATCTATTTGACGACTCATCAACTCCACTCATAGGAGTGACATTTAAGTTCAAGATTTGGCTTAGTGTCAAGGGGTTCTATGAGTCCCTTCTTTGACTCGTAGAAACCCTTAACGAATTATAAGGCCAATCGTAAGGTCGGATGGACAATCTTTTTCATCAATTTTCCTCATGATTTTTTGGACTTTTTCTAGGTTGGAATAACATGGGGTATTACCCTTCTTCTTCTTCTTCTCCTCCTCTTTCCCTTCCTTCTTATCCTCCTTCTTCTCCTTCTCCTTCTTCTTCTTCTCCTCCTTCTCCTCCTCCTTGTTCTCCTTCTCCTTCACCTTCTCCTCTTTCTCCTCCTTCTCCTTCTCCTTCTCCCCACCAATGTTCATCATGTTTTATCGCATTTTCCCCCTATTTTTGGTCCTTATTTTTACAAATTGTTTTGCTTTGATTTTAAAAAAAATTGAAGATTTTTTAGTCATTTGTTGCAACATATTAGCAATATATTGTAACAGATTAAAATCTATTGCAACAAATGGCCTATCGGGTGCAAAAAATATCCTATTTGTTGCAACATATATGCTATTTGTTGTAATAGATAAATACAAATATCCTGTATATTGCAATACATGTTGTCATCGTTCCAATAGATAGGACACTCATTGCAATAAATTTCTAATCTGTTACAATATGTGGTGATGGTTCTGGCGGAAATGGTGGAGGAGAAGGAGGTGGCAACAGTAGTTTTGGAAAAGGAAGAAGAGTAGAAAATGGTGGTGGTCGAAGAGGAGGAAGAGGAGAAATCGATGGTGATGGAAGAGAAAGAGATAGAATTGATGGTGGTGGAGGTGGTGACGATGACAAAAAGAGGAGGGGATGCCGACGACAGAAGGGTAGGGTGGGAAGGAGGAAGGGGGAGGGGTGGAATGGAAAAGATATGTTATTTGTATAAATAATAAAACTTGAGGGTTTAAAAATTAGTGTCATTAACACTAATCTTAAAATTATCACCTCTAAGGCTCTAGTCAATAATCAAGACGTGTGTCACTTTTTCTTCATTTTGAATCTCTTTTGTCAACCTTAATTCAAAAACTATTCATTTTATTTGTGATTTCTAGATGGGCGTGTAAAAAAATGGACAAATTATAAGAGACCGAGGAAGTATTATATAGCAATAAATATTTTTTTAATCAATTACCCGGATAGGGTTATGTTGTATTAGCAAAAAAGAGCAGACGGGGGATAAACCTGACCTCAATAAAACACCATCCTTGAATGATGCTGCAATGACCTTGAGGGTCAGTTTTGGAAATTTGTGCGAAATTATCATTTTACCCCTATCATTAGTGACCCCGAATGTTATTTATTTGAGTTTGTGTAATTGAATGTGTTAATGTCTTAATAGATAACGGATTATGTAAATTCTTGAGTTTATAGAGTTAAGATATGAAAAAGTGGTTTTCAATACCAAACAGTGCTACAGATCTCGGAATGGGATTCCGTTAGGTTCATCTGCTCCGAAATTTGAAAATTGCTCTGGGAGAGTCATCGAAAACAGATTTGGGGTTGATACGTGAATTTGAGGTCTTAAGTTGAAAAGTGAGGTTTTAAATGAATTGGTTTGACTTCGGTCAACATTTTGAGATCCAAGTGTTGAATGAGAATTTTTTCAGTTTCGTTGCGTCCAGAACGTCGATTTTAGTCTAGTTAAATACTGACTTAGAGCTCCAGGACCTTTAATCGTCGTTTAAAATTTTTAGGCCAAAAGTTGAGTTTTAGGCCAATATAGGGTTTGGGAGGGTATTTTGGTCAAAACTTCTTTTCAAAAATCTGACGATTCCATTGAGTTTAGAATATCGAATTTAGCATATCTGATCTATTTTTATCTGACTCCAAATAATTTTCGAGGGTCCAACCGAGAGCATTTTTGGACTTAACATTCAGCTGTGATCTAGTTTCTAGTGTAGGCATTTTTGTTCATTGCAATCGCGACCTTAAGTCACACGATCGTGATGAGTCAAGAAAATGGTCTTCACGATCGCAAAGGGTGGTTCTCGATCACGATGGGTTATTTCTTTTCGTGTATTTTGCGATTCCGAATTTTAATAGATCACGATCACGATGGTCATTTTTGACCTGAACAGTGTTAAGTCGGGTTTTCTCCCAATCTTCCTCCATTCCGATATTGTTACTCATTTGAAAGCTGGGGAGAAGGTGTTTTTGAGCTAATTGTTGGAGAATTTCATCTGGTTAAGCCTCTTATCTATCTTTTGTCAAATTCTCCTAAATTCCTCTACTTAATTCATTCAAAAATCTAAGTTTCAAATGAAGATTTTACCCCCAAAATCTTGATTTCAGATTTCTCTAATTCTTGATGATTTCTATTTCTATTTTTATGGGGTTTTCACCACACACTCCCCTCAATGAGTAAAACGTGATTTGCAATAAAATTCTAGATTTGATCCTTTTAAAAATTAATCAATTTTTGGACTATTTTACCCTCAATTATAAAATCTATCAATGTAGGTGTCATTGGACTCCTTATGATGCATATGTTTCATTCTTGATAGTGGCTTATCATTTCAGGCATTGAATTTAAAGGTCGTTCATCTGGTAGAGCATTCGAGTGTGGTTTGGGCAATTAAGGTAGGTTTGGCTATCCTTCTTGGGGCTGAGTTGGGGTGATTAGTCAAATTCTATGTTGTAGACTTTGGGGTGGGGTTGTAATGTAGTTTGGAATTGATAATTTATATTGTGATGCCTGCGTGGGGGCTTATATGTGTTGTGTAGCCCGTGTAGGGGCCTTAGGTGATATTTTACCTGTGATTAAGACAGTGTAATCCATAATTTTGTCACGCCCTGAGATGGTACCCTAGGCGTGGATGACACTCGAAGACCATTTCTGGTCCTTAAGAAAACTACTTGATTTGATCACACATTTAATCACTCAGCGGAAGACTCAAATATGAATTTAAAAGACACTTAATGGGATATCCAAATTAATGCTTCGAGAAGAATAATGTATTAAAAAAAACCTCAAATCAACTCCATATTATGAGGATAGTTTTGAAAACCAAAACATCTATTCGACACAATCATCTATCTGTCTATGAAGCCTCTAATACTATCTAGAAGATGCCAATAACAAGTCCATGGCTACCCAAAATAATTACTCAAAGAAAGTATAACTAATCCAGAGTGCCTACGGATGCAAGGAGGACTCACCAAATCTGAGAGTAGAAGTGATCGTCAATGATGCGCCTCTTGAGGATCTCTAACACCTATATCTGCATCATGAAATGATAGAGGCTAAATAACATCAGTACATGGAATGTACGAGTATGTAAAATGGCAAGAAGGAGAAACAGTCAACAACACTTACCTTAAGCTCATCAATTAACTAAAAGGATTTGCAAAAAATTAGAATTTAGCAAATGTTTCTCAAATCGACTCAATCATCTACAATCTCAATCAAACAATCCTATCATGCAACATCATATCTTAATTGGGAGTTTCTCTAATCAACAACTATTACCTATAAGATGGTGATGTATAAAGAAGCGGGGTTGTTGCCACACTCATTTAATACCTTGCTAAGATAAAGGACGAATCACTATCATTGGATCCACAATCAATCAAAGTCCATCATTTTGGAACTTAAGAGGTTTAACTCTCATCCTACGCTGACAACGTAGTTCATGGTGATTGAGTTATAACTACACTCTTACCCAATTTGGTATTCAATACTCCTCTCAAGACTCAATATGCTCATAAGATTCAAATCAATCAGCTTATACAAGTCAGTCCATCCAGTCGCATTGGACTCTAATCATCTCAATCATCATCTTAACCATTACTTCTTTCAATTATACATTCTTTTCAAGACTCATTCATGACCCATTAGAACTCCAAATCAACAATCATTTAGACTTCTACTATCCAACTCAAGTTTGACTCATGCTCATTCAACATTCACTAATCAAACTTTTAAATTCAATCATTGTGTAATATGTTGAAATATAATATTCAAATAGGGTTCATGTAGGGAGAAACAAAATCATTTATTTTAAGTATGTATTTCATGAAAACTATCAATCATCCAAAGTTATGCAAAAATATCAAATTTCTACGACCCATCAAACTATAACGAGCCATATGATCCTCTTATCTTATCAACTCTGAGAATATGAGTCTCTGAATCTTTTCTATGAGTCGTGTCTACAACTCGTAGAATTTTGATGAGTCATCATTATCACTCGTAGGAATGACTTTGTTTTTGGAATTTTTCTAAGTGTTTTGGAGGTTTTATGGGTCCTTTTTATGAGCCGTAAGAATTCCTACGGGTCATAATCAAGACTCATAGAAATGACCCCAAAGACTAAAACTTTTCTAAGTGTTTCAAGGTTCTATGGGTCATTTCTATGACCCAACAAATCTCTACGGGTTGTAATGTTGACCCGTAACTTCTGATGGTATGATAGCCTCTAGTAAAATTGTCAGAACTTTTTAGTTTAAACTCGTAATAAGGCAAATTTGGTGGTGTTGGAAACAAGTATCAAAGACCTTTAATTTGATAGATAATGAACCACCTAATTATTTATATTCTAGGAGATATAGTCATTCGAATTTGACCCAAGTAAAATCTCATATCGAAACCAAATCGGTAAGAAAGCTTCCAACTCAACTTTGTGCTAGAGGATTATTGTCACCTTAATTCACTTCAAATACACTTTAATAAAGATTCAGTAATAACAATTATATTACAATAGAATTTATTGGATTCGGGCCTATACACATACAAAAGATGGTTCGGGTCTTAGCGTAGAAATTTTTGGGGTGTTACAACTTAACTAAGTTAGAGATGTGACGAGGTTATTTGACTTGTAATGCCCACCGGAGTGGTTGAATTGAGGATTTTGATCATACTTGAGTATTAAGATATTCTTTAAAAAGGGGTGAACACTTAATTTGATGTAATTCCTTCCCATTACTGTCTATTGAGGGTGAATATCATGCTTAAGTTAAATTTTGAGAACTTTGAACCTTGTGATACATTTTGAGTCAAATATTACCTCCATGCCTTATATGTTGTAAATACATTCATCCTCATTCATACTATCATTGATTATTCGAAAGTTGAGAATTGTAGAAGCCTTTTTTGAGAAAGAAAATGAGACACTTTTCATATATCCTTGAGCACGAGTAGGTGGAAAGTAGGCAAGACATTAGTATCATGAGTCCTTTGACATTAGTTGGGTGGCAAGGTAGTTGATACATTGAGATTATGATGATTATTTGCTCTGTGAGACTCCCATGGGTCCTTCTTGGTAGCACGACTCAACAGGTATATACGTCAGGTTATGTGACAGCCTTGATCCCACCATACTATCATATTATTGCATCATCATAATGCGTTGCATTGCATTAATACCTATTATATTTGTTCTATCTATTTAATTGTGATATTGAACTATAATTATGTGTTTACTTTATTCGAGCCATTCTATATAAATTAGCGGCAGTGTAGCTAGAGTAGGACTTTTCTATGTGCAGGTGGAAGTGTTCCTTAGTTTATTTCATAGTTTTTGATTAATTTCTTATACTCAGTCTATTAAACCTACTGAGTATATATGGATTATACTCACCCCTACTTTTGTGTCCCTTTTTATGCAGATACTAGCCAGGGCGTCCAGGATGGGAGTCGATTCTAGCAGATACTTCATCATCGGATCAGTGATGAGATCTTGGGATCCAGATCTCTACTAGTCCATCTTTTATTTACATATTTTTCTATATTTAGAGAATTAAATTGTGTATTCAAACTCAGGTTTTTACGTAGATGCTCTTAAACTTATGACACTAGATTTTGGGATAATTTCATTTGTTGTTATTTATTTTGTATTTATTTATGGCCTAACTCCTCTTTGGGAGTCTCTTATAATTTTACTTTTCAGCTTACACATAAGGATGGGGTTTGGTATGTGTTCCATAATTACCTTAGTTGTTGGATCGTGACAAATTGGTATCAGAGCGCTAGATTCAACGGTCTCATAAGTTAAAGACTAGGGTGTCTAGTAGAGTTTATGGATCGGTACATAGACACTCGTACTTATCTTCGAAAGGCTATAAGATACTTATTAGGATAAATTCTTTATTTTGATTCCTTTCATCTGAATTATTCATATCATGTGTTGTATATCTCTAATCTATTCCTTTTGTGTATACGGTGAGGACTAGAGTCAAAGTTGTTGAGAGTGAGGCCGCATCTGCTACCCAAGCCTAGTTCACGGGCGAGGCAGAGGACGCGATAGAGTTATAGGATGAGGGCGAGCTAGGGGAGCAGCACCTGCTCGTAGCTGAGCTAGAGAGCCATTGCTTGAGCTGGTGTATAAGAAAGGGGATGATTATGAGTAGCAGGCTGAGGAGAAAAGGCCAGTCGAGCCTCCTATGGTCCCCGATAGTTCTCCGATGCTTTAGGAGTTATTGATCAAATTATAGACTAAATTGGATGGTGCTCTAACTCCTAGTATTCTTACAGGTACTTCAGGCTCTCCTATCGCAGTTGGTACTATGCCACCAGTTAAGGGTCCTAGTGTTAGTTTTCAAACTCTTGGATCTTCTTTTGTGTCTTCTATCATACCCTCGAGGTTTGCAGCTTCGCTACTTTCTTCTAGTGCTTCCATGTCGGTAGCTGAGCAAAAGAGCTTCGAGAGATTTATTCGGTTGGCACCTCCTAGATTTGATGGTATGGCCGGGGAGAAGGCCTATGATTTTATAACAGAGTGTCAGGACAGGTTATTCAACCAGGGTATTCTTGAGGTATATAGAGTAGCCTACACTTCATACCAGTTCAGAGGGGTGGCCAAGGAGTGGTAGAGATCAGTTATTTCCAGTAGGCCTAATGGTTCTCCTATGATATGTTGGGAGAAGTTTTTAGAGGTTTTTCTTGAGAGGTTCGTGCCTTATAGCCTCCGTGACCAGCGTAGAGATGAGTTAGATAGATTGGAGTTGGGCTTCTTATTCATATCTGAGTACGAGGCTCGCTTCCATGAGTTGTCTCATTGTGCCATGCTACTGAGTTTGAGAGGATCCGCAAGCTGGTGAAGGAATTCACGAGTTATCTTCAAGAGGCTACAACTTTCCTTATACTATCCAGTGGTACCTTCTAGAGTGAGTGGTACCTTCTAGAGTGTTATTGACTACGCCAAAATGATAGAGAGAATTCGACATGCTAGACAGGGAGGGGCTAAGAGGTTCTATTGACAGGGTTAATTTGTTGGTCACTTCTCTAAAGGTAGGAAGTATTTGGGTTTAGGTGCCAATGGTTATCAGGCCAGACCAATTCAAGCAGTTATTCATGGCTCAGATGGTATCGGTGGATCTAGATCGGGTTAGGTTGGTTATAGTGGTTCTTTAAGCTCTAGAGGACGTATTGACACTTCTGGTTATCCTCCACACAGTTCAAGACCTCGAGGCTACTTTGTGTGTGATAAGTTTGGGCATAAGGCCCAAGATTTCCCCAGACATGCTCCTTCTACTAGACGGCTTGGGACACTAACTGTTCGTTCTACTTTCGCTCTAGCCGTTTGAGGTACTAAACAGGGCACTAGAGGTGGCACCAAGGATGCCAAGGGTGGAACTAGAGGTGGAGCTCATGTTGGTTCACATGCTAGAGGTAACTGTCAGCTATGCTATGTTATACTAGGTAGATCTGAGGTGGAGGCCTCTGATATAGTTATTATAGGTGTTGTTCTAGTTTTCTACCATCGTTCTTTGGTATTATTTGATCCAGGGTCTACCTATTCTTATGTGTAGACATATTTTAATATGGTTAGTAATTATATGTGTGAGCCTCATACTATTTCTACCCTGGTAGGTGAGTCCTTAGTGGTGGATCGAGTATATCGGGGGTGTTTGGTGATATTTTCGGGTAGAGAAACCCGTGCAGACTTTGTTTTATTAGGCATGCTTGATTTTGATGTGATATTGGGTATAGATATTATGCAAAGACCATGAACTTAGCTTATCCAAATTTGCCTAACTTGGTGTGGAAGGGTAATCTGAGTTCATGCTCGTCGTCTGATGGATAAGGTTTGTTTTTCTTATTTAGCTCATGTACATGATCTCACTACAAAGTTACCTCCTTTAAAGACTACGAGGGTGGTGAGAGAGTTTATGGATGTGTTTCTCACAGACTTGCCGGGTGTACTTCAACTGTGATATCTATTTTATGATTGATTTGAACCTGGGAACCAAGCCCATCTGCATTTCTCCTTATCGAATGGTTTCGGTGGAGTTGAAGGAGTTAAAAGAATAATTGGAAGATTTGTTGAAGAAAGGGTTTATTCGGCCTAGAGTATCATTATGGGGTGCACCGGTGTTATTTTTGAATAAGATAGATGGTACTATGAGGTGTGCATTAACTATCAACAACTGAATAAAGTCACCATCAAGAACAAGTACCCACTTCCTCACATCGATGATTAATTGGACCAGCTTCAGGGCGCATAAGTGTTTTCTCAAAATTGATTTGTGGTTGGCTTATCATCTGTTGAGAGTTTGATAATCTGATATTCCGAAGACTACATTGAAGACTCGTTATGTGTATTATGAGTTTGTAGTTATGTCTTTCGGGTTTAATTATTTCCCAGCTACTTTTATGAATTTTATGAACTGGGTATTCCAGCCTTATTTGGACTAATTTGTGATCGTGTTTATTGATGACATCTTGGTTTATTCCAAGTATGAGGCGGATCATGTTAGGCACTTCAGGAAAGTCCTTTAGAGATTGAGAGAGGAGAAGTTGTATGCAAAATTCTCCAAATATGAGTTTTGGCTCGAGTATATGGGATTCTTGGGTCATGTGGTGACCAACAATGGTATTATAGTCAATCCATCCAATGTCACAGCGGTTTGTGATTGGATTAGGCCTACTTCAGTTATCGAGATTCAGAGTTTTATTATCAATTTGTTCAGGGCTTCTCTTTTATTGCAGCCCCATTGACTAGCTAACTCAAAAGACCATGGCATTTTAGTGGACTGATCAGTGTGAGGCGAGCTTTCAAAAGCTTAAGGAGTTATTGACTTCAGCCTCTATTCTAGCCTTACTCGAGGAGGGTATGGCCTTCATTGTGTTTTTTGATGCTTCAAGAATAGTCTTGGGTGGTTTATTAATGCAAAAGGGTAGAGTTATAGCTTATGGTTTTCAACAGTTAAATGTAGATGGCCAGAACTATCCTACCTATGACCCAGAGTTGGTGGCGGTGGTGTTTGTTCTGAAATTATGGAGGAACTATCTCTATGGTGTGCATTGTGAGGTCTTTACTAACCACTATATCCTTAAGTATATATTTTCTCAGTCGAATCTGAACATGAGGCAGCGTAGGTGGGTGGAGTTATTGAAAGAATACGATATCACCATCATTTATCATCCGGGCAAAGCTAATGTGGAGGCGGATGCTTTGAGTCGCAAAGCACCTAGTATGGGTAGTTTAGCCTTCCTTAATGAGGATGCAAGACCCTTGGCTTTTGTCACGACCCAACCCCGTGGGCCGCGACTGGGGTCCGACCTGGACCCCCGTATACATACCTATCAATTGTAGTCAAATTGAACTATAAACAAAGTGATATTACTCACAAAAATCCCAATAAGTTAAAACTTTTTTGTATAAGTATGGCCTCTTTCATTTGTACTATATCATGAAAGGGCACACAAACCGATAAGGCTGTCATAATACAATAATATGTATAAAATGAAATACTCATAAATAACCCACATACACATGTCTATAGACCTCTAAAAGAATTAACTGTATCATATGGCGGGATAGGCCCCCTGCCATACCCCTGAATAAACCAATATATACATCAAATGACTAGCATCAAAAGTTGGGCTCCGAAATAGTAGAGCACTTCCAACATCACTGAGTGGAAACCCGAAGCTGGCGGATCTCCAAAATGAACATTTGTACCTGCGGGCATAAAATGCAACCCCCCATAGAATGGGGGTCAGTACGACATATGTACTGAGTATATAAATCGTAACATATCATAACTGAAACAACAACTGAAATGGGGATGTAGGAAATAAGTATGACAGTTAACAATACACTATACCTGCACATTATGAAAAGAAAGTATGCATATTAACCTCACATGTCACTCCTGGCCCGCTGTGGGACTCGGTGTTACCATATCATCAGATACCGCATCATACCTTATATACGGTATCATTTCACACATTATAAGTACCTCACTATGTCTCCATATGTATGCCTATCTATCATATCTGGCCATTTAGTAAGGGTCTCGGTGAAAGAGTGGTGTACATGTCATATCGCACATGGCCCGCTATGGGACTCACAGCCATTATCATATAGTAAAATATACCGAGGAACGTTCGGCTTCATCCATACTTTAAAATAGTATCAAGGAACGTACAACCCAATCCATATATTAAAATAATACCGAGGAATGTACGACCCGATCCATATTTTAAAACAATGTCGAGAAATGTACAGCCCGATCCATAATTTCCATCATATAATCATATACATACCCAGCCTGGGATACGGTGATGAGCATCATCACATATGGCGTCATCGTATACTTCACTTCATCGTATATGGGATTTCATCATCGTATACTTCTATATATATATAATTGGCCCGGGACTCGGTGAGCAAAGAGTAAAGCTAGGCACGACCGCATTTCTGGCCCCCTTATGGGACTCAGAGGAAGATGGGTTACAGTATGCCCGAGTAGAGTAATGAGAAACCATATGCAATTTACATCATCATCAGAGACTCGATGAAACAGTCAAGTGAACCGTCACCTGAAGACCAGAGTAGTAATCGTCTTAAGTACCTACTAAACACCATTCGGGATCATATTAGCTGGAGTTTCAGGGATTGTAGACGTGTATCGAGACAGGGTTAAACAACTTATGGAAGTAGGGATGTTTGTCGTCACAGAGACCTTAGGAATAAGAGATGATGCATTCAATTATTATTCATCTGATAGGAGACTCGAGGGTAGTAGTTCAACTACTTAAAGCATTCTAATATCTAGTAATGAATAAAAGTCACAAGTTATACCCAAAGCCTATAAATGGAACTACCTCCACCTCATATCATATGCCATTGCATTTATACTTAAGACATTCCCAAAAGGAAGAAGAGACAGGCCTTACATATACTACCATTCATGATCTAGCAGCCTTAAAAGGCAATAACTCAATTATTACAGGAGTCTTAACATCACAAAATAAGTAAAGTCTATGAATTACATTTCGAGTTTCATGAGTGGAATTATCCCCACATTTCATATACAAACCTTCATAACTTATACCTAAGACATGCCAAACGAAAAGAAGAGTAACTCTACATACTTATGCCACAACATGCCAAAAGAAAGCTTCACATACCTCTTATGAGTTACTCTTTATCACGTTCGCCTCGTCGTTCTTTGAACCTATTCAACACGGAAGCAATACGAATATGAACCATCCCTGACTTTTCAGCATCTTAAGTTGCACACGAGTATTCATAGAACTAATTTCCTCGCTCGTCTTCTCGACTAGTTCTTTAGCTAGTTAAGGAGTTAAGGAAAATCGGGCAGCACCTCCCCTATAACATGCTCTATCCGAATTTCCCATTTGATACCTAATCACTAAATCCAACCAATAAAAACAACCTGCAACTCATATATAAATAAAACATGGAACATTATACAACATAAGCTCCAAACAACTTGTTGAAAATTACGATACCAAAATAGGGTTTCTAGTCTTTATTTTGCAAAACCTTTAATTATATGAAACAAGGGGTTGTATGGATGAAACCAGAAGCCCCCACACATCTTTTAGAATTCTTTTAGGTCCTGCAACACACCACCACACAACCAGCAGCTGCAGCACCACAACACAACGCACTATTCGACTTTAATGTAGCTACGACGACTTCAATTTAAATTGTTTCTAACGTCGAGCATTTATATGAAGTTAGTACACTTACAGCAGCATAAAATATGTATAATACACCCCATAAAAACACCATAAGCTTCAAATTGAAAGAAAATACCTTACCTTTCCCGAAATTGGCCAAAACCCGTCTAAACCCATCTCAGAAACTCTTCTAACGCGATTAATGCCGTGGCTGCTTGCTATCCATTTGATGCTGATACAAGCCATGATTTTATACTATTAATACCTCTATATCATATTGTAATACCCTAGATAATTAATTTATGGAGTAAAATCGGGACTTACTCTTTTTTTCCTCTTGGACATCGCCCTTTTCCTCTTGGACATCGCCCTTTTCCTCTTAGCTTTAGGGTTTTTGTTCTTCACTTTGGCTGAACTTTTTTGGATAAAAGATGAAGTTTAAGCCATGTCATCCCCTAAGAGTGACACGTGTCATCCCCTAAGGGTGACACGTGTCCAGCCCCTATTGGGCCACCGTATCCATGCGTGCAATGAGGGGCTGCCATGTGGCAGTTGGGTACACCTCCCCCAAGAAGGTGGGTCACCTACTTGACCCCAAGCATGTGGGTCACCTTCTTGCTTGAGGTGCTGCTATATGTCACCTTCCTAGGCTGCCACATGTCATTTTTTCCTCTTCCTCATGGGTCCATAATATCGTCTTATTTTAAGAGCCTAAGCAATCCGTGCTATGTAAGTTTGGTATGTACGCAAATAGCTTAAGTGTGTATGACTTCTAAATTAATAGTTTATGTAGCTAAGTCGAGTCCTACGACTCATTACTTGGCCTCCAACTCCTTCCGACTTCTCTTGACCCTATTTCCAACCATTCCTACTATGGAGTATCACGTTCTCCCTTTCTTAGATTTATTTGATAGTGTTGTAGCTTGTGCGGCTCATATGATAACTTCTAAGAACTTAAGGGATATTCTGAGCTCAAGAGTGTGGGGTGTAACATCCTTCCCCCCTTTAGAACATACGTCCTCAAATGTTAATTAATCTTATGAGGTCTTACCAGTACTTTGGGAATTCTCTATACCAGTTGTCATCCAAAGACCTCCTACTTGTCAACACCATTGATTTAGGAGTTTAGATTACCTATAGGCGTAGGAAAACCATGCAGATATTTTGCTCTATCTTTATTTCATCACACTCTTCAATGGGAGTCACGTCCTTAGTTTGCAACTTTCTAATTTGCCGACCCAAGATGGCGATAGGTCGTTACTCATAGGATAAATTCTTTGTTGTGTGGACCTCATCCATAAAGAATATTCTGGAAGGGTCGCTTAAATATTTATGGAGCATTGATCCGATAAGGACCAATGTATCCCTTTCTTGCTGAATTTTATTAAACCTGTCCTTCGTGACGCTTTCACAATACTCATTTCTCTATTTCAACTTGAAAGGTTGACGTCGACTATATGCGTATGACCTTTTTTAACTCTGGGCTATTAATAGTTTTCCCTGAATAAGTTTTACTTCATCAATAACTTACTGGATCCCCTTTGGGGCTATCTACTAATCGAAGAGCGAAATGTGATACTAAGATTCATCTGTGTTCCCAATCCCTTCCGGAATGATCTCTAGCGGTTAACTGTAAATTGAACTTCCCTATCTGAGATAATAAGTGTGGGAACTTTGTGAAGTCTCATTGTCCCCTTGCTATGTCATCTCACATAACCCTCACCTGAACATGCCTTCCTAACAGGAAGAAAATAGGTTAATTGTGTTAGCCTATCTACCATAACCGGTATGAATTCATAGTTCCTTAGAATGCGAGGTCAGCCTATACTATAATTCATATTGAGTGCTTTCCATTTCTGAGTCGGGGTTTCCATTTCCTGTAATAGGCTATCAAGCTTCTGATGCTCCCTTTTTGTTTAAGCTATTTTACAATTCCTCTTAATCCAACTTGTAACACTTTAGTCATGCTATCCTACGCTTTTATTCTGATCTTCTCTCCTGTTCTCTTACCACACATTATATTGTAATCCTTACACAAATGTGTGTAGGTACTTAAAGCAGTCCAAAAAATGCCTTACCATCGCTATACTAGTGTCTTACCTCCTTTTAGTCAAGGTCAGGTCTCCACTATGGCTTCTGTCCTTAATACTAATTACATCTTAATAGTTCTGCCTCAAACCATATTACACTTTTTCTTTAATCACTTCTAAATATGGCAATCACATTGTTATTACCGATTTCTTGTTATCGAGTAATCATTTGATCTTACTCTTAGTATACCAATGTTCATAGGTTGTACAACTATTCTTATGCCATTTGCACGAAGTGCATTCATTTTTTTGTCACAACCTTTCCTGCTCTTGGCTTACTCTGCTTTACATGTGTTATTGCAGTAATACGCACTTATAGTCTCTTTTGTTATACTTGTTTCGCTTCCTTCACTTGCTCTTAAGTTTGCCCATATTCCAATATAGGAGAGATTTGGTTATCCTCTTGCGTTTGTTGCATGTATGTCATCTACCTCAGTAGACAATAACTTGGTTGCTAACACCTTAACCTTTAGTTGAGTGTATCCCGGTTATCTCTTATAATATCTTTAAGTTCTCTTTGTGATTCTCTTGTCATATTCATCCCTTTTGTATGCATCCATTCTCTGATGTCATACTATTCAAGGTTCTTACTAATAATTCTCAATACTGTCTTCGGTATTATGGCTTCTATCCGTTCATTACTGGCTTTTAGATCTTTTGAACTCGTGCCAGTATAGGATCTCACTTGAAGCCACTTCCCCCCTTTAAGGTGTACCCATGTCACTATTTGTTTGTGTTCTACCTTACGTCCTTATTTCAAATTTTCATATACGTATGATTCTTTTCTAACATCTTTGGTATACTGCACCATATCTATGCCTTCCTTTATATCACCCATACCTTTGGTTGCCCATGTATGACATCTTAACATAATCGTGAGGTGTCGATCCAGTCTCATTGTTGGTACTCGAGTCATGTATACACCATAATTCTTTATGCCTCATGAGCCTTCATCCTTGTTGTGCGCCCGATTCTCACTTTCTTAACAACATATCAAGCTTGCCTCAATACTAGGTCTACCTTGACACCATGTTATTGTACTACCCCTTCAAGTTTATAACTACACATTCTCCTTTCTTTTCGTCCTCATATTCAGTTACTTATGTCTATCTTGGGTGAATCTGTTAGAACTTCCTTACCAAGCTTTACTTATTCTCATAATGTCCTTCGATATTCACATGGTATCCTGTTTGCATTCAGTCCCATAGTACAACACTACTTGACTTTCTTCACCATCCTTACTATGGGTTACTTACCCTTCTTAGTTAGTCTTATCCTTAATATCTCGCAAGCTATCTTATTAATACTTCACATCCATCACAATTCTTTTTCCCTTGTACTCTTATCTTAATCATATTGTTACTTCTTTCAACTATAACTCGTTATAGTTTATCCCTGTGTATCAATTCAGTCAGTGCCTTAATATACTGTTCTATCCAAATCTATCAATCTTTCCTAAATCATCTTCTTTGGACTCTATGTCTTTTCCAACGTTGTTTTACCATATCGGTATCGACCCCCTAGTTCCTATTTCCATCAATTCAGTAATTAACTCATTTCTCGAGGTCAACCTTACTTGTAGTTTTGTCAAATCTCATCCTTATTATGGGCAAGGCATGCTACAACCTTGTATCTCCTTCTCCTTTTATTTCTAGAAATATTTAGGCAGAGTTTCCCCTGTACTTCTTACTATCTCAACACCTACACGCAGAAAATGCCAACAGTGCCTCACAAGGCACGCATATACATAGTCATTTCATTTCATATCGCAGCCACACAGGGCGCTCATAATTATCAGTATGAAAATAGACTTACCTCGTATGTCCACTCGAACTGCACCTGTTGCACTTTCCTGTACACTTTTTCTTTAACTTTTCAACTTTATATGTCAATCGTATTTCAACGCCCTACCTGATATATCATCTTCGTGCCTTTTCTTACCTGCGTGCTTCGTAACATCTAATATCGTCAGTTACTTTCTTCTATCGATGTTTTCCTCCTGCTAAAATCATAGGTTAGTATGAGGAATTTCACTCCCTATAACTTGGCTCTATCGCACGATCTTAGATCTAAAATAAAGTAACACCCTAAATGTCCTGTAGCCTCCTGTTTATAGATGTGGTACACAACACACCAATAAATAAGACTCTACTAGACACGGTCTATAAACTCTCCAAAGACGAACTACTCTAATACCACTTCTGTCATGACCCAACTCCGTGGTTGCGACTGGGGTCCGACCTGGACCCCCGTATACATACCTATCAACTGTAGTCAAATCGAACTATAAAAAAAGTGATATTACTCACAAAAATCCCAATGAGTTAAAACTTTTTCGTGTATGTGTGGCCTCTTTTATTCGTACTATATTATGAAAGGGCACGCAAGCCGACAAGGCTGCCATAACACAATAACATGTATACAATGACATACTCATAAATAACCCACATACACATGTGTACAGACTTCTAAAAGAATTAATTGTATCATATGGCAGGACAGGTCCCCCATCGTACCCCTGAATAAACCAATATATATATCAAATGACTAGCATCAAAAGTTAGTCTCCGAAACAGTGTAGCACTTCCAACATCGCTGAGTGGAAACCCGAAGCTAGCGGATCTCTAAAATGAACATTTATACCTATGGGCATGAAATGCATCTCCCCCAAAGAATGGGTGGTCAATACGACATATGTACTGAGTATATAAATCATAACATATCATAAGTGAAACAACAACTGAAATGGGGATGCAGAAAAAACAAGTATGACAATTAACAATAACCATACCTGCACCTTATGAAAAGAAGGTATGCATATCATCCTCACATGTCACTCCTGGCCCTCTATGGGACTCGCTTTTACCATATCATCGTATACGACATCATACCTTCATATACGGTATCATTTCACACATTATAAGTACCTCACTATGTCTCCATATATATGCCTATCTATCATATCCGGCCCTTTAGTGAGGGTCTTGGTGAAAGAGTGGTGTACATGTCATACCGCACCCGACCTACTATGGGACTCGGGGCCATTATCATATAGTAAAATATACCAAGGAACGTTCAGCCTGATCCATACTTTAAAATAGTGCCGAGGAACATACGACCCAATCAATATTTTAAAACAATGTTGAGGAACGTACGACCTGATCCATAATTTAAAACAATAATGAGGAACGTACGACCCAATCCATATTTTCCATCATATCATCATATACATACCCATCCTGGGATGCGATGACAAGCATCATCACATACAGCGTCATCATACGCTTCACTTCATCGTATATGACATTTCATCATCATATACTTCTATATATATAACCGGCCTGAGACTTGGTGAGTGAAGAGTAAAGCTAGGCACGACCGCATTTCCGATCCTTTTAAGGGACTTGGAGGAAGATAGGTTACAGTATGCCCGAGTAGAGTAGTGAAAAACCATATGCAATTTACATCATCATCAAAGACTCGATGAAACAGTCAAGTGAGCCGTCACCTGAAGACCAGAGTAGTAATCGTCTTAAGTACCTACTAAACACCATTCGGGATCATATTAGCTGGAGTTTTAGGGATTGTAGACGTGTATCGAGACAGGGTTAAACAGCTTATGGAAGTAGGGATGTTTGTCGTCACAGAGACCTTAGGAATAAGAGATGATGCATTCAATTATTATTCATCTGATAGGAGACTCGAGGGTAGTAGTTCAACTACTTAAAGCATTCTAATATCTAGTAATGAATAAAAGTCACAAGTTATACCCAAAGCCTATAAATGGAACTACCTCCACCTCATATCATATGCCATTGCATTTATACTTAAGACATTCTCAAAAGGAAGAAGAGACAGGCCTTACATATACTACCATTCATGATCTAGCAGCCTTAAAAGGCAATAACTCAATTATTACAGGAGTCTTAACATCACAAAATGAGTAAAGTCGATGAATTACATTTCGAGTTTCATGAGTGGAATTATCCCCACATTTCATATACAAACCTTCATAACTTATACCTAAGACATGCCAAACGAAAAGAAGAGTAACTCTACATACTTATGCCACAACATGCCAAAAGAAAGCTTCACATACCTCTTATGAGTTACTCTTTATCACGTTCGCCTCGTCGTTCTTTGAACCTATTCAACACGGAAGCAATACGAATATCAACCATCCCTGACTTTTCAGCATCTTAAGTTGCACACGAGTATTCATAGAACTAATTTCCTCGCTCATCTTCTCGACTAGTTCTTTAGCTAGTTAAGGAGTTAAGGAAAATCGGGCAGCACCTCCCCTATAACATGCTCTATCCGAATTTCCCATTTGATACCTAATCACTAAATCCAACCAATAAAAACAACCTGCAACTCATATATAAATAAAACATGGAACATTATACAACATAAGCTCCAAACAACTTGCTGAAAATTACGATACCAAAATAGGGTTTCTAGTCTTTATTTTGCAAAACCTTTAATTATATGAAACGAGGGGTTGTGTGGCTGAAACCAGAATCCCCCACACATCTTTTAGAATTCTTTTAGGTCCTGCAACACACCACCACACAACCAGCAGCTGCATCACCACAACACAATGCACTATTCGACTTTAATGTAGCTACGACGACTTCAATTTAAATTGTTTCTAACGTCGAGCATTTCTATGAAGTTAGTACACTTCCAGCAGCATAAAATATGTATAACACACCATAACAACACCATAAGCTTCAAATTAAAAGGAAAGACCTTACGTTTCCCGAAATTAGCCAAAACTTGCCAAAACCCATCTCGAAAACTCTTCTAACGCGATTAAAATGATGTGGCTGCTTGCTATCCATTTGGTGCTGCTCCAAGCCATGATTTTATACTATTAATACCTTCATATCATATTTTCATACCCTAGATAATTAATTTACGAAGTGAAATCAGGACTAACCCTATTTTTCCTCTTGGCCATCGCCTTTTTCCTCTTAGCTTTAGGGTTTTTGTTCTTCACTTTAGATGAAATATTTTGGATAAAAGCTGAATTTTAAGTCACAATATACATATATATAGGTGGTCTTAGGGGGTGACACGTGTCTAGCCTCTATTGGGCCACCGTATCCATGCGTGCAATGAGGGGCTGCCATATGGCAGTGGGGTCCACCTCCCCTAAGCAGGTGGGTCACCTGCTTGCTTGAGGTGCTGCCATGTGTCACCTTCCTAGGCTTCCATGTGTTATTTTTTCCTCTTCCTCATGGGTCCGTAATCTCATCTTATTTTAAGAGACTAAGAAATTCGTGCTACGTAAGCTTGGTATATACACAAATAGCTTAAGTGTGTATGACTTCTAAATTAATAGTTTACGTAGATAAGTCGAGCCCTACGACTTATTAATTGGACTCCAACTCCCTCCGACTTCTCTTGACCCTATTTCCAACCTTTCCGACTATGGGGTATCATGTTCTCCCTTTATTAGATTTATTTGATAGTGTCATAGCTTGTGCAGCTCATATAATAACTTCTAAGAACTTAAGGGATATTCCGAGCTCAAGAGTGTGGGGTGTAACTGCTTTGGAGGTTCAGTCATTAGCTAGACAGTTGGTCCAACTTGATATTTCTACACATCATAGCATTTTGGCCTTCATGGAGACTAGATCTACTTTGATTGAATAGATTCATACCCACCAATTTGAGGATGACAAGGTAAGGGTCATTCGAGACAAAGTGTTGAGTGGTGAAGCAAAATCATCCTCTGTTGATACGGAGGGAGCATAGAGGATTAATGGTCGCATTTGTGTGCCCAAGGTCAATGATTGGGAACGGATGATATTGGAGGAGGCTCATTGCTCCAAGTATTCTACTCACCTGGGAGCGGTGAAGATGTTTCATGACTTAAAACAACACTATTGGTAGTGTGGCATGAAGAGGGACATTGTTGATTTTGTAGCTAAGTGTTTGAATTGCCAACATGTGAAGTATAAGCATCAGAAATTGGGTGGTCCTTTGCAAATGATGCCTATTCCTAAGTATAAGTGGGAGCGTATTACTATAGACTTTGTTTTTGGACTACCTATGGCATTGGGTAAGTATGACTCTGTTTGGATGATTATGGACCGATTGACCAAATCAACTCATTTCATTTTGGTGAAGACTAGCTACAATGCAGAACAGTTAGCTATGATCTATATTTGTGAGATTATTAGGTTACATGGGGTATCTATCTCTATTTTGTCAGATCAGGGTTCAGTATTCACCTCTCACTTTTAGGAGGCCTTGTAGCGTGCTTTGGGTATGCGACTAGAGATGAGTTCAGCATTTCATCCCAGATTGATGGTCAGACCGAGCAAACTATTTAGGAGTTGGAGGATATGCTTAGGGCCTGTGTGATTTATTTTAGTGCCCGATGGAACCAACACTTGTCCGTAGCGGAGTTTGCCTATAATAACAGTTATCGCTCCAGCATTCAAATGGCACCATTTGAGGCATTGTATGGTTGTAGGTGTCGATCACCCATTGGGTGGCTTGATTCGATTGCGATTAATGCATTGGATACTGACTTACTCAGGGATTCTATGGAGCGGGTACATTTGATTCAGGGTCGACTATTGGCAGCTCAGAGTCGTCAGAAGAGCTATGCTGACAGGAGGTTTCGTCCTTTAAAGTTCACGGTGAGTGATTGTGTATGGATTAAAATATCACTTATGAAGGGTGTGATAAGATTCGAGAAAAAGGGAAAGCTTAGCCCGAGGTTTGTTGGTCTATTTGAGATTCTAAGGAGAGTGGGTGGGGTGGCTTATGAGTTGGCCTTACCTTTTAGACTACCAGTTGTCCATCTGGTATTTTATGTCTCTATGCTTCACAAGTACATACTGGATGAGTCCCATGTAATCTCTTATGCTGCGGTAGAGCTGGGTCCAGATTTGACTTATGAGAAGGAGTCGGTAGCTATCCTAGACAGGCAGATTCATAGGCTCAGAATCAAAGAGATCGCTTCGGTCAAGGTGCAGTGGCGGCATTGGCCCATTGGGGAGGCGACTTAAGAGCTAGAGCCTGATATGCGAGCCCAGTACCCTCAATATTTTGAGACTCCAGGTACTTTCTTTTATCTTATGTTCGAGGACGAACATCCTTTTTAGTGGTGGATGTTATAATGACCTTGGGGCTAGTTCATCTTTCATTTTTAGTCTTTCTCTATATTCAAAGACTTAAACTGTGTATTCAGACTCAAATTTATATTTAGATGCTCTTTACACTTATGACACCAAATTTTATGAATTTTCAAAAATGACCCTCAAGGGTAAAATGGTAATTTCATGCAAATTTCCAAAAATGACCCTCAAGGTCATTACACAAGAGACAAAGGAAAGAGGTGAGCGACAAAGTCAGATACATGCGAATCAATTTGAATACAGTATATTTAAAATAAATTATACCTAATTTTGAACTCATATATCAGAGATACATGTATTAGGAGTCGTTTGGTAGAGTGTGTTAGCAAAAATAATTCATGCATTAAGTCCATCTCCAACCCATGCCAAATTTTATAATAAAAACTATATTTGGTGTAAAATTTGGTGCAAAGTTGCTCCAACCCATGCCAAATTTTGCACCAAATTTAGTGTGTGAATAGTGTAGCACCAAATTTGGTGTGTGAATAGTTTTAGCACCAAATTTGGTGCTACACTATTCATCACACCAATTGTCCTTTATTATTATTTTACTATTATTTTATTATACAATACTTTTAATTAAATATTATATAAATTGGTATGTTTTAATTAAAATATTTTATTATTTTTACATAATATTTTAATAATATTAATTTCAGATTAAAATTTATTTTTTATATATTTTTTCCTTTACTTGAGTTTTTTTGAAATTAAATTTACGTTAATTCTATTATAAATTTGAATTGGATATAAGTACAATTAATCTTGAAAAAAAATAAATATTCAAAAATCTAAATCTCGACATAAAAAAATTAAGGACAAAGAAGCTCATTTTGAACTACGTAATGCATTAATAGAGCATTTATGGAGCACCGTAGTGATCTTTAAAGTTGAATATTCATGTAGAACTTAAAATAACATTTTTAATTGTTTAATAGTTATTTAATTATATTTCATTAATTATTTCACTTTTATTTGTGTTATCCATTATTCTGTATAATATGTAATATTTGCTAGCAATTTATATTATTTAAAAAATTATGATATAAAATATTTTTATATTAAATGAATATAATTTGAAATAATCTGAAAATTATATATAGTAAACCTTTTTTAGAAAGAATTTTATTTTATGAAATAAGAAAATTTAAATAAAATAAGAATAATATAATAATGAAGAGAGAGAAAAATATTCTTTTTTGATGTAAAATTTGGTGCAGTGGGTTGAAGTTGATTTACACCAAATTTGGTGCGTGTAAAATTTGGTGTTAGGGTTGGAGATGTCCTAATTGGTGTATTAGTAGTACCTTCTTTGGTACACTTTTTCATAACATGTATAAGTAATATTGGTGTATTAAGACTTACATTACTAATACCATGAATTTCTAGGTATTAGTAATGCAAAGAAATTTAATGCTTACATTATTATGGTTAAAGATCCAATTACCCCTCAAAATTCCTTTTACATCTTTTCCATCATAACTATTGAGGATATTTTTGTAAATAAATATTTTTATGCAATGCATGTTATTTTTTAATACACTAAACCAAATAATGCATAAGAAATATTCTATGTATAACTACTACAAGCATTACTAATGCAAGCATTATTAATATATTTTATTTAGCATTATTTTAATATATTCTACCAAACGACCCCTTAGTGGATATAAAATTAAAAAACAGTCATTTTACTAGTAGTCATATTTGACAAGACGCTGTCCGTTGAGCAATTGGCACCTGTCATTGCTATCTTTGGCCTTTTTGCGTGTAACCTCATTCCCAATCACTTTTGCCAAGTTGGCTTTTCTTTTTCCTTTTCTTCTTTTTTGGATTGATTTTGCAGTTTCGTGCTCGACTTCACCAATCACCATATACTTTATGTCGCCATAGTAATATTTAGAGATGATGTTTCAAAATTCTCCTAAATTATTTGATATCATTTCACTTAGCATGATATTTATTTATATTGCTTTAAAAGTATAACTTTCTTAATTTGAATATTAATTTACCATAATACTCTAATTTAAAACACACATTTTAGCATATCTTTTATATTTTTCATTACATTTATTTATTTATATGATATTATATTAAAACAAGACACATTTACATATTGAAGAATAGTGACTTTTTTGAAGGGCTTGTGACTAACTTGTTTATACTATCCTTCATGTATTATAAATAAAGGGATTTCCTCACATTTTTAAACTATAAATTTTCTAAGTTTTCGTTTCTTCTTCTTTTTCTTAAAACACCCAATTTAGTATATATTCTATATTCTATATTATATTATATTTATTTATTTATATTATATTATATTACTATATTATATTATATTATATTAAAAGTAGACACTTTTTCATTGTTGCGCCCCATTTTTCTCAAAATGGGATCCAACAGTGTGACAATTCTTTTTAGGATTTAAAAAGAGAAGAGTCATCACCTACGAATTAAAGGCACATTAGAATACCACTACATACTAAGAAAATAAAATTAATTTTAAAAGGATCTGTAAATCCAAAGATCGGGTAATCAAGATTATGCAATTAAAAATTATGCTTGAAGAAGAACTGAATTTCAATAAGAACCCATGAAAGTCATAGAAACCTTAGGTCTTGAGTATCATAGAACTTGAAGAATTGAGGTTTTCTCGAGACTCAATAGATGAAGGGATACCCATTGATAAATTCTCACATACCTGAAGTAGGAACCTTGGCTTGATTCTTGGAATGAAGACTTGAAACCTAGTTCTTGCCTTGAAAGAGAAGAAATCTAAATTGAATGAGTTATGAGTGAATGAGGGGCAAAGACTGATAGGAATCACTTAATCCCACTTAGAATAGCCCAAAATGACGTAGTATATGACTTAAAAGAATGAAAAAAATACTAAAAGACCTTGATTAAAACTGTCAGAGGGCATCTACGGATGGCATATACAGACCATAGTTCCATCTACAGACCGTAAGTGTAATGACACTGATCATTTTTGAAATGTTTTGCAAAAGAAACATTTTACCCTCCTTATAGTTGCCCCGAGTCAATTATGATTTGTATCGAGTGTTGGTTTAGAAAATTCTATGAAAAAGTTGAGTATTTGGAAGTTTTGAGTTTATGAAAAGTTTGAAGTGTTCAAACGTGGAATTTGGGACCAACTGGAGCAATGAGTCTCGTAACATAATTTTGTCAATTTCAGCAGCTCCGAAACATGGAAATTGCTCTAGGAGAGTTTACGAAATCAGTTTTGGAGTTGTAACGAAGATTTGAGTTCTTGAGTTAAAAATTTGAGGAATTGTAGGCCAAGGTTTGACTTTGGTCAACTTTCAGAGTCTAGATGCTTGAAATGGAATTTCGACAATTTTTTTGGGTTCGGGAATGGTTTTAGGTCTAGAAGTGGCTTTGGTTGATTTTTTGGAGGTCCTGGGCTCATTTTGGTATTTTGGAAGCCTTAATTAGTGAGTTGTGACTTTTTGAATTTTGGGTCAAGAAGACCTTTAGTTCAAATTATTATGGTTACATTAAGTCCAAAATGTCGAAATTAGTATGGTAGCCTATAAAGTTTGTGTGCTCGGAATTTCGAACGAATTCTGAGGGTCAATTTCGGGACTAATCTTATGTGTTGGGGATAAATGAGAAATGATATTGGGGATTATTTGATATTCAATTGAACTTGATAATGAAGAATGGGGTAATAAATGGCGAATGAGATGATTTAGCATGTTGTGTTCGATATGAATTGGTCCTTCGCTTATTGTGAACACTTGAATATGTTATTGTGATATGAGTTGTGACTTGTTGATTATATCATTCCATTATTGTATTTTATATGGATATTGCCTATTTGCATTGGTTCCGAAAACTTTGAGATTGGATTTGATTTGAGAATTTTGCCGATGGAAAATATTTCCAGTGATAGATGATTATGCCGATGAAAAATGATTTCGGCGAGAGGTGATTATGCCGATGAAAAATAGTTCCGGCGGATATATGATTCATGTGTAGCCTCCATGGGTTCTAGCCTTCTAGTCAGCGGATGTGTATCATTAGGACAGATATACATCACTATATGTTACATTGCATTGTACTTCATTTGCGTCATACATCTTTTGCCATTGTGGACTATTTTACCCCTGATTTTCCCCATGTTATATTTTTTGACTGTTGTGATCTGATTAAGACTTGAGTTGTACTTTTGCTGAGATATATGTACTTATGCTACTAGACTGTTATACTGGATTGATTCTATGCAGGTTGTAGATCAGGAGTATGTGTATTTTACTAGCTTAGTTTAGTCTTAGTCTTAGTTGTTCTCTTGCTAGGTACCGTGTCGGTGGTACACCTTTGCTATCTAAACTTGTGTAGGTTTTGAGCCCGATCAGTGACCTAGTCTCTTTCTTTCCATTCGAGGTTTTCAGAGGTGTTGATGCCGCTGATATTTCTTGTTCCTCTTTATTTTACTTTTTTCTATTCGAGAGACAGAGTTTTGAGACTTGTTTTTATTTCAGTATCTTTATATTTAAAGGCTTGTACATGTGACAATCAGTCCGTGGAGGAATTTGTAGATGACTAAGATTTCTGTTTTTTCCTTTAAATTGCCAAATTTTGAACTATTTCTGCTTTTATTTCTGCATATGTTAGGTCTAGGATGACTTGTCCGGTGGGAATGGATGGTGCCATCACACCCGAATTTCAGATCGTGACAATATTAAGATACTGTCTATAGAAGTCAGGTGAACATCCAGAGTTTCTGGAGTTTTGAACTATGAAAACAAACTACAATTTGTAGTATGTTTTATGATCCTTCATGTGTGTTCGTGCATTGATTATATTGTAATATCAAATCTCTGAAATTTGATCTACGAGGCACATTTTACGGACCATAGTTTCAACTATGACTCGTAGATAGGTTTTGTAGAACTCAAGAATATGTATGAATACTGAAGTTCAGGACTTTGGTTTAATTTATGAGACCATCTACGGTCTGTAAGACCATTCACGATCCATAATTCCTCTCGTTCTGTTCAAGAAATATTTCTCAAGTTTCTGATATGATATGCGACCTCAATCTACGACCCATAGAACAAAGTATGTCTTGTAATTCTTGGCTCGTAAAACTCAGACCAAATTTCTGATTTCTGAAGTCTCATCTATGGATGGTATACACCAACAAGCCATGATTCTATTTATGACCCTAAACACCCCCCCGTAAAATTCAAAAATTGCAGACTTCAGATTTTTTTCTGCAATGTTTAATTGATCTGTACTTTGGGACTTCTGAGGTGTTACATTTTTACTTTGAGTAAATTAAGTGTCAAAAACACACCCAAATTATCCAATTTATTAAGTTTTCTACTTGAATTATCACCCAATGGTTAGCGAAACACACTTAGACAATATTTGTCTAGAAATACTTCTACGTGCGTTTGTCCATAAAATCTTCGTCTACCTGATATATATAACGACTCTATTTGCTGATAAATTATTTTTTTAATATATTATTAATTAACTTTTTTAAAAACCTAAACTCTCTCCTTTCAAGTAGGAGATATCGATGCCACGATAGAGATGAGACCACGGCTAAGACGGTGGAGAAGAAGTTGGTGGATGTCATAGTTGAAATAAATATTTTATACAATGATAGTTTTAACGTTTAACCTTAAAATTTAACTTAATATTAATGTATTTAGATTTGCCACGGTGAAATTAGTTTTCCACATAGAGTGTCACGTGGAAGAATTTTTAAATAAAAGAGAGAGTGTAGACACATCATCAGAAAATTAGTTAAGGTGTGTTTCGCTAATAGTGAGAAATAGTTCAGGTAAAAATTTCACGCTCTCAATAATTCAGGTATGAAATTCAAAAAAAATAGAATAATTTTAGATGTTCTTTTAATCCTTAACTCTTTTACTTTTAACTTTTGGTTTTTCTTTATTTTTTTACTTATTTAATTACAAAATTATGTTATAATTACAACCACAAATAACCTAAACGAAATTTGAAATGAAAGATTAGAATAATACTTGTGGTGTCACTTGACATTTTTCAAAATTCTTTTTGAAGGAACACGCTTACATAACATGTAATGAACAAGGGGTTTACCACCAACATAGGTTGTGGTGCATTAGTGACACTATTTCACCCTTAATCAGAGGTCTCGGGTTCGCGCTCTGGATATGGAAAACATTTTGTTCGGAGCACCACCCCCGAATGAGTCCAGTAGTGCGCGATCCAGATTTAGTCAGGGCTCCACAGCTCCGTACACAGGGTGGGAAACCAAAAAAGAAAAAAAGTTTTAGCATGTAGGTTGTATAACTAGGCCCAAAATTCTTACCAAACACAATACTAAATAATAGAAAAAATTATGCGGATAGGTAAATTATAGTTTGAGTTTGGTATAATTCGCACGATTATATAATTGAGTTTTGTATAATTCACGCAATTTATATAAACGCTATGCGCGAATCGAATTGTATAGCGAAATATACAAACACTACAAATTATATAACGAATTATACAAATATTGTGCATGAATTGTATAGTGAAATATACAAACGTTATACAAAAAATGCGAATTGTATAGCGAATTATACAAATATATACAAACGTTGTACGGATTATACAAACAATACTATAACTATAGCTACGAATTGTAATTAACAAACTATAGCTATGAAACATAATTAAAATATTTTTGAGTGACTATATACAAAACTTCCTCTTTATATCATACATAATACATGAATTACATTTCCTACCAAACGATCCCTAAAAGTTATAGTACCGAGAATAAAGTAAACTTAAATAAGAGATAATTTAAATACGTAACTAATAAAATTGTGATAGTTTACAGGGTTTTGATCCATTATATCTTCTCTAATATATATGAAATGATTATGACAAAATGAACTATAAATTCACATGAAATGCAAATTAAGTTTCCCCCTCTCGCTATCACATCTTATATATACAACACCACCCTTAGAAGCTGAGTCTACACTTTAGAGCTTTCTCTCAGAGAGCTAAAAACTCTTTTTTATTTATGAATCTTTTTCTGGGATCGCCGGAAAATCAAGATTCCGGTACCCCCACTATCCTGAAGTAGTTAATTAAAGAAAGTAAAGTATCTGTAATTCAATAAATAGGTTTAATATAAATGGCTAAAGGTCGAAAGCTGACCATCAGTATGAGTGAAAGGTATTTAGGAAGCTATAGTTACAATCATGGAAATAAAACAGTCAACGAAACATCGGAATTGGGAGAAGATGATATCTGGTCAACCGTTGATGACATGGTCAACGGTGATGATGATCATTTGATGAACGGCGCTTGTGATTCACGCGCGACAATAGAGAGTGACGGAAGCTTGACAAGTTTTAGGAGCCGCCGCTGCCAAGCTGGAGGTGGCTTGTCTTTGGCTTTTGATGATACAGGTAAAGCAACGTCGTCGTCTCGGATTATTCATCAATTTCGTGGACAAGACAGCGTGGCATCGCGGTCTCCACATGGACGCCACATGGCATTCTCGGCTCCTGTGAATGTCCCTGATTGGTCAAAGATATATCGAGTCGACTCGGTTGAGTCATTCCATGACTCGGACGATGGTATTGATGATCATGAGTTGGATATGGTTCCGCCACATGAGTATTTGGCTCGTGGGTACGGTAGATATCGAAAATCAACAACTGATTCGGTATTTGAAGGCGTGGGACGAACATTGAAGGGTCGGGACATGAGTCGAGTTCGAGATGCAGTATGGAGTCAGACCGGGTTCAATGGCTAAGTCTATTTGATAGTAATTGTTGATATATTGTTTATCGCTAGTGTAATTGTTTTTTGTTTGTTGGGCAATGATTCAAGCCGAATGAATATTAGTTTCAGTGAGTCAACCAGGCTGTGACTGAGCCCAAATATGATTTGATGTTTTCCTTCTCCATTATCTTAATTTGTTTGGTTTCCTTATTTTTCAAGTTCATTTAAAATAATGTTTTTCTTTTATAATTTTTTAATTTTTCAAAAAATATATTTAAGATCACAAGATAAAATAGTATTGACATATTCTATATGTTTTTAATTTAAAATTGTATTTTTTTTTTTTTTTTAAATTTTATATCAAATAAATGTTATACAAATAAATTGCAAAAAAGGAGAGTACTATTGTTTTTTCTTTTATGATGTTGTGTTAATTGAACAGTTTTTGGATAAGGATCAATGCAGTCCATCTGTGCATCAAGTCACCAATGACTCCCACCTTCACGTTGGTTGCTCTAGGAAAAGAAATGGAAAACGAAATAAAGAATAAATTAAAATACAAAATATATATAATTGCTTATTGGAATTGCAGTTTGGTAATTGCAACATCATATTAGGTGTAGGACTACAATTATATCATAGGCCTTTCTTTTTAACCTTTTGGGTTCACTATTCATAGGCCCTTCTACCCCATAAAAAGTATTGATTATTTCTCTTATTTCAATTTAAGTTGCACAACTTGATTGAATATGAAATTGTAATTTTTTAAAAAAAATTTATGAATTTAAAATAAATTATAAATATTTTTTATAATTAAAAATTCTCTTATTAAGAATTAAATGTAAAGAATAAAACTTAAAGCTAAATTATAAATATTTAAAGATATCATTCTTATTAGTTAATTCTCGAAGAAAATGTACACCGTATAAATTGCAACAAAAAGAAATAGAAAAGGAAAAAAGAACGTAGCTAACTATAAAATTGATTACAATAGAAAAAGCTAACATAACTTATGAGCTATGTGACGCATGATATAGGAGTATATTGTTAGAATGTCCAAATCAAATGTTTTTTATATTTATATTAACTTATGAGCTATGTGACGCATGATATAGGAGTATATTGTTAGAATATCCAAATCAAATATTTTTTATATTTATATTTATCATAGGAGATCCCAATTTCATATTGAGAAAATGACTACAAATTTCAATTCTTTCTTGCATTTGATTATGTTTGCTCCTTCCTACCACAACAACAACCCAGTAAAATTCCACAACGTGGGGTTTAAGGAGGGTAAAGTGTACGCAGACCTTACTCCTACCAAGATAGGACGACTGTTTCCGAAAGACCCTCGGCTTAAAAGAAGCATAAAAAGAGGTCAGATAAGGCTAAGAAGTTCAAAGCGATATAGGAAAGCAAATAACGAATAATGCAAATAACGAAAGCGACACATATAAAGTAGAGTAATCAAAGTACAGAAAGTAATAGAAAGATAATAACAGAAGTCAGAGCACAAGAAATTATAGTGCGCTAATACGCCTACTAATACAGAGGAATAACGAGACTATGTACTAGCCTTCTACCCTAATATGAGTCTTCCACACCCTCCTATCTAAGGACATGTCCTCGGTAAGCTGTAACTGTGCCATGTTCTGTCTAATCACCTCTCCCCAATATTTCTTTGATCTACCCCTACCTCTTCTGAAATCATCAATGATCAACCTTCCTATTTGTTTAATTATCAAATAATAATAATTCCTTAATGGAAATTATATTAAACATTTCTTATCTTGAAATGGTTAGCTAGTATTATAATAGCTACTTAAATGACCATTTCAAATAATTGCCACTAGAGTTGACAAGGTGTGTGGGACATGAATGCAATAATTAACGCACAGAAGGTGAACCTTAATTATTGCACAGTAGTATGCGGTTTTTGGAACAAGCCATTACGAATTATTTTTTTGAAAAATAATTTCAGAAAGATAAGGTTTTTAAAATGAAAAAAAATACTGTAATATTTCATTATAAATAAGAAAATATTACAATGAATAAGACACAACTAGCAAAAGGTGTGTGAGAAGTGGCATTGTAAGTCCCACGAAAAATAAAAGTATGTTAAATTACTATTTCATTATATGAGCCGAAGGTAACGAGTAAGTATAGTATATATTTTTTTCACAAAGCTTGTATGGCAATTTTATTTTTTTGGTGAAAAAAATTATGCTATCATTAAACTAATTAAGTCAGTTGAGCCATATAATTCACAATATAACCAATGGGCATTTAGTTCTCAATTGATTGTTGGTTGGTTGTTGTTGTTCTCATGTTTTCATCTCCTTCTGCAAAAAACAAAAAAGTAAAGAAAAGAATAAAAAAAATTGATGGCTTATATGACTCTATCACTAGTCAATGTACCAGGTCCCTTGACACAACTTAGAACAATACTGAAAGTAAAGCTTAAAGTTAAAGGCACGATAGTTTGCATGGAAAACCTCCTTGCTCAAGGGAGGAAAAACCACGACCTGTTCCACAGGGTTTCACAACCAACTTCACTAAAATCAAGAGCAAGGATTCGAATTACAGAATCTTGTAACCTAGACCTCGACCTCTTAATCCCTTGCTCCTTGTAACGACTCTATTACAAGATTTGAGCCTAAGCATTACCTCTATTGCCCACTGCATAAACTAACTCCAGTTAGTGCAGACTTCAACAATACACCATGACTAACTCTAGCCACCAACTAAGCAATAACCATATTGCCTACTATACCAACTACCTCCAGTTGGTATAGACTTTAAACAACCATTTCACAGCTAACCCTAGCCATGAATTTAACACTTCAGAATACAAAGAGAAATGATCAATATTCCTTTATAACACAAGAACTAATCTTACAATGTTTAGAACATAAAATACACTCACACTACAAGACAACTAAGAGGTTTTATTGAACGATTTTATCAGGTCCTCTGTTGTTTGTAGTGAGGTTGTTCTTCCGTTAGAGAGAGAGGAGCCTTTGCTTGTGTAAACTTGGATATGCCAAATGTTGAGTTCTCCAAGGATTTGTATTAACGTATGCCAAAACAACCTCGTGCATTCTGATTGGCTGAGCAAGTTTGTTGTCCTCTACTGTGTTTTACCAACCACAACAGACAGTGACAACTTTTACAACTAGTACCCATTGTGTTGTTGACATTCCGTGTTAATGAGACCAATTCCTTCTATCAAGTCTCATGGTTTGTCAATACATCAAAACCTGAAAGTAACATTTTTCCCCTTTTTGATGATGACAAACCACATAGACCTTATGTTCTCTTCTCAGCAAACTTCCCCCTATGAATGGGACCAGGTCCTTATTCATTCCCCCTGTCAATATACTACCCATGTAACTTGTCGATCAACATAAACACATAATTTTCCTATTTTGGCATCATAAAAAAGGACTCAATAAACCAGACTAAAAGCATGCAATATGGAAGGAAATTATAGCCGCTTAGGGCAACACTAAATATGAATAAAAGTGCATAAGAACAGAGGCAAGATAGTAGACATAAGTCACACATTCATTGATAAAGGAGAGATAGCATTATAAACACAACAAAAGAACTAAATAGAAAGAATAACTAAAATTGCCAATTAAGTTATGAACAAAAAGAGTTTTAGTGAAAGGGTGGGAAGATAAAGTCGAAGGAGTTTTTAGAGATAAGGATTGAAAAATGAGGGTTATTCTGGCATTTCTATCAACATAAGCTTGAATCAATTATTGAGTAAGAGTTTTGACTTCAGCATTCAAGCTCTCATTTTGGGCCTTCAAAGCAGAAATCTCACCGAACTAGGTCCTCTATTTTGCGCATGCGCCAACTTAGCATTCAACCTTGCACATAACATCCTTTCTTGCAAGTGTTATTGTCATCTCTTCAAGCTCCTGCTTTGATTTCTCATGTTTTTCTAAGAGATTAGATACTTGGGACTTGTCCTTATTGCCATTTCTTCCCTCAACATACTCACATTCAAGAATAGTGGTTTGAGAGAAGGCTTACTTGATAGTCCCCTTTACTCTTTTGCCCACTTGATCCTAAAATGATCGAACACAAAAGTCAACAAATGCCATTAGCCCATTCCATGATTTTCATCCTTCACGTTCATTGTCTTGAGCATATGTTCCACCATGATGGTTGGTAGGTTGATTGCTTCAACTTTTCTTAATGCCTCCATAAGGAGTATGTATGCAGATGAGGCGATAATCTTCTTCTCAGACCTCTCAATGTACAATTGATATTGTCCCTTTAGAAACTTCTTAGGGACTCCAACACAGCTCAATCAAACAATTTTACTCTCTTCAAGAACAAAGTGATGGGTAGGCAACATTTTTTCAACAGACACAATACCCTCTCAAGGTATCCTCAAGATTTACCCCCAAATTTCCTCAGTCAAGTGAAATATAATGCCACCCACTTTGGTGTTAAGTCTACCATCATCAAACAAGTCAATGTTATAATTAAATTCATATACCTCAGGATCATGAAGAGTGGGAACAAGCAACTCAAAAAGGTGCGTCCAACCATGTACTTTAATGGCATTGACCAAGTCCCTCATACCCTATTTTGTCCTTACCTCTGGGTCAAACACCCTCCCACTTAACACTTTTTGTGTCTACAGAACTTGAATTCATTCTTCTTTACTCAATTCTTCTCAACCTTCCTTTTTTTACTGACATAACCTAGTCCCTCTCCAGAGACAATTTCTGTGATAATTTCTTCCTTTTTTCATTTAACATTCTTCTTTTGATTCTTCTTTCCAGCTTTAGGCTTTGGAGTATGTTTCTCTTCGATAGATTTTGCAGCCAATGCTGTATTTCTTCGCTTTACTATTGCATCCACAACATCTTCAGATTTTGTCTCACTTTACCTTTTCTCCTTGGACACATCAATCAACTGTTACTCAAGAATAAATTCATCATCAATCATAGTTATAGACCTTTGTTTCCTATTCCTTATGGTCCTTGATTCGTTGGTAGCTATAGCCTCACTCAACAAATTTTTTGAGTTCCTCGAGTAGAATAGTTTTTGATATTTTTTGAGGACTCAATGGTTATTTTCTTTTCTTTGTCAGCAATTTTCTTTACCTTTTCAGAGTCACAAGTTTTTCCCTTTGTGGTTTTCTCAACTCTCTTTTCTTCCAACTTTTCAACACTGATTTCCTTTCCTTTTTCACTGATAAGTTTCTTCCCTTCTATATTTTCACCCTCCTTTTCTTTTAAGATCTTTTTGATCCTCCAAACCAAGGGTACTTCATATTCATCCTCTTCTATATATTCGATGGAACCTGAGGCAAGTTAGTCCTAAGAGTATGCTCGAAGATAGGTTTTGAATGGACAACTTGTGGTTTCAAGTAATTTTCTTTCACATCAGAGAAAGAGGCCTAATCTCATCACCTCTTATTTTTGGGAGACTTTCAATGTTACACCCTACGCTTTTAAAACTCGGAATGTTTCATAAGTTCCTTAGATATTATCATTTGAGCTGGATACTCTACAATACTATCAAACGACTCTAAAGAGGGGAGAATATGATACCCTATGTAGAGAAGGTTGGAAATAGAGTCATAAAAATCCATAAGGAATTGGAGGCCAAGAAATGAATCATAGGACTTGATTTACCTACGTAAGCTACTAATTTAGAAGTCGTATACACTTGAGCTACTTAAGGACATACTAAGCTTGCATAACATGGATTACGTAGGCTCTTAAAATAGGACGAGATTACAAACCCACAGGGAAGGGAACAAGATGAAACGAGGAAGCCAATAAGAGAGTGACACGTGGCAGCACCTCAAGCAAGGAGGTGACCCACCTACCTGCTTGGGGGGTGGGGGTGGACCCTACTTCCACGTGGCAGCCCCTAAGTGATTGCATAGTTAGGTGATCCAATAAGGGTTGGACACATGTCACCCTTAGAGGATGACACGTATCACATCCTAAGCCAACCTATATATGTATGTATTATGACTAAGTACTTCATTATATATCCAAAAATCAGCCAAGAACTTAGAATAAAAACGTGAACAAGAGAAAGTAGAAAGGCAGCCACGTTTTGGAGAAGTTAAGGTAAGTTTCCAAGTTTCTCTCCGTGAATTACTTATCTACGGTGTTCCTTAATCACGTGGGGATGTATATATGTATATTATGATGTCTATGGACTTAATTCTTCATCTTTACACTTGGAAAGAATAAGAGAAAGTTGAAAGAACAAAGAGAGAAAACGTTAAGAACTAGTTAACAAACCCGTTTTTAGAGGGGACAGGTTTTAGTAATATTGGTATAACTTCTTGTGTATAGCTTTGTTTCGGGTGATTCAATATGTTTTGGAAAGGTATTTTATAGGTATATAACTTTCATTTATACTTTCAAATCCATTTTTGCTTTAAGATCCTCGAAAAAGGGTGATGAAGTGTAGAGGAGGTACTGCCCATATTTTGGTTTTGGAAATCCTACACGGGTTGCTGTTGGTGTTTTGGACATATCTTTTTGTAACATATTAATGTAGGGATGATTCAAAATTGTTTTCTACCCTATGACACATGTATATAACTTTCATGAAGGACGTAAATCCTGTTTCCCTCCATTACCCCTTTGAAACGAAGCGATAAGGTAAAACAGTAAGCTGTCCAGAAGTCACGTTTTGATAGTTTTGAGTGAGTTGTTGCTGCAGGGGTGTAATGTATTGTTGCAGGGCCTAAATGCATTCTAAAAGGGATGTGGATGCTTTTGGTTGCATCCACACGACCACCTGTTGCGTATAATTAAAGGCGTTACAAAATAAAGGCTAGACGCCCTATTTGATATCATCTTTTTGAATGAATCATTTGGAGTTTATATTGCATATTGTTGGTGTGTATTGTCACAGGTTGTTGTTGTTGGTTGGCTGTAGGTATTAGGGACCTAATTGGAAATTTGGATAGGGCACATTATAGGGGAGGTGCTGCCCAATTTTTGTTAACGCCTTAACAAACTAAAGAATTAGTCGAGGAAATGACTACGGAATTAGATTCCATTAATACTAAGGTGTAACCTAAGATGCTGGAAAGTTAAGAAGGGTTGATATTCATATTACTTCTATGTTGGATAGGTTCAAAGGATGACGAGGCAAACAGGATAAGGAATAACTCAGACAAGGTATGTGAAGCTTTCTCTTGGCATGTTGTTGACATAGTGCGTAAAACTATCTTTCTTTCCTGTTGGCATGTCATAGCCTTAGGTGGATTGTGGATGAAATGTGGGAATAATTCCATTCCCAGAACTCCAAGTATGCCTCCTAATCCCCATCCACTGTTTGATAATGGAACCCCTATAAAGATTGAGTATTGCCTGTTAAGGCTTCTACGTGTTAAAGAGTAGTTTATGAAAAGATATCTCTCCTTTCTCTTGATATGTACTTGGCATGAAAATGAGGTTATGATGCCATGGTCGTTCACCGAGCCCTAGAATGGGACGGGTACGAAATATCCACATAAAGGAAAGTACAGACTATATATAGTTTATTTTCTTTCTTCTTCTGGCATGTCTTAGTTGTAGGTTAAACATGATATGAGTTCTGGGGTAACTCCATTCTTAGCATCTCTTATTTATGTCTGAATATCAGAATTTTATAATAATTGAACTATTTCCCTGAAAACTTCTGTATGCTAAAGAGATAACAAATGTACAGGCTCCAAGTCTTACAGACTATATGTTAACAAATGTTTCTAGTTCCGTAAGCGATTTGGATTTACTTTAGTACATGTCTAGGAGCCCCGAGATTATAATTGATATTGCCCATAATAGCATTTAGAAGTCACTCGAGATGACTACACTACTACTCGAGTCCTCCGATAAAATTTTAATCTTCTTATACGGTCAAGTCTCTAATAATGATTTAAATTGCATATAGTTACTCACTACTCTACTCGTGTATATTGTAACACTTCTTTCCCTGAGTCCCGGGCCAGGATATGTTCTCGTGCATAGTTTACTGCATTATTCACTGAGTCCCTCAATAGAGGGCCAAGATACGTGTATAGATATATGATGATGTGATGTAATAAGGTGGAGATGGCACCAGACCTATGATGGTCTTATAGATATGATTCACCGGACCCCTAAAAAGGCCAGCTATATGGTATGACTTGAACATGCATGCTTTCCTAATTCACAGAGTACAGGTACAAGTTTCAGATTTGATATATTATCCCCTGCTTCTCTATTTTGAATATACCTCTAGTGTATTATGTTACATTTTACATACTCAGTACATATGTCGTACTGACCCCTTTTCTCGGGGGGCTGCGTTCATGCCCGCAGGTACAGATGCAAGTTTTAGGAGTCCGTCAGCTTAGGATTCCATGCAACTCAGCTGGAAGAGTCTCCATTGTATCGAGGCCTAGTTTTTGATACTGTCCACTGATGTATAAAAATTGTTTTTTCCATTCGGGGGTACGGCGGGGCCCCTGTCCCGCCATATGTTGTCATTTATATTTTTAGAGGCCTGCAGACATATATATGTGGGTTGTGTATGTCAGTTTGATTCAGCTGGGTATACATGATATATGATGTATGTTATTATGTTATGGCAGCCTTGTCGGCTTGCGTGCCCTGTCATGTTGTGATACAAACAAAAAAGGCTACAGTTTATGAAAATGTTATCGCCCAGTGGGGCTCTATTACATAATATTGTCTTATTTACGATTCAATGTGACCTCAGCTAATAGATATGTGTACGGGGGGTACAGGTCGGACCCCAGTCGCGGCCTACAGGATTGGGTCGTGACATTCAACTACCCATTCATTACCGATGGCTAGAATATTTGACTTGTTATACACTCTTTAGGAAAATCATCTTCAAAATGCCTCTGTAATATAGTGGATTAAACAGGACTAGGTTGATAGGACGAGGTGTGATCAACTAAGGGTTCTTGTTCAATGGGTTGAAGAACTGACCTAGCCTTTGAATGACTAGAGGTCCGTGGAAATGACTCTTGGAAGGCGATAAGAGTCGGAGAACAAACTGGGTTTTCATCTTTTTGATAAAAGGATGGAAGGTTTATGTAGATACAGGCTTGGACTAGATGCTGACTTGAATGGGTAATGATTTCAGTCTCAGGAGTTTTAAACTCCGCTGTAAAAAAAGAGAATGAATAGGGTTTGATGGTGGCGTGTCAATTTTGGGTGAAATTGAAGTATTTGTATAAGTATTAGTGACTTTCTAGGAGGAGGATGGAGTATGAGATATGATTATATTTGATAGTGAAAAGATCAAGGGAGATATGAATGCAAGAAATTTGAATTTTAAAGAGCAAACTGGTTTAGAACTTGAACTTTGAAGGAATGAGAAAGTAGTTTAGAAGGGATAGGTAGTTTAAAAGTTTAAAACGATGTGTTTGGTCCCTAGACATAGGCGTCTTTTGGGTTATTAGAATGACAAGACAACTTTTCAGAATGGGTATGAGTGACTCGTGGCAATTTTAACGGCTCCTTCATATAATTCTAAAGCAGTGAAAGGAATGCTAACCTCTGAATAGGGACCATGTCCTTCGCTATTTTTGAATGTCAATTGCCTTGATCTTTCCTGCCTCTTTCCTTTCTTCAACAATCCTATCATATGTGTATACCTGCATAGGTATAAGATTGAATTCAAAACATACATATATAAAAAAATGTGGATACCTATTACATGAATCAAGACGATCAGAATTTGAAATGACCAGATTGAAACAATTAGCTTGGTTTAATCATTCCCAACTTCAAGCAATTCTTCTCAAAGTGATCCTTGCTCAGAGCCTTAGTAAAGATGTCTGAAGGTATAGGGACTAGGTACCAGACTTGACTTCTTTAAAAATGATGCACTTCCTCTTGCATAGAGTTCACCCAATCAACATCATTCAAGGCTTCTTTCACATTCTTGGGTTTGCTCTTGGACAAGAAGACTGAGAATACAACCAAATTCCTTATTTTGGATCTGGTATGAATTCCAGAATAAAAAGGGAATATGAGATCATCCAAGGTATACAATGACTGGTGCTTTCATCCTAGATTTTTGGAATTTTGTTGAATTCCATCTTCCTTGGCATCTTCACGATCAAAGTGAGCACCTTCTGATTGGACTTGGTCTCTTTCTTCAATGCTTTGTGATGGACCAGGTCATTCATATGGTTTCCTATACTCATCATTCTTCTTACATTAAGTAACATTCTAAGTGTTACTTTCCTCAGTCACATCTTCCACAGGACTATCCTGCTAATTTGGAGCAACTCTTTAATCTCTGAATCCTCCTTGTCTTTCGGAATCTCAGTTTTTTCGGATTCATCAAAGATCACATGAATACTTCCCACAATGTACAATGTTCTTTTGTTGTATACTCTGCAAGCTTTGCTTGTATATGAATAGCCAATAAACACTCTCTCATCACTTTTGGGGTTAAATTCCCAAGATCATCCTTTCCATCGTTAAGAACAAAATAATTTCAACTAAAATCTCTAAGATAAATCAACTTAGGCTTACGATTGTTAAGCAGCTCATAGGGAGTATTATTGAGTATGAACCTGATTAGGTAGTAATTTGTGACATAACATGCAGTGTTAACTACTTCAACCTAAAAATTATCTAGAAGTTTAGAATCTATAAGCATAGTTCTTTTAATGTCTACTAGAGTTCTATTATTCCTTTACACCACACTATTCTATTGAGGTGTTATGGGTACTAAGAAGTTGTGATGTATCCCATGTTGTGCACAGAAACCCTTATTAACTCTTGCATTTTCAAATATTATTCCATGGTCCGACCTGATTCTTACAATCTTACAATTTACTTTGTTTGAATCATTTTAGCAAAGGTAATCAATATATCTGCAGTTTCATCCTTTCACCTTAGAAACATTGTCCAAGTGAACCATGAGAAGTCATCAACAATGACAAAGATATAATTTTCCCTCCTTCACTTTGAATCTTCACAAGACCACATAGATTCACATGAAAGAACTTTTGGTTTGCTTCCCTTTGACACATCCATCACACACTTTGTCATCTCCAAACTTTATCTTTGAAAGTTCTCAAAATAGATCCCTTGCTATAAGTTTATTCATAAAGGAAGTACTTATATTTTAGAGTCTTTTATGCCAAAGATCTACACTTTCATCTTGAACTCTAAGACAGATAAGATTTTCTTCTTGTGCAGTACTCGGATCAACCATATATATGTTCTTGTACCTTTTTGCAGTTAGAATTATTTCATTTGAAGACAAGTTTGTGACAATACACTTCTTAGATAGAAATATAACCTCATTTCCCTTGTCACAAATTTGTGAAACACTTAGTAAAATATATTTCAAACCATTCACATAGTACACATCTTCAATGGAGTGTTCTAGTGACTTTCCAATTCTTCCAATGCTCAGAATGTATCCTTTCTTCCTATTACCAAAGGAGACACTGCCACCTTGCAGTGTTTTAAGTGAGAGGAAGTTTTAGTCCTTCCAGTCATGTGCTTGGAGCACCCATTGTCCATGAACCAAACACTGACTGATTCCTCCAGACTTTTCCTGTACAAAAAGATTACTTGTTAGCCTTGGAAACCCATTTAAGCTTGAGCTCTCAAAAAGAAGACAAAGGAGTAATCAGTGCTTTCTTAGTCCAATAAAGGAAGTTTTTCTTTCTCATTTTAATGTTGGGACTAGGTTCCCTCTTCAGGTTTTCCTTTTTCTTAGAGTATCTTGAGTAATTCTTCTCGCTTCTTTTGAATGCCTCACAATGCCTCTTAAGGTGTCCATTTCCACTACAGTGAATGCACAATAAGTTATCAAACACAGACACATATTTGCTATAAGGATTAAAATGGGGATCTAGTTTTGACCATCCAAGACCTTTTACATCATTTTTTCCTTGGTTAGTCAAATTTGCCAATATTATTTGAAGAGTTGGCCCATTTCAGAGACATATCTATCTCCTGCTTGATTTGAACCAGTTCCCTTTCCAACTGAAGATTTCTCTCAAATGACAAGGCTAGCTTTAATTTTAAGTTTTTCAAACATTCTTCAAGTTCCAGCTCAACTCTATTAGCCTTATCTTTTAACTTGATATCAACTATAGGGTTTTTCTTCAACATTTCACTAAGGTGATTATTTTTAGCATCCAACAAAGCAATTTTTTCTTCCAACTCTGTCATTTGATTAACTAATGCAGTTTTCTCATCTTGAAATATGTCAATGCTATTATTCAAAAAATGTTTTTCAGCAATTAACTCATAGAGTGAGTCACTCAAGACACTTTCCAATTTTTTTAGTTTCTTGATGGATTAACAGTCAAGATAATCTTTGAGGTCAAGCAAGGTTACCACTTTATTGGCTTTATCTTCAGATTTTGCCATGAAGGTAAATATGTCATCGAACAGATCTTCATCATTCTTTATAGCCAGCATGGATGCATCTCTTGATGTTCAGATTCTTTAGAATAACTTGAGGAATTTCCCCAAACAATAGGAGCCCTCTTCACCACATAATCAGCTGCATCCCTTCACCTATCTTTTTCTCCTTAAGACTTGGCATATTCTTTGTATTCCGACTTATACATGGGACAATCTCTAATGAAGTACCTAGGCTTTCCACACATATGGCATAAGTCATTGCCATTTGCTGACCGGATAGTGTTTCCCTTTTTATAAATCCGCCATGTTATCTCACAATTTAATTGAATCTTCTCCACACAAGCATCGCCCGACGAAGGGGGGACGGGGAAAGCTATAGGCCCAAAACCTTCAACCCTTCTTTCTAAATGGGGGTGCGGGTCAGTTAAGCCATGTATTCATCCTCTTCATAATCATCACTCTAAGTTACTTTTAGAGCCAAGGATTTATATTTCTTAGCTTCCTTCTTGGTGATGTCATTTTGCTTGTTTAAATTGTTAGTTTGAAGGTTTCCAATCAACTCATTCATGGTAAGAATCTTTAGATCTTTTTCTTCCTTGATGGCATCCACCTTACTTTCCCAATAATTTGGAAGGATTCTGAGGATTTTTTAATGTGCTTACTCAGGTGAATTGGTTCTTCCAAACAACGAAGTTCATTGGTAATAGAAGTGAACCTAGGGGGCATTTCTTAAATAGTTTCACCTTCTTACATTGTGACATTTTCATACTGAGTGGTCAGCATGTCCACTTTGGATTCCTTCACTTCTGTAGTTCCCTCACGTGTAGTCTATAAACAATCCAAAATCTCCTTGGCTGATTCACATATTGCGCTATGATTGTACTCATTTGGTCCTGTACCATAAACAAGAAGTTTCTTGGCTTTATAGTTCTTTTCAATCATCTTTCTGTCGGCTTCATTGTATTCCTTTTGAGTCTTATGAACTACATGGGTAATCTCTCCATCTTTCACTTTATTTACGAGATATAAGAATAATCTAAGACAACATCCCAGAGTTCACTATTCTCAGCCATAAGAAAGTCATGCATAGGAGTTTTCCACACCCATAAAACTGACCATTGAATCGAGGTGCCCTAGTTGCTAATTTCCCTTCTTCCAGATTAAGTAGAGCATCTATTTCAATAAACATGATCTTCTCTCAGTGTTGACCGTATAGAGAAAACTGTTCTGATACCAATTAAGTCTTATATGAGTCCATCACTAGTCAATGGACCAGGTCTCTTGACACAACTAATTGAAATTAAATCTTAAAGTTAAATGCATAGAAGTTTACGTGGAAAACCTCCTTGCTCAAGGGAGAAAAAATCGCGATATGTTCCACAGTATTTCACAACCAAATTTAGTAAAATCAAGAGCAAGGGTTCATATTACAGACTCTTGTAGCCTAGACCTCTACCTTTTAATCCATTCCTCCTTGTTATGGCTCTATTACAAGATTTGAGCCTAAGCAATAAATCTATTTCCCACTGCACAAACTAACTCTAGTTAGTGTAAGCATCAATAATACACCATAGCTAACTCTAGCAACTAACTAAACAACAATCATATTGCCTACTACACCAACTACCTCCTGCTAGTGTAGACTTTAAACAACCATTTGACAACTAACCCTAACCATGAACTTAACACTTCAGAATATAAAGAGAAATGATCAATATTCTTTTATAGCATAGGAACCAATTTTATAACACTTCAGAATACAAAGAGAAATGATCAATATTCCTTTATAACAAAGGAACTGATCTTATCATGTTTAGAACATAAAACACACTCACACTACAGGACAACTATGAGCTTTTCTTGAACGATTCTATTAGGTCCCTTATTCTTGGTAGTGAGGTTGTTCTTCCATTAGAGAGAGAGAGGAGCATTTGCTTGTGTAACTTGGATATGCAAAAAAATGAGATTGTTTCTTATCCAAGGATGGGTATTAACTGTCACACCCCAAAAGTGTACCCTAGACGTGGCCGGCACTCAGAAACTATTACTGGCTCCCAAGCAAACCACTTGGTATGATCACATATCTATTCATTCATTCAATCAATGGAAGACTTAAAATAATGAGATAAATAAGTGGGCAAATTCAATCAACAATATAACTCAAGGAATAAAAGCCATATGCCAACAAATCCAACTCTAATCTATGTCATGAGAATTGTCTAACAAGAACAATTTAAATAATAGAAATACTCAATCAACCCATCTTTATCTAGTCTATAAAGCCTCTATCATTATTTTCTAAGTGGTGCCAATGACATGTTCATGGATATCTCAATTCAAAATGAAAAGACTAAACTCAAAGCAAGAATAACATAAGTAGTATCCTCCGAATGTAGGGGAGGACTCACCAATCAGCTGAATACGAATAGATCCTCAATGGTGCACTTGTTGATGATCTCTATAACCTATCTCTGCAACATTTAAATGATGCAGGTCCAAATAGACGTTAATACATGGAATGTACAAGTATGTAATATGACAGAATAAAACAACGTCATGGTAGGATCATGCCAGTTCAGATATTTCAAATTAGAAAGATAAGAAACTGAATCATGATGTTATAAGTCTAAAGTAAAAATAAGGTTTAGACATAGACCAATCATAACTAATACAATCTAATCACTAGAGTACTATCAACACCTACCTGAGAGTTTCTCTTATCCGACAACAATCACTTATGAGCCAGTGATCATAGAACAAGCTCATTATTATTGCCACTATGGTCCAATACTTTGTTAAGGTAAAGGAAAAATCATCCACTCATGGATCCAATCAATCAATCAAGTCCTATATTTTTAGGATAATAAAATAGGGAAACATCCAGCTTAACGGTTCAATCCTCTCTTATGTTTGGTGACATAGTTATTGAGTTTGAGTTATTGTTTACTCTTACTCAATTCGGTGCTCGATACTCCTCCTAGGACTCAATGCTTATAAGACAATCAATACCAATCAAACCATATAAATAAGTCTCATATGGACGCTTATCTGTTCATCAGTTCTATCTAATCAATCCTTTCAACCAATCAATTATCGAATAATTCCCAATCATTTATTTAAGAGTAGTTAGTCTCATTTTTCTGACCACATTCAGTTAGGTTCAATAATTTGGGTCCAAGCAATAAAAATGTAAAAGACCTTCAAATTTGTTAATACTATCATCACATTCATATATAATTCATATTTAAGCACTCACAATTCAAGGCTCTAGACTAAATCATTAAGTATAGACATTCAGTTATGATCAAAATATAACTAGGGTCTTATGAAATAAAATGTGTAAGTATTTTTTCAAGAATTCAAGTCATAAAAATCATAAATCAATTAATAGTATGTAAAAATATTCAAGAGTTAAGGAACATTCAAGAAAACATCCATGCAAGGTTCAAGTCTTTCACAATTCTATCAAACATGTTTTAGTTGGCCTAATTGGTGTTAGGGTTGGAGATGAAAAAACCATGGAAGGTTCAAGCTTTCACAAACTTACAATGCAAGAGCCTTCCCTTTACATGATCATTCTTCTTGTTCTTGGTCTAGAAAACATCAATTACATACCAAGGATCAATACAATGGCCTAACTATTCAGAAATATAACACAATTTCACTCCCTATGCCAAACCTATTATCCTAACCTTAACCTAGGGCTATTTTCCACCATAGATTTTTAATTCAAACCCTCCTCCAATGATTACCACCCATAATTCTAGTTTTTAAGAATCAAAGTATGAATCTAGGGAGTAAAAACCTTACCTTAAGCGCGTAAATCCGTGAAAAATCAACAACAATCGCCCTAGGTGTCCTTCTGGGGTTTCAGAAATTGATTGTTGCACAAAAGACCATTTTTGGTCTTTTTAACGATTTAAGTCGTGACTATCCCTCTCTGGAGGGAATAATTCTACTCTAGCGGGATATGCGGAAATAGTGAGCTTAGAATTTATGCTCCAAGATCCTATTTCTCAACACACCCCTTCTAAATATGCATTAAAATTATACCCTTCACCCCAAATTTGATTATGAGATTTTTACTCGCACGAATGTGATTTCGCAAAGCTGTAAATGATCTGTATTGTCTTGTCTATCATTTTGTCCAATTAAATTATATATTTGACCTCCCATTATCCATGTGATCACCCTAGACTTCACTTGACTCAGAATTCATCCAAGTCTGACCTAGGCTCAAATTTTCTGAAGTTACTACCCAAAGTTTTCTAGCATGAAATCCTTCCCCATTAGCCTATCCCTAACAAAGGAAATATGTCATTATAATGGATACTAATTTACCCATCACTCGTCCTCGAGTGACTAACTAGGGAAAACAGGACTAAAGTGAAGATATAGTAGTACCTATTTCGTCGAACAGTTGAGGATACTTGTCTCGCATGTCTTGCTCAATCTCCCAAGTATCTTCCTCTACCGAATGATATTTTCATTGCACTTTAACCATGTTGATCTCCTTAGTCCTGAATTTTTGTATGTCACAATCAAGAATTGTAACTTGCTCATTCTCATACCGAAGTTTCTTGTCTAATAATATCGAGTCCCATTAAATAATCTTGTCCCCATCCTCATGGTACTTTTTCAATATAGACACATAGAACACTGGGTGTACCCAGACAAGCTAGGCGGTAAGGCCAATGTATATGCCACTGGCCCTACACAATCAAGAATTTCAAAAGGACCAATATAGCGAGGACTGAGTTTTCCCTTTTTGCCAAACCTCATCACCACTTTAATGGGTGATACTTTTAAAAGTGTTTACTCACTAGCCTCGAATGTCATGTACCTCACCTTGTGATCAACATATTCCTTCAGTGACTTTAGATGCTAGAAGCTTAGCTTGGATGCTTCTTACCTTATCTTGAGCATCCCTTACTAAGTCAACCTCCAATGGCTCCACTTCTATAGATTCAAACCACCCTATAGGAGACCTACATCCCCTCCCATACAGAGCTTTGAATGGTGACATATCAATACTAGCGTGGTAGCTATTGTTTTAGAAGAACTCACACAAGGGCAAAAACTTATCTCAATGTCCCCAAAAGTCTATCACACATGCGCTCAATATGTCTTCCAATACTTAGATAGTCCTTTCTGACTGCCTGTCTATCTGTGGATGAAAAGTTGTGCTGAAAGTGAGTTGAGTACCCAATTTTTCATACAACTTACCCCAAAATTTGAAAGTGAACTGCGTAACATGATCTGAAATGATTGAAAGGGGCACCCCGTGCAGCCTTACTATCGCCTTCACATAAATTCTAGCCAACTATTGTGCATTGTAATCCACTCTAACCAGAATGAAGTGTGCTGACTTCGTTAATATGTCAACCACTACCCAAATAGAGTCATGCTTTCCTAAAGTCTAAGAAAGTCCCACCACGCAATCAATGGCTATTCTCTCCCACTTCCATTTAGGAATGAGCATTTTTTGCAACAAACATGCAGGTCTTTGGTGCTCATACTTTACCTGTTGGTAGTTTTGACACTTAGCTACATATTCAGCTATGTCTTTCTTCATACTCGGCCACCAATATAGTCATTTCAAGTCTTGATACATCTTAGTCACTCCAAGGTGAATAGAGTATCATAAACCATGATATTCAAACAGAATCTTTTGAATTAGTCTATCTACCCAGGGAACATAAATCCTTTCCCCTAAAATAAAGCACCCCACCTATATCTAGTGTTGAGTTTGGAGCCTTGCCCATCAATACCTTCCCTCTAATTTCATGTAAGTTTGTATCCTCAAACTGCTTGGTCTTGATCTCTTCTATGAAAGTGGGCCTTAGATCAACTTCGACCATTAGCCCTCCTTTCTTTGAGATGCCTAGCCTCATTAATCTAGCCTTCAAGGCTAGAATTTCTTTAGCCAGGGGCCGCTTAAGGGCCCTCAAACAAGCTAAACTTTCCATGCTCACCGACTTCTGGTCTAATGCATCTGCTACCACATTAGCCTTGCCTAGATGCTACTGGATAATGACATCATAGTCCTTAAGCAATTCCATCCACCTTCGTTGTCTAAAATGCAAGTCCTTTTGGGTGAACACGTGTTGTAAGCTGTGGTGATCAGTAAAAACCTCACACTTGACACCGTATAAATAATGTCTCCATATTTTTAGTGAAATTACTATTGTTGCCAACTTCAAGTCATGAGTAGGGTATTTTCTCTCATCCATCTTCAATTGTCTCGAAACATATGCTACAATATTCTTATCCTGCATCAACACAACACCCAAACTAGAATGTGAAACACTACAATAAACAATAAAATCTTTACCTTTGACTGCCAGGGTCAAAATTAGTACTGTTTCAGCAGAGTTTTAAGATTTTGAAAGCTCTCTTCACACTTGTTAGTCCACTCAAAGGGCACTTCCTTTTTATTCAACCTGGTCAATGAGTATCAATAGAAGCAAAGTTTTTCACGAACCGACGATAGTGATTGGCCAGTCCCATAAAACTTCTAACCTCTGTCACAGAACTAAGCCTAGCCCAATTCTTAACTACCTCAATCTTTTGTGTGTCCACCATTACCCCTTATTTCAAAACAATATGGCCTAAAAAGGCAACTAAAGGCATCCAAAATTCACACATAGAAAATTTTGCATACAACCTTTGTCTCCCCAAAAATCCCAACACAATTCGAAGATGATCTGCATGTTCCTGTTCACTCTTTGAATACACCAATATATCATCTATAAACACTATTACGAACAAATCCAGGAATGGTTTGAACACTACATTCATCAAACTCATGAAAGCTGCAGGTGCATTGGTCAACCCAAAGGACATTACCAAAAATTCATAGTGCCCATACATAGTCCTAAAAGCTATTTTGGGCACATCCTCAGGTCTAATTTTCAACTGATGATACCTAGGCCTAAGATCAATCTTTGAGAAGACAAAACACCTTGTAACTGGTCAAACAGGTCATCAATATGAAAAAAGGATATTTATTTCTTATGGTGACCTTATTCAACTATCGGTAGTCAATGCACATTCTAATACTACCATTCTTTTTCTTGACAAACAACATTAGAGCACCCTAAGGGGAAGCACTATGATGAATGAACCCCTTATCAATAAGCTCTTGAATCTGAGCCTTAAGCTCTCAACTCTGCCGGAGCTATAAGGTATGGAGGAATGGAAATTGGATGAGTACTCGTTTCTAAATCAATGCAGAAGTCTATGTCTCAGTCAGGAGACATACCAGACAAGTCTGAAGAAAACACCTCCGAAAATTCACACACTACTGGAATAGACCCAATAGATAGAGACTCTACCTCCACATTCTGGATATGGGCTAAATAGGCCAAACAACCCTACCCCATAATTTTTCTAGCCTGGTGAAAGGATATGACCTTAGCTGGCTTAGGCTTATACACCCCTTCCCACTTTAACCTTTCCCTCCCTGGGATCCCTAGAGCCACAATCTTTGCATTTTAATTAAGTACAACAAAGTAGGGGGACAACCAAGTCATTCCAAAGATCACATCAAAATTTTTCATGTCTAGGATCACTAAGTCAACCCAAGTCTGGCATCTCGTAAACACAACAAAAGAAGAATGATACATATGGGTGACTATGACTGACTCTCCAATAGGGGTAGAAAAATGAACAGGGGCATCAAATATATCACATAATGCATAAAAACCCAGGGCATATTTTACAGACACATAGGAATAAGTGAAACTCGAATCAAATAAAACAGTAGCCATTCGGTCACAAACAAGAATACTACCTATGATAACTGCGTCAAATGCCTCTACCTCAGTCTTGTTTGGGAATGCATAAAACTAAGCTCGATCATCCTGATGGATCACCTCCCCAATTGGGCAGTGCTGACTTAATTGGCCGAAAAGAAATCACCGGCCTGCCTGACCCTCTTAAATAAGACCTCTAAAAGTTACCTGCACTCTTGGAACTTTTAGACAAAGACTTGGCTTTCCCATCCTTCCTCATACTTTCAACTTTCTTAACAAAATCTGTGACCTCGTTAAAGTACCTGCAACTCAGGGTCCAACCCCTTCAGAAACAACCTGATCCTCTCCTCCTCAGTAGTGACCAACTCAAGTTTTGGATTTAAATTCCACAATGCTTTTATATAAGGGGTTAAGGGTTCTCTTACTTAGGATATAGAGTGGGTGCCCGCATGGCCCGATGGGTTGGGTCATGACACTACCTTTTTTCATTTGCTTCTTCTGATGCTTTTATTTATTATATACCATTAGTTTATAATCCCAAATTTAAAGGTATTCCTAGAAACATTTTTTGATCGGATATTTTTAGATTTCATGGACAGTATGCATATTATTTCCAGTGGTTAATAATAAATCTTCCATGTAGAGTTTCTCTTACTTTTGATTTTGATCGTGCTATAAATAAAAATGATTATTTAACTATTACTTCTTATTAGATATATAATGATTTTTTATGCAAAGAGGTATTTTAATATTTCAATATGATGAAGACAGTAGACATACTGCAGAATTTATTTCTGAATCTCTATATTAGTGATTGTA